>NC_140594.1:720980773-721580773 GCF_964204655.1 Triturus cristatus | reverse complement strand
ATAAACCTATGGGGGGACAGTGCTTTTGTCCTTGAGGGGGTCGTAGAGGTCACGGCGGTGAGCGAATAAAGGTGAACATGAGCCTGGATCCACATCACAGAAGGGGACACTGGCAACCTTCTAGGCTGCCATACAGCAGAGGACTTGAGGCTCGTCTTCTTTGAGAGGCAGATCCATGAATTGCATGCTGCTGCCATCATACAGGAATTTCCCCAGCTTTTTGAGGGGCTTGGGCAGCTCAAGGGCACCATGGTGCGGCTGCACATCGACAACACAATAAGGACGACAGTGTTCCATCACCGAAGGGTCTCTTTCTAACTGCAGCCATTGGTGGAGAAAGAACTGTGGGACCTGGAGCAACAAGGGGTAATTGAGAAGGTCACTGGTGCCACCCCTCGAAATTGTACTCAAGCCCAAACAATTGGGCACCATCCATCTATGTGTGGACATGCAACTTCCAAAAAGGTGATTCAAAGGAAACAACACATCACCACCACAATGGAAGACACTGTGGCAGACGTGAACCGTGACCAATGGTTCTCGAATTTGGACCTTAACACTGTATACCACTAATTGGAGATGGACAAGGCCAGCAAATACTTTACCACCATTTTGACCCATGTAGGCCTCCAGAGGTATTGGACATTGAACTTTGCATATCATCAGCAGCGAGGTGTTTCAGAACATCCATCCGTAAAACTCTCTCTAGCCTGGTGGGTGAATTAAACATTAGTGATGATATTTTGATTTTCTCAGACACTCTGGAGGAGCACCATGTGTGGCTCGGAGCCCCACTGAAGCAATTGGCAGACTGACTCTACACAGACAGAAGTGTTCATTCTATGAGAACTCAATATAGTGTTTTGAGTATGTCTTCTCGCAAGAACGACTGCAGGTGGACCCTAAGAAGATAGAGGTGATAAGAAAGGCGTCAACTCCCCAGAATGCCACAGAAGTGAGGGGTGTCCTCGGAATAGCTGCATACTGGCTGATCGTGGCCACCCTGTCTGAGCCACTGAGAGCCTTAACAGGGTCTGATGTAGCATGGGAATGGGACCCACACATTGACCTAGTGTTTCGCGATGTGAAGGAGGCGCTGCTGGCAGACTCCACCATGGCATATCTCTACCCGAGGCGCGGGACGAAACTGGTGGTTGATGCACATCCATTAGGGCTATGCAAGCAGGGAGCTGTCAGACACCGAAACATGATATGCACAAATTGAGCACAATTAGATGGACATGCCGCCACTTTCCTCTCTACCTATGTGGGCAGCAGTTCAGAGTCATCACGGGCCACAAGCCACTGGTCTAGCTGTTTACAGGGACATCCTGACACGCTCCTCCCTGCATCAACTGGCGGGCAGTGCAGCTGCAGCCATATTCGTCTGATGTTGTATACCGCCCTGGGGTGAGAACCTGGGAAATTACTTGTTGCGACATCCACAAGTACAGCCCAGCCTTGTTAAAGCTGAAGCAGACAAAAGGGCTGAGGAGTTTGTGAAAATGGTGGTGCATGATGAATGCCTCCTAGCCTTATCAATTGAGGAAGTACAGGAAGCGACATTGGCAATGTGAGCCTGTCAAGAGATAAAGAGGCGCTTCTCAGGAAACAATGGCACAGCTTCCTTTATAGAGCTAAGTCGTTGGCCACCACAGAGCAAATGACAATGGGACAACTTTGGAGGGTCCAAGATAAGCTGAGCACCAGCAATGAGGCCTGCTGCTGAGAGGGAGGCAGTTCGGGCTGGACTGTTCCCATGAGGCACAGGGTCAGACTGATTTGCATATGGCCATGTCTGAACTGGGGTGGCAGAGTGGGCTAAAGAACGGTGATGGATTAAACCCAGATCAGTTGACTGGGGGTGAGTGCTTGCAATGTTCAACACTCCGTCCATCATTTCCTTTGGTTTTTTTCTCAGGAAACAATGGCACAGCTTCCTTTATAGAGCTAAGTCGTTGGCCACCACAGAGCAAATGACAATGGGACCACTTTGGAGGGTCCAAGATAAGCTGAGCACCAGCAATGAGGCCTGCTGCTGAGAGGGAGGCGGATCGTGATATCCCAGAGCCTCTTAGCCCACGTTGTTGACCTGGCTCATCAGGGTCACCAAGGGGTTGTGAAGATCAAGGTGAGATTGAGGGTCAAAGTATGGTACCCGAAAACGGGCACATGTGTAGACGAAAAGGTATAAGGATGCCACTCCTGAATGATCACCAGTGGGGAACCACGATAAGCAATTGTGATCACAGAAGAACCATGTTTGTAGCCATGGGTCAAGGCCAGCATGCACTTTGGGTGTTTCCGAGATGGCTGGCTCACGGCTGTGATAGTGAACAGCCATACCAAATACCCGATAGTCAAACTGGTCCAATCCACCACATTTTCAAAGGTAAAGTCCATTCTGGAGAAGCTGTTGGCTATGCTAGAGCTCTGGGAGGAGGTAAAGAAGGGCCCCCATTCCAGGGGCAAGAATTCCAACAGTATATGATGTCGCTCAACATCAGACAATGAAGGTGACTCTGCAGTGGTCGCAAGCCAACAAGGAGGTGGATCGCTTTTTGCGCATGCTGAACAGAGCACTCAGTATAGGAGTTGACCAGGGTGAGGTTGCTGAATGCTACCTTCACAGGTTCCTGTGGGCATACAGGCAAATGCCGCATTGCACCACAAATTGTGCTCCAATGGATCTGCTGCTGCGAAAACCCACAAGAGACAGCATCCCTGCAAGCCCCAACTGGGAGTCTGCAACCCTAGGCATGCAGGTGGTGCAGGAAAAATGAAGAGGCACCAAGAACCAGGCGAGCCATGTCAGGAGAGGTTGTCCCCTGACTTATCAGTAGGCTACCAAGTCAACATGCAGGATCGACACCCTGTATGGAAGTTACGCACTCCTTTGAGAAGGAGGTATGGACAATTGTGAACATTCATGGAACCATGGTCACCATCTTGTGTGGCCAGACCACCGTGGCCAGAAATGTGTCTTGGTTCAAAAGAGCAGCGTCCCCAGCTGGGGAGCAGGATGGTGACTCAGAGACATTAGCCAAAATGCCATGGTCAGGGACAGTGACACCCAGCCAATGTGAGGGACATGTCCAAGGGTGATTTGAGAGCTTCGGAGCCACACCAAGGACCGGTGAGGACTATGAGTGACACAACTCCCCCATGCCTGGGCACCGGTGCCAGGCCAGTCCCTGCATCCCCCCATGACAGAATCTGGAGATGAAAGTCGGAGCCCAGAAGTATGAATTTAGTCCCAGTCCCACACCAAGTCAGAGACTAAGAGACTATGTATGCAGGTTGTGAATAACACAACAGTGAGTTTCTGGAAATAAAAGTTGGAAGGGATGTAGATTGCACCATTGCCTCTGCCGTAACTTGTGGTACTCTTTCACCCTGAGGGCCAAGCTCAGCCTGAGGGGATATATAAAGGGGTGGGGCAGTCGCTTGGGACCACTATGCAGACACCTGCCATACAATCTCAGTATGTGTCATTTACTACAGCTCAGCACCTGGGGCCTACCTTAGCGTCTGTGCTAGGTAGATGCCACAGGGTGGTGGACAAAAGAGACATGAAGCAGAATCAAAACTAGGCAGCCTTGGTATTTAGTACCCCATCCTCCCAGCAGTATTGGTGATGGGCATCTAAGAAAAGGTTTTGGCCCTGCTCTTAGATTTTACAAGGTAAGCATTGAAAGGCTCAGATGTGTGTGAAGGATGAGAGGTTAGTGAAAATTCTTGCATAGGTGTTTCTCCTGAATTTGCTGCATTTCTTTTCTTACTTATTTAGGGGCATATTATCAAGCACGGCGTTAAAATTATTGCCACTTTAGCGGCAGAAAACTGCAGCTAAAGCGGCGATAATGGGCTTGATAATATGCCCTTGCGAATTCCAATCGAAGCCCATGTTGACACCAGAACATGGGCTTCTATTGGAATTCCCAAGGGCATATTATCAATCCCATTATCGCCGCTTTAGCGGCAGTTTTCTTCCGCTAAAGCGGCGATAATTTTAACGCTGTTTCTTGATAATATGCCCCTTGGTCATTTATATACTTTTAGCTGAAATAGGCCTTGGTGCTTAGACATTAGCATCCGTGCACTGAGCAGTTTGAGACCACGAAGGCAGTGCTGTAGTAAGGGTGCCACAGCCCCTAAAAAAGCATGCAAAACGGTCACTGATGCTGAGTAGTAAAAAACATCCATACATGGAGTCGAAAGGGCCCTTCACAGACAGCCCTGGGCCCCAGGGCCACTGAACCTTGTGTTGATAGCTATGCCAATGGGGTCAGAGGCTATTTCCATCTGTGGCAGCATCAGAATCCTCATACAGCTGTTTCCATTAACTTACTGCATGCTGTGGTGGACAAGGGAGAGCTGAGAGGGCTCAGGGAAATGCATGGGTGAGTGCTATGTGAGATACTATGGACCAGATGTACACAGACTTCAGTTTGCAATTTCCTAATAGTGAATTTATGTGATTCACTGTTAGGAAACCGCAAACAGCTATGTACAACAGTGTGTTTTTACACTGTTTGCTATTCCCATTGGGTCGCACGGACCTGCCTCATTAATATTCATGAGGCAGGTCGCAATTTGCGACCCATTGGGAATGGCTGGCACTCACAGGGATGGTTGCAGACCACCATGTCTGTGACTGCTTTTTAAATAAAGCATTTTTTTTATTTTGTAATGCAGCCAGTTTTCCTTAACCCCTTCGCTGCGGCGGGAATTCTGCCGCAGCGCTGGGCGGGTTTGGGGGCAGCGCGGTGGCGCTGTGCTCATGACGGAGCCACTCCGTCATGAGCCACGGTTAAGCTGTGCTCATGACGGAGTGGTTCCGTCATGACTCCGCCCACTGCGCTAATCGCCCGCACAGGCGGGGAATCAGCGCAGCGTGGGAGAAGCGGCGGCCAACGGCCGCAGCATGACGGAACCACTCCGTCATGAGCACACGGCACCCGTGGCTCATGACGGAGTGGCTCCGTCATGAGCACTGAAGGGGTTAAAGGAAAATGGGATGCGTTTAACAAAGAAAAATTAAAGGTTTCCTTTTCATTTTTTAAGGGCAGGCAGTGGTTCATGGGACCACTACCTCCTCTTAAACTTTTTTAGAGACAACATTCACAAGTGGGAAGGGGTCCCTTGGGGACCCCGTCCCGTATGCAAACGGGTTACCACCAACTTGAAGTTGGTGGCAACTGCGAATGTTTTGCGACCGCATTACTGGTCGCAAAACATTCATACATACCAGTGGTATTCAGTATTAGAAAGGGACACCCTAAACACGCCCCTTCCTAATACCGAATCGCAAAAGCAAAATGCGATTAGGCAACAAGTTACTGAGTCTCATTTTGCCTTCTGTACATGTCAAAAGGTATTTTACCCGCCGCAAACAGCCGGATGGCCTGTTTGCGACCGGTAAAATGTTTTTGCACATCTGGCCCTATATGTTAATCATCCTTTGCACAGTGCTAAATACATTGATGGATTCTTGTTTTATCTAAAGGATAAAAAACAATGAATCCAATATTCCAGGTTGTCTTTCCCGGCAGTGTGCACACCTATTGGCGGGGACTGGTTATCTCTTGCATATGAAATGTGTTGCTTGCTGTGGTTTAACTTACATTAACGACTTATTAAGACAATACTGAATACCTGATCAACTGGCTAAAAGTGTCCTAGTCAGACATGACATGGGGCCACTTGGCAGCCATGGTTGTTGAGTGTGCACTGAGTAGCACAAACTACCAACCTTGAGGAAGTGGCGTAGCAAAGGCCCCCGCAGCCTCCGCGGTGCGGGTGGGCGAGCTCGAGGGGTCCCCCTCAGCACGGTACCCTGGCCTGGAAGATCCTGAGTGAATCCGGAGGGGGGCCCCCTTCATGTACTTTGCCAGGGGGGCTCCTCAAGTTTCGATACGCCACTGCCTGGAGGTGACCGCTCCGTGCAATTGCTGTGCCTGGTCTTCACGTCTCTTGGTAGATCTAAAGTGGTGATTTCTGTGAAACCAGGTGATTACTGCTGTCTGATTTACCGCTCTCGTGCCTCTCCCTCCCACGTGACGCGGGCTAATCGCATTGTTATTAACGCAGCATAAATATCAGCAGCAGAGATTTATCAAACGGCCACTCAGCCCTCCTCCGGTCTTTATACCCCGACAGATATACTTACAGGATTAATGCCAAATCAATACCAGGCTTGGCGGGATGCTTTATTTCTAATCATACAGGGACCCAGCCATAACAAATCGTTAGTTCCTTCTCTCTGCTCTTCTCATATTTCCCCCCTCCACCACTTTCTTCTCGGCAGACTCTCTCTCACTGTGCCTTACACACCCAGTCCAGTCTTCTAGCCCTCTCACTTATTCTGCATCACTCTGCTGTTTACATCTCTTTCGCTCACTTGTCCTCTTTTGCTCTTTGCATTGATACCTTTCTCTCGTTTGTATGCTCGCTGCTCTCCCTAACATACTTTGTTCCATCATCTCAGCCCGTGACCTCTGTACATTAAATTCCCTGCCCTCTCTCTCGCTAGCTTTCTCCTTTCCCTTCTCTCTTCTTATTTTTTTTTCTACCGTTCTCATTTTATTCTATGTCGCTCTCACTCTCTCCCACTACATCTCTCGTTCTCTTTCTATTTTTCTCCCTCCCTCTCGCTTTCTCGATCGTTGTTTCTCTCCCCTTCTCTCTCCACCTCCCCCACTCTCTCTTTCCTCTTCTCTTCCTCTTCCTCGTCCTCTCTCTAATACTTATATGACTTCCCCTTGGTGTAACCAGAAGCATGTGTCATGAGCTAAAATCTGATAGTAATCCGAGAGATGGGGGAGGGTTATGACACACTTAAGACTTCTCCTCTTGTGAATCATGGGCACTCATCACATACCACAATGTTAATAAATAGCATATACTCTGTGCATCAGTATACACATATATCTATATATCTATATTATTAAATATATTTAATTTAAAAAAACAAAGGTTAAACCTAATTTATAGTTAGGAAGACTTTATTTATTCTTTAGAGACAAACCCAACTTAAACTATACAAACTGGAGGAATTATACATTCATACGTATAACTTAAATTTCTAATTTACCCACCACTAGATAGAACTTACATTTATAATTTACGCACCACCTTCAATTTACTATACATTGTGCAACTCCGTACATATTTTTCTCACATCAATTGCCACACTACATTACCTATATAACCTGCTACTCTACCATGCACTGTATTCTGAGAAATGATGTCATTTCAGATGTTATAAGTTTTATTATAACATCTATGATTTCACATGCTATAAGTTATACACTATACAAGGGTATAACCAGTGTATGGAGAAAGGGTGAGCTAAAGTTAATGTAGTGTAGCGACGTATAGTAAATTGAAGTCAGTATATAAGGAATAAATACACTTTTCCTAATTACAACCTTTCTTTAACCTTTGGTTTTGTCAGTACATTTAAAAGGTTTTTATTTTGTACAGAAAATGTGTTTCAAATCATAGTGTAGGGAGTCACTTGAGTGCTGTTAAGTGCATTTCTGCAGAGTATTGTAAAGGACAGTGTCGTACAGTGTAGTGTCATAGAATCTAGAGGTGCGGAGTGGAATACAGTGGAGTGGAGTCGTGTGGCGTATAGTGGAGTGAAGTCTTATATAGTGTAGTGGCGTCGTATAATGGAGTGGAGTATTGTAGAGTGTAGTGGAATGTTGTACAGTGGAATGGCATGTCGTACAATTAAGTGTCGTACAGTGGGGTATTGTTGACTGTAGTGTTGTGGAGTCGAGTATCATCGAGTGAAGTGGAATGTTGTTGAGTGGCATAGAGCTGAGCAGAGTATTGTAGATTGGCAAGAAAATGGAATAGAGTGTCGTACAGTGCAGTGTAGGGGCATACAATGCAGTACAGTGACTTACACTGATCTATAGGATAGAAGTGTGTTGCAGAGAGCAGCTTTATTGAGTACAATAGAGTGTTGTAGAGTGGAGCAGCGTACATTGGAGTGTTGTACAGTGCCGTACAGATGGCTAAACTGTTGTACAGTGTAGACGAGTGGAGTGGCGTACTGTAGATTGGACTAAAGTTTCATATAGTGGAGTGGCACCTCGTATAGAACAGTGCCATGGAGTGTAGCACACTATAGGTGTATAGCATACAGTAGAGGAAAATGTTATAGAGTGGAGTGGAATATAGTGCAGTGAAGTGGTATGCCATGTTGTAGAGTGTATGAAGCTGTCGTTGAGTGGAATACAGTGTAATGGTATAGAATACAGTGTTTTACAATGGATTGAGGCAGAGTAGACTAGAATGTAGCACAGTGTGCTACAGTGGAGTGACATATAGTGCTGTAGAGTGCGGTAGTATACAGTGCCATTGAGTAGAGTGGCTACAGTAGCATGACGTACAGTGGATCAGTGTAGAGTGGAGGATCGTACAGTGGAGTGGCGTCCAATGGAATAGTGTACAGTGGAGTGGCATACAGTGGAGTTATGTACACTGGATTGGCGTGAAGCTGATTAGTGTACAGTGAACTTGCGCATAGCGGAATGTAATTGACTGGACTGGTGTACAGCAGAGTAGGGAAGAGTGGAATAGTATACAGAGGAGTGTGGTACAGCTGACTAGCATACAGTGGAGTGCCTTGAAATGGAATAGCATATAGTGGAGTGGCATACAGTGGAGTGAAATATAGTGAAATAGCATAGATTTCAGTTGCGTACAGTGCATCAGAAAACACGTATGGGACCACCCATTTTTCTCAGCCTCCTCTTGACAGATTACCCAAAACTTTCCAGGAAGGAGCTAAGGTGTATGGACAATTTTTTGGAAAGTTGGAAAGTTTTTCATGACTATTCGTCAAACGATTCCAGTTATTAACAAAATAAAAAAACATTCTTTTTATGGAAGCTCTTATATTAATATAAGTTCAAAGTGGCGACCGCCGCTGTGTAGCATATATCAAAGAAAATGAATATATATATATATATATATATATATATATATATATATATATATATATATATATATATATATATATATATATATATATATATCGTCAGATGAATGAGCACCGCAGGAGTCCAGGCGTTGTCTGGCAACCAGATAAAAGAAGCGTCTGAAGGAGAAGCGCTAGCCACCCTGCATAAACCCCCCTCGAGGGGCGCAATCAGCCGGCCAGGAGAGTTGGATTCCAGGCCGCACGTCAAGAACCCCTTGGAGCTTGCCTCGCCTTGCAGTATCAAGTGTTAGTGAGCGGAGCTCGAGAGAACATTCCCAAGGCAGTTGCATACTGTGCTACTGGCGGCTCGGCATTCTACTGCCCTGGGGGTCAGAGAGGCCTTGGAGGGCTTCTGATTCGCCCTACTGTGGGGCTGAGTCCCAGGCGCTCCTGCAGTTGCACCGCACGGTCACGGGCAGCTTTATTAGAGGCACTGCTAAGGAGATGGTGTTGTGGGATGGAGGCCCACAAGGTCCGCTCTCGGCATTTGGGCCACAGGCCCAACCCAATGTGCTGAGCGCACCACCTTTGGGTGCCCGACCAGGAGTGAGCCGGGAGGGGGAGAGCAGAGTTGGGTGAAGCAGCTGTCCCATGAGCTAGTGGGTAGCTGCCATCGGTTAGTATATGCCGAGGAGGCGACGAGGTCGCCCCGCGGATAGTTTGTGAGTACCTTCACCCTTGTGTTTTTCCATACTTAGGGGGCCCACTATTCTGCATTTTTTGGGTGCCAGTTATCTTTCCTACATCTCCAGAGCTGGCATGGGAGGCCCAGTACGGATGATTTAGGTGTACATAAGAATTACCATATGTAGTGTGGAAGGAGGGTAGGAAACCTGCCCCCTATAGGTTCATAGTGACATCTGGTGATTTATGAGTATTCTAACCTGTGATGATTCATGGAATTTATTGTATTCACCTACATAATATGTACAGTAATAGTGTAAGGTGCCTTTCATAATGTTTTTATGATCTATTTGAATTCATGGCGATTGCCTTCTGGCATAGTGATTTATAATCTGTGTGATTATGACAACTGCCTAGTTGGCAGAGTGAATGATGTGGTTGTGGTCTAATATGTGTTTGATGTATAATACAAAGGATATTTTTATATACTTTGCGTGGAGTTTCTTTTTGGGGTGTGCCTAATGTGTCACCGGTGTGTGTGTTGCACAAATGCTTTACACATTGCCTCTGAGATAAAAGCCTGACTGCTCTGCCAAGCTACCAAGGGGGGGGTGAGCAGGGGTTATCTTGTGGATGTAACTCCCTTACCCCGACTAAGTGGGTTCTGTCTGGCTTAGATGTATACCTAAGCCAACTAGAAACCCCATTTCTAACAGACATGATCGTGATCAAGTTGGTGATTTTCTCAATTATGGTTTTAATTTTGTAGTGAGCTGAACAGATCCGGTGGGCTTTGACTAGAATTTGGCAGGTAGAGAGAGGACAGTGGCAGACGAGGTGCTTCAGAGTGTTGAGATTTGTGGGTACTTGAAGGTGTAAGATCAGGAGAAATATAGATGACTGTGGCAATTCCTCCATTATGATGCGCGTGTTTAATGTCTGTAGCATGTGATCATAAAAATGCCTTGGATTTATGTGGAATTGGGCATGTGCCATGTTTCGGTTATAAAAATCAAGATCTGTCAAGACTCTGTGAGAATCCAAGATGTCAATGGCCATTTCTCCTTTGAAGATGTGTGTTAATCTTTGAGTTGTTGAACATGAGGTGTGATTTTTTTCTGACGGCGGTTTGTGAGTGAGCTTGAATGGGATATGTCTGAGATCATTAGGTTTGGATTTGTTGTATTTTGGATCTGGGTGGCATGCTTGTTTGCCATAAGGGAGAGTGAATTGTGCAGCTGAAATAGGTATATGATAGTACGATGGTAACTTACCTGAGATATGGTGCAGGAGATCTTGCCTTTGAGCGTTTTAAGGTTCTCACATTTACAAAACGGTACCACCTTTGTCTTCTTCTATCTCTTACTTTAGACAATGACTCCATGAGACTCTGTTATCAGTTCCTTTCTTGTAGCTGACCACTGCCCTTCGGTTGCTATCAGTGCCACTGATTCTAGCTTCCTTCTCATTTGTGGGCTTAGATTGACCATTTCACATGATCTGTTCCAGATTAGCAGATGACTGCATCTGTTGTCAGTACAACATGGTTGAAATAAAATATGTTCACCTTTTATTTCTAGAAACTATTCCGGACAAAATGGAAAATAATTTGCAAAAATGTGAAAATTAACTTTGTCAAAATAGTTTGTGGATAAGAACAAGAAACAGACACCCATTACTAGCAATCCTAGTAAGCTAAGATGAGTTCCACAGGCAGATAGATGATCAGGATTTTGTTCAAGAGCTGCTGCAAAGAGTAATTTCCACCGTGGTTTCATTGAGCAAATGGCCATACACAGATATCTTAGTACTGATAATAACACTATCGCTGGCACATAAATATCTTTTCTTTAAATCAGTTCAACCCTTGCCTTACAAAGGGGGTCTCCAACTCTGTGCCTTGTAGTTCTTCAGGTCGTCTGGATCTTTGGTGCCATTTTAGAATGGAGCTTAGGTCAATTTCAAATTTGTAACACCACTTATATGTCCAGTCAATAATGAGAGTTTAGATGAATTTTAAAACTTTTATTTATCGTTTTAAGTTTAGTAATTTGCTTTGCAATGTTTTTATTCAGATTAGAAAATTAGATAAATACATTAACGAAAATATCAAGAAAAATAATGGTTAGCAACAATGAGGAAATAGTATAGCAGGTTCCATAAAGGAATGCTACCTAAGTTCCTATTCTAGATCTAGATCCTAACTTAACAAAACCCATAAAGAGTCTTTTACAGAAAAGAGCAAGACTTTTAAGGAGCATTTAGACTAGAATTTAGATTTTAGTTTAACTCCTAATACAGAGCAGATCTGGAAACATGTCTGAGTTTCCTCTCTTTATTAGAAGTTAGTCACAGCAGTAGCTGTATTCTTAAAGGAATTTAAGAAACACCATCAGCAGTATCTCACAGTCTAAAAGGCAAAAGCCAGGAAAAAGATAGTCACAGAACAATGTGGGCCTAATTACAAGTCTGGCGGCCCAAGGACCGCCAGAATATTGGGGCAGCAGTGGCGGCGGTCCAGCCACCCCAGCACCGGCGGTCTGACTACCCTATTAGGACTTTGGCAGTCAGACCGGCTTGCACCACCACAGCCACCAGGGAACCCGCCATTCCTTGGTGGTCCCACAGCGATCTGAGGACTGCAATATGCTTGGCGGTGCCCTGAGGCAAAGCCAAGCATATTACGACTTTCCTCACTGCCAGCGCTGTCCCGGAGGTTCTACCTCCATGAAAAGGCTGGCCCCAGTGCACCGGGTGCATTCAAGGGGGCAAATGTTGTGCCCCCCTGTATTTCTGCCCCCCAGTTCTTGCACAGGAAGAAATGCACAACATGGTGCATTTCTTCCTGTGCAGGAACGTGCACTGGTGGTCCTGCAGAGATGCTGTTTCAGGCTCACAAAAGGCCATTTAAACAGCACCGACACTGGACCGCCACGCTGCCCGCCTGCCAGACTACAAAAAACGTATAAACTGGCGGGCAGGCTGTGACGCTTGACAGTGCAGGGCGCGTACGATGGTCTGCTACATCCTTCTTCATTCCCATGGTAACATACGAAGACCACAAAGCATTATCTGCAAGCAGTCTACAAAGTTGCAAATGTTCATGTACATTAGTTTCACATCAAGTTCCCACGAGAACCATGCAGCTTATTCTGTTAGCTATACAGAACACAACTGCATGACAATGAACTAGTCTAAAGCAGAAACTTTCTAGTTGTAACTTGTACAGAATTATATCATGAGCTTCACATTATCCTGCATACCCTATTGTTTTAATATACTGTTGGTATTCATTACTATGAATAAATGACAGCTAAATCTAACCAAATACAATAAGAACATGTAGCGCTGGAAGGGAAGAAAACATTTATTAAAGTCAGCACATTCTATAAAGATGACATTTCTAATAAAGTTAACATTAAATATTTATTTAATACTGCACCATACAACATCTTACTGAAACACAAATTTATTTAAGAAAAGTAGCAAAAAGAGCAATGCAGAAAATAGAGGAACAGATTAGGCCTAGTTTAGCTTGACAATGTAAAGATGATAGAAATGTGCCCATCTGGAACACAACTGGTGCTCTTGTAAAGCGCTCTGATACCTTCGGGTCAAGTTCGCACTATATAAAACTCCAGAAATAAATAAATTAATGAATAAATGGATGCTTACTACAAACAAAAATCATGCTACATGTTAATTTGCACATTTAATGAAAAGCAAATTTTCAGTTTTATTCCATTTCTTTGGCATCCTCGTGTTAGTATTGTCACAGGCTAATCACATAATTTAAGCTAATTTTACTTGCTTCATCACTTTACCACTCCATACTGAGCTGCAATGGGTACTCTTAGTACATTAATTAACAAACCACTCTTCTTTCAAACATTTACTACTGTAAAATACGGAGTTAAACAAGAATAATACATGTGTTTTTCACCAACACGTTAAAGCTTCTTGGTTGGAAAACTGACCTTTCATATAGTCAAACATCTTGAGTTACGCTATTCTGAACTCCACGAAGTGACAAAAAAGCTCTACAGAGATCCGCAAGTGGTAAAGTTAAGTGCGAACTGCCGTTCGTGCTATTCTTCCTGCCGCTTGGATAGAAATTCTACCCGAGCGGCAGCTTGCGCTCGTGAGCTTACCATTAGCTAGTGCAAGTGGGGAAAAAACCCCGCTGCACTACGCAGAGAATAGTTTTCTGCACTCTGAAAGCTCCGCGGAGTGCAAAAAACTCCGCAAACTCGGAGCAGAGTTCACAACCCAGGCCTAATTTTTATAATACAAAACGAAATACTCTAAAGCATATTTCTTCACAAACATCAAACACACAAAAGGTGATGAGAAGAATGCCTGCAATAAGTCTAACCACTGACAATCACTCTGGGTAGCACTCCAACCCATCACTTTTTTCTCACCATGCAATCTCAGTTTGGAATCAGTCATATGCAAATCAGTCTGGACCCTGCTCCATTCAGAATGTTCAGCCCAAACTGCCAGGCAAAGTCCACCCTGAGCCGGAACGCAAGCGACCCAAAACCGATTTCACACTGAATGGGGCTCTTCAGTCGGGTGTAGCTTGGTTCCAGTGTCACAGTGAGCATGGGAACCAAATATGGGCATACCCATGGCACTTAGGGTGGTACATCAAACACACAAAAGGTGATGGGAGGAATGCTTGTAATAAGTCTTACCACTGGCAATTGCTTAGGGTAGTACTCCAATCAATCCATCGTTCTTTTGCCCACCATGTCACCTCAGTTTGGACCCCACAATATGCAAATGTGGCCTCAAGTAATTATCAATGGCTGGGATTAATTCAAGCTTTTTCTCCATTACTTTTTTGTATACTTTTGTGTGTCATCCTAAGTGGGACAGGTGTACCCAGATGTGGGCCCCATGCACACTGTGTCACTGGAACCAATCTATAACTGGCTTTTGAGCCTAACTAGGATATAACCAGTTCTGAGTTGCTTGTGTTCCAGTTCAGGAAGGACCTGGCCTGGCAGTTCGGGCTGAACTGTTTCCATCGGAGCAGGGCCAAGACCGATTTCCATATGACTGGGTCCAAACTGAGATGGCATACCGTGCAAAACAACAATGGATTGGGATGCGGCCCAAAGCAATTATCAGTGGGTATGATTAATTCAAGCATGCCATCCAACACTTTTTGGTATACTTCAGTTATTCCCAAACACAGCACACTAACTACGGGCATATTTACAAGCTGGCGATAAAAAATTATCGCCGCTTTTGCGTCCGTTTTCGGCTGAAAAGCGGCGATAATTTTATCACCTAATTAGCAAGGCCACGCTAACGCGTGAAACCTTGATTTAGCGTCAGGATTCCTAACGCCCAGCTTTGCATCTCTAATGAGATGCAAAGTGGGCGTTCCTGACCTAACATGACAGGAGAAATGTCGCTAAGCGACATTTCTCCTATCATCAAGCCCCACGCTATGAAGCATAGCGTCAGGAAAAGTAGTGATAACCCCTGTTATCGCTACTTTCCTTACGCCTGCTTCAGGACTGACTTAGCCATGATATCCTATGGAAGGTGGATATCATGGCTAAGTTTGTGGGGCCCTATCAACAAGCTAACGCCACATTGCGTGAGATTATCGCTGGGTTTCCAGCGATAATCTCACGTTAGGCAGTTAGTGTGAGGATTTTTATCGCTGAGGAGATAAGCATTGCTAATAGCACGCTATCTCAGCGATAAAAATCCACGTTACCCGGCGATAATTATCCTCACGCTAAGAGCGCTGAGCGATAATTATCGCCGGGTGTTGCTGATATGCCCCTATGTTTGTTAACATCTTACAGAGGTAGCACTGAGTTAATGAGTCAAGGCAACATTTGGAACACCTGCTTGGGGATGTAAAGGATGGATAAATGTGTCACTCAAGAAGGACTTCCATTAGTGAAAGAAGAATTTGTGATAAGTCTAGAACCATGATTTATTCACCAAGATCATTTCCATTCAAACCTCATCTCCGACCAACAACACCATGATCCCTGTTACTTCAAAAACTCCATTATGGTGAAAAGGTTTTGATCTAATACTCACAGAATATCTAATGGAAACTATCAAACATTTAAAACCATTCCCATATTTTAAAGACCTAGCCCCTCTGAACATCATTAAAGGCAAATTTACATTTTTTCAGAATCCTTGCTAAATATCCTTGATTCATACATCAAACAAGGATTCTCCCCATATCAATTAAAACAGAGTCGAATCATGCTCCAGCTGAATAAATACAGTCTTGAACCCAAAGTTCCCTTCCAACTACCGGCCTATTGCCAACTTTCCAGCATAAGCAAAGTATTTGTGTCTCTCTTCAGCTTAACAACTAACTCATCAAAGGCAGCATACCTGCAGTTCAAAAGTAAGGATTATAAGCAGGCTACAGATTGGATACAGCCTCGCTCAAAATGTTTGACGATCGTGAATCATGTCTCTTGGTCCTTCTAAATCTTGCAGCCTCTTTCGAAGCCATCAACTATCCTTGTGTGATCACTAACCTTCGGCAATGCCTTCGGAATAGAGGTACAGTATGAAAATGGTTGCCAACGACCAATCCCAGCCACATGAGAAGAAAGCACCTGGGAGCAACATAGGGGGATAGTTGGGTAGCCACCACTATCAGAAGCTCTGGCCCACAAGGTCAGCCAGGAGCAGGCTCTGGTCTTAAATGAAGCGGCTGCCTAAAAGCACTCTAGAATGGGAGGGAGGCCCAAGGGAACAGCAAGATATGGGATGACTAAACATTGAAATACTTATAAAGAACAGCCAAATATGGAGATCAGATTGGATCCCACTCTAAAACAGAGAGCAAATCGCAGACGACAGGACTAGCCTTGCAAAACTCATAGAAACACGACCATCAGCCTCAGAAAAGTAGGGACAACCATGCTACGGGACAAGCTGAGGAAATGGATGAAATTACACAAAAGGAAACTAGAGATGACAGGAGCAGTAGGGAAAGCAGGGAGCACCCTGAAAGAGAAAAAACAAAGCAGCATAGAGAGCAAAACTGCATCGGCATCTGACAAGCACTTGCAGAAGAACATTAAATCTGTGATGCTCTAACTGGATTGGAAGAGAAATCCCCAATTGGAAGTGGAAAAGGTAAGGACCCAAAACATCAGATTTCAACAGACACACCAACAACACAAAATGGTGCAACATGACATTCCAAAACACAGTGCATCAAGGTTCAGGAAAGGGAGTTACTCAAAGGACCCTAGTAAAGATGAAGAGGCTGACATGCAACCATGCTAGCCCACCAGTGCAACACAACTAGCCATCCTAGGATCTAGTAATGGAGGAAGAATGTCTCAATACAAAACACTGTTCCCACAACGGTCAATAGAACAACGGTCACAAAAGATATGCCTCCAGTTGAGAACCCAGGCTCTGAAGCAAGAAGGAGCCAATCATAGAAGGAATGGCGAGGTGTAGGTGAGAGCCCATCCAAATTGCCATGTAGAACAATGTCCTGAATGAAGACATAAAGAAACAATGTCCTACAGGATGACTCAATGAACTCCTAGGACCTCAAATGTGAGATGCTGCTGAAATATGCAGAAAAGATCTTGGCCAGCATTCCCAGCACCAGGGGTGGCTCCTCCGTTAGGGCGGAGGGGCGTCGCCCCACTGCTTTCTCGCAGTGCGAAAAGTAGAAACATAAAATGGTAAAACTACCATTTTATGTTTCTGCTTCTCGCACTGCGAGAAAGCAGAAGTGCCTGGTTGGGGGGCGGGCGGGTGGGCAGGTCTGCTGTAAGGCAGGGGAGGTGTGACTTGCCCACTGTTGTGGGCCCTGACTGTTTGGTCGGGGCCGACCAAACCAGTCATGTTCATTCTCCCTTTTTCTCTATGTAGGCTGAGTGCAGCCTACATAGAGAAAAGGCCCCCCTCCCTACAGGTGCCCAGCTGAGCGCCGTTCTCATCAATCACAACATTGCCATTGCAGCGTTGTGATTGACTTAGGGGAGCGAGGCTGTCTGTGGAGAACGAAGTCCGGCCAGGAGCAGCAGGAGCTGATGCGACAGCGCGTGACCCCCGGGGGAATGTACTTTTTTAGCCCATCATGCTGGCTGTGACTGCGGTTGTCAGGCAGACTGTAATAATCTGTGTATGTCCTGGAAAAGAATTCAAAGTGTGTAGTTACAAGCCACTGGTGGCTACATGGTACCTAAGCATGCTCTGCGTTAAGCAAAGGGGGCTTAGGATCTCATTCCGGCCAGGGAAAGCAACACTTCTCGGGGCAGTTAGGATAGTGGGTTTATATGCCTGCAACAGAACTTTGAGTGCAGCTTAAAGGTCACTGCTTCGACTTCTAGGGCGAGTCAATTCAGCCTTTCCTACCATTGAAAAAGCACCGCTGTGGTTAACAATAGTAACACGTTTCTTACTGCACTGAAAAACTGCAAGATAATGTTATAACACACTTCATAGTATAACACATTGACATTTTCTGCTGCTTTATCTGTTAGGATAAGATGGTCATTAATGTGTTCCAGTATCTACGTGCAACTTAGAGCATTCGTATTACTAATTCCGCAATGCTTCAGCAAGAATTTGGACTGCTTCCCAAACTCCCATTCTGAAAATTGGATTTATTTATTTATGGTCAGCATTGTTAATTTTGGCAATATTGGACCAGTTTGTCTCATACCAGTATTATAAAAGAGCTCATAAAAGGCAACAAATCTGGGTTTAAATTGTTCGTGTAATCCCTCAAACACACGCAGTCGGCAAACACTGCAGTATTTACCTACCGTGTTTAGGGTAGACAAAAATAGAGTTTGCTATATGCAAGAACTTCCTGGAAGCTAAAATATCCTGAAATATAGCCTTCGAAATAGAAATCTAATCGCTATCAAAAAATACCCCAAGTAAGCTCGCGCAATAACTACACGCTGTGTTACTTGTAGCGTAAAAGGCCATTTTATTAGGACAAGGTTGCAATCAATTAGACTTTATTAACAGTACATAAATGCAAGAAGTATACTTTTTCCATCCCATACCGACTCATTCTCCCTTCAGCCTTCTCAAAACCATCTCACCTATTTGACTCTTCCCCATTCACTCGGTGACCTCCTTCCTCTCCCCATTCTCACCTTCACTTGCCCCCCAAGCATCCTCTGTTGAATTTCCTTCATAGCTCATTGCCTCCCGTGCCCCACTATCAGTCATCTGTGTACTGTTCTCCCCCTCGAGGGGTGGATCCACCCATATGTGACTCACCACCCCTCCAAAGTACCGCCAACCAGGGAACCCCCGTAGGGCATTTCCCTGCCCCCCAGTTCCTGTTTACCTTTCGCCTCCCGTCAGCCGACCCTGCGGCACCATGTGGACGACCATCCACCCCTAAAACGTGAGTCCCGTGTAAAATTAATATTTCTGTGACCGTCCTCAACCGCAAAAGTTGCACCATCTCTAAAAAAGACCACTTGTTCTGCCCTAAAACTGTCCCGCTACCTGCGGGCCATTCCCTTGAAGCATGTTCGACAGCCCCCCCCAATCCATCCTCTGCGAGGCACAAATCATGCATGTAACCAACTGCCCCAAGTTCCATTTCATTGAACCATATTCCCCTTCCATGTACTGTCGTGTAATGCCAGACCTGACACACTCCAGAATACTTTCTCTCCCACAATTCCTTTTTCTTTTTGACACGGTTTCACCCGTTCTGGCAGCAACTCCCACCATTACATTCCACTTTTTCCCCTATCATATCACATCCTGGTGACTGTGTTCCCTGCCGGGTGACGTCCGTACACCTGATAGTCTGCATCCTTTGCCACCCCATGCCCAAGAGAAATGGCCACCTATCCAGGCGACCGTCCTGGTTCCGGGTCTACTCCCACCTCCTGTAGTAGAAAAATAATGATTAGTCCTGCAAGAAATACGTCCCCTTTCCCCTAGCCCTCTTTCACCATTTGTTCCAAACCCTATCCTAAAACCCCCTTTTCAGTACTTATATTGTCACGGAAACACCTTTCCTTCACTCCCATCTCCCCCCTCCTACGGCCCCAATGTGTATGAATTGTTGTCTCTGTAGGTTGGCCCCACCCATTCTACATGGCCCTTGTATGAGACCTATAATGGCTGGCACAACTGTCATTCTACCTCCCAAATTTAGAAGAAAAAAAAAACAACCAGTGGCCTTCCATTTCTTGATACCAATCACCCTTGCATCATGCCCTCGCTTTGTTTCCTCCTGTTCTGTTGACACATGCTCCACTTTCCCCGGCTGCTGCATCCAACATAACCAACTCACCCATCCCAAATCGTCCTTGCCCCCAGGCGCACCTCCCCACCTTCACCCACGCCGCAAAAGAGCCGACCCTGCTTTGCCCGAAAACCCTTTGCCCCATTTTCCACCTCAAACACGCCATGCCCAAACAAACCTGCAATCTCAGCCAATGCCCCCTTGCCTGGTCACCACATTGAAACATATCATCCCGTCTCCAGGTTTTGCACCTCCAGACACCCAGTTCCACCAAACCCTTGAAAAAATTACCATATTGTCATATGTCTTTGAGTTGACCACTGTGAGATGACCCCACCCTCCATACATCCTCAACCAGCCCGCACATCCCCTTCTTCACACATTCATATCGCTGCATCATTTTGCACCTGTCACAACAACGACACCCTCTGAACATCCTATGTAACCCTCTCACTCTGCCTCACTTTTCCCACTCCCCAACTGTTCTCCCCACCTGAACCACACTCTATGGTACAGCAAACTTGCCCCAGCCATACCTGGGCGTCAGCACTCTTTCTCCCTGGGACCTCCTCCCCGCTTACCCTTTGTGTAACTCCCCATGCCCGTCATTCCACTGCCATATACCCTCCCTTATATCCTGCCCTTAGCTCAAGTGTCTTCCCGTTCCTATAGAGAAACTTTGTCATGCAACCACGCTCCCCCTTTTAAATTATCACCTTCAACGAACCCATTAGACAACCCTGGGCCCAACCGTTTCTTGCGGCGCCAAGGCCCCTCCACCTGTGTAGTTCTCCAAAGCATTGTCCTGTCCCTTCCCCCACCCGTAGGCTCCCTGTCTTTTGCACCCTCTTGCGCTCAGTTATTGTGACCCCCCCAGAGCCGCTACTGCTCCTACTGACCCAAAACCCCCCCACTGAGTATACCACCCAGTTTCCAACAAGGTACCCATACATGTCCGGCCCCAGGCAAGTATATAGCTGCGCCCATCACGCTGCACAACGCTTGCACCGAGTTACTGTGTAGGCCTGGGCGAAGCACTACGCTACGCTCGCGTAGTTTGCGAAGTTCGCGCTACTTCGCACTACGCGAACTGCACGTAGCACAGTGCGAACACGCGTAGCGTAGTGTTGCGTAGTGCTGCGGTCATTTTTTGCTTGCTCGCGGTCCTCAACGTCAAGTTGGCGACCGCGAGCAAGCAAAATGACATCCTGGTGAGACTTTTTCCCTTGTTCGCGATCGCGAGCATGGAAAATAAACCTCCCGGCGAGATTCCCAACGCGAGGAGGTCAGGTTTCTCATTGCGAGGGGTCGCGTATGCTCGCGACCGCTCGCGATGAGAAACTACCAGTTCGCATTGAGAAAGCTGCAGCTCGAGTAAAAATCTACTCGAGCAGCAGAAAACTACAGCTCGCACTGTGCAAGATGCCATTTTCAATGATTGCACAGTGCCGGTTGCTTGTCTCCACTGTGCAATCATTGAAAACAACATCTTGCACAGTGCGAACATGTTACTTCGCAGTTCGCGAAGTGCTACGCGTAGCTCGCGTAGTGCGAACTTCACTTTGCGTAGCTTCGCGAAGTGCTACTTCGCGAACTACGCCCACCCTTATTACTGTGACCCCAGGAGCCCCACAGCTCTTCGTGACCCAAACCCCCACCAAGTGTGCAAAGCTTTTACATAGAGAGAATAGATGGATATGCTAAGATGATCTGCACATCATCATGTGTACATATGTCATGTAAATTCAAATCAATCAATTTTTAGCCACAATATTGGGTGCTAATACAATGCCAAATACTTATCCACCTCAAGAATTGAATTTTTTTTGTAACTACCATGAAATGATATGACGATAAGCTGTCGGATGTTTGGACAGCAGTGAGGACGTAACATGGTCCTAGTTTGGATGATCCTTACATTTGAGAGAATTTGGAAATTACAATTTTAGATTGACGGTGATTGGATCTGCTAACACGTGACTGACAAATCACATTAGAATCCTTGAGACAGGCTTACAGCTAAATTTTGATGTTTTTTGCAAGAGATCTACTGTTCATATAAAAGAGAAAAGGACTTGGGAGCCTTGAAAAAGCCCTGCGGGTGAAGCGCGCGTCGGCTGCTGTGTGAATTGGGATTAAAATTTCAACTATTGACATCTCGACGAGAACTTGGACTATTATTTGTAGTCTTCTGTGTTTGGCACAGTTCGATGGACATGATCATATCAAGTGAAATATTGTTACATCGATTAGGATTACGTAATTTTGTGACTTTACTCTGGTGTGCTACAGTGCCTATAAGGTGGATTCAAAGTGTGCAAAGCTTGTCAGCCAAGCAAGACCCGTGCATTGTTAAGCCTTGATGAAAAAAACATCTTGAAATACAACGCCATTTCTCCCTCATCTGCGCAGTCGTCCCCTCTGACAGACGTCCTCATCCACCGAAACACACCGCCCTCCCAGGTGACCTCCAGTACTTCCAATCCTTAACTGCCCCCTTACAGCTGAACTTGACCAAGTTCTCCCTTAAAGGGGCCATCCGTACTGGACAGCAACATCTCTCTCCTTCATCCCTTTTCCCATAATCTGCCAGCCCTTGCCGTAGGCAACCTTTTCCCGATCGCCTGCCTCTCTAGGCCCTCATAGACTCGTTGTCATACCCGACCCACTTCAGATAACATCCCTCTTCTTTGCCGTAGCACCGGCTTCCTCTTGGGAGACGTCGAGTGCCATGGACCCATGGCCTCAAGCTAACCAGGAAGGACCTCTTGGCCCAACAACCCCCCTCCCATGGCCTTACCCCGTTCTTCCAGGGTGGCCCAGCTTGACTTCATATGAGTGAATTACTCTCCTTCCCCTGTACCGTCCTTCATAACTTTGTTGGTTACCTGGCACACTAACCTTCACCAGTTTCCCCTGTCCCCGAAGTGAAAGCAGTTTGTTTGTTGATGTTCCAAGAAAACCCGCTCCCCCTCCCCAAGTCAGGCCTTTCTGCTCCTGGTTAAGTGATCCCTTTGTAAGGGCCGATAAAGTCGCTAGCACGCCCCAGCTGTGAGTAGAAGCTGAGTATTGCGTTGATGCCCCCCCCCCCGGTTTAGCCAAGTTTGGACTGTCCTTATCCCTTCTACCACATTTCTCAGCCCAGCGAAACCCTCCCCTCCCTCATGCCATTCTGCCGCTATCCACGGCTATCTGCAGGGCAATTGCCCCGCCCCCGAGCCCCACACCGTAATATGCTGTCCCAATTTTGACACGATGTCCTCTTTTGTGTCAACTGCCACCCCCAGCCCGTTTGTCATTCTCCTCCAACAAAGCACATAGTGATAAGTGACCCATTGCTTGCTCTCTTCCTTCCACTTGTTACCACATTGTCCGTTTGGACCCTTCCCTACCCCTCGCTTGTCCCCCAAGTTTCCCTTTTTTTTTAAGCATGCCGCAGCTGCACCTGTATCTCCGCCAAATTCCTCACAGCCCTCTACATACACCAGCCGACCAGCTGACTTTCTTTGTCCCCTCGTCCCATGGCATCGGCCTTATACCTTTACCTAAGCGCCCGTCTGGGACCTCCTCCTCCTGACTGGAGCTGCTGTTCCCCTTTTGCTCCCTGCCCTCAGCTCCATCTTCAGCTGCACGTGCCTCCTGCAAAAAACACCAAACGGTCTGGTTACCTTAACTACCCCACCCCCTGACAAGCCTACTCAGCATCATTCCTCCTCACACTTCATCTTCCATTCAACACTTCCATTCCCCTCACACACCTTCACATTCCCCCGTCTTTGTCCTCTCAACATCCATGCCATCCTTCACCAAATGTATTCATAACGTTGTAGGATCCATAACGTTGAAGGATTCGCTGCGCGATCTCTCGTTGGAGGGTAGGCCACCATGGACCCCCCTACTGCTTCTGACCAGCATACCGAGGCCGTCATGCGTCCCTGCCGGCGTCGCCCCCTTTTCTGCCACCTCAATTGCCGTTCCTGGTTCCCCCCCACCAGGTTGCTCCGACCTGGCGGGTCCCAAGCACCACCGGGCCTCGTGCGGTGCTGGCAGTCTCTCACCCCTACTATGAGGACAGGCTATCAGCTGAAAAAACCCCTGGGCCCCCTGAAGTCCACCTCCCCCCACCCCCAGTCCCATGTATTACTGCACTGGCCAAACCCCCTCCCCCCAAGGGCAACTGCCACCCGCTACTCCCTGACAGCATCCCCAGGCCCCCCCTGCTGGATCCCCCAGCACCCCTGCCACCAAAAAACCCGGGCCGGTCTGCTGCACCGGATCCCAGACGAACGTCGTTGGGAAGGGGCCCTCTGTTTGCCCTTCTGAACAGGCTCCATACTTGCTGGGGGTACACCGTAGCCGTCTACTGGTGACCCCCCCAACCAGGTCTCAGTAAACTTCTGGATCAGCACGCTCATCCCGGATTTTCTCATCTAAAAGCACCCCCCCCACCTGGGAGCAGAGGAGGAGGGCTCCTGCCTCTGTCCCCCAGCACCCGGTGCTCAGCCTGTGCTAAGGAACTGCCCCCAATGCCCCCGGGCCTCCCTCCCTTTGGGGTGCTTGTCTGCAAGCAAGGAGGCTCCCACTCCCTGCAAGGTCTGGGTGGGCCCCATCCCGAGGCTACATGACATGTCCAATGGGGAATCCTCCCCCTACCCTTCATGGCCTGCCCGCTCCCTCCCATTACCGGTCAGGTGCAAAGCCTGTTCCCCCCATGCAGTCGCCTCCCCACCCTCCATGCCCACTCCATCACCCTGCTGGTCCCTGTGCCCAGTCGGGCTGGCACAGGTTTGCCCGGCTCTCCCCCACCACCGCATTCCAGCTCTGGGCCTCCCTCAATAAGGATGCGCTGCCGAGCGTGCAGGCCTCCCGCCCATCCTTCCTCCCTCGTGGGTGATTGAGGCATGCTCGCATCAGCGGGCAGACGCGCAAGCATGCTCTGCCGCCTGATCTTGCGCTTCCCGGTCTCCTTTTTGGGCTCCCCCGCCGCCTACCTGATGAGGTCTTCCTTCCCGGTGGTGACTCTTCCTGACAAGCCACCACCGCTGCATCTGCTCTCGCAGACACCATCCTGGGCACGCGGGCCATAGGAGGTCCTCCAGGCCTGCCTGGCCCAGCGCCCTCAGCGCAGCACGGACAGCCTCCGCGTCGGATGTCACCATCGTGCACAGAAAACGGTGAGTAACTCTCCCTAACACACCCTACACTACCGCCAATGAAATCCCCCCGCCGATCGTCAAATCGGCTAATTTCCTAACTTCACAAACTTTCTCCACATACTTTTCTCCCTGACCCCCTGGTGGTGCTAAGGTGTCAGGAAGAGGCCGGATCCTCCTCTTCTGACACCTTATATACCCTCCCAACTCCCGCCCCTTCCCTTACTCCTCTTATCCCACCCCAACCTTGTCCTTCCGGCAATTGCGTGAATAGCCCCGGGGGAAGACTGGTCTGCGACCTTCACTTCCCCCGGGGGCCGTCAATGTGTTTTTTTTCCAGAAAGACGCAAAGGGCTTGGTGCTGTACACGCCATTTGTTGCACCTGATACTATTAAGAGTGGCAAGGTTTCGGCGCCAATGATTTTTTTTCAACACACATGCCCGTGTCACCTCAGAGCTCACGCCACATATGTTTTAGAGGGACTGTTAAAATAAACGTTCAATTCAAACATGGCGACAGTACGGTTCCACAACTATTGTAAACATTTTAAAAGAAAGGTTAGACCTCTACGAATGGTCCATAGAACTTACGGAGTATGACCAAGCCAGTGGCTCCTCGTAGGAAGAATATAATTGTAATAGGTAATTTATGCACAATTTAGGAACTTGTCTTTCTAATTGTAAATGTACATTGAGTGAGTCGGCTCAGCAATACATACCGCACATCTGTGTTTATTATGATGTTATTACGGGACTTTACCATTGGCGTAGCCAGTGTGCTATGGGTCTAGTGTAAGAAAGGAAATACCCCTCAACCCCTCTGTTTGAACTGTGAAATACAGCAATTATCAGGGTTCAATGGGCCCCTCAGGCCCCAGGGCCTCTGTGCCACTGCACCTGCTGCACCAATGGAAGGTACGCCCATGGACTTTACTGGTACACAGATAACTCGCTTACGAAGCATCGCAGTTGACACATTTACGAAGGTATCCTAATATTTTAATTAAATGAATGAGTGGGTAGAATTAACGCTATCTTTTCATACAGGGAAAGGGGTTTCGTATGGGTTTTACCATTCAAATCTCTTGGGCCCCGTTAACGTTTTTTATTTAGTTATTCTTTGTCTTTCATCGGCACCTATTAGGCCCCATTATCTTTTCACATTGTTCCAGGTAGCATTTCAGCAACTGTTGAAAGCTGTGTTGGTCATAGATAAATAAACCCCACAGAACCGTTCGTTTGGACTGGCATACCCCAAATCACGGTCCATTTGTTTCTCCGTCTCTTGCTTGAAATGTAAAGCACTATTTTAAAAACAGATTTCGGTTGCAAAAGACCGCACTAAACATATGCGTCAGCGACCTGTGCTGGGACATTTTCTTGAGTGTGGTGGTGAAATAACAAGACATTCAACGAAACCAGCAGAGGCGTAGCTAGAGCTTGTGGCGCCCCGGGCCATCCCTCAGATTGCCGCCCCTGGAGAGGGGGGGGGATGCTGGGGAAAAAGGATGGCCAGCACTTGAAAGAGGTCCGAGAGACACATAGTATTGCCGCTAATAGTTACCTCGATCATGCAAATTACATGCACATACATGACGCGGTCCAAGGCTACACAGTTGAATAGACCGGTGACTGGCAGTACAAAAGAGAACACACAGACTGCATGATCCATCTGGGGACTCAGAAAAACCGCATGTGCCATCCTTCAGAGAGCTGCGTAAACAATTACCTGGTAATCCCCTCAGCACAATGCAAACATGCACATACATGACACTGTTCAGGGATCCATCATCTACAGCGGACATTAAATGACCATACATCATGGTCCCCCCATTAAAGCAGTGGGGACCTGCACAAACGTAATGTGGTCTGGGGACGCAAAACCAACGTAACAGTGTCAAAGCCTGTGATTCTTTGTCTTTCAATAACAGCAAATTAATTATTCACAGGGAATGACTCACTGTGTGCCCTTAGAACTAAATGCAGCATAAAGGGGTCAGTCAGCTCCACCTTGCCAACACAGACCAGATACAAAGCCCACTCTGGTGGCCCAAAGGCAACAACCAGGGGTCGCGCCCTGTCATTACATCTAAGCACTAGCAACCAACTCCTGGGAATGAAAAAACGTGTGCTCCTAGGACCCAAAAACAGCTTTTAATAGTGCATCTCTCCTTCAAAGCAGCCTCAGAACACACATGGTGCACAGCCTGCCCGGGGGCCCAAAGCTAAAAACAGTGAGGGGCGACAAATTATCATCACAATCCTCAAACACAGCTGTAGGGGCCATGGGAGCATGTTCAACTCTATCCAAGGCCCAGGACAAACTGCCCCAGCGCTGGGCACTTCTTGAATATTCAGAAGAAACCAGAAACATTACATTTTTCTGCAATTTTGTTTTCACATTACTTTCATGGTAACCAACAGTGTTAAAAGTCTACAAGAACAGTAAAATGATAATAATGTGTCAAGTAAAGAACTGCAAGGCTTGCACACGTTTCAGCTTGTCATTCTTTCAAACACCTTGACTTCTATGACCAAAAGAAATTGTCAGAGCCACCGGTCGACTAACTCCTCGCCTTTGATAAAAATACACTCCAAAATCCAAAAGGTTGTGTGAATTAATTTTGCATTAACTACTGCTCAGGATGATGTATAGATAGCCATTTGGTTCCTACTCCGGGTTTTAGCCTGTCTGTTACATTAGTAGATGTGCCAGTAAAAGTCTAGGTAAGTTTCTATTTGTAAATCGCCAGGACTCGGACTGAAACAACCATGCAGCCACTGAAAGACACCAACCAGGGCACAATTCCGGGGTGCACAGCGTCCACCCATTATTTTCACAGGGTGAACGCCGTCCACCCTGCCAAGGAGTTGGCCCCACAGAAATATGCTGAACTTGTCCAGGTGTCATTTTCAGACTCCTAGACACGTTCAGCAGCACCTGCACATTGTCTGCTTTTCATTCCCAGCAGCAACGTGCAGGCAGCGAGTTTTTTTTCTCCATATTTATCTCCAGCTGGACCAACGATAAAGGGCAAGTTAAGGGGCCTTTAGGCCTCCTTTTGATCGAGTGGCCTGGAACTTCACATTTAGAAGTAAATACAATGGAGGGAAACAAAAGCACACAGCTGGTTATCTCTTCACAGGTACTTAAGAGAGGCATGCTTTTGACTTTGTTAGGCCCCTTTATGTAAGTGCATGAACTGTAAGTATCTCAGATGTGTTGGTCGGTCCCAGTATTTACACACAATTTAAATAGCACTATTTTACTTTCTTTTATAATGCTACACATCCCTATGCAGTGTCAGAGCGATTTACATAACATACAGATTGAAAAAAAATCATGCAAGCGTGTAAATCAGTGTACAAGATCTGTTGCATGAGTCAGTGAGGGTTAAAAGTTGTAGAAGTCACATATCCTAAATAGCTCACTGTGCTACATTAAAAGGCTTACTATGTATGAACTGCAAGTAACAAAAGGATCGGTGTTCAAAGCAGTAACCTTACCTAGCTACATTAAAAAAAATCTGTCATCTGCATATTACATGATGTGCTTTGCAGGCATATTAACCTTCTAGCCTACAACAAGTCAGGACTATTGGCTTTGTCAATGGTTATTAGTTGCATAAGATAACTAAGCTGCAACTAAGGCTTGTTACATATAATATTGAAAAAGCTTCCACTTAAAGCCCTGGTGATAATACCACAATGTTGCTGCGCTTGCATTTCAAAAAGAGAGCAGCAGGGCACAATGGGGCTTCAAGACACTGAGACATTCGGATGCAGGGCCGGCTTTAGCGCTGGTAGCGCGCTGTGCGACAATGTTTGTTGGCGCCCCCCCAATGTCCACCACGGATTCTCTTACTAGCACCCTTTAACAGTCTCCATAACCACACTCTCTCAGTTACATTGACTTCGTTATATAGCACCACTCATACCAGTGTATGGTGTCAGAGCACTTTGCATCACACACACATTACACAGAGACAATCAATCATACGTGTTTTAAATCAGAGTATAGGAAATGTTTACATAAGCCAAAGGACTAAAAGTGTTAGGAGTCACGTGTCATCCACACTGGTAGGCAGTATAGTTTAAGAGTGCTTGGTGTGGAGAAGCACAAACTCAGAGTCGAAAAAGAAACAGCATAGTTGGGAGTTTTCTTTAATAATAAGAATTGATTTCTAGTCAAATTAACCCTTTACGCAACATTAATCAATGTTCTAATGTATGCTTTGCAGTGTGTATGCAGTTCTGTGATGAAAGTTAATATCTCACTGTTGAATATTAGGACTTTAAGTTATAAACTGCAAGTAACAAAAGGATGTCTCTTTTAAAAGCAGTAACCTGCTGATGTGTTCACATTATATGCACTCTGAAATCAACTTGGTACACGTTCTTTGCAGCAGGCATATTAACCCTCTGCACTAACTTCACAGAGGTCAAACCCTCAACTATAAAAAACACTGATGTCTCTCCAGGAAGATAATTAATCACACGAGTTATCTTGACATTTTTGTGAGGCCTGGCAATTGCCGGAGGAAAGAAATGCTGCAGCAGGTGCTTCAAAAACATAATAAACTTGCAAACACAGCGCCCCCAGGAAGCCAGCACCCGGTGCAGTGGCACCGGTCGCACCGCACTAAAGCCGGCCCTGTTCGGATGATCATGAAAAACGCTCATTTTCCAGTTCACAATGGCCATGGGTGGGCCAGGGCAATCCTTGGGTGGGCCTGGCCCACCCTCTAGAACCGGGCCTGGTCGTAGGTATGATGTTACTTCTTGTATCACATAGCTGGATGCAATGACAGAAACAGCAAAATACAAGTCAGGCGGCACACTATGCTAAACAGATATTTTTAGGGTAAGTGTTTTAAAGCCACGCCCTTAATTAAATCGGCCACCCCCTTTGAGAGACCACCCCCCCTAGTTTTTTCATCCCACTTAAAGCCCTGTTGGAAAACTCTTCTCTTACCTCACTCGTGACTTGCTCCAGGGTCTCTATGGCAGGCAGGGGCGAGGTTGGTTCGAACTTCTTTCATTTAGCCACCAGACCTGTCTCCAGAGCCATCAAATTACCCTCGCGCTACAAGATTGATTGACGGCCCTGGAGGCTGGTCAGTGCTAAGTGCGCTCAGCGCACACTTTCAAACTGGGCCGCGCGGCGCTGGTGACCGGTTGCGGCCGCGGCAGCCGTTATAATTTATTTGGGGATACAGTGTACCCAAATAAATTATAAAGGCCGCCGCGGCCGCAACGGGCAACCAGTGCCGCACAGCCACCCCCAAAATTGTGCCGCCTGGGGCGGACCGCCCCCCCCCCGCCCCCCCCAGCTACGCCAGTGGAAACCAGACGTCACAGCAGGTTAACGGCCATGAGCTGTGCTGCTCCAAGCACCCGAAGGTGCCAGCTCTTCTGGGCATAAAGGGGTTGTGGGTCACTCTAAGAGCTCTTCGTGTGCTGAAACACGTTTTCTATTTCGCCACAAGTTTGTCCAGTGCTTAAATGTTGACGTATTATCTCATTGATACCCACGCGCTCTCGTGAATGTACAGTAAAAAGCGCCTCAAAAATGAAATGGTCACAATACTCATTCATTAGGTTGTGCCTACGGCAAATCATCGACCAATCATAACTCTCTATGGATATAAGTGAACACTGACCGTCTGGACATCTTTCTGTGAATTAAACATCTGCCCTCTGCCTCAAGTGCACAGTGAGCACTGCCCCCTGTGGCCGTCACTGCCTGAGGCAGCTGCATAGCTCGGTTGGACGTCCCTTTCAGGTTTTGGAGGCGACCGGTGCGCTCCTGTTACTCACAGTGCAAGTACCAATTGCCCATCAGTGAAATCTTTTACCACCTCACGGACATAGAAAGGACTTGGGCCATCCATGCCCAAATGCCACGCCACGCTGGTGGCTCCATTTACACATATTTAAATCATGTTCGTCACCCATCACCCGATCTTCCCCACCCCTTCTTTCCACGAGTGAAACGCATCCCCTTTGTTCCAGGGGTGCCCTTGGCTAGTTCAATCTTCCTGCATTTTCTTCTCCTGGTCGCCTGTATTTGGAATCCCAGACACACCTATGTAAACAGCTGCACAAATTTACATCAGCATAGCAAAGATTTTCCTCTACAGCTCATAAAAATTGTCAATTTCTTAAATAATTAAATCTTATTGCTTTATTAACCTTCCTGCTTCCTCAAATTTGCTTGAAAATGCACCATTTGTCCACTCTTTTTTCAAAATGTTCTTGTGGGGACCCCCCTCTCGGGATCGCAGTGCAGTACGACAATAATTTTACACTCACCGCTTTCAAATGTCACCAGCCGCCACTGCCCAGCACTGCAAGGGAGCAACAACTGGTGAAAAGAGACCCATGTAAACAAGAAGGAGTGAGTCCCTAGTGTAGAAGGAGAGGCAAATGTCCCAAGACAAGGCCACAACAGCCCAGACACAAGAGCAGATAAGAGAACCAAGGTATGTGGAATAACCCACTGCTAAGGCGCAAAAGGACAGCAGGTCAGAGCACTAATCAATGGCTCAATGTAAGAAATAAAAAGATGATGCACATCATTTAAGAGGGCTACAGACATGAAGCCGGATTTTATCCAGCAGGTCAACCAGCAGGGCCAATAAATTAGCCAGAGAACTGAAATTGGGCGATGAAAGTGCATCTTGATAAAACAATCTCTTCAACAGAGGAAGGGAAGGCAGGCAAAAAAATCAAGAACATGGCCAGCTCGATCCAAACCCAGAAGGTCTAGAGAACATAGAAAACAATTGGGGATACAGAAAAGAGAGAAGCCTGCAGGCACAAAACTCGTTTCACCTGGAGCTGGGATATATAGTTATAGCCCTAGTCACACACTTCAAAGACCGACCAGTTACAGCTATATTTAATAACTAAGAATAAACATGTAAGGGTCTAACAGCCCCAGGCATCAGAACGAGGTCACCAAGGTTCCACAGTACACAAAGTCACCCAGAACCCCCCCAGAGATCAAAGCCAAAGACTTTTAAGACTGGAATACATGAACCAATTCCCCCTGGAGAATAATTGCATGGAAAAGGGGTGAGCACCGAATCCACTGGGCCATACAGAGCCACCGCAATACTGGAACGAACATTGTCTGTATAGAAGCAGTGAGAAGCACAGCCAATCACACAGCCGTAACCAAAGAGACCAAGTAAGAAGGGCATGTTAGGACAGGAAATAGACCAATGAGGGGAAACTGAGTGTCCATACAGATTTCAAAGACAGTGGGCCAAGAACCAACAACCATAAAGCAGGCCAGGAGAAACTCTAAAAAATATGAGCAACATGAAGGCTAGACTAAGGGGCCGATTCCGATCTCGGTCGTACGCGTGTTTTCTGGCCGACTCGTACAGCTGTACGGACGAGCAAGTACGATGCGAGCTACATGAAATTCACCGACCGAGTCATTTCCGGGTCCGAACCGCTCTGTACGTACCGGTCGGATGCTAACCGTGGCGTGCAATGGATGCGATTTACAACCGAGCCAGTACGATGCACGCGTCGGACAGACTGTGCGAGCTGGAGTGTCCGGCTTGCAAAAGCTCCCGGAGTCGGACTTTGGGGGTCCGCGTCGGACCTCCTGACACCCGCAGCCCTACGACTCGGACTCAGGGGGAGACCTATGGGTATCCCCAACATAGGCATGTACGCTGCGGGTGGCACCGACGCGTACCCACTGTAGGGGGCGCACTTGTTCGAGACGAACCCATTCAGTCAATGGGAGCCCATGTATGCGTCATACGACTGTCTCCCATTGACTTCTATGGAAGTCCGACCGAACCGAGTCCGACAGCATATGTGCGCATCGTACTCGCTTGGTCGGACTGTAGGGGTCCGGCTCGGTCGGAAAACACTCCGGATCTGACTCGGTCGGAGTGCTTTCCGACCCGGATCGAAATCAGCCCCTAAGTGATCAGACCACATAAAGTTGGTATTAACTGAAAGCTGTACCCCGCTAACAAAAATAAATAGAGGAGTGGCAGGGCCATCGACCTACCCTTACAAGTCTATGGCAAAGGAATCTGCAGGGCCATGGAACAGAGGGTTAGAACACTAGATCTCAGAACAACAGTCAAAGGCAGGTACCAGAAAGCTATGAGTGACCCATTTTAAAAAAGTGCACTCCAGGAGTACATAAAAACCTCAGTAAGCAAGTCGAGCAAACCAAACAGCAGCAAGCAAGACATAAGCACGTTGCCATATGCCCTTACAGAGGATAATGGAACCCAGTGCAGCCTGTCAAACAACCTCCAAATAAAAGTGCCATGAGCAGCAGAGAGAGCAGGAGCCCAGACCTCAGGAGGATCAGGCCCTGGGAGGGTCCAACCAATAGGCAGCTGCCCACAGTAACATGTGACCCAACCGAGCAACTAAGATCACTCCAATGCAAATAAAGCAGCAACAGTGGCAAAGTGAATAACCCCCAGACTGACACAGCCAGCAGTGCAGGAACGGAAAGATTAGTATAAGAATCACTTTTCTACAGCATTGACAGGAGACACAGACTAGAAACCATCAGCCACAACTGACCTGCAAACTGCATGACTGATGTCACCTCAGCCTAAGTCTGCCCACCAGCAATTCCCATGTTCCAAGCAGCTCAGACATTAGCAAATGTGGAATGAAACATTGACATAGTACAGTCTCCCCAGGGTTGGACTGGGACCATAAACCAGCCCTGTCAATTCAGCTGGACTGCTCTTGTGTGTGTGTGGGGGGGGAATGGTCAGTGCTAGTGAGAAGCAGTGCTGCTGCTTTAGCACTGCTGCCCGTCGCTTTAGCACCACTGCTGACGCTTTTGTTACAGGGGGCCGATATTGCAGCACTGCTGAAAAACTGGCACCTACTGCTCTGAAACCGGCCCCCATCCTTCCAGCCCACCGGGAAAACACCCATTCCAGGCTACGGCCAGTCGAGCCCTGAGTCTCCCTATGGTGAGCTCTCACTTCCTAGAACAACGGACAACACTGCTTGCCACAGCAACAACACTGGGCCTTCAGAATATCATTGCCAGCTGCAGATTGCCCAGAAACAATAACATTTAAACACCTGTTTCTTACAGATGGGCACTTTACAATGTACACAAGGAAGACAAAACATGCCAGTGGCCATATCAGATTAAGTAAGCACTACGAGTGCCAGGTTTATACGTAGCTTCTGCCACAGGTCTGGGTTGACTGGTGACTTAAGTAGGTGAGGAGACGGGGCAGCCCTGTTTCACTGCTTTCCTGCTTTAGAGAATGGGAGATGGAGGCTTGCCAAGGGAAATGTACAATAATGTGCTGCTTTTGACTGGAAATATTTTGGCAACATTTGTTGATTCGTTTAAAGCAAACATAACATAACACAATAACACACACACAGCAGCACAACACATTTACAACATAACACACCACATCATAACAAATCAGTCAAAACACGATGTAAGGCCACTTCTGCAGTACATTACAACGATATTACATAGGAATAATGCAGCACAGAAACAGAGCAGCACAAAAAACAACTGAACACATCACCACCACAACTAAATGCCACACAACAAATATGCACCAATATTCTTGTCACAGATTGTCATCTCAAGAATCCTATTTTCATGGTGTGGTGGTAAAATGTGTTTGGAGCAGGTACTGCATTAACCTATCACCAATGTAGGGCTTTACGTGAGACAGGACATGACACGTTCCGGTTGTGGGTGGATGTTTATGACAGGGGATGAATGAGAGCATTGGAGCTGATGGTGAATGCAATGCAAGTTTTTCAGTGTCTGTCAGTGGTTCATAAAGGTGAACAGGCTACAAGTACATGCAAACCTTGGTCTCTCTGCAGGGTGCACAGAGCGATGGCTGCTATACATGTGCTAATTGTAAGTGGAAAAGTATCTGAAATATAGACAGCAGATACGTAGAAGAAAATGCAGTGCCTAGAGGTGAATGTGTGGATTGTGTGTGAGGGATCATGAAGCAGAGGAGGTGAAAGGAAGTATACACAGAAGGAGGGAGTGAGTAAGAGATAATGTGTGAGATAGGCAGATGGAGGATTTCAGATATATGTGGGAAGAAAAAGGGTGTATGTGTCTGTAAGAGACTGCAGAAGAAAGTATTATGAGGTGGCGTTCAGGAGTAAATGAGACAATCCGAGGACCACTATCCCTTCCTCAGACCTTGCGGTGTGAAGCACAGGATTTTAGTTCACATGTTTCAAGCCGAACCCTTAATCATGAAGGTCAGGCCTCCTGCAGAGCATTTCTAGTTGTGCTACTTTGGCCATGTCTCTTTTAGAGAACCCCCATCTTTTTCATCCCATTTAATGGTCTTCACCAAGGATATGAAGTAGCGCCAGTCAAAAAAGTTTTGTGATCTGATTCCAGAATTCCAGAACAAATGTTGCACATCAATAGATTGGGAAGGCCTGTCTCCAGATGGACACAGAAAACAAAAACATTTTGGGCCTCATGTAGGTAGCATACCAGTTACCACTTCTAAAATACCGAACGTTACCGAATCGGTATTTTAGAAGTGGTAACTCGTATGTAGGTAATGAGTCGGTATTTTTTACCGATTCGTTACAATTCGGAAATTACCGAATCGGTATTTACCGATTCGGTAATGAGGCATACCTTCCCATTGAGGGGAAGGTATGCCTCATTACCGAATCGGTAAATACCGATTCGGTAATGGTGGAGAACATGCAAGGGTGGCAGGGTGTCACATTGACACCCTGTTGCACCCCTGATTCGGCCATGTGTGCACATGTGGCACACATACATGCCCTAAGGGCATGTATGTATGCCACATTGCACACTGCTACGCGCTTCAAAATGCATACACACATACATTAATTATTTACCACCAACTATAAGTTGGTGGTAAATACCGACTCCTAAACACACCCACACACTCCCCCTACATATCATTTCTGGAATCGGAATTTACCGATTCGGTAAAATTACCGAATCGGTAAAATTACCACATCGGTAACGTTACCGATTCGGTAATTTTACCGATTCGGTAGTTTTACCGAATCGGTAAATTCCGATTCCAGAAATTGACCCCCTACATACCAATAGCCAAAATACCGGTCGGTAACGGTATAATTACCGAAAATGGCCGTTACCGACCGGTATTTGGCTACCTACATGAGGCCCTTTGTTTTGGGCCAGGTATGTATTTATAGGATAAGAGTGGCCAATGTCAATGAGGTATGAAAAAGGATATAAATTGGAACAGAGCAGATCTAAAATACAAAGGTACTGCCCGTCTCACAGGTGAACACTCACTCTCGTTTCTCATGGTGTGAAGACCGGATGAGGTGGTAATGTCCTCCGGACTCCAGCAGGGTTTGTATTATTTCTGGCAGTTGTTATTTTTGGCTGCCCAAAACGTTTCTTAGAAAGCACAAAGCAACTGGTCTACTATTCAGCATCCTGTTAGGTCTTGGCAACGGCGAAATGCAAAATGATGGGGCCCCCTGCAGAATGTGATGAGGAACCCCTAAGTGTACAATGTCCTTCAGATAGTCGTTTACTTTGGGCTGAATAAGCCCCCCTGAAGTGTTTGGGGGCTCCTGAAGCGTCCCTCCCCCCCCCCCCCCCCACATGGCCTGGTGAGCAATGAGATGAGTCACTAAAGTGGGTATGTCACGCAAACATACATGACAATATACCCGATTCAGGAGGGAGACTCACGATTCTTTAAGCCCAAAATTGTTTTATTTTGGCTGTCTTCTGCCTGAAATCGCCCCTGCATCAATAGAAGTCAATAGGAAAAATACATTTTCCAGATTATGATTATTATTCTTTTAAATCTTCCACTTTCCTCCACTAAAATATTAGCATGTATGTGGAAGTGATTCAAGTCACGCGAAGCAGAGCGAGCAACTATGACTTCGTCAATGGCGTTGATAATGCCTCGCAGTGGCCCTGGCCGTTGGTGCATCATGGAGAGACTCAATTGAAGAACTAATCCCAGGGAAAGCGGCAGACAAGGTTAAGTGCGCGCGAGGTCACCGCCTGGGAGGGCACGTGCCGGAAGAGATTGACTGTAATAGTACAAACACGAGCGCTTGCAGGAAGAGGGATTCCGCAGCTGCCTTAAGCAACGCTTAAGTCATCCATTATTGTTCCAAAACATGAGTAAACCAATGTCAGGGCCTAATTAATCTATTACTGTTGCTAGGCTATAAAGATCGTTTGTACAAGAGTCTAAGTAGCTCATTTCCCCGCCGACTCAGCTTCCGTATGGCATCATTTTGAGGGCCCAGAAGCCAAATAGGTTGAAGCCGCAACACTGTTCATTAGTTCATTAATTAGATCAGGCAGCTTTAACTATCTTTAGCCCGCTTCTGATGCAAGCCCCTGTCCATATGAATGTGTTACGTGCGTGCAGATAATTAAAAACAAGGACTTATTTACACCTCATTCTGAATTTTAAGCCTAGAGAGTGTACATTTACGCATCTTGGGAATTCACAAGTTTCCCATTCATGCGCAGAGACTAAATACATTCTTTGGTTTGGGGTGTACTCCGTTCAAACGTTTGAGAATTCACAGTTGCAACTATGGGGAGATATTGCTACATGTGTAGATATACTTGTAAAGGACCTCAAAGCATGGGGTACTAATGTGGCATCTTTGTCTCAATTTTTTCAAATGCCAGTTTCTTGTATCTAATGGAAAGTCTGAATGTGCTACTATTGTTCAAGCAATGCACACAGGTCAAGGTCCATAACTCGGATTTAGTTGTAGACACATATTGAGAACAAGCGTAATTTACAGGTCAGTTTTTAGCATTGCTCATCCATTTAAAAAAAATGCTTAATCCTTATAGCTGGCTGACCCCCCAACTCAGTTTAATTCTCAAGAATCGTGTGGTTTTACACAGAAGAGGGGTCGATCATGATGTTAGTCGGAGTTGCCTACGACAGACATCTCTGCGGTTTCGGAACCCACCGACATCAGGTCGGCAGCCCGCAACCGCAATAATGATGCGCACGCACATGGTGCGGTTGCAAACTCCCATTTCCCTATGGGAGCTTGTGGTGCGAGTGGAAACTGCCTGCAGCACAAGCTCCCATAGAGAAATTGGAGTTTGTGTAAATCCCTGCACTGTGTGGCAGGTGCCTCACTGTGTCTGCCACATGGTGCAGGGATTTTCAGGGGGCATCATAGGTGCCCACCAGGCCATCAACCGGAGGCGCAGAGGGAATGGGGTGCCCAAAGTCACTTTCCGACAGGCTTTCCGTGTTAGAATGCCCGACGTGGAAAGCCTGTCTGAAACAGACTTCATAATCCCGACGTCAGAAACGCCGTCCATTCGAGATTATGTGCGGGTTACGACTAGCCAAAGAACTGCTTGAGCCCGTCAGAAGCTAGTCAGATTGACCGGCCAGTTTAAACTCTGACTGCCTTCTTTGTAATAATAATAATAATAAGGCGGTCAGAGTGGTCGGAGGCTTTCCGACCAACATCATAATGAGGCTCTAAATGTCAGACCAACACCGTTGAAACTGGCTCTTGATACGTTTATCTGACTGACTGAAAAAAACCCACACCAAATACATTCTCAGCAATCTCGTTCATTCCCCCACCTTATAAAATCAAACAGAAAAATACATTCCTGAAGACAAGAGGTCTGACCTTTTCTATAGTAAAAATATATATGATTGTCAAACAAGAAATGCTTTTCATATATAATTGTGGGGAGGTTGACATATTGTTATTGTGGGAGTTTAATGCACAAATGTGGGGTATGTGGGGTGGTAGTATTTTGTTGGGGAGAGCAGAAAAGCAATACTAAAGGGTGGCAGTGATTGAGGATAAGAGTGTCATGCTGGAGGTGGCAGCGTGGAGGTGGTGGGGTGGGAACTCAGTGCTGGGGCCAGTAGTGCATTGTTGGAGCTGATAGCATTGTGCTGTGAAGTGATAACAAAAAATTGATGGCTTGAGTGCAGTGGTGAGATTTGATAATATCGCATTGATGGAAATGGGAGGGTAGTGTGTAGGATTTTAAGTGTTGGACAGAGAATTATGATGTGGTGGAGGGATGCAGTGGGGGTTTCTGTGAGTTGAAAATGTGATTCTGTGAAGTGTCAGTGCAGTAGTGTGGTCTGGAGTTGCAGTATGTTGCTTGTGAAGAGAGATACACACATGCTTTGGATGGTAGTGTGGTGCAAGTAGTGACATTGCAGAGATAATGCTGGTAATAGAGTGGCATAAGGATAGTAATGCAGTAATAGTAATGCAGAGCTGGGGCTGATAGTGCAAGCTGGGGCTGGTAGTTATAGACTATGGGATGGTAGTGCACTGCTAATGGCTGGTAGAGGGTTGTATCAAGTTACAATGCATGCCTTTACCAGGCATGCCTTTATCATGCAGTCTGTGCCACACATATAACATTACCATGCATGTCTTCACCACAAATGTCTTCACCACAAACATGTTGTCAGTAGTTTGTCCACAATCCCAAATTTCTGAAGAATGGTTCAACGGCAAAAACAGGCGATTTAAACCCAAAGAGTAACTCCTTAATCCTACTCTGACATTAACACTCTCCTAAGTTGACGGTTTCTTTTACTAATGAACCTTTTCTACTTTATGATAATGAGAATCCTCTAAAACAAACACTAATCTTTAGGACAGTACCTAACACAGTAAACCTGGAGAATAGTGACATTTAGATGATGTGTGGAAGTTTTAAACCAACCCCCCATCCATTCACCCACATTTTTACTATTCATGCAAATACTAATAACACAACCACCTCATTAGTTTACTGTTTGTTCCTGACAAACAATCCTCAAATGACATTGAATATCAGTGGTAAAATCTGAATCAGTAAATAAAAATCCTAGGACAATATTAAATGACTTTGAATTGCAAATAATCAATACAATGACTAAAAGTTATACAATTCAAGGATTTCTTTTTACTTTTCCCAGTCATATTGTGAAAACTGTTAAAAACATCCTTAGCTAAGCATTATATGTCAAATAGTAAACTGCAACATGAACTTAATAAACCAATTGCTTTGTGCTTCGTACATCCTAAATGTGTGGATGACTTCTATACTTCAATAATACAATAAGAATATTTCTCACAAAAAGAGAAAACATTGACTTTAATTCTAAATTACTTTGAAGATACGTGGATTGGCCATCTAAGCAGGGTGGGTCACAGAAGGAACACAAGATTTCCTATTGAATGGTCGAATTGTTACTCAACCTGCTTAGAAGGAGGTGGAAAAACAAGGAATGCCATAGAGGGTTGGCATTATGCTTTCAACAACTCAATAGGAAAACCTCAAACCAACATCTATCATTTCCTGAGAATTTTGAAAAAAGAGCAAAGTTTCCAGGAAATGGAAAAGGCGCAATCATTGTCAGGTAGTCTGAATCTTTGAATATCTCAAAAAAGTAAAGAGATGTCAGAAATACTGTTGACAAAGATACATCAATTTCAGTTGATGAGAGCATCAGACTACCTTGGCAGTATTGCACGCATTTTACACTACTAACACCAAGGGGTTCAATAGGATGGCGGGCGGACTACAGTCCGCCCGCCACCCTAGCGGTGCTGGGACCAGCCGACAGTGGTACGGCGATCCTGCACCGGCGATTAGGACGCGACCGCCACCGTGGCGGTCGCATCCAGCATATTCAACATCGTGGCGGGCGGTGCTGTAAGCAGCACCCGACACAATGCTGAAAATGCATGTTGTGCATTGGCATGCACAACCTAACAGGCACCGCTCGGTGCCTACCACCTCGTGCATGCCAATGCCAAGTGAAGCCCCCCACCCCCTCCAGGGGGCCCACAACGGGCCCCCAAAGTGAAAACCCAATGCCTTTCCATGGCGGAGACTCCGCCAAGGAAAGGCATTTAACCGCACACATCATAATATGGATCGCCACCATATTATGGGCCTTTTCCGCCCGGTAGGCAATCATCACGATTGCCTACCGGCGGAAAAGCGGCAGATGGTCTTTCCGTCTGCGGCTGTACCCCCCACTATGCTAATGTGGTGAGGGGTAAAATTGCATCCGGTGGGGTGTTTTGGCGGGTGGATCACCACCGCCGGTTGGGCGGTGGCAATCTGCCCGCCATGCTATGGGCCCCTAACTATTACCCCCCTAAAATCACTCTCCTGTTTTAACTTTAAAAACAAATTAAATTGTCATTTTTGATTTTTTGAGTTCTTACAAGTAGTTGTCTTCTTTCTTCAACTTTTGGTGATATATTCAGAAACCTCTCATCAAGAGTCTCAAATAATCCAACAACTCAAAGAGTTTGTCGCAAATCCAAACAACCCATTTAAAAAGTAAAATCAAATAAAAAATACATTTTTCTTGTTGCACTTTTTGACACTCCACAAGTAAGGCAATCTAAAAGCCATAACATCCGACTAAAAAAGAAAATGTAAACTCATAAACATTTCCCAAAATGAAATTAATATAGAAATAGAAAACTAATCCCTTAATCCAAAGTTTTTTCTTTGAAACTGTTATCTTCTTCTTCCAAAAATGAAGAACATCAAAAAACAAAGCACCAAAAATGTAACTGTTGCTTAAAATTCAAGTAGGCTTAAAGAAATTGTTAACATGATGATTTCCCCTCCTTTTTTAAACCTATATTGACTGCATATGAAAACAACCTGTATGGGAATGTAAAATTGGTTAAAATTCAAAATAATATACATTCTGTTAATAAATAGCATCTATTTACTTCCCTCCATCCCCCGTTTCAATACATTTTGTCACCAAAATGTCTAAAAAGTAAATTACATTTTTCGTACCTGACTACAGTTCTTCCTTACATCAGATCTTAATTGCAATGCTCCACCAACTGTAGACGCTGAATCATTTACGTAAAGCTGGAAAAAAATGACAAAAGGACAATTTCTTCTTTTGAAGTCAACTGGAAGTCATGGGATAATGTTTTAACATTGGAATAATATATGTTTACCCCTATGTAAAATATGTTATCTATTTCGAACAATTAAACAATATTTCATTCTATTTTATACAATTGTTTAATACAAAATAAGAATTATAATGATACATTTCTTACAAATGAACTCAGTGTGTTTTTAAAATTTGTATTCAATTATTAAAAATTACATTTATTTCAATAAAAAAGATGTTCCTGTTGTACTACCTTTACAAATTATTCATCACCTTGTACATTTATCTTTTAATCATAAATATATCATCTTTAATTACTTTATAATAATTTTAATAATTAATACTCAGGTATCACATTTGATACCTCAATGTTAATAAACTTCACTACCCATTGCCCCTCTACTTTTTGCATCAGGCTCCAAAAATTATACTTTAATCTTCTAAAATCTTTTAAATTAATATTAAATTAATTAATTTTTAATATTCAGGTATCACAGGTGATACCTGAGTATTAATACACCTTCCCAGCCATTAACCCTTAATCCCATGCATCCCACTCCTAAAACTTTATTTTGATATTTTTTTACATAGATTACTTTAAAAATATTATATTTATTAAAATATTACACATTTAATACTCAGGTATCATTGTTGACACAAAAATATTAACACACTTCCCAACCATTACCCCTATATCTCATGCATCCCACCCCAAAAACTTTAATATGATATTTTAAAATTAATTTGCAATCAATATTGTAAAAATATTATTAAAAGGATCGCACATTTAATACTCAGGTATGACAGTTAATACCTGAGTATTAATACACTTCCTCACCCATTACCCCCATATTCGCTGCATCCTGCTCATAAAAAAAAAATTCATTTGTAATAATTATTATAAAAATATTACATTTATTATTAAATGAAATGATCCCTCTCTGATCCTTCTCTGATTCCTGGGTAGCTCCTGCTATGTCCTGGGATGCCTCCCAAGGACATACTGTGTTTGCTCTCGCTTTGTGGTATCAATTTTAAAGCTCTGGCCAAGCAAACACAAAGTCTGTTCCCAGTGGGCGGCATCGCATAAAATGCTCCCGCCCACTGGGACTGGAAACAGATGAAAAAATTGCTTCCGCTCACAATGAGTAGCATATTTAGCCCTGTGGGCAGGAGCAAAGGCAGTTCCTGCTGGAGGCAGGGAGCCAGCTGGGGCCGCAGGGCATTGGTGTTCTTCCTGTGGCCTCCATCAAAAGGAAGTGGGTGCCCTGGGTGGGCTCTAGGGCACCCACCTGTTACTGGCCGAACCCAAGGGCAATAATGGCACAGGGCCAGGGGCTGCATGCCCCCTTCCTCATTGATAATCTGGCCGGGCCCTGAGGGATGGGGTCCCTGGGGCCAAAAGTGGCCCAGGGAGGGGGGCGGTGTGCCCCATTCCCCCTTTTAAATATGCAGTGGGTTCTCTGGGTGGGCTCCAGGGCACCCACCAGTTACTGTCCGGGCCCCGGGAGATGAGTTCCCTGGACCAATTTTGGACGGGGGACTGCATGCTCCCCTCCCCCTTATAAATAGGCACAGGAGATGGGTCCCCGGATCAAGAAGTCGTCCCAGGCTGCATTCGCCCCTACCCATTTACAATAAGGATGGGCACAGGAGATGGGGTCCCCAGGGCCGAAATATGGCCCAGCAAGAGGGGCAATGTACACCCCTCCCCCCAAAAAATGAGACAGTCGTATGGGGATGGGGCTCCATGGGCCAAAATTGCCCAGGAGGGGGGCTGTGTGCACCCTCACAGGTTGGCTGCATGTGAGGGATTGGCCACAGTGCACGGCGTGGGGTTGTCTGCATGAAGGGAGTTTGCTGCATGAGGAGGGCTGGCCACAAGGCCAACACGCCACTGCTTGGAAAAAAAGCCATCAAATACACAGAAAAAAAAACAAAGATGTTATAGCTAGGAAATAGAATTTTAAAAAACCTTGGAAATTCACTAAAAAACAAAGGTCACAGGGACATAATTGTTAGGTTCAGAATTTACAAACACAAAACCATGGAAATTCAGCAGTTATAGTTAGAGGTATCTTAAGAGACTGTAACTCTTGGCCATGCACTGCTAATTAGCTCACATATTACATCACTTATGACAACTTCTATGAAATAATAATATCACTACAACCTGTGCAGTAAAAAGATTCATGAGAAAACTGTTCATGGTGGGGGCACAGGTTACGGTTACCCTAGGGCACACACAAAACCATAGAAATTCAACAGCAATAGAAAGAGTTATCACAAGAAGCTATAAATCGTGCCTTAGACAGCCACTACTTCAACCAGGAAGTGGTGGCCACCATCTTGGAACTCAGTATCCAGCATAAGTCCCAAGGAATAAAAAAACACAAGGGGGTAGGAATACTCTGACCCCCTAGACCTGGTGTGGGGTCTCACAGGGATCCCACATGGGGCCAAAAACATTTTGTTTTACATGTTGTTGTGAGTTCATTAAGGATCCACAGATCGGCTGGGTGGGCCAGATCCCGGGGAGATTTTTATATTCATATAGGGGATGGGGCACATGTGGCTCCCCTCCCTAGGCTGATTTCAGCCCCAGGGACCCCATCCCACAGGGCCTGGCCTAATAAAATTTTTTGGGAGGGGGCACGCAGCCACACTCTCGGGCTGAATTTGGCCCCAGGGACCCCCAGGGCCTGGAGCCATTAATGGACCTAGAGGCCCCATCTCCCAGGGTCTGCTCCTGCTATGTCCCGGGGTGCCCACCCCGGGACATAGCGGTTTCCTTGGCTTGGGCAAGGAAACCTGTACTTGCTCTAGCTTGGCGGGAGCAATTTCAAAGCTCCCGCCAAGTGAGAGCAAACACACATCCGCTCCTTGCTGGCAGGAGGTTTGAAAATGCTTCTGCAGCTGGGAACTGACTACAGATCTGTTTTCCTGCCCGAGTGATGTGGGCAGGTAAACAGATCTGAATATTGCTACCTCCTGCAGGGAGCAGCATTTTTAGCTGTTCCTTGTAGGCTGGAGTAATGCCAGCTCCCATTGGAAGCAGGGAGCTAGCTGGAGCCTTGGGGATCCCCCGTGGGCCCCAAACAGGATATTGTGGATGCCCTGGCTGGGCACCAGGGCACCCAACCCTAGTTGGCTGTGCCCTGGTGGATGGGGTCCTCGAGGGTAAAATTGGCATGGGCAAGGAGGGCATGCAGCCAGGCTGCGGGGGATGGGGGCTGGGAAGCCAATATCAGGCCAGGGAGAAGGGAGGCATGCCCCATCACCCTTCAAAAATATGTCAAGCCCAGTTAGAAGGTGTTCCCAGGGTCAATATCGGCCCAGGCGGGGGAAATACAACCTTGCCCCCACAAAATATGCTGGTCCCCGGGGCCTAAATCGGCCCAGGGTGGGGGATGCGTTCCATTCTCCTCCTGTAGAATGTGGTCAGGCCCCGGGAGATGGTGTCCCCGAGGCTGAAATCAGGCCAGGGAAGGGGGCGTAACCCCTCCCCAAAAAATATAATAGTGAGCCCTGAGGGAGTTATCTCAAGTAACTATAATTCGTGCCCTAAGGAAACTATAAATCAGGCCCTCGCCATTCACTGCTAATTATCCCACACATTACATTACTCATGACATCTTCTGTGACATCATTGATGATATCAGTGCAATATTTGCGGACAAATTATTGATGAGAAAACTGTGCATGGGGGCGCGCAAGTTTTAGTTAAATTAGGGCACGAGTTATAGTTACTTGAGATAACTCTAACTAAAACTGCTGAATTTCCCTGTAACCTTTGCTTTTTAGTGAATACATATATATACACACACACAGACATAGACACACACACACCACTGTTTGCAAACACTGAAACTCTCATGAGATATACACTACAGAGTATTCAAAAGATTCTAAGAATAGTGTACATGCTTTGCAATAGTTGCCAAAAAAGGCACTATTTGCTAAAAGTAACCAAGATCTGAAGGTGCTAAAGATCAACTTTCATACTATGGTGAAAACTTTACAGAGAGCCCATCTTCTGAAGGAAAACAAGCATGCGTACATAGGTTAGTACCTGGTGCACACACTCTTTTATGTTAAGTATAAATTATCATGCTAATGTGATTCTCTGTAATAACTCGAGGCTGCTTATAAAAGTTAGTATTTACTACTTAGGGCCTAATTACTATGTCGGGCGGACGTGATCACCGTGGTCTCAGGACCGACCGACCTCCGGTCCCGACATCGCCATTACAATGCAACCGCCCATGATGCGGTCGCATACTTCCATTTCTCCATGGGAGCTGGTGCAGCAGCCATAAACCGGCCTTTAAGCACAAGGTCACATGGAGAAATGGGAGACTCTGTTAATCCCTGCATGGCATGGCAGGCACCTCAAGGTGCCTGCCACTCGTTGCAGAGGTAGTGCAGTGGTGTTTTTGTAGTGTAGGGGGTTGTGCTGGGGGTAGTGTTTTAGGGTTTATGGTAGTGCAGTGGTGTTTGGGTAGTGTAGGGGTAGTGCTGGGGTGGTGTTTTAGGGTTTAGGGTAGTGCAGTGGTGTTTGTGTAGTGTAGGGGGTAGTGCTGGGGGTAGTGTTTTACGGTTTAGGGTAGTGCAGTGGTGTTTGTGTAGTGTAGGGGGGAGTGTTTTAGGGTTTAGGGTAGTGCAGTGGTGTTTGTGTACTGTAGGGGATCGTGCTGGCTTCTAGTGTTTTAGGGTTTAGGGTAGTGCAGTGGTGTTTGTGTAGTGTAGGGGGTCATGTTTTAGGGTTTAGGGTCGTGCAGTGGTGTTTGGGTAGTGAAGGGGTCATGCTGGGGGTAGTGTTTTAGGGTTTAGGGTAGTGCAGTGGTGTTTGTGTAGTGTAAGGGGTCATACTGGGGGTAGATTTAGTGTTTAGGGTAGTGCAGTGGTGTTTGTGTAGTGTAGGGGGTCATGCTGGGGTAGTGTTTTAGGCTTTAAGGCAGTGCAGTGGTGTTGGTGTAGTGAAGGGGGTCGTGCTGGGGGTAGTGTTTTAGGGTTTAGGGTAGTGCAGTGGTGTTTGTGTAGTGTAGGGGGTGTGCTGGGGGTAGATTTAGGGTTTAGGGCAGTGCAGTGGTGTTTGGGTAGTGGAGGGGTAGTGTTTTAGGGTTTAGGGTAGTGCGCCCAACCAGCCAAAATATCCGTGGACAAAGGGTAAACTCACTCTTTTGAACGCTCCGCCAATTTAATATTTTGGGTCAAGGGCCCTACCACGTCCAAGACCTATCAATTCCTTTCTTGGGATCCCTCATATACTTGGAGAAAAAGGTAGATAGTTTGTCATCAATTTCAAGCGAGTGTGCCACCTTCCCCTTCAGTGAGGGCCTGAGGCATTCTCCCCTCATTCTATTCCTGACCTCCCTTTCAAGGGGTTGATGGATTTTCCCCACCACATACTCTGCCACTTTGGTGTCAGGGGTCCACTCCGCCAACCTAGGATAGTAAATTTGGGTAGGCTCGAACATGTCCGAGTGGACTCCATCCCCAACCCGGAACTGAGAGGAGTGGGACTCTGGATGCCAGGGACGCCCGAGTCTTTATCCTCATGATAGCAAAAATCATCCTCCGATACACCCTCTCCCTCTAAGGGAAACCCGCCGTCGGGGTCTACAATAGTGGTGACAGCATCGCAATTTTCTCCAGACTCCTCCTCCTCCCGGCAGGGTGCATGTTTAAGCGTTCGCGCACTCTATAGGAAGGTCTCCGTAAGTTTATCAAATCCTTCCAAGTGCCCCGCGTTATGCTTAATGGCCCTTTTATTCCCCAATTGGGAGCTACTGGGACCCGCAACCACCAGATCTGGGTCACTGAACACCCCAGGGATGCTTTTCGCCAGCTTATCAACCTGTTCCCTAAGAGGAGCCAGCGCCCTAGAAATAGCCAGAGAGAGGGCTTGGTCCACTGCTGGAGGGAGAAGTTGGGGGGCCATTCCTCCTCCACTTCCTGGTAGGCGGAGTAAAAATGGTCCTCTTAGAGATGACATGATAGCAGAGGGTGTGAGCTCAGAACAAATGCCCTTAAAATCCTTAAGGCAGTCCCCTCGCCTGTGCTCCAACAGCTTGGTTTTCCCCGAAGCTGTTATAAGAATAGACCGAGGCGCAATACCAATTACCACCACTAGGTGGTGCTGGTCACTAACGTGGCCGTGTGGGGAAATCACCGCATAGCGGTATCAAAATTAGGTGAGGGTTGGTCGGGAATCAAGCGGACACTAAAGGAGTGACCGGATTCCCAAACGCGCATAAAGACCAGCGGGAGCGCTCGACGGAACTGCCTTGCTTGGACCAGACGCGCCTGACAGGATCTCACTGCGCGCAGAGCACACAGAGGGAGAAACTGCGAGGGGGAGAACGCTCTCGGGAAAGAGCCTGCTGCGCAGGGAATATGAAACAATACCAAGGCAATAATGCTAATAACGTGCACAAGAAACCAATATACAAACAGCAACAACATCAGATTAAGCCAAGAATGTAAGAAATGCACTTAACTGACGAGCAGTGAAGAAAGAGGAAGCGTAAGGGACGTCACGATATTATATACGATGGACTGTGATATGATTGGACTATAGTTGCCTTGGAGACTACCTCCCTAATGGTTCATGGGTTGTGTAGTCTTTTGTTTAATGATTGTTGTGTTATGTTTTCTTTGAACTGCTATGCAAATAAAGTGAGGAAAGATATGCATAATCCTCGCCTCCATCCTGCCATAGAATTCATTAAACTTTATCCGATCTGATTTAGAAACATAGATCATAAAAGTGTACATAAAAACAGTAAATCCTTTTTCCTTATACAATACAGTGAGAATTAATTAAAACCAGTAGGTAAAAACGGGTGTTACAAAGCCCGTTTCAGAGCAACTTCAGGTTAACAGAATCGTAAAGTTCAATGTTTCGCAAGATAAATCTCATGTACTTCGTGCAAAATACGCAATAAGGGGTCCAAGTAAGATGTAACGCTCCAATACCTGACCAGTCTGCACTATATAAAACTGCAGAAAAAATAAAAATAAAAAGTGTTTTGCACACTTCTGTCATTGGGCTATATGTGGGCTACATCTGGGTGATATTTGTGCTACATTTGGGCTCTTTTTTGTCTGGTGGCCATCTTGGGAAATGCTTTCAGCTTTTTACTTTGATTCCATCAAGAAGGCATTCTGATTTGTCACACATTTGCCATAAATTCAGAATGTTAGCACTCTAGTTGTTCATGAGATCACTGTAGTAAAGCTACTGCTCACCAGGGAGTTAACTGGAAGTCTACTGCTGGTATTGAAAGTGATTGTTTCAGTCTGCATGTCAGAATTTTCTAATGAAATAGAAAAGGATTTGAGATCTCACTTAAAACATACCCTAAATTTTCTTTCTGCAGCACTAACCATAATTTCTATGGCAAAATGAACCCCCTCATTTTGTTCCTTTTTAAATTAAATGTTTTAAGTGTTACCAGTCTATTCCAATCAAGATGGCTTCAGGTGAGCCATAATTTTGTCATAAATAATTAATCAATCAATCTATCATGGCATTTGTAAAGCGCACTAGATACCCGCGAGGGTCTCAAGGTGCTGGGGGGGGGGGGAAGCTGCGACTGTTCGAAGAGCCAGGTCTTGAGGAGTCTTCTGAAGGTCAGAAGGTCTTCGGTCTGCCACAGGCGAATGGGGAGGGTGTTCCATGTCTTGGCGGCGAGGTGGGAGAATGATCTTCCGGCGGCGGTCACTCTTCGGATGTGGGGGACGGTGGCATGCGAAGCGGAGCTGGCAGGTGGGGGTGTAGAGGCTGAGTCGGCTGTTGAGGTACGTTGGCCTGGTGTTGTGGAGTGCATTGTGTGCGTGGGTGAGGAGTTTGAAGGTTATCCTCTTGTTGACAGAGAGCCAGTGCAGGTTTCTCAGGTGGGGTGTGATGTGGCTGTGGTGAGGGATGTCGAGGATCAGTTGTGCAGAGGCGTTCTGGATGCGTTAAAGCCATTTCAGGAGTTTGGCTGGGGCTTCTGCGTAGAGTGCGTTTCCGTAGTCCAGTCTACTGCTGACGAGGGCCTGGGTGACTGTCCTTCTTGATTCAGTGGGGATCCACTTGAAGATCCTGCGAAGCATTTGGAGGGTGTTGAAGCAGGAGGAGGAGACGGTGTTGACCTGCTTCATCATGGAGAGGGTGGAGTCAAGGATGACCCCTAGGTTGCGTGCGTGGTCGGTGGGTGTTGGGGGTGTTCCTAGCGCAGCCAGCCACCAGGAGTCGTCCCAGGCCGAGGGGGTAGATCCGAGGATGAGTACGTCCATCTTGTCCAAGTTCAGCTTCAGTCGGCAGTTCCTCATCCAGTCGGCGATGGCCTTCATTCCTTCGTGGAGGGTGGTTTTGGCGGTGTGGGGGTCCTTGGTGAGGGAGAGGATCAGCTGGGTGTTGTCGGTGTAGGAGATGATGTTGAGGTTGTGCTGTCGTGCCGACTGTTAGCTCTCTAGTTGTTCTTTAGAACACTCTGGGAAGCTGCAGTAGAACACAAAGGCATGTCCTACTTTTTCTTTCTACAGCACTAACCATAATTTCTATGACAAAATGAACCCCCTCATTTTGTTCCTTTTTAAATTAAATGCTTTAAGAGTTACCAGTTTATTCCAATCAAGATGGCTTCAGGTGTGCCATAATTTTGTCATAAGTTAGACTGTTAGCGCTCTAGTTGTTCTTTAGAACACCCTGGGAAGCTGCAGTAGAACACAAAGGCATCAACTGACAGGCTGCTCCTGTTGAAATATAACAGGAAGATATGTGAGATCACACTTGAAACATGTCCTAATTTTTCTTTCTACAGCACTAACCATAATTTCTATGACAAAATGAACCCCATAATTTTGTTCCTTTTTAAATTAAATGTTTTAAGTGTTGCCAGTTTATTCCAATCAAGATGGCTTCAGGTGTGCCATACTTTTGTCATAAGTAAGGCTGTTAGCGCTCTAGTTGTTCTTTAGAACACTATGGGAAGCTGCAGTAGAACACAAATGCATCAACTGACAGGCTGCTCCTGTTGAAATATAACAGGAAGATATTTGAGATCACACTTGAAACATGTCCTAATTTTTCTTTCTACAGCACTAACCATAATTTCTATGAGAAAATGAACCCAATAATTTTGTTCCTTTTTAAATTAAATGTTTTAAGTTTTACCAGTTTATTCCAATCAAGATGGCTTCAGGTGTGCCATACTTTTGTCATAAGTAAGGCTGTTAGCGCTTTAGTTGTTCTTTAGAACACTCTGGGAAGCTGCAGTAGAACACAAAGGAATCAACTGACAGTCTCTGCCCTTGTTGGATGTACATGATTTACTGAGAATGACAGACTTCATTCTCACATGACTGAGAAAGATAATGTGAATTTACAGAAAATATGCTCTCATTTCAGTTTTCTCTCAAACATGATTCATGATATCCCAGTAGAAGGTTTTTCACAGGGTAAAATCACCTTAGAACACACCACAATTACTGAAATTAGTATGGTACCATCAACAAATGAATTCTAATGTAACTAAAGTCTGTTATCACCCTTTATAGTTCTCCTTTTGGTAACCCTCAAAATCTTTGATTCACTACAATGCATTTCAATGGGGTACTATCATGTATATTGGTCCCAAGATGGCTGCCACCAATTCCAGGATGAAGTGCTGACAGCCAATCAGATCTCACGATGAGATGTGTTGTTAGGCTCCGCCCAGATATTGAAACTTTTTTTTTCTAATTTCTCATGAACTGCTGAATGGATTTACACCATTTAACAAAAAGGGATCTTTCTGAACCAAGGGCTACCTTTTCGCTAAATTTGGTGTAATTCCGTTCAGCAGTTCGGGCTGTAGCCGTGTCTAAAGTTTCCTATGGGAATTAACATGGAGCAAACACGTTTTGGGACCCCCCTTTTTTCTTGGGCCCCGCTTGCTGAATCACCCCGAAACTTTTAAAATAGGAGCTGTCCGGAGCGCCCCACGAGTTTTGAAAATTTTGCGAAGATTCGTCAACCGACGCCAATGTTATTGAGAAAAGAATGTTCTGATTTTCCTATGGATAATAGGTCCTAACTATAACTACCTACTGGCGACCACCAATAGGTAATATATATATATATATATATATATATATTTGCATAAGCGACTCCTGGACATGAAATACAGAGTCACGGACCCAAAGTTTCGTGGCTGGAACTTATTTTATTATTAAGCCATATGACGCGTTTCGGGTATACAGCGTACCCTTGATCACATGCGGAAACGCAGTCCGCTTTCTCTTTTTATATTTTAGTTAACAAATCACCTGTGCTAAACATGAAAAAAACACTATCTGACAGTCGTGTATCCAAAGTTGCGCACGTTGATTGTACATCAATACCCTTGACAAAACGTAATCATGTTGTCGTTGTATTTTAGTGGTGACCAACAATAAATGCACATTAACGTATGTTGTTGTCTCAAACACTCAGCTGCTTGGGTGAATCTCATCTGTATAAATACATCAATCTTTAATTTAAATAGTAACAAAATCTGTTTGCTAAAATTCTGGTTGATTAAAACCCCAAAATTAAATGCTATAAATACATATCAATATATATATAAATATATATATGTAAACAACAGATTTATTAAAATATATTTATGTGCTTAAAATTGTTAAAGCGCATAAAGTGCAACATGTGCCTATAACTGCATAAATGCTTAAAACCCATTATGGATTTTCAGTGAGTGTCACACATTTCTGTAACTGATGTGTTGATCAATTGGTAGTTGTAATATTTGACCAAACATATATATATATATATATATATATATATATATATATATATATATATGAATCAAACAAACCTGTCACACTATAATTTGTCTCAAGCAGAGCGTACTGTACTTAACAAAGGACTAACATTCTGTCCTGAAAGACATTGAGATGCAGTGGAGATCAGGATCGATATGTACAAATACATTCACAAATTAAAACTTAAAAAATTATTTGCGAAGATGCCTCCCAAGCCAATACAAGGCGAAATAGGGCCAGATCCTAACTCATCTTTAGCAGCAGAGGGATATACCATTGCTGAAACAATTGCTCTGAGAACTGCGTGTGAACTTGCCCATGAAATTGCTGAGACAGATATAACAGATATACAAGTATTAGAAGAAATGGGCATTCAAACAGAATCTAAATTTTGTCCATCACTGCATCCGGGAAACCGAGTTGACACATTCCAGGACCTAGTTGTGGCAGAACTAGAAGTCTTGGAAAACACAATAAACTGTAAAAAAGAAAATTTATCACCACAGGAGCGTCAAGCATTGCAAGCATTGAAGACTAACAATGCGATAGAAATCAAACCTGCTGACAAGGGTGGGAATGTTGTCATCCTTGACAAACAAGCATACATTGAGGAAGCATATCGTCAACTCAGCGATGAAACTAACTATACGCTGTTAAACTCTAATCCCATTTCAACAATGACTAGAGGCATACACAATCGAATAAACAATTGGTATGAGAGCGGACTGCTGAGTCTAGAAGAAAAAAACTTTTTAACAGTAAACAATCCAGTGACACCAACAATATACTTCTTACCTAAAGTTCACAAAACTCTACATGAACCTCCAGGTCGCCCTATAATTTCCAGCTGTGGATCCCTTTATGAAAATATAGCTGACTATGTTGATCACTTTTTAGCACCAATTGTTCCAACTTTAAGTTCCTTCATTAAAGACACTGGTGACTTTTTGAGAATTTTGATGGAAACAGAATGGCAATCTGACTATCTATGAGCAACGATTGATGTTGTTTCATTATATACATCAATTAATCACGATATAGGATTGGCAGCCACAGCATACTTCCTCAAACAAAGACCAATTTGTTTGAGGAACTACAACACACTAATATGCTGATGGAAATGATTCAACTCTGTTTAATGAACAATGTGTTTCTATTTAACAAACAAATGTATTCTCAGAGGTGCGGTACTGCTATGGGAGTTTCCTTCTCTCCAAGCTATGCCAATCTCACCATGGGTTGGTGGGAGAAGCATATAGCTTGGAGAGAGGAAAACGACCCATATACCACAGATGTGGTATTGTGACTGCGCTTCATTGATGACCTCTTCCTACTATGGAGAGGGTCGAAAGAAAAATTGGTGGAATACATTACAATACTCAATCGAAATGATGTAGGTCTAAAATTCACCTTCAACATACAATCAAGAGAGATTGAATTTTTGGACACGAAAATATACATCAAATCCAATAAAATACACTCAACAGTCCATCGTAAAAAAAAACTCAACGAACAGTGTCCTCCATGGAACTAGCTTTCACCCGCAATCTTTGAAACAAAGCATCCCGTATGGAGAATTCCTACGGATAAAAAGGAACTGCTCTGAGCCAGAAGAGATGGAGAAGAAGTTCCAGGATACGAAAAAAAGGTTCACTTCACGCGGATACAAACATGGTGATATCTTGCGTGGAGAGAATAAAGCTAGACAGAAAACGAGAGCTCAAACCCTCACTGTAAAAACTAAAAATAAGAATGAGGATGTAACAACAACTGATGAAACAACACGGCTAATTCTGACAAAATCTAAGGAAAGCTATAAAATAAGACAAATACTAATGAAGCAACCCCTGATTTCATACAGAAAGGCACCATCACTTCGTGACATTTTGGTCAACAGTCATTTTGAAAACAAAAGAACAAAAACATGGCTTGAAAAACAACAACAGGGCTTTACTAAATGCATGCCATGCAAAGCATGCAAAATAGGAAAAAACCTCAAAACTATTAAAGACTCGCAAGGCCGAACATTTGAAATTCAGAACACAATTACATGTGAGACGCAATTTGTAATCTATCTGAATGAGTGTTTCTGTGGCAAAAGATATATAGGCTCAACCATCTGCCTATGGACAAAGCGCATACTAGAACACATACGCGCAGTTCAGAATGGAGATACAACTTATGCCATGGCAAAGCACATACAGAGCCACAATGGAAAAACTTGGAGAGATATCAGATATTCAGGCATAGCCTGCATCGTGGAATATGAAAGAGGAGGAAATAGAATTCAAAAACTCAGACGTTTGGAGTCTAAACTAATAATCCGCTTTAAGACACGGACCCCTGGGGGACTGAATGGAGATGAGGAGCTTTATGTACACTTGTAGAAATACCAAATTTAACTGTGAACATACTTTAATTCTAACATTCATTAGACATGGCCTCATTGTTATATATCTGAATCATTTCTAGAGAAAATATGAATGTATGAATTGATCACTTAGACTATTGGCATACAGAAAAAAAAATATTTTATTCGTTGTCTGATCTGCTACTCGTCATGACGTCACAACCTAGCACATAGACGTATACATGGCACTCAGCCGATATTATTTGACACTAAGTCTAAAATTGTTGGAGACATTATGCGAGTGACTCGCATGTAAACAAATGCGACTAAACGCAGAGATTAAAGTGATAGAGTTCAAACATCTCAATTATAGTGTTTGGGCTCGTTATAATCAAGTTAGCAATAATAACATCATGAAGATGCCAAAAATGTGGCGCGCATGCCGATCTAGTGGAATCAGCTCGATTTGAATTTCATGTAAGATTGCATGAACAACGTAATGAACTACCATGCCCATAATGCCTCATTGTTGGCTATGTGTAATATTGGTATAAATAGTTGAAACAAACAAGGGACTTATTTAACTACCGTGACCAAGAACTGTCTAAGTTCGAAACGCGTAGGTGGAGAGAAAGTTATTAAACTCATCTTAACATCCAGGAAGAGTGCGGCATTTTGATTTTCAAAAACTTAATTTCGGAGATATATATATATATATATATATCAGAAATTAAGTTTTTGACACTGGTTACACGTGATCAAGGCTCTCGCCGAAACGCGTTGTGTAATAAATATTCTGACCTTCAGTACGGAGTTGCTGTGTCTTTATTACTGAGAGCATACTGCATTATTGGGACTTTTTGAAAATATATATATATATATATATATATATATATTACCTACTGGCGGTCGCCAGTAGGTAGTTATAGTTAGAACCACGTTTCCATAGGAAAACCTCAACATTCTATTTTGAATAACTTTGGCGCCGGTCGACGAATCCTCGCGAATTTCTCAAAATAGGTGGGGCGCTACGCTCCGCTCCTACCCTGAAAGTCTCGGGGGGATCCGTCAAGCGGGGGCTGAGATAAAAGGGGGGTCCCAAAACGCGTTTTTCCCATGCATTTTTCCATAGGACCTTTAGAACGAGCTACAGCCCGAACGGCTGAACAGAATTACTCAAAATTTGGCAGAGAGGTAGTCCCTAGGTCAAGGAAGTGCCTTTTGTAGGTTTGGTGTAAATCTGTTCAATAGATTCTGAGAAAATAGCCTTTAAATCAATATATATATCTGAGCCCGCTTACGGTACGCTTACCGTACGCTTACGGTAAGCGTACGGTGGCGTGCGCGAGCGCGATTCTGATTGGCTCTTAGATCTTAGTAAACATTCGAATCGGCCGAAACCAGGAAGCGGCGGCCGCCATTTTGTGTATTTCACTCTGAAAAAAAAGAGTGAAAACAAGGAAAGGGGGCAATGAGGAGAGTTACAGACCCCCTAACAATTGTAAGGGGGTCAAAGAAGGACAGAAAAGTACAAAAAAAACATTTATTGATTTTAAAAAAAATCACGGGGTACGCGTACGGTAAGCTTACGGTAAGCGTACGGTAAAAAAAATAAAAATAAATAAATGAAAAGCAGATTTAAGAGTTTAGAAATTAGGGAGCTCTAAAAAGAGCTGTTGTGTTTATGAAGTCATTTTTTTAGTGGTACCTACAAGTAAGTACCGATGCAGAGTCTAAGGTTCAAGAGGAAGACTCTGTTCCCTTCATCATTGAAGTGCACACCATCTCCTCTATAAATGTCTTGCATGTCATAACGCAAGTTGTTGTGGTAAATGGCACCCATACCATAGTCACGGAGGAAAGCAGAAACAGATTTGTTGACGTGCTTTCTTGCTTTGTCAATCTGCGGACAGAAATGATTGGACCAGTTCCATTTTTGCCTTTGGCATATGTTGGAAAACACAAAGGCAGTTTTAGGGAAAAGTGTAAACAGTTGTGCAAAGGTGTCCTTCATAAGCATTTCCAGACCTACCCCAGTCAAAGTGCCTAGGTCATTGCCACCACAGTGCACTATTATGAGGTCAGGGTGTTGGATTTGAATGAAGGATTTCACCAATGGCATCAATTGGTGCCACTTTAACCCTCTCTGACCAATCCATTTAATGTCTACATTTGGCAAAGCAAGGTCTCTCACCATATCTGTTTTCTCTGCAAACTTTTCACTCCAGAAGACATAGCCGTGCCCTACAATCCACACTGTGAACATCTTCAAAGGAGAACTGGATGCACTCAGGAGGTGTCTTTCAGTAGAATGGCAATATGAAAAGAAAGACAGTTTGGAAATGGAGGCATACATATTTTTTTAAAACAAAAAGAACTGATTGGCTGTTTCATACCATTCCAGAATAAAAACTAGGCTGTATGTGAAAATTAATAGAAGCATGTTTTGTATTGGTACAAAAAAATGTGTAACCAAAGAACAGTACTATGGATTTGCTGTTAGGTTTGAAAAGTCAAGCACTCTTGCTCTGTGGAATTGAAACATTGTGTGTCGAACTTCTGACCTAACTGCACACAGCAGTGTTCCATGAGCTGTTGCTATGGTAGCAGGCAGAAGTCAAGTTGGGGGAAGGGTACTAGGCAGAAGTCAAGTTGGGGGCAGGCTACTTTTGGAAAAGGGTTGGTTTTCAACCAATAGAAATGTGTGATTACATTTGAAAAAAAGGGGGAAGCACTGAGATTTGAAACTTACATGTATATGTGTGGAAAAATAGAGGGAAAGTTTGCCATTATCTGGTTCTGCTGAGAGGAGAGAGGTGAACACAACAGAGATCCTGGCTCTGATAATCTGCTGTTTGAGTGTCACATTTCTTTCACAACTAACTAATTTTAAAGGTGAGTTTACAGTTTGAGAGGGGATGTATGTGGTAACTTAAGAAATGAATAATAGAAATGGGAATTGTTTTTGTTGTAGTTACACATGGTGGTTTCATAATGTGTCAGTGTGTAAAAGTGATTTACACTTGCCCCGAAAAAAAAAAAGAGCAGTAAGTGTGCTTTCAAATTGGCAAAGAAATTTCGTTTTGGGACTAATGTGAAAACATGACTCTGTGTGCATAGAAGAATTATAGGCAGAGATTTATTGCGTCTTGCTCTGGTGATTTCACAGTAGCATTAGATGGAAAGGGGGAGCGAATTATTGGGGGAAGAAGCAGAGGCTTAGCACACACCCATGTCCTTGCCGTGTATAGTCATGCACAGTATTTACAAGCCAGTGGGGTTTTCAGGTTTAAGTCTGTAATGCAAATACATTCAGCATCACTAAGGCTGGTTGCCCTTGCTGGAGTGTAGGCAGTCACAGAGAATGCACATGGTGGTGGTCTGAAAAAAAACCAGCTTGGACACGTGCAATTAAATAAATCAAAAATAGTGGTTTCATAATGTGTCAGTCTGTAAAAGTGATTTCAAATTGTAAAAAGAGATTTTCACTTGGCCCGAAAAAAAAAGAGCAGTAAGTGTGCTTTGAAATTGGCAAAGAAATTTCGTTTTGGCACTAATGTGAAAACATGACTCTGTGTGCATAGAAGAATTATAGGCAGAGATTTATTGCGTCTTGCTCTGGTGATTTCACAGTTGCATTAGATGGAAAGGGGGAGCAAATTATTGGGGGAAGAAGCAGAGGCTTAGCACACACCCATGTCCTTGCCGTGTATAGTCATGCACAGTATTTACAAGCCAGTGGGGTTTTCAGGTTTAAGTCTGTAATGCAAATACATTCAGCATCACTAAGGCTGGTTGCCCTTGGTGGAGTGTAGGCAGTCACAGAGAATGCACATGGTGGTGGTCTGAAAAAAAAACAGCTTGGACACGTGCAATTAAATAAATCAAAAATAGTGGTTTCATAATGTGTCAGTCTGTAAAAGTGATTTCAAATTGTAAAAAAAGATTTTCACTTGGCCCGAAAAAAAAAAGAGCAGTAAGTGTGCTTTCAAATTGGCAAAGAAATTTCGTTTTGGGACTAATGTGAAAACATGACTCTGTGTGCATAGAATAATTATAGGCAGAGATTTATTGCGTCTTGCTCTGGTGATTTCACAGTTGCATTAGATGGAAAGGGGGAGCGAATTATTGGGGGAAGAAGCAGAGGCTTAGCACACACCCATGTCCTTGCCGTGTATAGTCATACACAGTATTTACAAGCCAGTGGGGTTTTCAGGTTTAAGTCTGTAATGCAAATACATTCAGCATCACTAAGGCTGGTTGCCCTTGGTGGAGTGTAGGCAGTCACAGAGAATGCACATGGTGGTGGTCTGAAAAAAAAACAGCTTGGACACGTGCAATTAAATAAATCAAAAATAGTGGTTTCATAATGTGTCAGTCTGTAAAAGTGATTTCAAATTGTAAAAAGAGATTTTCACTTGGCCCGAAAAAAAAAGAGCAGTAAGTGTGCTTTGAAATTGGCAAAGAAATTTCGTTTTGGCACTAATGTGAAAACATGACTCTGTGTGCATAGAAGAATTATAGGCAGAGATTTATTGCGTCTTGCTCTGGTGATTTCACAGTTGCATTAGATGGAAAGGGGGAGCGAATTATTGGGGGAAGAAGCAGAGGCTTAGCACACACCCATGTCCTTGCCGTGTATAGTCATGCACAGTATTTACAAGCCAGTGGGGTTTTCAGGTTTAAGTTTGTAATGCAAATACATTCAGCATCACTAAGGCTGGTTGCCCTTGGTGGAGTGTAGGCAGTCACAGAGAATGCACATGGTGGTGGTCTGAAAAAAAAACAGCTTGGACACGTGCAATTAAATAAATCAAAAATAGTGGTTTCATAATGTGTCAGTCTGTAAAAGTGATTTCAAATTGTAAAAAGAGATTTTCACTTGGCCCAAAAAAAAAAGAGCAGTAAGTGTGCTTTCAAATTGGCAAAGAAATTTCGATTTGGCACTAATGTGAAAACATGACTCTGTGTGCATAGAAGAATTATAGGCAGAGATTTATTGCGTCTTGCTCTGGTGATTTCACAGTTGCATTAGATGGAAAGGGGGAGCGAATTATTGGGGGAAGAAGCAGAGGCTTAGCACACACCCATGTCCTTGCCGTGTATAGTCATGCACAGTATTTACAAGCCAGTGGGGTTTTCAGGTTTAAGTCTGTAATGCAAATACATTCAGCATCACTAAGGCTGGTTGCCCTTGGTGGAGTGTAGGCAGTCACAGAGAATGCACATGGTGGTGGTCTGAAAAAAAAACAGCTTGGACACGTGCAATTAAATAAATCAAAAATAGTGGTTTCATAATGTGTCAGTCTGTAAAAGTGATTTCAAATTGTAAAAAGAGATTTTCACTTGGCCCGAAAAAAAAAAGAGCAGTAAGTGTGCTTTCAAATTGGCAAAGAAATTTCGTTTTGGCACTAATGTGAAAACATGACTCTGTGTGCATAGAAGAATTATAGGCAGAGATTTATTGCGTCTTGCTCTGGTGATTTCACAGTTGCATTAGATGGAAAGGGGGAGCGAATTATTGGGGGAAGAAGCAGAGGCTTAGCACACACCCATGTCCTTGCCGTGTATAGTCATGCACAGTATTTACAAGCCAGTGGGGTTTTCAGGTTTAAGTCTGTAATGCAAATACATTCAGCATCACTAAGGCTGGTTGCCCTTGGTGGAGTGTAGGCAGTCACAGAGAATGCACATGGTGGTGGTCTGAAAAAAAAACAGCTTGGACACGTGCAATTAAATAAATCAAAAATAGAGGTTTCATAATGTGTCAGTCTGTAAAAGTGATTTCAAATTGTAAAAAGAGATTTTCACTTGGCCCAAAAAAAAAAGAGCAGTAAGTGTGCTTTCAAATTGGCAAAGAAATTTCGTTTTGGCACTAATGTGAAAACATGACTCTGTGTGCATAGAAGAATTATAGGCAGAGATTTATTGCGTCTTGCTGTGGTGATTTCACAGTTGCATTAGATGGAAAGGGGGAGCGAATTATTGGGGGAAGAAGCAGAGGCTTAGCACACACCCATGTCCTTGCCGTGTATAGTCATGCACAGTATTTACAAGCCAGTGGGGTTTTCAGGTTTAAGTCTGTAATGCAAATACATTCAGCATCACTAAGGTTGGTTGCCCTTGGTGGAGTGTAGGCAGTTACAGAGAATGCACATGGTGGTGGTCTGAAAAAAAAACAGCTTGAACACGTGCAATTAAATAAATCAAAAATAGTGGTTTCATAATGTGTCAGTCTGTAAAAGTGATTTCAAATTGTAAAAAGAGATTTTCACTTGGCCCGAAAAAAAAAGAGCAGTAAGTGTGCTTTGAAATTGGCAAAGAAATTTCGTTTTGGCACTAATGTGAAAACATGACTCTGTGTGCATAGAAGAATTATAGGCAGAGATTTATTGCGTCTTGCTCTGGTGATTTCACAGTTGCATTAGATGGAAAGGGGGAGCGAATTATTGGGGGAAGAAGCAGAGGCTTAGCACACACCCATGTCCTTGCCGTGTATAGTCATGCACAGTATTTACAAGCCAGTGGGGTTTTCAGGTTTAAGTCTGTAATGCAAATACATTCAGCATCACTAAGGCTGGTTGCCCTTGGTGGAGTGTAGGCAGTCACAGAGAATGCACATGGTGGTGGTCTGAAAAAAAAACAGCTTGGACACGTGCAATTAAATAAATCAAAAATAGTGGTTTCATAATGTGTCAGTCTGTAAAAGTGATTTCAAATTGTAAAAAGAGATTTTCACTTGGCCCGAAAAAAAAAAGAGCAGTAAGTGTGCTTTCAAATTGGCAAAGAAATTTCGTTTTGGGACTAATGTGAAAACATGACTCTGTGTGCATAGAAGAATTATAGGAAGAGATTTATTGCGTCTTGCTCTGGTGATTTCACAGTTGCATTAGATGGAAAGGGGGAGCGAATTATTGGGGGAAGAAGCAGAGGCTTAGCACACACCCATGTCCTTGCCGTGTATAGTCATGCACAGTATTTACAAGCCAGTGGGGTTTTCAGGTTTAAGTCTGTAATGCAAATACATTCAGCATCACTAAGGCTGGTTGCCCTTGGTGGAGTGTAGGCAGTCACAGAGAATGCACATGGTGGTGGTCTGAAAAAAAAACAGCTTGGACACGTGCAATTAAATAAATCAAAAATAGTGGTTTCATAATGTGTCAGTCTGTAAAAGTGATTTCAAATTGTAAAAAGAGATTTTCACTTGGCCCGAAAAAAAAAGAGCAGTAAGTGTGCTTTGAAATTGGCAAAGAAATTTCGTTTTGGCACTAATGTGAAAACATGACTCTGTGTGCATAGAAGAATTATAGGCAGAGATTTATTGCGTCTTGCTCTGGTGATTTCACAGTTGCATTAGATGGAAAGGGGGAGCGAATTATTGGGGGAAGAAGCAGAGGCTTAGCACACACCCATGTCCTTGCCGTGTATAGTCATGCACAGTATTTACAAGCCAGTGGGGTTTTCAGGTTTAAGTTTGTAATGCAAATACATTCAGCATCACTAAGGCTGGTTGCCCTTGGTGGAGTGTAGGCAGTCACAGAGAATGCACATGGTGGTGGTCTGAAAAAAAAACAGCTTGGACACGTGCAATTAAATAAATCAAAAATAGTGGTTTCATAATGTGTCAGTCTGTAAAAGTGATTTCAAATTGTAAAAAGAGATTTTCACTTGGCCCAAAAAAAAAAGAGCAGTAAGTGTGCTTTCAAATTGGCAAAGAAATTTCGATTTGGCACTAATGTGAAAACATGACTCTGTGTGCATAGAATAATTATAGGCAGAGATTTATTGCGTCTTGCTCTGGTGATTTCACAGTTGCATTAGATGGAAAGGGGGAGCGAATTATTGGGGGAAGAAGCAGAGGCTTAGCACACACCCATGTCCTTGCCGTGTATAGTCATGCACAGTATTTACAAGCCAGTGGGGTTTTCAGGTTTAAGTCTGTAATGCAAATACATTCAGCATCACTAAGGCTGGTTGCCCTTGGTGGAGTGTAGGCAGTCACAGAGAATGCACATGGTGGTGGTCTGAAAAAAAAACAGCTTGGACACGTGCAATTAAATAAATCAAAAATAGTGGTTTCATAATGTGTCAGTCTGTAAAAGTGATTTCAAATTGTAAAAAAAGATTTTCACTTGGCCCGAAAAAAAAAAGAGCAGTAAGTGTGCTTTCAAATTGGCAAAGAAATTTCGTTTTGGGACTAATGTGAAAACATGACTCTGTGTGCATAGAAGAATTATAGGCAGAGATTTATTGCGTCTTGCTCTGGTGATTTCACAGTTGCATTAGATGGAAAGGGGGAGCGAATTATTGGGGGAAGAAGCAGAGGCTTAGCACACACCCATGTCCTTGCCGTGTATAGTCATGCACAGTATTTACAAGCCAGTGGGGTTTTCAGGTTTAAGTCTGTAATGCAAATACATTCAGCATCACTAAGGCTGGTTGCCCTTGGTGGAGTGTAGGCAGTCACAGAGAATGCACATGGTGGTGGTCTGAAAAAAAAACAGCTTGGACACGTGCAATTAAATAAATCAAAAATAGTGGTTTCATAATGTGTCAGTCTGTAAAAGTGATTTCAAATTGTAAAAAGAGATTTTCACTTGGCCCGAAAAAAAAAGAGCAGTAAGTGTGCTTTGAAATTGGCAAAGAAATTTCGTTTTGGCACTAATGTGAAAACATGACTCTGTGTGCATAGAAGAATTAAAGGCAGAGATTTATTGCGTCTTGCTCTGGTGATTTCACAGTTGCATTAGATGGAAAGGGGGAGCGAATTATTGGGGGAAGAAGCAGAGGCTTAGCACACACCCATGTCCTTGCCGTGTATAGTCATGCACAGTATTTACAAGCCAGTGGGGTTTTCAGGTTTAAGTCTGTAATGCAAATACATTCAGCATCACTAAGGTTGGTTGCCCTTGGTGGAGTGTAGGCAGTCACAGAGAATGCACATGGTGGTGGTCTGAAAAAAAAACAGCTTGGACACGTGCAATTAAATAAATCAAAAATAGTGGTTTCATAATGTGTCAGTCTGTAAAAGTGATTTCAAATTGTAAAAAGAGATTTTCACTTGGCCCGAAAAAAAAAGAGCAGTAAGTGTGCTTTGAAATTGGCAAAGAAATTTCGATTTGGCACTAATGTGAAAACATGACTCTGTGTGCATAGAAGAATTATAGGCAGAGATTTATTGCGTCTTGCTCTGGTGATTTCACAGTTGCATTAGATGGAAAGGGGGAGCGAATTATTGGGGGAAGAAGCAGAGGCTTAGCACACACCCATGTCCTTGCCGTGTATAGTCATGCACAGTATTTACAAGCCAGTGGGGTTTTCAGGTTTAAGTCTGTAATGCAAATACATTCAGCATCACTAAGGCTGGTTGCCCTTGGTGGAGTGTAGGCAGTCACAGAGAATGCACATGGTGGTGGTCTGAAAAAAAACCAGCTTGGACACGTGCAATTAAATAAATCAAAAATAGTGGTTTCATAATGTGTCAGTCTGTAAAAGTGATTTCAAATTGTAAAAAGAGATTTTCACTTGGCCCGAAAAAAAAAAGAGCAGTAAGTGTGCTTTCAAATTGGCAAAGAAATTTCGTTTTGGGACTAATGTGAAAACATGACTCTGTGTGCATAGAAGAATTATAGGCAGAGATTTATTGCGTCTTGCTCTGGTGATTTCACAGTTGCATTAGATGGAAAGGGGGAGCGAATTATTGGGGGAAGAAGCAGAGGCTTAGCACACACCCATGTCCTTGCCGTGTATAGTCATGCACAGTATTTACAAGCCAGTGGGGTTTTCAGGTTTAAGTCTGTAATGCAAATACATTCAGCATCACTAAGGCTGGTTGCCCTTGGTGGAGTGTAGGCAGTCACAGAGAATGCACATGGTGGTGGTCTGAAAAAAAAACAGCTTGGACACGTGCAATTAAATAAATCAAAAATAGTGGTTTCATAATGTGTCAGTCTGTAAAAGTGATTTCAAATTGTAAGAAGAGATTTTCACTTGGCCCGAAAAAAAAAAGAGCAGTAAGTGTGCTTTCAAATTGGCAAAGAAATTTCGTTTTGGGACTAATGTGAAAACATGACTCTGTGTGCATAGAAGAATTATAGGCAGAGATTTATTGCGTCTTGCTCTGGTGATTTCACAGTTGCATTAGATGGAAAGGGGGAGCGAATTATTGGGGGAAGAAGCAGAGGCTTAGCACACACCCATGTCCTTGCCGTGTATAGTCATGCACAGTATTTACAAGCCAGTGGGGTTTTCAGGTTTAAGTCTGTAATGCAAATACATTCAGCATCACTAAGGCTGGTTGCCCTTGGTGGAGTGTAGCACTGTGGACATGGGCTTTTTAAAAAATCTGAAAAGTGGTTTCATAATGTGACAGTTTGTAAAAGAGATTTTCACTTGCCCAAAAAAAAGAGCAGTTTGTGTGCATTCAAATTGGCAAAGAAATTTCGTTTTGTGACTATTGTGAAAAGAAATGTAGTAATATATTTAAATACAATAACAGATTTTTTTTTTAGTTTTTTTCAGGTATTGCTGAAGAACAGTGAACAAAATTTAAGATGCCTACAAAATCTCGAGTTCAAAAAACGCTAAAAAAAAAACTATATTTGAAGACAACTGGAGGACCAAAGTTAGTAGAAGATGCTGATGTTGGGAAAAAGAAAAAATCTTCTGGTAAGCAAAAAAAACAATTTCTAAACAAAATATTCAAAACAAAGAAAAATGTACAAAATGTCTGTTCTCGGAAAAATGTAACAAAACATAGAGAACAGCAAAAAATTGAGAATTTAGTTAATGCAAATATACCTTCTGCAATTGAAAAGTTTAACATACACAGAAAAACAGCATTTAAAGAGATACGTAGAAAAATGTTTCAGAGAAGAGTTATGTCCAATTTGATAAAGGATATAAAGAAATATAAGCAAAAGGCTAAATATTACAAGAGAAAAAAAGAAATTGAAGCCATTGCAGCAAAAGCATTAGAATTAAAAAGGAAACTATTCATATTAATTTTGAATAGGATGCGTACATTAGATAAAATGGTTAATGTACTGAAATCACAAAGCAAAAGCAAAAGAGTAGTGAACAGAACAAACTTTTGTAAAGTGTTTTTAGGAAAGTGGATGCATAGTTCAAGTAGTGAACCTTTTTTTAATGAAGAGAGCTATTTTCAAAGTAATAGTTTGCTGCATGCAGTTGACACCAGAGGTCGTTCATACGAAGTAAAAAATGGTTGCATAATGGAGAAGGAGATAATGGTTCCAAGAGATGAGGTACAAGTGATGGCAGATGAGGCAATGGGGAGACGTCCTAAAGCCCCAGTGTACACTTGGAATTGTAGTAGTATTTGCACTGTGCGTCAGGAATCTATTGACAGATTTCGAGAGTTTCTAAGAGAATATAGTAAAAAAAGTGTAAAACAAAAGATTAAGGTGCTTCAAAGTCTGGATCCATGCAGAGTGAGAGAGAATACTGGTTTGCAGGGTCATTCTCTTGCTTGTCTATCTAGAAAAGTGTGCAATAGTGTTTTCCATCATTTTAGGATGCTGGCTGTTCATCATACTGAAATGAGAAAGTTTGTGAGACGGTTGTATTTTGCCAAAAGTCCAGCAATAAAGTTAAATGAATTGAATAGGGCTCTGTTCCGAGGAACGGTATCAGATGTAGAGAAGGTTGTTGATGAAATTCAGTTTTGTTACTTTGGTCCTGAACAAAACAGTGCAGAGAAGGACACAGTAAATGAGGCAGAAGTGGAAGACAATGTAGAACCCTCTGTAAGTAACACATTTAATGATCATATAACAAAATTTGCAATAGTCTCTAATGAAAGACCAAATTTTACTTGTATTTGTTGCCGCAGAACTCATTATAGAAAACAAACTAGGAATGTTGATCTCTACAGAAAGAGTGAAAATGAAGATAATTATAAGTGGAAGGAATTTGCCACATATATATTTCTAGAAAATTGTTTTGAATTGGGTGAAGATCAGCGTATTTGTAAATACTGTTATAACAAGTTAGAGGAAAATAGAATGCCGACCAGAGCTGTACATAATAATTTAGAATTGGATGCTATTCCTGCTGAACTTTCTGAATTAAATACATATGAGTCTATACTCATTCAATGTGTTCATCCGTTCCAGACCATAGTACGTATGGAGCCCAAAACTGGTAAATTACCTCCTTCAGATTTACTGAGAGGTTTAAAAGGTAGAGTGGTGTATTTGCCCTTGGATTTGAAAAAAAATATGGAAACTATTGATGCGGATACTTTGGAAACTGAACCATTAATTATTCTGGTTAATGGTGTACCTAAAAAGAATAAGAAGATTTGGCAGGAGCTGGTAGATGTGCGGAAAGTACAAAGAGCAAATTTGTATTTGAAAAAAAATAACAAATGGTATGAATCAATTTATATAGAAGAAGAAGAAGAAGAAGAAGATTTACAAGGAGACACAGAAACACCAACTGGACAAATTGAAAAAGTGGACAAGTCAAAGGAAGAAGAAATTTATGAACATTTTAGCATACATCCTCTCCATTCGAAAGAAGTTATGGGAGACAATATTGATCTCTTTCAGATGAAGAAAGCAAAAGGAAATCCCGTGAGTGTATGGGAGGAGAGCTTGGAAGCTCGATGTTTTCCCCAGCTGTTTCCTAAAGGAAAAGGAGGACGATACGATGAACGTCCAGAACAGATTCCAGCTTCAAAGTATCGAACTACAAGACTATATGCTGAAGATCCCAGATTTCGACAAAGTATTCCTTATTTGTTCCATCTTTTATTTGAAAGCGACTTGTCTGCACTGTCTTATGCAGTAAATCACATTTTAAAAAGTGGAGTACATTTACAAAATGTGTCTGCTAAGGATTTTATGGAGAAAGTGCAGCACCGAGATGATCATTTGGAAACACAACTGATCAATCTGATGGCTTGTCAGCGTGGGACAAATGAATATTGGTACCGACGCCATGGTGAACTAAAATGCATGTTACGCAATTTAGGAACACCAACATGGTTCCTTACCCTAAGCTGTGCCGAGTACGCTTGGGATGATTTACTGGATTTTCTACGAGAGGCCAATTCAAACATTAAAAACATCGAATACAAGACAGCAGGAGAACTGTGCTCATTGGATCCGGTTAATGTTTGCAGGTATTTCAATCATAGATTTGAGGCTATGATGTCCTTCATCTGCAATAAAAAAAATCCACCCCTTGGAGAAGTAGTGGATTTCTTTTGGAGAAAAGAGTACCAGGCAAGAGGTGCTCCTCATATTCATATGCTGCTGTGGATCAAGGATGCCCCAAAGTTTGGAACAGATACTGATGAAGCAGTGTTATCTTACATTGAAGAATATGCAACATGTGCTATACCAAAAAGCACAGAAGAGAACAAGTTAAAGGAGCAAGTTCTACGTTTCCAAAGTCATCGGTGTGGAAAATACTGTCGACGGAAATACAAGAGCAAAGAAAAATACTACACTAAATGTCGATTTGGATTTCCTAGACCTGTTCTTTCAAATGGAAGAGTCAACAGTTTTATGTCAGCTGTGAGACATACTATCACAAGAAAATCACCTAAGAATACCTACAACCTTAAAAGAAAAGAAGAATCTAAAAATATAAATGACTACAACCCAGTCATTTTATCCATGTGGAACGCTAACATGGATATACAGTATGTTGCTGACAATTCCATTGCTGTTGCTCGATATGTAACGTCTTACATTACGAAATCAGAAAAAACAGAATTGAAGGAAATGTGGGAAGAGATTTCTCACGAGAAGACTGTCAGTAAGAAGCTGTACAGTTTCAGTTTGAAGATGTTATCGCATCGAGAAATTGGATCCTACGAATGTTCAGATAGGTTATCTTCTGCAAGTCTCTACTCGAAGTCAAGAAGAATAATTTGGGCAAGTTTAGGCCTTGCAGCAATGAGAAATCGGGTACTGAAATCTGTTGGAGAAATTGAATATTTGGCTGAGAATGACCCAGAAAGTACAGATATATTGAAAACAAACATGTTGGACACATATTATCCCAAGAGAAGTCATCATCTGGAGAACATGTGTCTCTATGAAGTGTTACAGAACTACATTTATTCACGGAAAGCTGCAGAAGACATCAACAGTGGAAAATATAAAGTTGTTGGTGAAGAAGGATGTTTGGTGAAGCAAACCAAAGGAAGTTTGATAAATCACCGGAAGCTGAGTTGCGACACTACCGACAAGAAAGAATTTTACTACTTGGCTCTTTTACAGTTGTTTAAACCATGGCGTACAGAGGATGAACTACTGGGAGAATTCCAGAGCTATGAAGATTCTTTTAATGCTTGCAAAGACAGCATACAATGCAGTACATTCTCAACTTATCTGCAAATGTTAAATGAAGAAATTGAACAGGAAACTACAATTGCAGCAGAAATAGCTAGAGACAGTTCTCAGGACAGCCAAAGTTCAGGAACATACAGTCAAGATCCCCTAGGACAACCAATCGTTGAAAATGAAGCATCAATAGCCATGAATGAAGTGGAAACGGCTATGAATCAAGGTCAAGAAGAATTTATAGACTTAGAAAATTTGGAAAGACAACTGAATCAAGAGCAGCAACAAATTTATGAAGAGATCAAAAACAAAATTGATCACGGATTTCTACATATCAAAAAAGAGTGCTCATGCACATCATTTCATCCAATCAGGATGTATGTAAGCGGACAAGCTGGCACTGGAAAAAGTTTCCTAATTAAAGTCATCAGAAGCTACCTAAAGCAAAAAACGGATTCTACTTTGTCTTGTGTGGTTACTGCTCCAACTGGGTTAGCAGCATATAACATAAAAGGAATCACCTTACATCGTTTGCTAATGTTACCAGTGGAGCATGAGAACAAAATACAATTCAACAAGCTAACTGGAGAAGCATCCTTGGAAGTTTCAAGAGTATTGAAGAAGATGCAAGTTCTCATTATTGATGAGGTGAGCATGGTATCAAACTTAATGCTTGCCTTTGTGCATTTAAGAATGCAGCAAATTTTGAAGACAGACTATGACGTGTTATTTGGTGGAAAACACGTCATAGTTTTTGGGGATCTTTTGCAACTTACTCCAGTTAAAGGACAACCAGTGTTTAATACTGTGACACATGAAGACACGAAGAAGTCATTGGGAAGCATTGGAAATACAAATATTTGGTCCTTCTTTGAGTACAAGGAACTTACAACTAATATGAGGCAAGCAAACGATGAAGAATATGGAAGTATTCTGAAAGATATCAGGATTGGAATACTCACAGAAGTTGGGAAAAAAGCATTACAGAGTCGGCTGCTACATAATTTATTTCCAAAGGAAGAAATAGTTGCAGAGAAAATATACAAGAATATTGCAGAAAACAAAAGTGTCATCTGCTTAATGCCAACTCTACGTGAATGCTCAATATTCAATGAGGAGCTTTTGAAATTGGAAAAGGAAGAGATCAGGAAATTGGAAGCAGTGGACAAAATTGAGGATGGAAGAATTACTGTCACAGTAACAGGCAAAATGAAAAATAAATTGGACTCACTAGAGAAGAACATCTCCAAAACAGCTGGATTAGAAAAAAATCTATATGTTTGCATGAACTGTAGAGTATTTTTAAGAAGAAATTTGGATGTTGAAAAAGGTTTAGTTAATGGAGCGATGGGAAGAGTTGTGGGTTTTATTAATTATCAGAAAAAAGAAGGAGTTGAATGTTTAAAAATAAAATTTGATCAGATAGAAGAAGTTAAAGATATTTGTCGTTGTTCAGTTCGTTTCATGCTTGTGAAAGACTTGTATGTACGTAGGAAGCAGTTTCCGTTTTCTCTAGCATATGCTGTAACTATTCACAAGTCTCAAGGATTGACTGTAGATTGTGCTTTTGTGAACATTGGTTCAACTGTGTTCAAAGAAGGTATGGCATATGTAGCTTTGTCACGAGTGAAAACATTATCTGGTTTATTCATGATAGACTTTGATGACTCAAAAGTTAGTGCTGATACAAACTGTGTAAAGGAGTATAATAGATTAAGAAGAAGCTATGCTCCTCATTTAGGTCAGTATCCTGTGTTGGAGAAACGTGTAGTTTCTCGTAAAAGGAGAAATGAGAATATCTGTAATGAAGATGTAGAGAGGAGGAAAAAAAAGAGGAGTGATGTAATTGCAAGCAAAAAGAATAAGGAAAATGAAGAACAGGTTGTAGGATGTTATTTTGAAAATACCTCTGGTGTCAACTGCTACGCAAATGTAGTGCTGAATGTTGCATTTTATCTGGAAAGTTTGCAAGAGCAGATAATAGTAAATCAGGGAAAAAGATTCTGTTCAGAGCTGAGTCTCCTTTTTCAAAAGCTGAGTAAAGATAAAACTCAAATAGAAAGTGCTACTGACATTAGAAAACTTTTAGATGTATGTTCAGGACGAACACAGTTTTCTCAAAATGAACAGCAAGATGCACACGAATTTTTGATGTATTTTCTTCAGGTAGTGGAAGAAGAAGGAGTTCCCATTGACATTTTTTTTGGTCTCTCTTATAAATGGGAACATAGTTGTGATAATTGTTATAATATATGTGGCTCTATTGTTGATGATGAAAGGTTTATTTATTTGACATTGCCAGAGAGTAAAACAGTCACTTTTGCAAAATTAGTTAAAGATGCTAATCATAGCATGAAATGTGGTGAGTGTAATTCTGACATGTTATCAACATTAATTTTAAGGGAATACGGACAGTATGTAATTTTAATGATGCAACGATGTAGAGCTGATGGATCAAAATTGGATACTTTAATAAAGAAGTTTACAGGACAGCAATTATCAATTTCAGGAAAAACTTTTGTAACTGTTGCAATAATTTTCCATGATGGACCTACTGTTACTTCTGGACATTACACAGTTTATCTAAAATGTGAAAAAGGCTGGACACTGTGTAATGATTCCCAATTGATTTTCAAACAACGTTTGCCTTTTGATTTAGCAAATTCCTATCTAATCTTCCTGAAACCTAAATTTTAGAGAGACTTGGCAAGATCTGGACAAAATAATTTTACCATTTTACTGGATTACCATTGCAATTTTGTAGAAAAAATATTTTTAAAATTATCATTTGGCCTAAAGGAAAGATAACCAATTGTAATGTGGACTTTTTTTAATTTTTAATGCAATTTTGAAAAACCAATAATTTAGAGATAATCGGTAACTTCTGCACATTTTAAATTTTGGAATGCTATTGAACTGCCATTGGAAATTTTTTCAAAAATGATTTAAAAAATTACTATTTGGCCATGTGGAAAAGTAAGCAATTCTATTGTGGACTAAATAAATTATTCAAAAAATTTTCGTGAACCAAAATGTTACAGAGAATCGGTGAGATCTGGACAGATTAAACTTTAGAATTTTAATGGATTTCCCTTGGAAATTTATTCCAGGAAAAAAAAAAAAATACTATTTGGCCTAAAGGAAATAAAATCAGATGTATTTTGGAGTTATTTGAGATATAATATTGTGATTATACTTCTCAAACAAACATATCAGACGGTATTTTAAAGAAAAAAGTATTGTTTTTAGATGATATTTTTTTAGAATAATATGCATTTCTGTAATGATAAGTTTAAGTGAGAAGAGATTCTGGGCTTTTTTAATACAATCTTTGAGATTGTTAATTTTTTTTGCCCGCTGTAAAATGATGAATGCAATTGCTTTCACAATTTATAGTGAAATGCAATATATTCTGAAAACAGCAAAAATAAGGCAAAAATATTTTTGGGTAAAAAATGTAAATATGTGTACTGTATTATAAAATGGTTTAAAAATATTAATACTTTTTTCTTTATTTTCAGATCGATATAGAAAATTTTCGGAAACTACAACCATTTTAAAAACTATTTTTTAAAAAAACAAATGAATAAATATTTTTTTGAGTGAGTATGGTAAGTCATTAATAATAATTGTAGTCTCTCAAGGACCTTGTAATGTGATAAATGATTTTTAGTGTTTTTTTTAAAAAATAAAAAAAAAGGTACGCTTACCGTACGCGTACGGTAAAAAAAAAAAAAAAAAAGTTTTTAAAAACATGTAAAAAAAAGATGAAAGATAAGGTTGGCTCTTAAAAGAACCGTTGTGTTCATGCAGGGACAGAGGAAAGGAAGCATGGGAAAATCATTCATAGCTACAAATGTGCTGATCTATTTTGTTGTTCACTAGGGAAACACTGGTCTCCCTATGACAAATTAGACCTTTACAAAATGTGCAATGAATATCAACCTTCCGAAATCGAAGGTTCATTTCCAGAGGGCCAGCAAAAGGAGATTCTCCCCCCACAGATGAAGGGCTCACCTGACCTGCAGAAGAAGGAGTCAGCCCTGCAGGTGATGGTCCAGGCTGAGCTGCTGTGGATGTACTGGCTCGTCTTTCTGAAGAGTTACCTCCAAAAAGATGACCATGTGTCCTTCTGTGTACATCCTGGAGGTGTCTCTTCATGGTGTGATTCCCAAAGGAATACTTCCTGTTAGGATTACCTCTAGAAAGTACACGCTGACACAGCTTGCAAGTAACTAAGGGTGCATTCACCTTTTGCTGGCCTTCTGGAAAAGTAAAATAATCCCAAACATAAGAAGGCTTTTGTTTCCTCGATCTCTGCCTCAAGACAGTGCTGCTGGTGCTAGCCTCACTCTCAGAAGAGCTCTGCTGTTCTGCCATCGTATCCCAAAGACAAACCAGCTCCTTCTCCCAAGGGATCACAAGCAGAAATGAGGGGAATGGGTGTGGTGTAGGAGAGTTCTAGAACTGAAAGTAGTTTCAACCAATCAAAAGTTGTGTTTCAAGATCACATGACCTACCGTACGCTTACGGTACGCTTACGGTACGCTTACGGCAAAAAGTACGCGTGCACGTAAAAAAGACACGCGCTTCCGCGCATGCGCATAACAGTCACTCCCCGGCACTTCCGCGTAACGTGCGCGTGTGGCGTAAGCGCGCACGCGTCCCACGCGCAGTACGCGCGGCTACGCAAAGTACGTAACTATACGCAAGTAGCGTAGATAGATTACGGACGTTGCGTAAACCGTACGCTTACCGTGAGCTTACGGTACGCGTACTATAAAAAAAAAAAATAAAAATAAAAAAAATCTGGAAATAAATTTTACATGTTTATTTTAAAAAATATATATAAAAAAAATATTTAAGGATTTTAAAAATTTAAGCATAGTCTTTATAAAAGGTAAGAAAATTAAATTAAAAATATGTTTGAAAAAAATGAAGAATAAAAAAAAAAATAGCATTTAAAAAACCTTGCAAATTCACTGAAAAAACCATGGGTTTCACACACGTTATAGTTAGGAATTAGCATTTAAAAAACCTTGCAAATTCACTGAAAAAACCATGGGTTTCACACACGTTATAGTTAGGAATTAGCATTTAAAAAACCTTAGAAATTCACTGAAAAAACCATAGGTTTCACACACGTTATAGTTAGGAATTAGCATTTAAAAAACCTTAGAAATTCAGTGAAAAAACCATAGGTTTCACACATGTTATAGTTAGCTGGACATTTTACTCGTAAAAAACCAATTAAATTGCCCCGTTATAGTTAGTTCAGCTAACTATAACTCGCGCGCCCGCAATGCACTGCTGATGACGTCACATATTACATCACTCATGACATGGTCAGTGACATCACTCATGACATCACTGATGACATCTCAAATGACATCACTGATGACATCACTGATGACATCATCCTTGTGATAGAGTGGCAGACCTCCTCTCACCTTAATATAAGCTTTGATACACACATTCAAAAATAGAGACTAAAAATTTCAAAACAATGGACATACCAATACCAGTTACAACAACCTCTTCAGTAATTCTAAGATCCATATACACATCCACTCATTCACCAACAGTCCTATACAGTCACTCATACATGTACTCACTCATCATATGTACTCATACACCTATACATCCTGTTACATAATGCCACTCATCCATAGAGTTACTCACACACATAGTCACTCATGCTAATAAAGAATCAAACATACATTCACCTGCATATACAGTTATACAAACACCACCACACTTACTTCTACGGAAACTTACACATACTTAGTCTTTTAAACAATCACTTATAGAAACACATACTTATTCATACAGGAACTCTTTCAATCTCTCCCTCTCACATATACTCACATATATACACCAATAGTCACATATACTAGTTTAAAACATATGTAGTTACTCCTGAAGACACTATTGAGACAGTCTTTCACTCACTAACACACCCATACACACACTCATCCACCCATACAGTCCTGCACACATGCTGTCTTCAACACATACAAACAGTGAGTCACTCATTCATGCACCTATGCACTACGTAATACCCCCCACCGAACCATACAGACACTCAGACTGATACTCAAAAAAACAACTAATAACCTATATAGACACCCATGTAGCTACTCACCAACCCATGCAGCCACTTATACACAAAGTGAGAGATACACTTAATCAGTCAGTTACACAATCAATTTTTCAAAAACAAATCATCCATTTAGACACTTATATACCCATTTATTCTTCCATCGACCTTGAGATATACATATATAAAACATATTTAATTTTCAGAAAAACACACATTCACTGGATGATGTCATCAGTGATGTCATCAGTGATGTCATTTGAGATGTCATCAGTGATGTCATGAGTGATGTCACTGACCATGTCATGAGTGATGTAATATGTGACGTCATCAGCAGTGCATTGCGGGCGCGCGAGTTATAGTTAGCTGAACTAACTATAACGGGGCAATTTCATTGTTTTTTTACGAGTAAAATGTCCAGCTAACTATAACATGTGTGAAACCTATGGTTTTTTCACTGAATTTCTAAGGTTTTTTAAATGCTAATTCCTAACTATAACGTGTGTGAAACCTATGGTTTTTTCAGTGAATATATATATATATATATATATATATATATATATATATATATATATATATATATATATATATATATAACACAATAGTTTATAAAATCATTTCCCATACTTGCGTATACTTACCAATATATTTACAAATATGCATGGTAAAGGCATATGTGGTAAAGGCATGCATTGTAAAGGCATATGCATGGTAAAGGCATGCGTGGTAAAGGCTTATGCGTGGTAACTACTGTGTGGTAATTGCATTGCATGGTAAAGACTGAGTGGTAACAGTTGTTTTCCCTGGCAGAGAGCTACTGGTGGGTATTAAAATGGATTTAAGTTGTATTGATGTTCTGGGAGGAGGTAGAGAGGTGATGGTGGTGATAGTGGGATGCTGTTGGGTGACAGGTCCGTTCTAGGGTCCACATTCATGCTAGGGGGTTGTATGGATGTGATGCTTGTGATCATGCAGGTCAAGAAGTGATAGCACTGGGGTTTGTAGTGTGATAGTAGTAATATGCTGACTGGTGATACTGATGTATAAGATAGGTGTGGCAGCTTGGTTGTAGTAATATGGAGCTGGGTGATGGTAGTGTAATGCTGGATGGTAGTATTGTATTTTTACTCTGGTACTAAGGTGCAGTATGGGTTGGTGCTGATGTTCTGCCTGGAAGTATAGTGCCGGGGTGGTAGTGCCGCAGTTAATCTGCTAGTGCTGTAGTGAGTGGTTGAAGTATACATATGGGCAGTGGTAGTACAGTGAAGGGATTAGTAATGTGTTAGTGTTAAGTGGTAGGACAGTCAAACTGGTGGTAGTGCATAAGTGAGCTGGTGGTAATGCTGTAGGCTGGTGGTGTGGTGGTAAGGCTGACAGTAAAGTGTGGGAACTAGAAATGTTAAGCTTGGATGTGGGGGGGGCAGTGATGCAATGGTGGGGATTAATACTACTGTACCCTGAAGTGCTTTTGTGTTGGTGGTATTGTGGTGACAGTGTGGTGATTTGATTGGTAGTGTAATGGAGGTCAAATGTTGCTGTAAAATGACAATGGTGGCCTGGCATTGACAAGTAGTGCTATGAAGATCATAGTGCAATTGAAGTGGATGGTAGTACAGTGGGTTGTGACAGTAGTACTGGTAGGGCTGATACTTAATCATTGAGGTGTTATTCTGATATTAAGGATGTTAATTTACTAGTGTGATAGAAAAGATAGTGTGCGATTGTATTGCTTTGGATTCTAATAGCAATTGAAGAACTGGGGATGGTGGTGCAATGATGGGGTGATAGGGTGGTGTTTGGATGGTGTTGTGAGGGTACCACATTTTTGGGCAATAGAAGTGTATTGATGAGAGAGGTAGTAGGGTGCTAGTGGAGTGAGTGGTGTGTTCAGTTGATAGATTATTATAGTGGGTGATAAGTATGGAAACTTCATTGTTGTGGAAGTGTGGGCTGGTAATATTGAAGACAGAATATCGAAGGGTCACAATAATGTGACCCAGAATGTCGAGGGACACGCTATCGAAAAGTAAGTTTGTTTAGATTTTCTATACCCAACTCCACGTATGCATACCTTGGTGATATATACATTTATATATATGTCTTCAAGTTGCATAGATGTGATGTTAAGAATAATAAATCCATACCATCTGCTGCCCACTTACTCTTCGATATTTTGTCACTCGCTACTATGGTTATAATATTGTGAACCTTCAATATTCTGCCTTTGGCGTTTCTTACCATAATCGGTGAAGACAAAAGCACAAGAATGGTAAATGGGAGTGCTGAGAAGTTGACAGTGAGTTGCTGGGTGCTGTTAATGGAATGGCAATGTAGTGCTGCGAGATGGTAGGAGCAGTGGGAGATACTACAACAATTGTCATTTTTGTATTGTCATACTGTGAGTTGGTAGAGCAGTGCTATTGGTAATAGCTTTGTGTATTTTAATGGAGTTATAGTGAGAAGGGGCAGAGTGTTGGTGTGATAGTGTGCAATTGTGTTAATGCTCTAGTGCAGTACTAGAAAAGAAAGTACAGTGTTTTGCATGGTAGTGGGAAGTGGATATGTGGTGGTGTGGAATGGCTATGCAATGTTTTGTCCTGTATATCGATGTTAGTGGAAGACGTACACTGCTGGAGGTGGTAGCATGGTGCTTAAAGGGTATGGTAGTGATGAATGATAGTGCAATAGAGTGGAGTGGTAGTGCTGTACCTAGCTGGTGCACATGAAAGGCAGTTTAGTTATGCAAGTTAGCACAGTAGCGAAAAAGGTGGTAGTGTGGTGCTATGCAAATTTGAGGACAGCTTGTCCTTTAAGTCTCCAATTAGGTCAGTGGTAGGCACTTGTTTTAGTATACTGCTCTCCTTAAAATATTTCTTGCACTACCTGTCCTTAACGGATAAAAAACAGTTATTCAAGCCTTGATAACCTCCAGGTTGAATTACAGTAATGCCCTCAATTATGTGCTACCGGACCATCTGTTGGGCAGGCTTCAGGAGGTCGAAAATGCGGCAGCTTGCCTTCTTCTGAACTAGCCAATAAGAACGCGGATGTCTCCTCATTTGCGTGCTCTTCACTGGCTTCCTATCAGGAAAATAATCTTATTCAAGGCTCTAGTACTAATGCACAGGGCTCTTTACCAGATAGTTTTGGTCTATCTTAGAACCAGTGACAGCTTCTACGCTTCATCAAGAAACCTGAGGTTTGCTAACAAATTATTAGCAGTGACTCCCAGAAGTTGGTGTCTTAGAGTGGTAGGAAGATCACTTACTTACCGAGGTTCAGCAGCATGGAATCTGCTCCCCCTGGAGCTTTGCACATTGAGTAATGTTACAGTGCTTAAAATAGGCAGAAAACCTAGATTTTTGTCCAGGAATAAATGAATCTGTTTGACTTTTTTCGAACTGTGCTAATGTGCCAGTACACTCCTAGGAGTATATGTGTGGGATACAAGCAGCTTTCATCATCATCATCATCTGTAGTAGAGGGGCTGTGAGACCAATAGAGTTGTCATATGGTAGTTTTGCAGTCCTGGCTGTTGCAATGCGGTGTTTGCTGATGGTTGTGTGGTGTTAGGGATGATAATGCAGCAAGAAGTGGCAATAGAGGAATGGTGCAGTGGAGAGCATGTAAATTTACAGCAGTGGTGGATAGTAGTGGCAGGTCAGTGCTTAAATATAATACAGGACCTTCGAAAGAGTGATCGTAGTGATACTGTGGTGTCTATTGCCTGAATTGTAGTAATAGAGTGGCAGTCCTTAGTATAGTGCTTTAAGATAGTATTCCTGTGGTGCTGGAGGTAATATAATGTCGTAAGGCTCTCATGGAATAGCAAAGGTGAATGTGTAGCTATGGGTGGCAGTGCAAGAAATACGGTATTGAAGATTGCATGTAGGTGTTAGAATCTGTGAGTGATGTGCTATGGGGTAGTAGCTGTAGTAAGGTGAAGTAGTATGTGGTGATGCTGCTTAGGCTTCACCAGGCAACACTCTCACAAACCTCAAAGATGGTCCTTGGATTCAGAATAATAAATCCTTAGCTCAGTCCTAGTAGAGTGGCAAAGAGCAGTCAGGCTTTTCGAGAGGGACATATGTTCAGCATTTCAGTGCACCAACTTAGATGATAAGTAATTGACATGACTTGAAAGAAATCCAACACCAATTTATAAAAATAAAGTAGATTCTTATATTAATCTAGATCCCAAAATGAACATGATCAGAAACATAAAACCGGAGTTATGGATTTTAGAAGAAAGTACAAATCACAGCAATTCAATATTGCAGAATGTTTTACATTGCGGTCAATGGGAAATAGCAGTAGTGATAATCGGTCACTTGCAGGTCAAGTTAAGCGGAAACCAAGGAGGGTAAAGGTGATGCGGATCCCAGTGTCATGCAGCCTGCCATCCACACGCCTGTGTGGACTACTGTGCCCCTGTACAACTATGAACTGTGTGCAACTACTGTTCTATTGTTAGGAATACATGTACTAACGCATGGCGAATGTGTTGTTGACTGTTTTCATGTTTTGTCTGCTGCTGTCAATCGGCACCTTTGTCCATAGAGAACCACAGAACAACTACATTCATGCCAGGAACCATAGAACACCTATATTCATGCCAGGTACAACCATTGCTTAATTTGTAAAAAAATTAAGTGCCAGGGCTCTCGTCAGGAGTCTACTGCAGATTGAACCACAGATTGCCCCTGCCAGCACTGCCAATGATGGTAACATCTCAACTATTAACCATCACACTTCCAAAAGTGGGACAATTTGAACTATTTCAGGCCCCCAAAGCTATAAAAATGACTTGGGCGGCAGGTAATGGTAATATTTGAAATATATTTAATTGATACTTAACTGTTGTTGTGGGCATCTCTAATATGGCCATACAGTGCCACCTAGGGTCAGTCTGTCACAAGCACCGGTGCTGACAACTCAGTGCCGGTGCTGAGCACCGGAAAGCACCAGTTCAAATTAAGCACTGGGTATAACGCAATAGAAACTCTCCAGAGAGGAACTGCAGTAATGCCGTACGTGCGTACTACCCCAGTCTAAATATCTCCCATTATGGTTGTCTTTTCAGTTCCTGCACGGAGAACGATTGCGTAGTCCCGCAAGAGTTGTTTTCTTGCGGCCGTCATCTTGGGTGTGGCAGCAACATACATATAAGATACGCACCCGTTGACGAGCTCTCGTGATTAATGATCCTTCTGGAGGCGCCCAGCTCTTTGCTCCCGCTATGTTTTCGGCTCCGGTTCCTGTCGTTTGAGTCACGGTAAGATGGTTTTCTGTTCTCACGTTTGCGAGTAGATTTCAAGCCTATAGCTAGCGTTCTTTAAACAACAGCAATGAAAAAACAAAGTAGTACAAAACAAAGGAATACAGAACGAAGCGTTGATACTATAATACTGAGCATTAATAAGGATTGCGAAACAACTGAGACCAAAGAATTGAGACTATATTTTTGTATATATGAGTTAAGACTTAGCAAAGGGAGTAAATGCAGGTAGAGAAATTGTGAACATTAGTGAAGAGTCAACCCCTGAACGAGATTGTAGTAAACCATAAGACTGTCTGAACTATTCTTCCAAAAAGACATGGAGATGTGTGCTTTGTTCTTCACAATGGACATTTGATTGCATAACCATTCAGAGTAATTTCATGAATATTTACAGTGCTTTTAACTCAGAGACATTTATGAGATTCAACAAAAGAAGGCATCCTACTGACAGAGCTTAACACAAATGTCTGCAAAACTAGACTAGATAGATAATGCTTTATTGATTCCCATACAGGTAAGAAGTAGTCATACATCTGTTTATCATAGCTGACTTGTGTACACTGTGATACATCTTGGCTTTAAGTCACATTACTAATTCAGATTCACGCTATTCCAGGTCTCCCTCCACGCAGTAGCCTCCCCAAAACACTTCCGCCCGTCCGGCCACTCCAATCCTCTGGTATATAATTCCCAGAGTCAGTGCTGCCAGAAGGTGGGCATTGGAGGGTTCTGCTCCTGAGAATCTTGCTCCTGACATCCAGGACCAAGCCACGACAGTCAGTTCAATTTTACGTGGCTCCAGAAGCCCAGTTGCAGAGTTGTCCAGGCTATCTTCGGGGCTGATGCCGCAGGAGAGCTGGTTTTACCACTTCCACTGTGCTGATGGGGAACAGGGTGTAAAAAAATCGACAATGAAACCACTGCTGACATCGGATGAAGGATTTGCGGTGTTCCTCCGAGATGTAATGTTGAGTAAAGGGGGTGGTTGGCGGACTGGCAAGCAGCAACCGTTGGTAGTGGTAAGCACAGCAGAAAGTGATTTCAACATCCAGAGGTCCTGGGGAACATGGTAGCCACCTGAAATTTCATGGAGGTGAGGACTACATTTCCTACAATGCACTGGACCATCTGCTTCTGGGCGATCCCTCATAGGACTCGATGGCCAGCGACTCTTCGGAACTTGTATGCTGTTTTTACTTGCGCTTACAGGGTACAAGGGCCACTACTGTGGGGGAGTTGCCTTTGGGTCTCAGAGGTGTCTCTCTGTCTTAGGAACCGAACTTTGGTCCAGGACGAGCCACGTTTGTGCAGTCCTGACAAGATTGTCACAGGTGCAGAGTGTGACGCCTTTGTGTTGTGCAGCTCCTGCTGTCACAGATACAGGTCTCATCTTTTGTCCTTGTTGCAAGGTTCTGGTGTCAGGGATAGCCCTTATATCCTAGATTATGGGGCGTTAGGGGTGCGGTGGAATTGGCCAATGGGCAACAGCAGTAATACACCACTGAGACAACCACAGCCGGGGTTGTAGGTCACATTTGCTACAGAGGATCCACTATTCTACCACTTTTAAAAATGACGGAAGTCTTTCTTAGCTGTACAGACCAGGTAGCTACCCTAGAGGTGTGGCTAGGCTTCTGGGAGTGTGCACCTCCTGAATGCTTAGTTTTCCACCTCCCGGGGTGCAAATGTGCTTGGGAGCAGGAGTAGGGCTGTTTCTCTTTTAGGAGAAAGACTGGTTCCATATCACTGGTGGTGTAGCCTTTAAAGCACACCGCCATGATGTGCCACTTCACTAGCCAGCATGCATGGGAGGGAGGTGTGACCTCCTACCCATCCAGGTCATTGTATCTGACTCCTGGGAGAGTTCACAGTTCCTGGCAGGAGGGTAGATTACTTTCTTAGTAGCAGCTAGAACACTGGAAAGGCTTGGCAACCAGGTGGGCAACCTCTAAGGTAGCCATCTGGGTGCATGTCACATCATCCTCAAAATGAAATTTGTGTCAGGGGTGACGAGGTATGTTGTTTAAAACCAAACACAACATTTTTAGGCAGCACCATAATGGAGCTGTCAACCTCAGGTTTGCCGGGTGCCAGTCCATGTTATCTTATTGACCTTCTATTACTAATAGTGTCCTTTAATGGTAAAGGCCACTATAGGGAGATATAAGCTTGCACTTACATGTCCACACCTTTAATATAATGCACCCTGCCCCTGGGCTTAGGAGTCCTTCTTTCGGGGTGACTGGCAGATATTAAAACTGTGCATCAACTTGGCTGCACATGGTGAGGGCAAAGTCAAGTTCAAGCAGTTTACACTGCTCCTGCAGTCTGCAATGTTAGGCTTGCTGTCAGTAGTTTACGTGGGTCACTCAGGGTGGCACAAAGTGTTCTTCAGACCACGGTGATGCCGTTTCCACCGACGCTCCGGGTACCACTGGTACCATATACTAGGGACTTATAAGGTGGTTAAAGTTCTTTGCCAATTGTGGTTACCAATTCACATATATTAGTTTTAGGAGAACACTGGCACTGGGTTCTGAGTCATAACTATCACTATTGGGGCAAAAAGTTAAGGGTGACCGTACAAAAAGGGCATTTATCTACAATAGCATTTACACAAGGGTCACAGTGGAGTGATGTGGGTTTGTAGTTCAAGGGCATTAGGGATAGAGTGGAGCTGGTTGTAGTAGTGCTGTATCGGAGATGATACTGTTTTTTGGAACTGTTTGTATGGTGCTGATGTTGGGAGGCTACAGACAGGGCTGGAGCAGTAATGGAACAGAGGGCTGTATTGCTGTGATATCATTAGCAGTGCTCTTTTGCATTGTTGCTGTGAGGCTGTAGTGTGGTAGTCGTTGGCATGGCACCTCAGAGTTTGGGTAACAAGTGGGGTACTGCTAGGTAGTTAGAAAGTGGTGAATATGATAACATAGATGTTGGGTGGAAGTGCAGTGATGGAGTAATAGAAGTGTAGCACAGTGGAGCTGTTGGATGATAGTTTGGTGTAAGGAGTCATAACATTGTGCCCAGTTGTGTTAGGGAATCGCTGAGATGTAGCAATGCAGGGTAGGTGGTGTCTGTTTCATAGATGCTAACGAGGTATGTTATTGGTATCCCATTGATGGGGTGGTATGACAGTGATAGTTGGTGTTTTGTGGTGGAAAGATGTTAATTTGGTAATAGTTATGCTTTTTCTGTTAGTGGCAGTCCAGTCTTTTCTGGTAATATTGGTGTGCTGCTTGTTGTTGTCCTGCGACGTCCAATGAATGGAGGAGTAGCGGAGTACTGGAGTTAACAATATGTCACATGTGGCACGGGACTTTTTTTTATATTTGCACCATAATGCTGCCTCGCCATGATTTAGATATGTCCATTGACAAAGGTGCAACATGAAATAAAGTTCAAGTAGGTCAAGCTAAAAAAACATCACTGAAATGTGGATTTCAGGGGGGCTACATTTCCGAGCTTCAGTTATTAAAAGCCTCAATAGATCCCACCTTCCAACTCATTGATGACTGACTCACTCCACTGGCGTTGATTGGGTAATACCCAATATGGCAGGTTAGTGATAAGAAATGTTATTTTGCTAATGTGAAGTGCTTGTACAGGGGTGTATGTTAAGGCGTGCTGGTGAGGAACAGGGGTGTGGTGATCAGGATAGTAAAGGAGTCAAATAATTGGTAGCACTTGCTGTGAATTAATAGTACTTGGGTTGTTGTGGTGTCAGTATGAAGCTGGAAGTAGCAGCGTGGTGCTGGTTAGTGTGGATCAGAGCAGTAATAGTGCAGTGGTGTGAGTGGAAGCTTGTAATGGAATTCTTCCGGTTGGCATTGGACTACAGTGGGGGTAGGTGGTGGTGGATGGCATCATTGTAATTCTGTGAGAGGAGTGTGCAGTGATAGGATTGGTACTGTGATTATGAGGGTGGTACTGTCAAGTTGTAGTGCAGTGGTGGCAGCAGTAGGCAAGTGGTGGAGGTGTTAGTATGATGGGAGTGGCAGTAGGGTGATGCTTGAGCAGTGGGGTGATGATAGAGCTGTGCCTAGAGTGGTAATGTAGTGTTGGAAGCATGACAGAAGTCTGACATGACTTTGATGAGCTCAAGGTATCTCTGTGCCTTGAGTGCTTGCAATGTTTAACACTCCGTCCATCATTTCCTTTGGTTTTTGCTTTGTTCGCCACAAGTTGGCAGGGTATGCTCAGACGTGAGTCCCTTGCTCACTTTGCCACTGGATTCAAGCAAGCCTAGCTGAAGACGGCTGAAATGCCAGAAACCAGTCCTAGGAAGCTTGTTTCCGGTCCAGGGAAGACATGGCTTGGCAGTTCGGGCTGGACTGTTCCCATGAGGCACAGGGTCAGACTGATTTGCATATGGCCATGTCTGAACTGGGGTGGCAGAGTGGGCTAAAGAACGTTGATGGATTAAACCCAGATCAGTTGACTGGGGGTGAGTGCTTGCAATGTTCAACACTCCGTCCATCATTTCCTTTGGTTTTTGCTTTGTTCGCCACAAGTTGGCAGGGTATGCTCAGACGTGAGTCCCTTGCTCACTTTGCCACTGGATTCAATCAAGCCTGGCTGAAGACGGCTGAAATGCCAGAAACCGGTCCTAGGAAGACGGCTGAAATGCCAGAAACCGGTCCTAGGAAGCTTGTTTCCGGTCCAGGGAAGACATGGCTTAGCAGTTCGGGCTGGACTGTTCCCATGAGGCACAGGGTCAGACTGATTTGCATATGGCCATGTCTGAACGGTGATGGATTAAACCCATATCAGTTGACTGGGGGTGAGAGCTTGCAATGTTCAACACTCCGTCCATCATTTCCTTTGGTTTTTGCTTGGTACGAACTCAGCAAGGAATTTCTATCTACCTTTGTGTGAACATTAATTGGACATGCTTAAAAAGGCATAAGATGTAAAACCAGGAGTCAATGGGAAATAGAAGCAAAGATTAAAAAGAAATCCTGTGTGTCTCTATATGTCCTGGGGTTCAGCTAAATGCCAGGGTCATGCACCTTGATGTCAAAGCATTAGTAACCACAGTAGGCTTGTTCACTGTGCTGCTCAACAGAATAATCAGGAGACTGCTGTCTTCAGTGTCACTAGTTCTTGTTATAACAATGGAGAAAAAGCTGCACTGCTTCCTCAAGCAGTAGAACTCAATCCTCCATTTCTTACGTGTCATCTGAAATAGAAGACCAAGTTGGTTTACATAGCACTGGAAACATAAGTAAAGCAGCTATGGTGAAATGAATTATTGGAATCACTCATAGATCCAGTTAAGTCTACTGGGAATTCTGTGCAGCACCTGCACACTGAATCAAAGTCACCATCTACATATATATGACCCAAAGCACTCTCTTATACAAAAACCAGACCAATTATAATCCGTGAGAAGCAAGTCGCATAATTGAATTTAAGAACCCTCTATGGTATAAGTAAGTGAAGTTATGAAGGTCTGTTACTTAACAAATTACATTATCAATTAACCCCCGACTTAAGGCACAGGACAGGTAGGGGTCCACAGTCAGGCCACCTCCAGTAACAGAGGAGTGTGTTCAAGGTTAGAACAGTGCTGGTATATATTGGAAAGTGGTACACCAGTCAGTAGTTGATGAAACTGCGTTGTTCATTAAAATGGGGGATGTGAACGTGACTTCAGTAAGCAGCCTATTTATTTATTTTATTTGTAAGGGAGTAATACATGGGCAACTTCAGCGGGGCATACCACAAGCCCCAGGACACCTTGGGGCAGGAAGCTGCTGCCACCGACATCCCGCAGTGCCTGGTGTGAGAAGTTGGCCTGGTATATGCTGTTCACTAGTTATAGTGGGCACCCTGTACCAGTCCAAACATCCCCTTATTGGTTATAGGTTAAAGACAACCTTTATTGAAAGCGATCCTAGTGGTAACTATGGAGAGCAGCCTTCAGGCTAAGTCTTGAAGGAATGTAAAGCAGCTTGTTTTACCAGTCTATAATCTCTTGAATGGCCAAATGAAAGACAATCACACCAGGTATATATAGCAAATATATGTATTTATTTCTAAACACACCCTCCTAGTCTCTTTATGAAGCTAGAGGTCAAAACACATAAGTTACACTTCAAATATGACAGTAATAAGCACAAATACACGTCAGGCCCTAGGGGCGAGCCAAACCATATACTAAAATAGTGGTATAAGAACCACAACTTAACTAGATACAAGGCCTAGAGCCTGTTGAATCGCTAGGACCCCAAGGAACCACCCAAGGTAGTGACACAGGGGACCCACGGGGGCTGTGTACAGTGTGAGAACACAGCAGCGAGCTCCTGTTAGCTTCTATGGGGAAAGTCGCGTTCGATTTTTAAAGATTAGGGACACTTGGAATTGAACTAGGACAAAACCCTTTGGGACTTAGGAAGTTATAGGGCCAACACCCACGGGAGAACCAGAGTACCCTTGTTACCTCACCCAGGGAAGCCGGGTGCATAGGTGTCAAATGGTGTCGGGTCGCGTCGTTGATTTCAATGGGAGCTAGCGAAGAAGTGCTGCTGCCGATAAAATGCGAAGTGTCCAAAGAGATCCAAGCCTAGATCGAAGATGAGAAGAACCTGAAAGCAGAGGGGACAGAGCCAGTAACCAGGAGGATGCCCACCGATGTCGGGTGTTTCAGGTGAAGAAGGTGAAGCTTGACTTCAGCCACGAGGCCCAGGAGGCGTCGAGGACAACCAGGAGCTGGATTCGAGCTGTCCCACGAAGGATGTCGAGTGCTGCAGCGTCGGTGCCCGGATTGGACACAACAAGCCTTGGCAACAGCAACCCATGCAGAAAGGAGAAAGATGCTTCAGTGCAGACCAGCAAGGTCTGAGGGACTCACCACTTGGTTGGGAGTGAGGGCACATCTGGAGCAACCAGGGAAGCCAAAGGAAAATCAGTTACCTTCACAGGGACCCACCAGTCGACGGACCTGGGATCGCGAAGGGACTTCGAGAGGAAACACAAAATGGTGGCCCACGGGTCACTCGGGGTGACTAGGCTGACAATCTTCAGTGGATCTTCTGCTCGAGGTGGGGGCTACAAGTAACCCCAAGCACGACTTCAAGAGACGTCGAGAAGTCAAGGCACTTGCAAAGGGGCACGGTGACCAGGAGTTCTAGTTCCATGCTACTCACAAGGGCTGTGGGTCTCAGGTTTGCTGAGGACTTTGGTTGGCCTCTGAGATGTCTGGACATCTTCTCCCTGGGCTTCAAATACTTCAGAGTCCAGTGGGAGCTTCAGCAATGCAGACCAGCAATATGCTTCGTTGGTGCCTGCCAAGCAGGGGAGTCACTTCTTGACCCCAAGGGAGATTTATTCAGTCCTCTGGTCTTTAGTAGAGCGTCGAAGTTCCAGGATTCAGCTTCAGAGTTTCGTCCAGGGATATCTAAAGTTCTGGTTACAGAGGTTCCTTACTTTTACCTAAGGAAGGGGTTGGACTAGCTCTGGGGACCCACCTATGGAAAGGGTTTGGAAAGAGGGGTCGCTACACCCATTTCCTTTGTCTAGTTTTGTGCCAGAGCAGGGGCTGGAAGCCCCTGAACCGGTTTGAGCTGGACTATGCAGAGGGGCACCAATATGCCCCCAGTGCAGGACTTCAAAGCACTCTGAGAGTGCTCCCACCCAGCTCCAATACACATCATCCTGTCTAGGAGGTGGTCGCACCTCTCTGTGACAGGAAACCTATCGTCCAGGCCTCCCCTGCTGGAGTTTCGGTCAGCAGCAGGAGGCCAAACTTGTGTCTGTGGCTGCAGCATCCATTTTGTGATGCCAGGGCTCTGTTAGATTTCTACCGGGTATACCAGTACTGCCATGTCTCTCCCTCTAGAAGGTTGGGATCATATCCTCATATCAAGAATTGATGTGGAGGTATGATTCCAAGGTGTTTGACACCAAACACGACATGTTTCCGTGCAGCCAGTTCAAAGTTAGCATTAACCGTTTAAGATATAATGCACTTAAGAGTATATGGTCAGGCTGCACCACTGACAACCTCGGAGAAGAGATTCTGAAGGCTGCAGAGGGGCTCAGCTCATGCCTGGTCACCCTCTCACATATAACCAAGCACCCTGCCTTCAGGATTGATAAGGCCTGCCATAGGGGTGACTGATAGGCTACTATGTGCAGTGATAGGTGAGGTATAGTGAACCTATACCTCAGTAAGGGGTGCATTTTGGGTGGCTTTCCAGGGGTGGCATATTAGATGCTTCAGCCCCTGGTAGGCCTCTGGGGTACCTATGCCCTGGGTACATAGTACACCATGTACTAGGGACTCACATGGGTACTTCAGGATCCAATCTGTGGTGTACCTATAGTACATGCAATCAATTTAGAGAGGAAGCAGCTAGACTGGGGCCCTGAATAGCAGGGTGCCAGCCAGACTAAAGTCGAAAAACAGTGAAACACCAGCAAAAAGTGGGTGTAAACATGTGAAGCAGATCCTACTCTCCTACACCCGGTGGTGCTCTTCAAATTCCGGCTAGGGGTCCCACAGTGCAAGAGAAGTACATCAGCCATTTCAGCTTGGGCAAACTACAAGCCCCATGGACAGCTCATGGTGGGAAGCCACCGACATCTCACAGCACCCAGAGGCTCTCTTCAGCTTCCGGCCGGGGATCCCGCAGTGTGGGAGAAATACACCAGCCACTTCAGCTGGGGTAGATCACAAGCTCCAGGATACCTCATGGCAGGAAGCTGCCACCACCGACATATTACAGTGCCCAGAGGAGTTCTTCAAATTCTGACTGGGGGTCCCTCAGTGCGTGAGAAGTATTCCAGTCACTTCAGCGGGAGCAGACCACAATCCGCAGAACACCTCACTGCAGTAAACTGCTACCACCGACATCCCGCTGCACCCGGGGGTGCTCTTCAAATTCCAGCCAGGGGTCCCCCAGTGCAGGAGAAGTAGACCAGCCACTTCAGCAGAGGCAGGCCAGAAGCCCTAGGACACCTCGCTACAGGAAGCCACTGAAACTGACCTCCTGCAGCACCCGGCTCTTCAAATTCCGAGAGAAGTATACCAGCCACTCCACTTCAGTGGGATCAGACCACAAGCCCCAGGACACCTTGCGGTAGGAAGCTGCCACCTCCAACATCCCGCAGCACCCGGAGGTGCTCTTCAAATTCCAGTTGGGAGTTCCGCAGTGCTGGACATGTGCTGTTCACGCCCATGCGTGGCCCAGCTGAAGACCAGGCCAAGAGCGGGCCCGTCTGCGCCTGTTAGTACAAGGAAGAGCCAGGGTGGGGTCACTCCCTTTATATCTGCATTTGAAAGGTACTGATTTATATTGCTATTATTAACAGTCTTTGATATGCTGGCTCCCCGTGCGAGATTCCCTTTTTCTTAGATACCCTGAACTCCCAACAGAGTGCCTATGGGGAAACGGAAGGCCGCAATAACCCCTAGGAAGCCCACTCCTGGCACTACACTAGATGGCTTTTTGCATAGAGCTGAGTGGGTTATTGGCAGGGAAATTGACCTAGCAGAATGGCGTTTGTCCTTGACCTCCTTGCTGGAGCCACTTTCGGAGCTACACAAGACCCCTCCGGATTCACATGTGTCTGCTGGGTTGCCCTCCCCAGTACTGCTTTTCCTCAAACTGTCTTGGGCTCCGCTCGGTCAGACCGTTCCACTGGTACAATCACTCTGTCCATTATCACTAATGAGGGATGTGATGCCACGGACCATAATCAACCATCTGTTTGCCCAACTAATTCGACTAACTCAGAGGTCACCATTAATAGAGGAGATAAGAGAAAGAGACTCGACCGGAATGTTAAGTCGAAACAATGATATCCAGAACCATCTACTGTTCCACCTACTCCAGCCGTAGATCTAGACCGGTATACCGGCCTTATGATCTGCATGCAATACTCTTTAGTGACTCTGGCCAGCGAATTATGCAAAAATGTATTATCTTCACTTACTGCATCTCTGGTGCCTATCATTGATAGATTAGGCTAGGATGAGGAAGCATTGGCTAAACTGAGCGATGCTTTGTTGGTGCAACACTTTGTAAGTCAGCTTTGCCTAGCCCCTCAGATTGCACCTCTGACAAGGCCTACCTAACACATCACCCATCACATCCCCCGGTTTCTGGTGGATTGACCACCTACTCTTGGGGTACGAGGGGTACCGCCTATAGCTCTAGCCCGGCCAATCCACGTTTGAAGGACACATTCAAAGAACCTTTCTGAAGGCACTAGTGGGGTCGGGGCTCAGCCAGTTAGCTCAGGTGGCCGTGGAAATATGTCTGTAGGCTTCACTCAGTGCTTTGTCCCTTCCCCCTCTAAGAGCCACAAGTTTGCAACTGCCCCTGCACAATGATGTCACTGCCGGCATAAGGTACGGCCCATGCGGGGAAACCACACCACCTTTCAGCCTGCCTAGGGGCGTTCCCCAGGGCTGCATCCTGGCTCCTTTTCTGTTTTCCATTTGTGTAAACACCCTGGAGGATAGGTTGGTCAATCTCAGGGTTGAATGCCCTCATGTAGGTGCTTCAAATATCCCCACACTAATTTATGCGGATGATAGAGACCTAATTGCTAGGACTGAAAATGGCTTACAATGTCTGCTTGATGGTTTCTGTGAGTTTATGCCCAGTTTAGATCTTATGGTCAACCAAAACAAGACCTACATAATGATTTTTGGGGAAGGAAGAAGGATAACATTTCCTTTGTAGTGAACAGCAAGACGGTTGGCTCTGTTCCCACCTTTGCCTACCTTGGCATTCCCTTTGACACTCAACTCTCATGAGGACCGCTTAAGACTAGTAGAGCTGCTGCATTCTCTAAATCAGTCGAGGCCGCCCTTAAACTTTGCCCACAAACTTGGTCAGAAACCAATAAAGGAACTCTCAACCAACTTCAAAGCCAAATGCTGTGCTATTGCTTCATATGGGAAAGGGGTGTCGGGCATTGAAGATCAGGGGGCTCTGGCAAAAATCGAGAATAGTTTTATCAAGAGATTTCTAGCTGTCCCCCAAAGCACTAATTCCTTTCTTTGCCACACTGAGGTAGGGTTTGGCTATATTAACGACCTTATTAAAATTCAACCCCTCCTTTTGTGGCTTAGAATCTGGACCAAAAGCAAGATATCCTTTAATAGGGCTGTACTTGCAGACTGCTTAACACTCGACCACTGCTTGACTATTCCTTGGTTGAAGTATATTCAGTATCTATGTCGGCAGCATGAGACGGGAGGACTTGTTTACTACTCCTAGCATTGCTTTAGCCTCCTCTTTTAGGACTTTGAAATATGCGTTTTTAGAGGGATGCCTCCTGGAGAACAGAATGTGGAGTGCTGTAGACAAACCAACGGTCCAGATCTATATGGGAATTTGCCCGGTTGAAAGTCCTCCACCATACTTAGAATGAGTGGGAGACTTACATCGAAATATTTTACTGATGAGACTCAGGCTTTGCACTGTGCACTTTCTCGCTGCTTTTCCGTCACAAGGCACTTTTTTTTTTTTACAATTTCCTTTATGTCCATGTGCTGACCAATCTCCACAGACTACCGTCCATTTTATTTTATTTTGTACATTTTATTACTTGGTGAGGAAATGCTATTTGCTGCTCATTTTCAGGGCGGACATCATTTGTTACTGTAGAGCCACTTTTATTTACCTAGAAAACTTACCTACGATCAAGATCTGCTTCTCTGCTGCCACATTTATTGATTGTGCTATTAAGCAAAGGGCTGCAGTTCTTACATGATGTTTTATGAATTTTATGTGGTTTTTATGGATTTCATTTCTATAGTTAAGATAGATCGTCGTGCTTCAGATTTTGGCACTGACTGTCCTCAATATGCTTGATTTTCTGCTTAGATAAACCCGGGGGATATAGTGTACCCCTAACGAGTTTTCTTCTAGGACTTCTTTTGAGGTTTTTGTTCCTTTGGTTTTATCTGAGCTTTGCGATATTCCATTTGACGATTGATGCTGTATGATTATTTATTTATTGCTATGAACCGGGATGAGTATTTTTTATGTTTTTAATTATACATATTGTTCTGCATTGTGCACTTTTATGTTTCAAATGAGCAGAAATAAAGTTGATTTATGATTATGATTATGAACAGACATTTGAACAGTGAGGACCAGAGATATCTTTTTATCACATTGCAGTGAGCTAGATGGGGTGTAATGTGCTGATAATGTAAGTACTTAGGCAAGATGTGTTGTCCACAGACATGGAGACACCGCAGGGGACTTTGGGGGGAAGCCAGTTATGCATGTTTGTGAATTGTGCGAGATAGCTAAGGTGAGAACTTTATGAATGTGTAGTTTCATTGTACATACGCTGATAGTGTCACAGAGAAAAGGATGCAAAGCACGGAGTTTGGGAAGTGGGGTTGCATCATGGAACATAGCACAATTTGGCACTGAAGACGGTTTTTCAAGGTTTGGGTGACTTACAATGATCATAAAGATCTTTTGTTTGAGAACAAAAATGCGTGGTTGTTCTGTGGAAAGTGCGCAGATCCTAAATATTACTAATTCATAAGAGAGATCCAGAGTTTCTCAGTTTAGGCAGAAAATGTTATGGCTCCTATAATTTTTTGAAGTTTATAATTTCGACCTCAGCTTGGAATATCAGGCAAGCACTCCCAAGTCCATAGGTTTAGGTGCTGAGCCTGGCACGCATGCAGACGAAGCCCACTGCACACAAACCTCTGCCCATGTACAGTAGGGACTAATCTAAGGGCCTTGTCTTCAGCCAGGCCATGTGCCCTGCCCCAGTGTGAAACAATCGAATAGGCAAGACATTGGACTATGCACAGCGGGTGTTGAGCGTGGATTCATGACTTTAACCAGCCTTTGCACCAAGCGCCTGTCAGGATGTAGCCCATTGCATGTAGCAATTAGGCAAGTGCAGTGGGGCGTAGATGTACTGTCTCGCCTGCAGACAGGTCTTGCACCCGGTCCATCTGTCCACAGTGCTCAAAATGCATGGCAATGTGTAGTTGTACTGTGAATCCTTTTTAACTATCAACTGCTCCAAAATGGTGATATGAATCCAGGTTGTGGCCAGGCCCTTGTGATCCATGAATCTAACTGATATTTGTTTATGTGTAGATCTGAAGTTTGATCCCTAAAAGCCAAATCAAATATGTTTTCCTGTTTTGTTGGGAAGTATCTACTCCTCTAGGACACCCCCACTCTCCACAGGCCCCATATGGTAGGAAGGAGAAAAAGTGCTTCCTCGTCCATTGGAATTGTTTATTTTTTCAATCTGTGATCCTCAGACCCTCTGTTGATCCACATCCACAGAGGATCCGTAGATACACCGCCTAGTAACTTATAGGTTTAAAAGCATCAGCACCGATATTGCATTGAGCAAACACTTGAGGCATTTGTGGCCTTTGGGTCAACTGAACAAAATCCTCCACCTTTTCCCTAAACCTAGTGTTTATCAGACCTAACTGAACTGTGTTGGATGGTCACCTTGTTTGGGAAACCTCGATATTTAGGTAACTGAGCATCAATATTTACAACACTGTGGATGATATCTGTGCTGGTAACTTGATCAAGGCAGTACAAACTCCTAAGTAATAGACTGCATTTTGTGTTTCGGTGTACTCATCAAAATGATGGTAATTTCACACTTTCTATATTATTTTGTGAATTTCCCCCTTAACATACCCTCTTCCTTTTTTAATGATCCAGATCAGATACTGGGTGAGCTGGTATGGTCTTGAATGTGATGCTCAGTTACCATCTCGACTCTAAAGATACCTATAGAGGTAGGAGCACTGGGATCCCAGATGTAGAAAAATAGTACCCAGCTGTACAGATGTATTGGGTTTATGGGTAGCTGACCAGCTAGCCTTTGGGGGAGACAAGCCTTCTGGAGGACAGATATTATGATGGTAGTCTACAAAGATTGATTTTGCCTATGAAGCAATTACTCATTCAACCATCCACTCTATTGCAGGTGGTGTTGTCTCTCTGAAACATAGCTACAAAACATATACTCCTCGGTTCCCCTTCTACTCTAATAATTTGCCTCCCCGTGCATACTGAATGGCTTAGGGAATACCAACTCCAGGTAGGAATTGAGAATGAGGTAGTCCCGCTTTGGGATGCATTTGAAGATGGAGGTTCTAATAAACTCTAGTAAAAGATCATAAAATTCCTAGAGGGCAGATTCTTCCCTGTGGACACATACATTTGCTTTGTGTGAGTTAGTTCAGACTGGAACATTGGAACTCTCCATACACAAGTAAGTCAAACACTCCACAGTATGGGTAACAACAAGAAGTCATTTTGATGGCTCTATAGATCCCATGTTCGTTATATAGACCTGTCATGGTCAAGCTCCGTACACCTTGGGAAGCTGGCATACCTAGAGCACTGAATTACAGTGAATGTGGAAGATCCGCATTTATCCATATAAGGATTTGTGCAATGTGCAATTTAAATATACACCATTTCACATTCTTAATAGAGCCTACTTGTTCCATGAGCAAAATAGAACAAATCTGTCCTGGGGCTCACTTGCACTGTCCTCAGTGCCGTGCTGATCAGGCCGACTTTGTTCACATGGTATGGGTTTGCGGCATACTGACGTCATATTGGGCGGTGGCTCCTGCTGTATTAAACCATGTCAGAGGCTGCAGGAGCATGGGTCATTTTCCATGCCATGCCGCAGATAGAGGAGCAGGAGGATTATGGATCTTGCTTTAATTCCAGAAAAATGTAATGTCACCATGGTTAGAGGAAGAAAGTAAGCACAAGCATGGGGTGGAACGAGCAGGATTGAGAAACCATTTTAGCACACAGATGGGCTGCATTGCTTGAAATCCTGAAGGTCCACTCTAAGATGGCACCTGTTCTCCATTGACAACCCTAGTGTTTTAGCCTCCACATTGATTACCTTGAATTCTATTGTACACTTCCTTGAACGGTTCATTACACCACCTATTAGTGGATTTGTGGTGTGCAGGTATAGTGACACTGCTAGGGTAATGTCTAATAAGCTGATGGATGGCATCCTAAGACGGAATGGTTGTTCACCCAGGGTTTACAGGGTGGAGAAGGAATGGCGTGGGGGGATCTTTAGTATAGGGTTCGTTTGTTTAGGACTCTCTATTGGCTGATTTGATATGTTTCCCGATGAGAGAAGGGAAGTAAACAACGAAATGAAAATAAAGAAAAAAACTGAACTGCAGACATAGTTTTGTCACAAAGACATGACGACAAATTCTGTAATACTAGGGGGCAGATTAATATCAGACTTGCGCCACTTTTACGCCGCCGTTGCGTCACTTTTGTGACGCAGCGGTGGCGTAAACCCTGCGCCATGTTGCGCCCCATTAACATCGTGACGCATCTATGGAGATGCGTCACGGTGTAAAGCCCTGCGCCACATGCAACCTGCGTCAGGTTTCATGTGGGCGTTTCCACTCAGTGGGGCGTTCCGTCGCAGGAATGCCCCTGAAAAGTGCCTCAGTGAAATCTAGAAGATTTCACTGAGTCACTTTCCCAACGCTGATGCGTCAAAACCCTGCGCCTGCTTGAAGCAGGCGTAAGGCTTGACGCACCATGTTAGGGATAGGGTAGGTTGGAACAGTGCTGGAGTTGCGTCGCGCTTGCGACGCAACTTCAGCACTGCGCCAACCTTACGCCGGCAGATGCGTCACGTATCTGCTTGTCCTTGCGCCACGATGCACCGCATTGTAAATGCGGCACATCTGCGGTGGCGCAAGGGCAAACTTGCGTGACGCATCTTCCCTGGCGCATCCATGCTGATTTGCAGGGATGCGCCAGGGAACATAAATCTGCCCCTAGATGTCTACTTCCTTGATAAACAAGACCGACACCGGTCTTATGGATACTGTGATAAGCTAATAAAAAGATTTTTATTTTTTTAAAGCACCAGCCCAGCTCGTGGTGACACTCAGTTAAAGCAGATCAGAATTTATCACAGGTCATTGCCTTAAACATGCCCACATAGCATTGTGACAGATAAAGTTCTTACATTTTTTATTTCTCCCTTCATTTAAACAGTTGTCTACGTCCATTTTTCCTGAGGCAATCTTCTGACATCATTAAGTTTTGCTTCCATTAAAGCTCTGCAGAGGAGCTAAAGCTTCTAAGGTGGTGGTGGACTTTGAATGCTGTATAACACACATGATAAAATGCCCAAGTGCCTGTGAAAATTGAAAAATGTAATGAAAAAGGCCATGTCTGCATCTACCACAATGCTATGGGGCTGTGCTGAAAGCAAACACCTGTGATATGTTCTGAACTGCTTTGATTGAGTGCCCTTGCAATCTGGGGTGATTTAAAAGAGTAAAGGCCCTGGGTGACATCGCACGATATTTGCATTAAGACATCTTGCTTTTGAAGAGTGGACGTGTTATTTCAAACCCTCCGGTTCATCCTTATTCACTTGTGCAGACTTATTGTGAATTCTGTATTGTTTAGTAACACTGCCCCATGTTGTAGCCTGTAAGAAGATGCATACATATTTTAATTCCCATTTTGTGTTTAATCCCTTTACCTTCCATTCACCATCTGAACCCTGCCTTATTGCTGCCCTGTTCTCTTGTAACCTGTTGGCATAATAAATGGACAAGTTGGAAAAATACGCCCCAGTAGGCATTTTCTATCTACTGCCTTGATGCCCCAACCTTATGAATGCACAGAAATAATTAAATAAATAATACACAGCATCTAGGGGCAAATCAGCAACACCCGGCGATAATTATCGCTCAGCACTCTTAGCGTGAGGATAATTATCGCCGGGTAACGTGGATTTTTATCGCTGAGATACGCTTATCTCCTCAGCGATAAAAATCCCCACGCTAACTGCCTAACGTGAGATTATCGCTGGAAACCCAGCGATAATCTCACGTAGTGTGGCGTTAGCTTGTTGATAGGGACTCACAAACTTAGCCATGATATCCACCTTCCATAGGATATCATGGCTAAGTCAGTCTTGCAGCAGGTGTACGGAAAGTAGCGATAACAGGGGTTGTCGCTACTTTTCCTGCCGCTATGCTTCATAGCATGGAGCTTGATGATAGGAGAAATGTCGCTTAGCGACATTTCTCCTGTCATGTCAGGTCAGGAACGTCAGATCGTCCACCGAGCTGGCGCGGACGGAGATTAGGATCAAGGCATTCGGAATCGCGGACTGCCAACACTGCACTATTCAGTGTTTTCCCAGCGCCTTCTCGTTGACACCAGAGGCCCGGTATACCAGGGCGTAACAATTCTATATTTCAAAGTAACCACTTATTAGGGTGCTGTAACAGTGGTAAGTATTAGTTGCTACCACTACCAATAAGTGTGTGAACTTTCTGGTCCTGAAGAATTGCGGCCAACTTGACCGATGCAAGAAACATGTTGACCACTATTCACTAGAGCGTAATTCAGACACCCTCACTGGAAGATTACGCATGTTATTGTTTTTAATTAAGAGTGGGACCTTTCTTATTAAAATTCGTTATTTAGGATCTCCACTACTTATTTTTAACACACTTAGTCTCACACGCACATCACAATAGGGCCCCCACTTGCACTCACCAACCGGCAATGAATGGAATAAAGATCTCCACTAAAAGGCGCCTCTAAGGTCGCCGATCGGGGATTGCAGCGCCGCCCCGATTCGGAGCAGACCTGATGATGATACCTGACATCTGGGCCACCTGCTGACGATATATGACAGCTAGGTTGCCGGATGTGTGAGGGTCTCTTTCCTGAAGGAGGAACCTCCTCCTGACTTATACTTTTCCACAATCTTTGACAGCCTCTATAGGAACAGCATACCTTTGTACTTTTAGGTCAGGAACGCCCACTTTGCATCTCATTAGAGATGCAAAGCTGGGCGTTAGGAATCCCCACACTAAAGCAAGGTTTCACGCGTTAGCGTGGCCTTGCTAATCAGGCGATAAAATTATCGCGGCTTTTCGGCCGATAACGGCCGCAAAAGCGGCGATAATTTTTTATCACCAGCTTGTAATTATGCCCCCTAGTGTCCATTTCAAAGCTCTGAAGCGATCCGTTCTCTAGTCTCTAGTCAATCAAAAGCGCTCTTTAAGCTTGAAGCGCTCTCCCACCCTTCATGAGCGCTTTATAAACCCGTGGTGGTCCACTGCAGGGCAGGCGAGTTCATTAAATATGAAAGGGTTTATTGTCCGGCTTCAATGCGCTATAAAAGCAGACGTGGCTGTTGTCCTTCTGTGTGCTCTCTTAACAACTACTAACGGCAACACAGGGCCTACCAATTCTCTGTTAACATAACAGATTATACACCAGGGCTCTTTAAACATGCAGTAAACAAATGCATTCATGAAATGCCCGTGAACATTGAAAGCAGCGGTTCTTGAAGGTCATACAAAAGTGAATGTTCTATCTACCCCACTGCAGAAACACAAAGCATGGCCTTATTGTGGAAATCTCTTTTCAATCACTCATATCCTGTTGTCATAGCATCTACTGTCGTTTATGGCATAGTATGTACTGTCCTGTCTGTACCGCAAAACATTGCCTTCACAATAAGAAACAACGTTGGAAAACATAGTATTGATTTTAAGAGCCTTACACTGGAGCCCCCTGTTCGGTATTTATTGGGAAACGTGCTTCCAGGCGCGCCTGGCGGGAATCTGCAATCAGCAGACACATCTTCCCCACAAGAACCTGAAATCAGGGCACCACTGGCAGGTCACAGAGCATTAGAAGTGATGGAAGCCCATCTGGGGAATCAATGCCACTCGAAATCAGGTGCCTTTCAGACTTAATTGTCCATTTGTCAATGAGAATTTCAGACCATTCTTTCCAAAAGGGATCGCCTAATTATTTTAATGATGTTCAATTACTGGTAATTACCATTCTAGCTGCCTGTTTGGCATCACGCCTTCGCTTGGCCTACTGCGCATATGAGATGCTTTAGAAATGATAAAAAGTGAAATAGTGCTTTTCTGTTTTTGCTACGTAGTTTGTGTTTTTTTACGCGTACTAAAAAAAAACATTCTCTTGTCCTCTCTGAAGGCAGCAGAATCTGGGAACCAGACTGGCCTGGCATGGACCCTGCTCTCTCTTGGGCCGGGCTTGAGAGTGCATCTTGACGCTAAAATTCCCCACTCTCACAGATTCTCACTTTTACACTTGTAGTGCACAAATAGTACATATGCGAGTGTCGATTTTCCTATATTGTTTGGGATTTGTTTTTTTAGGATTAAATTCGTTGTTATGTTGATCCCTTTAATCTTATTTTATCTTTAATCTTAATCTTGTCCAATTAACGCAGTATTTTATATGTTGAAGCTTTATTTCACATTGTTTTTCACCAGTGACGTAACGAAAGTTGAGGGGGCCCCCCTGCAAAGTACACAGAGATGGCCCCCTCCCCGGGCCACCACCTACCACTTTTGCAGAGGAGGCCCCCTGGAGCTTGAGGGCCCCCCCTGCACCGAGGGGGCTGCGGGGGCTTATTTTACGCCACTGTGAAGATGCCAGAAATGCCGCTTATTTCAGTTATGGACCTATCTCATTAGAAAAACAGACCTACAACTTCGGGCCATAAGACATCCACTTTAACACCAGGTAAAACAACAGAACAGATACATTTTGCACTGACATAGCAACAATAATTACCCCATAGTAAGCTTATTCTATTTTGGCCACAGCACAAAAATAGAAAAACGTTCTCATATGCCCCGGCGGTGAGGTCTGTGGGACTGGAAGGTTTCTCTGCATGGGGAGGTCTTTGGGACTGGCAGGTTTCTGTGCCCAGAGAGGTCTGTGGGACTGGCATGTTTCTGTGCCCGGGGAGGTCTGTGGGACTGGCAGGTTTCTCTGCCTGGGGAGGTCTATGGGACTGACAGGTTTCTGTGCTTGGAGAGGTCTGTGGGGCTGGCAGGTTTCTGTGCCCGGGGAGGTCTGTGGGGCTGGCAGGTTTCTGTGCCCGGGGAGGTCTGTGGGGCTAGCAGGTTTCTCTGCCTGGGGTGGTCTGTGGGACTGACAGGTTTCTGTGCTTGGGGAGGTCTGTGGGGCTGGCAGATTCTGTGCCTGTGGAGGTCTGTGGGACTGGCAGGTTTCTGTGCTTGGGGAGGTCTGTGGGGCTGGCAGGTTTCTCTGCCTGGGGAGGTCTGTGGGGCTGGCAGGTTTCTCTGCCTGGGGAGGTCTGTGGGACTGACAGGTTTCTGTGCCCGGGGAGGTCTGTGGGGCTGTCAGGTTTCTGTGCCCGGGGAGGTCAATGGAACTGGCAGGTTTCTGTGCTTGGGGAGGTCTGTGGGACTGGCGGGAGTCTGTGCCTGGGGAGGTCTGTCTGGCTTGCAGGTTTCTCTGCCTGTGGAGATCTGTGGGACTGGCAGGTTTCTCTGCCTGGGGAGGTCCTTGGGGCTGGCAAGATTCTGTGCTTGGGGAGGTCTGTGGAGCTGGCAGGTTTCTCTACCTGGAGTGGTCTGTGGAGATGGCAGATTCTGTGCCTGTAGAGGTCTGTGGGACTGGCAGGTTTCTGTGCTCGGGGAGGTCTGTGTGGCTGGCAGGTTTCTGTGCTTGGGGAGGTCTGTGGGGCTGGCAGGTTTCTGTGCCCAGGGAAGTCTGTGGGACTGGCAGGTTTCTGTGCCCGGGGAGGTCTGTGGGACTGGCAGGTTTCTGTACCCTGGGAGGTCTGTGGGGCTAACAGGTTTCTGTGCCTGGGGAGGTCTGTGGGACTGGCTGATTTCTGTGCCTGGTGAGGTCTATGGTGCTGGCAGGTTTCTCTGCTTGGTGAGGTCTTTGGGACTGACAGGTTTCTCTGCCTGGAGAGGTCTGTGGGGCTGGCAGGTTTCTGTGCTAGGTGAGGTCTGTGGGGCTGGCAGGTTTCTGTGCTTGGTGAAGTCTGTGGGGCTGGCAGATTCTGTGCCTGTGGAGGTCTGTGGGACTGCCAGGTTTCTGTGCTTGGGGAGGTCTGTGGGGCTGGCAGATTCTGTGCCTGTGGAGGTCTGTGGGACTGGCAGGTTTCTGTGCTTGGGGAGGTCTGTGGGGCTGGCAGGTTTCTCTGCCCGGGGAGGTCTGTGGGGCTAGCAAGTTTCTGTGCCTGGGGAGATCTGTGAGACTGGTTGGATTCTCTGCCCGAGGAGGTCTGTGGGACTGGCAGGTTTCTGTCTCTGGGGAGGTCTGTGGGGCTGGCAAGTTTCTCTGCCTGGAGTGGTCTGTGGGGATGGCAGATTCTGTGCCTGGAGAGGTCTGTGGGGCTGGCAGGTTTCTCTGCCCGGGGAGGTTTGTGGGTCTGGCAGGATTCTCTGCCTGGAGAGGTATGTGGGACTGGCAGGTTTCTCTGCCTGGGGAGGTCTGTGGGACTGGCATGTTTCTCTGCCTGGAGTGGTCTGTGGGGATGGCAGATTCTGTGCCTGGAGAGGTCTGTGGGGCTGGCAGGTTTCTGAGCCCGGAGAGGTCTGTGGGGCTAGCAGGTTTCTGTGTCCGGAGAGGTCTGTGGGGCTGGCAGGATTCTCTGCCTGGAGAGGTCTATGGGGCTAGCAGATTTCTGGGGCAGGATGCTGGGTGATCTTGTCACACCCACAGAGTCAGGGATTTGGAGCCATTTATGGACCAGAAACATCGATCCTTTTACTGCTACTGAGTGGAGCACAACGGCTTCAGGGCGGAAAAGTGCACGGAGCGCCCCACAGTTCAAAGGTCGCAAGTGAGGTAGGTTGTGCTGGTGTTAAAAAATAAAAAAAAGTCCAGGAAGAGAAGAGAGTTACACACGCTGGTGCCTGTTTTCCCGGAAGTCACGTGCAACCTCTGTTAGAACATGCTTCGTAACGTAGAAAGGCTGTAAATGGTTTTTTTTTCCTTTTATATCAATGGGGTAGGATTGGTGGCTCTTTGTGAGAGCAGTAAACAAAGGGGAAGTTCACGGTATGCAGTGCCATGAGAATTATACAGCAGCTACTCAATTATGCAGCAGGAAAAGGCAAATTATGCGGTCTAATGCCGCATATTTTGTAATACTTATACTTCATTTTTGGGAATTTTTGCACCTTTTAAGACTGTTCTGGCAAATGTTTCACCTCAGTCTCAGTTTAACAACCAAACAGCAAAGAGTAACTGAAAGGTGGCCTGTCAATTTTATCGAAGGGCATTCAACTGTGCAGCAATGCATGTTGCTGTATTTTAGTAACTTTTATCTGTTTCAGCTAGAAACCATTTTTCTGCAAGCTGCAATTTATGTAGCACCACTGCCACCACAGCCCCAATCCTCCCCCTCTCTGCCCCAACCCTCCCCCCACTCCACCCACTCACACCCTGATGTCCAGTTCAGCTGGACCCGCCCCTTCAGAACTGACATCACTCGACAACTAGAAATCAGCGACAAGAAATCGGGTCAGTTTTGGGGGGAAGTGTGTACCACTCTGCCTGGGGAGGTCTGTGGGGCTGGCAAGATTCTGTGCTTGGGGAGGTCTGTGGAGCTGGCAGGTTTCTCTGCCTGGAGTGGTCTGTGGAGATGGCATATTCTGTGCCTGTAGAGGTCTGTGGGGCTGGCAGGTTTCTGTGCTAGGGGAGGTCTGTGGGGCTGGCAGGTTTCTGTGCCCAGGGAAGTCTGTGGGACTGGCAGGTTTCTGTGCCCGGGGAGGTCTGTGGGACTGGCAGGTTTCTGTACCCTGGGAGGTCTGTAGGGCTAACAGGTTTCTGTGCCTGGGGAGGTCTGTGGGACTGGCTGATTTCTGTGCCTGGGGAGGTCTATGGTGCTGGCAGGTTTCTCTGCTTGGTGAGGTCTTTGGGACTGACAGGTTTCTCTGCCTGGAGAGGTCTGTGGGGCTGGCAGGTTTCTGTGCTAGGTGAGGTCTGTGGGGCTGGCAGGTTTCTGTGCTTGGTGAGGTCTGTGGGGCTGGCAGATTCTGTGCCTGTGGAGGTCTGTGGGACTGCCAGGTTTCTGTGCTTGGGGAGGTCTGTGGTGCTGGCAGATTCTGTGCCTGTGGAGGTCTGTGGGACTGGCAGGTTTCTGTGCTTGGGGAGGTCTGTGGGGCTGGCAGGTTTCTCTGCCCGGGGAGGTTTGTGGGGCTAGCAAGTTTCTGTGCCTGGGGAGATCTGTGGGACTGGTTGGATTCTCTGCCTGAGGAGGTCTGTGGGACTGGCAGGTTTCTGTCTCCGGGGAGGTCTGTGAGGCTGGCAAGTTTCTCTGCCTGGAGTGGTCTGTGGGGATGGCAGATTCTGTGCCTGGAGAGGTCTGTGGGGCTGGTAGGTTTCTCTGCCCGGGGAGGTTTGTGGGTCTGGCAGGATTCTCTGCCTGGAGATGTATGTGGGACTGACAGGTTTCTCTGCCTGGGGAGGTCTGTGGGACTGGCATGTTTCTCTGCTTGAGTTCTGTGGGACTGGCAGGTTTCTGTGCTTGGGGAGGTCTGTCGAGCTGGCAGGTTTCTGTGCTTGGGGAGGTCTGTGGGGTTGGCAGGTTTCTGTGCCTGGGGAGGTCTATGAGACTGGCAGGTTTTCTTTGCTCGGAGAGGTCTGTGGGACTGGCAGGTTTCTGTGCCCGGAGAGGTCTGTGGGACTGGCAGGTTTCTGTGCCTGGGGAAGTCTGTGGGGCTGGCTGGTTGCTCTGCTTGGGGAGGTCTGTGAGTCTGGCAGGTTTCTGCGCCCAGAGAGGTCTGTGGGGCTGGCAGGTTTCTGTGCCCGGAGAGGTCTGTGGGGCTAGCAGGTTTCTGTGTCCGGAGAGGTCTGTGGGGCTGGCAGGATTCTCTGCCTGGAGAGGTCTATGGGGCTAGCAGATTTCTGGGGCAGGATGCTGGGTGATCTTGTCACACCCACAGACTCAGGGATTTGGAGCCATTTATGGACCAGAAACATTGATCCTTTTACTGCTACTGAGTGGAGTACAACGGCTTCAGGGCGGAAAAGTGCACGGAGCACCCCACAGTTCAAAGGTCGCAAGTGAGGTAGGTTGTGCTGGTGTTAAAAAATAAAAAAAAGTCCAGGGAGAGAAGAGAGTTACACACGCTGGTGCCTGTTTTCCCAGAAGTCACGTGCAACCTCTGTTAGAACATGCTTCGTAACGTAGAAAGGCTGTACATTTTATTTTTTTCCTTTTATATCAATGGGGTAGGATTGGTGGCTCTTTGCGAGAGCAGTAAACAGAGGGGAAGTTCACGGTATGCAGTGCCATGAGAATTATACTGCAGGTACTCAATTATGCAGCAGGAAAAGGCAAATTATACGGTCTAATGCCGCACATTTTGTAATACTTATACCTAATTTTTGGGAATTTTTGCACCTTTTAAGACTGTTCTGGCCAATGTTTCACCTCAGTCTCAGTTTAACAACCAAACAGCAAAGAGTAACTGAAAGGTGGCCTGTCAATTTTATCGAAGGGCATTCAACTGTGCAGCAATGCATGTTGCTGTATTTTAGTAACTTTTATCTGTTTCAGCTAGAAACCATTTTTCTGCAAGCTGCAATTTATGTAGCACCACTGCCACCACAGCCCCAATCCTCCCCCTCTCTGCCCCAACCCTCCCCCCACTCCACCCACTCACACCCTGATGTCCAGTTCAGCTGGACCCGCCCCTTCAGAACTGACATCACTCGACAACTAGAAATCAGCGACAAGAAATCGGGTCAGTTTTGGGGGGAAGTGTGTACCACTTTGCCGTGACAAAGTCGGGCGAAACCGGTAAACTTCTCCCAAAGTCACAGACGAACGTGTAATTCATAGGTGAAGGGTACATTTTCTTGCGACCACAAACTTCAATGACGATTTTTGTGTTTTCTGTAAGATCCGCAAATCAACATAAATCACAGGTGAAACTGATGACACGCACTTGTAATCTTTAATGTGTAACATAACCCCCCTGCTTTCCAAACAACCTTCATGTACCAAAGGCGCCTTTCTTTTACTAAACGCCTTCACTCTAAACTGGAGACCTTACGCACACAAGTGGTCATCGCAATGAATTTTGGGTGGGGTGCACATGTCTGCGGGGGGGGGTGGCATAGACTGGGCGAACAGACAGACTCACCTGCGCGGGCCGCAGAAGACAGGGCAAACAAGGCTAGCCATTGAAATAATTAAATTATGGCAGGTAGTCGCCGTCGCACGTTACCTCTCAATTGTCTCCACTCTGGCCTCTGGGATGCCTCCTCGCTTCACCAGTCAGCAATGCGCATGCCAATTGGTCACCAGCCCCACCCTAAGGGTGAAGAGTAAGACCGCAAAGACGCGGCGTTGGAGACATCTGCACGCTGCGCAGTGTGCACCATTACAATTTTTTTTAAATGTTACCATTTAATTTATAAAGAAAAGTCTAGAGTGAGCGTAAGTTACATAACCTACCTATACTAATTAATTACCTATCCCAGACAGTCACGGATGTGTAGTACTTGCTGGCACTGAGGGGGCCTCAGGAGCGCTGGGGCCCCTGGCGCCTGTGTTACGCCCCTGCTTTTAATTCCACACCACACAATTCCACTATAAATAATTTAACCCTACAACATTCCTTACCACATAATTACAATCCTAAAAATACACATATTTCCACTTCACTCCATACCACATAATTCCACATCACAGAATAACATTCCACACAACTTAATACCACTCCCAACCACATAATTACACTCCACACAACTCAACTACACATAATTCCACTTCAACCTATATAATAACACTTCACACAACATATTTACACTCAACTCTAAAACACATAATTACCCTCCACAAAATACAACTCTGCAACATGTTGCATAATTTCACTCCGCATAATTATACACCACACCATGCCACATAATTCCACACGTCACACAATTCCACAATTCATCCCCACACAATTTATCACACAGCATAATAACACTCCACATAATACTACTCAGCTCCACATAATTAACCTCCACATACTACTCTTACTGCATACATACACTCCACATAAATCCAGTATATGCCACGTAGCAACACTCCACATAGCTACACTTCACACCATGCCTCATAATACCACTCAACATAATTTCACTCAACACCGCAACTTCCACATCACACAATTCAACTCTACACATTTCCATTCCACACCACATAATTCACAACAAACTACATAATTCAGACTAACACCACAAATGCACAACACACCACATACATCCAATCTACACCACACAATTCCACATCATGCTACAATATTTAACAGCACACCACATAAGTAAACTCCACTACATATCACTCCACAACACAAAATACCATTCCAGATAATCCCACTCCAAGACACACAATCCCACTCCACTCAATACCACATAATTACACTGCACACCATGCCACATTATTTCACTACACAGATCCAATCCATGCAACACAATTCCATAACTAACAATTCAAATCCAAACCATATATGTCCACTTGACACCACACACATTACCTCCACTCCAAACAGAAAACGCATAGGCAAAATACACTGTCCATTACAACATCAATAGCTCTAACTCTCACCTTCTAATGTGTCCCAGCAGATCCTGTTTCTGGAGCTGCAAACTTTCTGGCTAAAGTCAGCTCTGTGCTGCCTCAGAGGAGCAGTGCCTTGTGGTGAATGCTGTCTCTGGGGCCCCCATCCTTTCCCCTGTCAGCTCTCCTCTGTGCTGCCTCCTGCTCTCTCTGGGGCCCCGACCCCCATCCTTGTTCCAGCGGGCTCTGACTGAAGAGAAACAATGTAACTTGTTACTTTGTTTCTCTCTAGTCCTGGGTCAGCCCTGAGGAGCTCAGTGCAGGCTGCTTTAGAGGCTGCTTTGGAGGGAGAGAGGCTTGATTTAGAACTAGCCTCTCTCTCACAGCTCTCTATGGAAGAGCTGAGGGGGCCCCCTTCATATACTGAAGATTGGGGCCCCCCGCACTGCGGGGGCTGCGGGGGTGTTTGTTACGCCCCTGTTTTTCACAATCATAGTGTTTTCAGACATCCTTTCAATAGTGTATTTGTAGAACACATTTCAACTTGGCAGCCATCATGTGTATCACCCCTCATGGAGACTGTTCGGTGGGGGCTTATTCCAGGTTTGAAGTCACCCAGCACAATACATATTTACACCCATAAGGTGGAGTTGAGCCATCCCTAGAAAGTGACAAAGAGTTTTCCACCCAAAAAGCTACAAAACGTGTTTATTGTAACCATTATACTTTTTATCCTTTATTATATATATTATGGTTACTTATGTTCTCTTAATGGTTTTTGATTGCGTATTGTAATGTCTTTGTGGTTTCAATAATCTCAAACTTAAAAAAAGAAAAAGCTACAAAACACAACGATGATCTGATAACTAAAATAGGCATAGGTTAGGAGGGAGAGGGTTGGGCCTGGAACCTGCACGAACAGTGCATTTGTGAGTTCATTAATCTTCATGAAGATTAGCGACTTCACCCAAATTAAAGTTTTCATCTCTATCAAAACACTATTCAAAGGGCTACAGGGCAAGCTGGTGTTACTGGGGTCAACTTTGGGGCTTGCGGCCTTTTACTCTTTCTGTCCCGACCCCCGATCTACTATGGTTCCTGAGTAACTGGGCCGAATACTATCCCTTTCAGCACTTGACTCTTAGTAGTAGCATGGATCAAGCAGTGCAAAGGCTCTTTGAGGGAAGGTCAGTGTAAACCAGACATAGGAAAAAGACTTAGGTCCATATGTATGAAAATACATTTTTGCGATTCTCAAATAACGCTTTTTTGCGAATCGCCATTTGAGAATCCCAAAACGCTATGTATGTAGGATTTGCATATAATTTTGCGAATCCTACATATTCCTTAATTGCAAATTGCAAATTGCGATTCGCAATTATGGAATAGCTCCCCATTCATTCCTATAGGCCTGGAGGCCCATAGGAATGAATGGGAAGACATTCTCAATTTGCGATTCTCATTTAGAGAATCGCAAATTGAAAATGCAATTTCAAGGGTGCCAGGGTGTCAAAAGGACACCCTGTTGCACCCCTGAAATGTGCATGTGTGCACATGTGGCACACGTACATGCCCGGCAGGTATGTGCGTCACATGGCACTTAGAAAAATGCAAAAAAGTGATTTTTTTCTGAGAAATCGCAAATTACCACCAACTTGAAGTTGGTGGTAATTTGCGATTCCTTAAGGACAAATTGCCTTTTTTCTGTGCTTCTTACACTGCATTTAAGGAATAGCAATTTGTGATTCCTTAAATGCAATAGCAAAATAAGGAATCGCAAATTTCCTTATTTTGCGAGGCAGTTTTTCTTTGATACATATCACTGAGCCAAATTGCGATTGCAAACGCCGAAATTCTGCGAATTTCGGCGTTTGCGATCTCAATTTGGAATGATACATATGGCCCCAAGAATACAAACAGTAACAGCAACAATCTGATTGTCCCGTCAAATATATGCTTTGATTAAATAAGTATTTTCATGTAAACACGCGAAGCATAGAAACAACATTATAAATAATTCCCAGAGTCTCTTAAGGTCGCGTGCCAGTAGCTTCTTGGGAGTCCCTCTTTCCCTTCTCAACTGTGGTTGGGTATTCCCCATTTGATAATGGATTCGACTTCTAGAGGCAGCTTATGCTAGTGCCCATGCAACAAATTCTAAGGGCCTAATTACGAGTTTGGTGGTCCAGGGTCCCACCAAACTCACGGTGGAAGTGCTTTGGCAGTCGGGGACCGATGTACCAGCGGTATGACTGCTGTATTACGAGTACGGCAGTCGGACCTCCAGAGAACCGCAGCAGCTGCCAGGGATTTGGGATCCCTGGTACTGGCGGGGTAGACTTGAGGGCCCAATATGATTGGTGGTGCCGCTGTGATACCGCCAAGCATATTACAAGTTTCCTCACTGCCAGCCGTCTCATGGCAATTCTCACACAATGAAACTGCTGGTTGTGAAGATTGGACCCCCTCTTTCCCCTGTGCATGTAGGGGGGCACATGTGGTGCCCCCCTGTGTGCATGCACCCCTATTCCTGCACGACATGGACTGCACTGCTGATTCTTTGGTCCCAAATGGGCTTGCCCTTTCATGAACAGGTTCTCATCCGAGGCTCCCTGTTCTCCGCTGTCTCCCGGTCTCGGTGGGCTGGTTCTGCCCCCTTCTAGTCCTGCTTGTCCTCAGTTTCCGGCTGTCAGGCCTGGTTGGGGGGCTTCTGTTGCTTTTCGTCATGACCTGGGTGAGTTGACTCCTAATTGTTTTGGACACCCTCCCTCCAGGGGCTTTCGTTCTTGCTCCCATGCCTTCGGCCACACCTACTTGGGACGCTCAGTTGGCAGGCCTTCGAGGTCTTCCCGTACATGAGCCATTCGTCTGGTCCACCGGTTTTGTGTGTGGGTCCTGCATTTCCAGTCCTTCTGCCGAGGGGTCTTCACTATGGTGTTGGCCTTGGTCAGGTTTGTGCGCAGGGATGGGTTTTGGGTGCTTCCATCCCTTGTTGCCTGGCTGTCCTCTGCCTCTTCTTTCTCTTTCGGGGCTCTTCTCATCCGGTGGGTCTGGTAGGTCCGGGCCTGTTTGGAGTTCCAGGTCCGCCTTATATAGTCCCTCACCCAGGGCTTAGTGTCCCTCGGGTGTCCCTTGCTGATGGTCTGGGGGTTGGTGTTCTTTCCTGCAGGGTGGTGGCCGTCCTGGATGAGGGTGCCTGGGTTGTCTCCCGGCCTCGGGTCCGCTCCTGTCCATCCATAGTTGTTGTCTATAGCTGTCACTGTACTACCCTGGGCTCGTCTTTCTCTGTTCCTGTTGGTGGCCTGTCTCTTGCTCCAGTGGGTCCCTTGTTCCACAGATTCCATTTGGCCGGTGGTTGTGTCTTCAGTGATTTGGTCCTATCTTGGTTGGTGGTGTCTGATCTCTGCTGCTGCCTTCCTTTTCTGGGGTCCCCTTCCTGGGCGAGTATGACTCCTGCCTGCTTGGGGGCGGGGGCGTCTTTGGTTTCCCTGTCTTTGCAAGATCGGTAGGTTCACCTGCAGGTGGTTGCTCCTCCCGCTTACGGGTTTTCTGGGTTGTCCGTTTGGCTTTTCAGGTCTTTACCCCATCCCTCCAGAGGAGTCTTGTTTCTGGTCTGGCTGGCCTTTGAGGTGGTGTTGTGCTATCTCTGTCGCCTGAGGGTTGTGGGGTCCACTCACAGCTTCTTGGGCTGGTGTTTTCTCCTGGGCAGGGGTGCCAGTGTTGTCACTCTGGATGGTTTTTCTCCTGGGGTGGGGGCACTGCTTGACAGTTCACTTGTGCTGTGTATTTCCTTCCCTGGCTTCCTTCACCCTTGGTGGCAGTGTCCCTTCTGTCACGGGTGCGGTTTTGGTGCCAGGCGGTGGCTCTGTTTGCTTCCGGGTTCACTGCTCTCTTGTCTCGCTTCGGCGCTCTCCTCCCTTGCTCGGGGCGTGGAGGCTGATTGCACGATCATTCTGTTGCCCGGGCTCCCTGCTTCCGCTGTTCTCAGTTTCCTTGGCTTGCGCTTGTTCTGTGCATGTGTGGCCTGGACATGGCGTATGTTGTGTTGGCACGTCCCCTCTGTTTTCCGCCCTTGGTTGCTTCTGCTTTGGGTCTGGGTTGTCCTGGGGTCCTGGACTTTCCTGGGTCTTCCTTTCCCATTTCAGTGCCCTCTGCTTCCTGTGGGGGTTCTGCATCTTCTTCCAGCCTGGCTCTTGGGTTGCTTGGTGTTGTTGAGCCTGCTGTCTAAGGATTGCTCTCTGGTGGTGATGGCGTTGCTTGAGGGCTCCCGTCACCTGGCTGCCTGTGGCTGTACCACCCTGTACGCACCTGATTTTATCTGACCTCGGACGTCAAGCTTGGTTGGGCCTGGTTAGTAATTGGCTGGGTGACCGCCATGGGAATTCAAGGTGATGTAGGCTTAAGCTGTTTCTGTGGCCCCATTGTGGGTTGCTTTCCTTTCTGTTGGATTTGCCTTGGGCCTGGCCTCTTCTGCTCTTCGGGCTCAGTGGATGGCCTTGCGGGCATTCCGCGGTCCTATGTTGGCCAGTTTGGGTCATTTGGTGGCCGGGTTGCTTCAGAGTTGTTTCCTGCTGCTTCCTGAGGGTTTTTGCCTGGGGACTTCCTGGGTTCTTCCATTGGTGTTGCTGGCCATTCTGTGGCATTTGTTTGTATCCATGCGGTCCGTGGCCTTCAGGTTCCTCTCCTTGCACGTGGGGTTTTTTGGGGGCTTTCGTTTCTGCAGGTCAGATTGGAGTGCTGGGGTCCCTCCTTTGCTCTCCTCTGTTCTTCCTCGTCCTGCCGGACCATTTTGTGTTTGGTCCGGTTCCTTGGCTTCTGCCCACGGTCCCCTCAGTTGTCCCCCATTCCCGGTGGGTTGTTGCCTACTTTCCCAACAGTCGTTGGGTCAGGGATGGCTTCTGCTCTCTTGCTTTCAGTTGTTCCCCAGGCGGTGTTGCTGTTTTTGGTATGGACTGTGTCTTTTGCTGCTGTGTTTGTCACTATTGGGACCGGTCTGGTCAGTTGCCTTCTCTCTCGGCCCTGTGTGGTTGGATTCTGCTGGTTGTCTCGCTGGTCTCTGGTGCCCGGGGTTCGGCGGTTTCTGTCCTGGTGCAGGATTGGTCTTCCTGGGGTCTGTCTGTCTCCTGGGCTCATATTCAGGGGAGCCCCCTGTGATTCTCGGTTGGGCCTCTTCCTGTTTCTCTCGGCACTTGCTCCTGGTTCCCTACAGGGTGGTGTTAGGTGCTCCTTCTGTGGGGTTTTTTTTTGGACAGCTCTCGGGGCTCGTTCTTCCGGTTCTTGTAGTTTGCACCTCCTATGCTTCTTTTTGGTTGTTGTCCTCCTGTTGGCTTTGGATTCCGCCTTTTTTTTTTGCATTCTCCCGTTGTCTGTGGTTTCTTGTGAGTTTCCATGAAGCCGCTAGGCTTGGGTATGTGCTCACAAAGTAACTCTGGTGGCGAGGAAGACTTACGAGGAGGTAATGCCCCGGTTACTTACCGGTAATCTTCATTACTCCGAGTATTGTCTTCCTCGCCACATGAGTTCCCATCCCTCTTTCCCTGTTTGGCTATCGGCTTCATGTGGTTCTTGGGGCTTGGTAGTTCTACAGGAAGTTGGGTGGGTCGACCCTCCCCTTATACTGGGTCATGGGTGACGGAGGTCAGCCATGTTGGGGAGTGATGGGAGGCATGGGATGCTGATTTGCTTTGGAGGGTTCTGGTGTACAGCGAAAGCTCACTACATAACTCGTGTGGCAAGGAAGACAATACTCGGAGGAATGAAGATTACCGGTAAGTAACTGGGGCATGTTCATACTACTGATCACTCCTAAAAACAAAATGGATATCCTTTCACCAATGACCTTGTGTCACAGCTCCTGGTAAAGGCAGTACCCCTTTACCATTACGTAGCCAGCACTTGAAGATTCCATCCCAGTCCCATGAGACCAGTCTAAGTCATGGCGCACACTCATGATCTGTGTTTGCCCATGACCAAATATCAGTGGCAAGGGGGTAGATTTTTCCCCTTGCAGTAGACTTTTCTGCCCCAACAATCTCCCTTACCCATACACTACAGCCTAAAATCCCACAGAGACCACAGGACAATCAGCTGCAGGGAACTGTTTGCTCTGGTAGTGACCCAGGCAAAACCCAATTTGGTAGCTCTCCTCCGCCCACCTTTCATTGAGAGATATTAATCCTACTCTTTGCTTATATTGAAGGTGAGACTTTCATGCAGTTGACATAGGGGCATATTATCAAGACAGGCGATAAAATTATCGCCGCTTTAGCGGCAGAAAACTCCGGCTAAAACGGCGATAATGGGCTTGATAATATGCTCTATGGAATTCCAAGTGAAGCCCATGTTAGATGTGAAGGACATCTAACCTGAGCTTCAATTGGAATTCCATAGAGCATATTATCAAGCCCATTATCGCCGTCTTAGCGGCAGTTTTCTGCCGCTAAAGCGGCGATAATTTTATCGCTGGTCTTGATAATATGCCCCTTAGTCCCTGAGTCTTCAGCACAGATCTGCAGGATGAGCATGGCACCGGCAGTCTAAGGTAGCCATGTTTAACCCCTTCGCTGCGGCGCGAATTCCGCCGCAGCACTGGGGGGGTGAGGGGTGAGCGCGGCGCCGCCATGCTCATGACGGAACCACGCCGTCATGAGTCACGGGCGAGCTGTGCTCATAACGGCGTGGTTCCGTCACGACTCCGCCCACTCTCTAATTCGCCCGCACAGGCGGGGAATTAGAGCCGCATGGGAGGAGCAGCCGCAGCATGACATAACCACACCGTAATGAGCACACGCCGCCCATGGCTCATGACGGCGTGGTTCCGTCATGAGCGTACAAGGGGTTAAACACACTTTTGTTTTGATATAGGTCGTGGGGGAAACTGCTGCCTGGCCACGAATACAAACAGCTCCATCCGTCTCTGTGTATGTAGCGTCCTGTGCCTTGGAGCAGCCAGGCCATGCTAAAGGCGGCCATGCCCGCATTCCTGACTGGTTCCGGGGAAACAATTGCCACCGTAACAACTACGTGCTTCCTACCTACTCCTGCATTGAGAATTGTGGCAGCACGTGTCTAGTTGGGCGGGGCATGGAGACCATAAACTGTGACTGCTGAGCAGCAAGTACACTCTCTGCCCTCAGAGGCAGTGGGACCTTTGACACATCTACTGTCACTTCAGTTTATTTTAAACTCCGCCCGCAGCACGACTGCAAATCTGACGAATGTTTAAAAACAAATGCTAAGTTGACAAGTGTATTGCTTCCCACCATCACAGTACCAAAGATTGACGTGTACTATAAAAAATGTCAGAATAAAAGTTAAATTCAATAAATTTATTTAAAAAACAGATTATTTAAATAGTAATCAAGAAATGTTAAATAATGCAACGCCTTGTCCACTGTGAGTCTGAATTGCATTGCATTGCACGTGCCATTCAGACAACGAGGCCATCAACCAGTTCATTACCTGCCGTTCAGAGCATTCTGTCGCAGTGACCGGTGTTGTAATCTCTCTCCTTTCTTCCCCTGTACCTTCCCTGAGGTGTCTTCTCCATTCCTTTCCTAGTGGTAGCTTCCTTTCCTCCCCCGCCTTTCCTTTCCTCTTGGAACGGTCCATCAGAGTTCACCTTAGAATGTTCAACAGGCTGTCAGTTGCGGAGAGTGGATGACAGAATAAAGACGCTTGAACTTTACCTGCTTCAGAGTGTCTTCATTACAACACTGGCGACGAGTTGGCGAAGGGGGCCATTCCTGTCATCTCCCCTTTTAGTGCTCTCTCCTTTCTGCATTTCGGATTTATTATTCCTGTGTTCAGTGCCTGTGAGGACGCAGAGTTGGGGCTTTCCAAAGTTCCTTGACTGCTGGCGAAGGGGGCCATTCATGTATTCCTCGGTTCAGTGCTTGTGAGGACGCAGAGTTGGGGCTTTCCAAAGTTCCTTGACTGCTGGCGAAGGGGGCCATTCATGTCATTTCCCCTTTCAGTGCTCTTTTCTTTCTGCATTTCGGATTTAATATTCCGTGGTTCAGTGCCTGGAGGACGCAGAGTGGGGGCTTTCCGGAGTCTTTGACTAGGCGTAACAGTCTCAGGAGTTTATGCCTAGACCACCGTGGATCCCAATCGCTTCGCTGTGAGGTGCTGCCTTAGTGCCACTCTTCTCTGTTTCTTCTCCATTATGAACTGTTGCTGAGTGTTGCAGGTGGTGTGTGGATTTCACCAAGGGAAACTGCAGTGGTTACCTGTGTATTCTTCCTGGTGCAGTTTCTGCTTGTTTTGGCTTCTGCGTATCCCAGCGTCCGTTCCTCAGTGAGTTTTAGCAGAAATGTGCCGCTCTCTCTCAGAAGTCGGCGGGAGGAAGAGGTGGTCCTGCGCACATGGGTGGACTTTCTCGGTGTGGTCTTTGGATGGTGTGCATTCCTTGAGCCTGCGCAAGTTGAGTTTTCCCAGTGTGGATTTCTTCAGCAGAACATGTCTCTTTCAAGAAACAACCATCAAATGTGAGGAAAAGAAGTTTACACAGGTAGGATGAAGCACCATGCCTTACAACCCCACCCATGGCCTCACCATCGGCCAGCTCTAGCTCAGGCATGTGGTGCTCATCTGCTTTATACTTTTGGACTTAGGTGAAACAACTACACTTGGTGTTTTTCCACTTCCTCTTTAATGGAAATACAATCACCACTTTCAGGCTGATGCACTCGGTGGCACTCCCGTGATTCTACCTCTACAGTTGGCATGCACTGGAATCATTTTCCTGCCTACGCTGGATGACCTGGTGCAAATAAACGCTACCCATTTTGGACTTTAATTCTTACGTTTTATTCCAGTGATTCACCTATTAACTCAATGTTCTTCTGGTTATCATCTTTGTTGGAAACATATTCTTCCCGTCAAGTTCCTGCACCATATGACCCGGCGCTATTATTTCCTTTCTACAACAATGTTTGCTGCTTACTTACTGCTTAGCAATTGTGGTTCCCCACAGCTGCTGCTTCTTACTGAGAGGGATGTTATCTACAATGCTGAGGTAACACGAGTTTGGGGGTTTCCACGCGCAACTCCACCTCTGAGTTACATCCAATCTACTTATTGCCAGAAAAATACATTCTACAATTGGGTTTGAGCATGCCAGTCTCTCTGGGCAAATATGTGACTGACGTCTCTTGGCATTGGAAATTGACAGGCATCCTTCTCCATGCTTACGTGGTGCAGAGGGAGCTGTGTTGGTGAGTTATGTGTCACGCTTACAGAAAGTGTTCCTGTCACCGGAGGGTTCTGTCACTGACCTTACGCTGATTAGACTGTGATGAAACATCTAATTTCAACCAGTTCATTCATCTCAACCAAGCTGGTGCACCCTCTCACACACCTATACCCTTTGCTTACAACTGCATTGTGGCAAGTAGTGGAATAATGCTGCTGGCTACGCTGTGTGACCTTGTACACATACACACGGTGTCATGGGGAAGTTATGCCTTCTACTAATGATCCTGCCATTACGACCTTCACAAAGCGACTGTACTACACGGGTGGGGAATTACGTTTGGTTCTTCCCACTGAGTCTTTACGAGGTGGAACAGAGCAAAGGTTGCTTGGCTGCATCAATGTTACTGCTGCTGACCCTCCACGTGTCATCGCTTTGTATGTGTGCTATGAAATATGCGGAGAGTTGTGAAATATGTGCCTGCGCTGTGTTTTGGGAGTGACGGTTCACACCGCTACCGCTCAGCATGGAGATTCTTTACTGTTCCTACGATCAATCTATGTGATCTGGAGTTCACTTCACAATGTGTTGTGCACTGCTGGCACTGTAGCAGGTAACAACCGTCATTTCTTGTGGAAATCTTCGCGCGGAAATATTTACCTCAGATGGAAGCTTCCAACCGACTTCCAGCGCGTCACTAGCACAAACAGTGACGCAGTTCGTACTTTGGACATTTTTGGTGCATTAGTGCATCGATAGCCATCCGGCACGACGTTCCGTACGTGACTTCATGTCTGCTTAGGAGTGTAAACAGTAATGACAGCAAGCTTCTCCAGTGTAAAGGAAGCAGGCGGTGATGCTATCAGGACCAATAAGGTGGACAGTGCGTTCAGCTAAGTCTGTCCGATTTTGGTTTCATTTCATCTTTAGAGCATGGTGGCATTTCTATAAAGTACACTACTTTCAGCAGCTCTAGACCACCGCATGTTTTCACAGGAAGTGAGAGATCCGTGGAACTTTCCAATAGTAGGTGCACGCAGGTTTTCGCTGGGTGTTCAACATTAAGACTTATAGTAACTGGCCTTCTCCTCATTGTGGGTACATCTCTAGGGTTGGAGGTGCATATGAGTTTAAGCATCATGCTTTCTGGGGCCACATCTTATGTGCTGGGTATAGCACTCATTCATGGGGGCTCATTTCAGGTTTCTTATGGTGTGCTTATTTACACTTTATAATCTGTTCCCTACACAGGGAGGGCAATGGGTTGGCCACCTCCCTTGCACTCACTCTGGACACTTTTGGGTTCACCATAAGCTTGTGGACTTTTGGTACACACCTCCATGGTTCTTTGCTTGTTTTACTTGTGTACCACAGTACACTTTCTTATACCCTTACATAGGATGGGGATGGGTTCAAGCCCCTTTTGCCTACATACTATTGCCGTCATAGGTAAAGTACGGTTGGTACTCTAATTTGGGCACGGGTTAGGGGTTACGTTCCCACTTACTGTTACTTTGCCACCCCTATTCTGGGCACAAATGTATGAGCTTTAAACCATGTACATTTACTTGAGCTCCCTACTTAGGGCGTCTTATGGGTTACAGTCCCATTCAAAGTTTTCCTCACCTCGCTCATAGGAGTAGAGGAGGGTCAGGTGTTTGAGTCCTCATGACTGATATTGTCTTCTTACAATTGCAAGTTGGATTTTGTAGAACGCATGTCGATCTCACATTGCATTGGGATTGTTTATTGAAAACGGGGGAAGCAATAGTTCGCTGTTTGTACATACTTTGACTCATCTCCGCTTCCTCCTTGTTCAGTTTTCCTCGTGTTGTCATACTTGGTTTTCGTCCGTGAGATCGGAAGTTACATTGATTGATGTCGTCCTGTGTCTCCAGCCTTACCTCGTTCGCTCTTTCTTTCCTTTCTTTCCCTGTCATGAGGTGATCTGTTATTCCCTTCTCCGTGTGTTCGTCTGTAGGTAGGCTGGTGTATACTTTGCGTTTTGACTTATTCGTTTTTCCTTCTGGCCTGTCTGGCCGGTGTGTGTGATGGGGGTTGTCCTTGGCACGTCTCTCCTGCTCGTTTCATAGTTTTTCCCTATGCCTTCGTTCTTTCTATGTTGTTGGTATGAGGGAGGGGTTCCCCATCTTCTCAGTTGCCAGCACAGAAATTGTAATCTGTCTGACAATCCCACGATGACCCTTCTAGTATGTCAATGTTTAGGAATAAAATCTCACTGATATAGCTGGTACATATGGTATGGATGTAGTTATGGTTTGTTCCTTAAAATGTAACAGGGCGGTTTATTCCCCTTTCTCTGCTGGCGATCTCCGCCTTCCAGACCCTGGGGGTTTCCAGGTTACTGATACATATAAGCTTTGGTACTTCACAGGTTCATGGTACCCGCTCACCTTGTCCTTTTCCCCTGGTTTTCCTTTTCCCTACGAAGGGAGATGTGTTGTAATCTCTCTCCTTTCTTCCCCTGTACCTTCCCTGAGGTGTCTTCTCCCTTCCTTTCCTAGTGGTAGCTTCCTTTCCTCCCCCGCCTTTCCTCCCCTCTTGGAATGGTCCATCAGAGTTCACCTTAGAATGTTCAACAGGCTGTCAGTTGCGGAGAGTGGATGACAGAGTAAAGACGCTTGAACTTTACCTGCTTCAGAGTGTCTTCATTACAACAACCGGACACACCTGCAAGCGCACGTGCACCCATTAACCCCATCTCTCCAACAGGCAATAGACAGCCTTAGGCCTTCCACTGACTGTCCGCATACAGAGATGGTGTGTACGCACAAAAAAGGAGCGCGACCACATCTGGCACAAACTCGTTGAGACTGCTGTGGATGTAAGCCTGGGCTTCGTCTCACATGCTACTTGACTCAATAAAGTGTAAAAACAATAAACTAAAATATAAAAATTACAAACAAAGCTGTGTGACACAAGACAGTAGGAAAAACGGTAAAGTAGAAAACATTAAATAAGCATTGGCATAGCCAATAGGTCTCTCCTTTGGGACCTTATAAGTGTTTAGTTATCCAGCACAATATCCTCGGTGCAACAACATCAAGTGTTGCATGGCTAAACACTTATAAGGTTCTAAAGGCGAGACCTATTGGCTATGTCAATGCTTGTTTTATATACCATCAAAAAGAATACGTTTTTCGGTTCCCCTTGAGGTGGTAATTCCTGCCTGGAGAATATCCTTTGAGCTTGAGATACACAGTGTCTGGACTGACTGTAATTCCTCCTGCCCCAGGTTATGCGATCATTTCATCAAGGTGTAGTTTTAATATCTGGTATTATCAATTCTAGGGTGGTGATTGGGTGGAAGTTGAAGCCAGCTCTGCAGCCCGCATTGTTGTGCTACACGTTCTTCCTGTCTGATTACCTGTCTACAATGCTTACTTGCCTGCAGGTAATGCCTACTAACAGATAATGCCTACGAGGCTTGCCTGCCTCCAAAACTCATCTTCCACAATATCTGACTGCAGGTAAAAGCCACCAACAGACATACTGACAACTCCAGTCTACAAAGTTTACCAGTAATTGCTTTCTTCCTTCAGTGTGTAGAAGCAGTGATTGTCCCCATTCAATGTCTGCCATGGTAGCTGCCTGCAACGTCTGCGGCAAATGTCTGCAACATGCCTCTCATTTCTGACAGCCCAGCTGTTTTATATAGTGTTCCGCTTGCTTTGCCAGCCTGCCTACCTACGTGAAATATCTGCCGGTTATGCCTGAGGCACTGGCTGCCTGCGTTGCGTGCATACACGATTTGTATGCCTGTAAATGCCTGCCTGTACCGTGTGCATGCCTTCAACCCAACCTTTCCTGACTGGTTATCAGTAATTCTGTTCTTTTCCACAGGCTCCACTATGTCCCATACCCGAGACCTGTCTCAGGCCATGCCTCGAGCCCCATGCAGTACTTCTGAAATATCTTTAGCATCGCCCTCTGGCAGCGGAGGCACGAGCTACATACAGACTGTGTCAAATCATTTCTCCTTTTGGATAGAACATTGGGGCATGTTATCAAGACAGGCGATAAAATTATCAGTTTAGATGTCCTTCACATCTAACATGAGCTTCAATTGGAATTCCATAGAGCATATTATCAAGCCCATTATCCCCATTTTTGCGGCAGTTTCGATAATTTTGTTATCGCCTGTTTTGATAATATGCCCCATTATTACTGAATAACAAGTATAGGCCACCTCCAAAAAGGACTCACAGGAAGGATACAGATATATATATATATATAAAACAATTGCCGAAAAGGTACGGAAAATAATACACTTGAAATGTAGCTGTAACATCACACATATGACAATAAAAAGAAAGGTATCTGCTAACATTAAGGGGGCGTGTGTTAATGTGCGCAATAGTTCACTGCGAAGAGTTTCATAAAATAGTCGTCACTAAAAGAAAATATGTGAGGGGAGTATACAAAAAGAGTAATCCATCAGATTGATACAATGATCCGATCTGGTAATAGCGAAGGAGTCCGATTGATGACTGGGCCACAGAAACATGTAACAGTAAGAAATGAACAGAAGCAGAGAGAGAGAAAGACGGGTAGCATATTGTCGGAGACTCTGAGGTACAGACATGGATGCGCATATAGACAGATGCATGGTACACGTCAGAGGCGCAACTAAAGCCAAATTTCGGGGGGGGGGGGGGCTAAGGAAAATTTCGGGGGGGGGGGGGGGGGCTGAAACTTTTAAGCCATAGGCAAAGTGGAGCTGCAGGGGCTCTTAGAAGGGGTGAAACAGCAGCGAGGCCTCATTAACATGCAAATGGTCTTTTAAAGACCTGTGAAGTGCTCGGGTGCGGCTGCTTTTTTGCCCGGGAAGGTGTCTCATCCCGGGCTGCCACACACGACGGAGGGGGGGGGGGGGGGGGGCCTGAAGCCCTGTAAGTCCAATGGGTGTTGCGCGCCTGGTGTACGTGAAGTGCGGGATGACGGCACAGAATGCGTGCGCGTGTGTGTGAACAGACAGATGGTCAGACCGATTCATAAATACAGCGAGCTCGGCAAGATAGTGAGCGATAGAAAGAAAAGGGGGCACAATCACATTACGTTCGGGAGTTACATCTTGATAAAAACCCCGCTGGTGTGCACTGTACATAAACCCGCTCGCCCCCGTGCTGCAGAGCCAGCTGCTGTCATGAAAGGTCGACTCTTGCCAACACTGCTGCCCACTCCATAAAGTGACAAGTTACAAATGACTGTGGGCGTCATATTGTTACATGTTCGTGTCTCCAACAAGTAAATACATGTTACCTTCCCGGACTCGTCTTCGTCGGCGGCTACTGCTGTCTCCCTTTCGCCCTGCTAGAGTGCTCTCTTAAAAGGAGGCAAGCAAGTCACATCCGACGGCGCATCTGGAGCTGACCAGTGCAGACCAAAAGCTATACCTCATGGCGCTATTGCAACTGTAGCAGCATTTTTTGAATCGAAATTAATCTGAGATTTCTAGATGCTGGTTTCGTTAATGCAGCAGCTCAGCTCATGAATATTCCGTCTTTTTTAAGAACCATGAACGTTGTTCCAGTATATGAAGTCTAAACATACATTTCATTGAAAGCATCCCAGATCTGCGTTTTACAAAATGATTTTATTATTCCTACGAAAGGGGCAGTTGGCTATTTCTTACCTTGTTTCATCAACTCATCAGTGTATAGATTCAATGACATAGCTTGGCCAGCCTGGCCTCTGTAACAAAGCCCTTTGAATGCCAGACCTACTTTCTCGCCAGCCCCCCAATCACAGAATAGTAAAAAATGATTCTGCGGCCTGAATATGCTTCCCAAAAAGGCTTCTGTTAAATCAACTCCACCGTGTCCCATTCCTAAAATCCGTTCTCTGCAGGCCAGAGCTTCAGGGTAGGGGTCTTTTTTGCACAAATACAGGCTTGGATGCTTTTGGGGAGATGTTATAACTTGGGGCATTTTAACACTTTAAAACAAGTCGTGCATAATTTGAACTTTTTCTCCCTTTTAAAGTCTTTGAAGGCAGATTTTGACGCATATGTGTTGTTATCAGATTGATGGGCCGGGTTTGATTGAAGTTTCTTTGTCTTGCAAATGTCAGAGGGGTGATGGATGGGCTCAGATATGTGACAGGCTTCAGGAGGTCCTTCGTCATTGGCTCCCCGCCAGAGACACATGGCATTATGGACTTTACAATTGTTTCTTTTCAAAAGGGTATGGCAACATTTTAAGTTGACAACTCTACCGGCGCATTTGCATTTTCCGAGTTTGTCTTAATTATGAGGCTCCCTAATTAGGACACAGAGAGTAGAAGAAGGAACACAAAAGCCAGCGCTGTGGAAGGCAGAAGACGATGCACTCGCAGTGTGTACTGAATTTACAGCTCTGAGGGGCAGCAGCCAGCCCCACACAACAGAGGCCCTGTGTTTAGGATCATTAACATGTAAACAGTGTCAGGCGCGAGACACGTGGCCCTGACCCGTCCCCGTAATGAGAAGCGATACCGAGTTTGCTAATTTAGATGAAGCCGCGAACAGTGCACCTACCTTGGAAGTGCACACCGAGTCAGAGGAATAAAGGCCAGCTGGGTTGGAGGAATGCCGCCGTTCTATCGCGAACACGGGGAGCGCGTCTTAAATAAATAAACAAACGCGGCGTGAAAAACAGATGACACACTGCAGTTAATTAAAACAAGTGCGAGTTGCGGACGAAAACGGTACTTAGGCGCCGCTGCTTTGGAACTACACGGAAGTAACTGGAGGATCAACAGCCAACAGAAAGCAGGAACACAACACAATGCCTCAAGTAAACCAATCACAAGCAGAAAAACAAATTAGACTAAGTTTCAGCCAACATACAGATTACTTTAGGTCTCGCTGAGACAGCGCAAGCAGCGCATGTGCTGCCAAACGCGAGACCTAAAAAGAAAAAAAGCGCATATAAAAGTAACTAAAGGCATACGCAGGTGGGAAATAACAGGGAAGCATCATTCGGGGAAAGGTACTAGGAAAGCAGTCAATAAAGACACAAAATGAATAGATGTGCGTATGATCATAGCACTGCTTCTGAATTTGAATCATGTACCGTACAACTTACTCAAATATAATTTGTCTGCAAGTGCATAGCTTGAGTACCATTCCTTCAAGGGTGATTGGACTCGAGGAAGGGAAAGGGAAGCCTGATTACTCATGCGCACACAATCTTGAAAGTGTGCAGTGTGCAAAATTAAATCATTAGAAAAAGTCCACCCCATATATTAAATTGCAAATTGCTTTGAACCTTGAATCCTAACAAATGTTTTGTAGGTTTTTTCAAGAAATATGCAGCAGTCATAAGAAAGAAAGTTTGTAATGTTCCACACTGCTACTTGTAACCAGCGGTCAATGTACATTACAAAAAGAATGAGAACTGTGAAGCTGCATGCAATGGGGGCGGGGTCAGTTTTTGTGGTCTTTCACCTTCAGGTGACTACTTAGAAAATAATGTGCAGCTTAAATGAAGACTAAATATAATTTCAGTTAATCAATTGGAAATGCACTGTAGCACATTTATTTATGCATTTATAGAGCGCCTGGTTACATCAACTGGTGTGTACCCGCGCTATTTGCTCTATCTGGCAACTTCGGAAATGAGCACATCTGAGAACAAGGGGAGCTAAACTACTTACAGTTTAAAGAGCTAAGGGGCATATTATCAAGGCCTTGCTATAGATTTATCGCTGCTTTTAGCGTCCGTTTTTGGGCCAAAAGCGGCGATAATTCTATTGCACTATTATCAAGCAAGCGCTAAACTGCTTTAGCGCTTGCTTGATAATGTTAGCGACCATTTTCAATTACGCCTTGCATGTCATCGCTAATGACATGCAAGGTAGGCGTTCCTGACTTAAAGTCCATGAAAACGGTCGCTAACACAACATCGCCCTATTACCAATGCGGCCCGAATCCAGCGACGTGATTAAAAAAATGCACTAAGCGCATTTATCGCATTTCCCTAACGCCTAAATGAAATATGACTTAGCCATACATTACATGGGAGGTGGATAGTCAGGTTACGACCACGCTTGACTATTAGCAAGCTTTTTTTTATCGCACTGGGTTTATCGCAAGATTTCTCCCGCTAAAACCCGCTATCGCTGGCTTTCACATCTCATCTTAGTGGCGCCTTGATAATAGGCCGCTAATGATGCGATGTGAACCAGTGATAGACGGTAATAAAAAAAATGCGTTAAACGCGCTTAGCGATATTTATTGCATTTTGTTGATAATATCCCCCCATGTTTTAATTTTTTTGTGGAAGAGGCTCTCTGATGGTGCCTCACAGAGGAACAGGGGCAGGGCATTCCAGCATTTTGCTGCCTGGTAGCCAAATTATAAAACCTCTGTTAGTTAATGCACTGCAGAGTTATGTGTCTGTAACCCGAGAGCCACAGAATTTAATCTTGGTTGATTTAGTGTAGAATAGTGACTTATGTATGTTTAGTGCTACGAGGTCCCAGTCTGTGACAGAAAGCACTGTGAATGTGTCATTATTTTAAATTTGCATTACGCATGGTATAAGATAGACTGCTACAAAATGTGCAAAAAAGTGTAAGCTAAAATGGTGCTCCCAAAATATTTATTTTAGTACTACCCAGACTGTACGCAGTGCAATTTATTTTTATGTAACTGTGACTTAAAAGCACTTTACGGCTCAGCTGGTAACTCCCTTGCACTACCACTCAAAAAGAATAAATCTGTGTCATCAGGCAGTTTCAAGTGATTCCATCAATGAAAGCTAAAACGGGCTTACAAGCATCCCTTACATTTTCAGATTAACCAGTTGGGCACATTTAAGTTTCTTTCAGGCAAGAAGCACCCTGGCCAGAAGGTTTGTCTCCTGTTTAGCTGTCTGCCTGCCTTCGGTTTCAAAGCACAGTAGACTCCCTGCCTGACACTTCAACTGAAGCATTTAAACTATCGGAATTAACCATCTTGTCTTTTCACAAAAAGTAGGGAACTGTTTTCCTTGTATTAAAAAGGTATAGGCACGCTGGGCCCCTCCTATCCCACCCACTTCGACCTCTGCTTGTAATTCCCATAAACATTCTTAGGGGTCTCCTTATGACTCATGGTTTAATCAGAATTCCAAATGGCATTAAAGGTTGTTGCGAAAAAACACACATCTGCTAATTTTCCCTACCATTTTTCAGCCCTAAAATCCTGGGGAAAGAATGAAAAGGGAAAACCTGTTGCAGGAATATTGGATAATCAGTGCTCAAAACTGTGATTCCCTGCAGCTCTTACCAATCCTTGAGGATACAGCTGGAGCTTAAGATCCTGATTCCGATGGTTCAGTAATTGGAATACTGAGTGATGCTGTCATGACTGTACCAACATCATTTTCCGGTAAATATCAGCAGGTCAAGTCTGCAGAAATTTACAAGAGGAAAATCTGCAGTGAATTCTGTTATATTTTTGATTGTATACCCAGAACACATTCATGGTATAGTTTTCCTTTTTATGCTATATTTTTATAGGTCTATATAAATATTGTTCTCTTTGGTTCATCCTGTTCCCCATCCCAGCCTCATCACCAGTGTTGTAATTATTAACCCCTTCCCCGCTCATGACGGAACCGTTCCGTCATGAGCCACGGTTGCCGTGTGCTCATGACGGAACGGTTCCGTCATGACACGCCCGTTGGCGGCCGCTCCGCCTACGCGACGCTGTTTCCCCGCCTGTGCGGGGGGACAACGCAACTGGGCGGAGTCATGACGGAACCGTTCCGTCATGAGCACAGCTCAACTGTGGCTCATGACGGAGCGGCTCCGTCATGAGCACAGGCCCACCGCGCTGCCCCCCTGCCCCCCCCCAGCGCTGCAGCGGAATGTCCCCAGCAGCGAAGGGGTTAAATAATCCAGGCATACAAGTGACGAAGAAGACACGTTTATTTTGGAATATCATCCATGTCTAAATACCTCAGAAAGTTCCAGTCAACTGTCCTAACTTTCATTACTAGAACCTCAACATTCTAAAGGGACATAACAAGGACACAAGAATGGGAGGGGGAACAGGATGTACCAAGAAGAAGGATATATACATTATGTGAGAGGCTAGTATATGGTGCTCACTCATGTAAGTGTAGTACCCTTCTCTAATCGAGACAACCTTTATGGTGACTTTAGTGGACTTAGACAACTTTAGAAAGCTCTCCAAGTAGTAGCTGTGGAGAGCACCTTTCAGGCTTAGTCCTGAAGGAGTGTGAAGCAGCTTGTTTTACCAGTACTTAATCTTATGGTATAGGTGAAGTGAAAAAGAACCACATAGTGTAGTTATAAAAAATAGGTATTTATAATGCACACTCACTAACACAATGTATTATCTCCTACCGGGAGATACAACACAATACACACAATACTTTGTCAATAGAATACGTAAAAAGCACAGATTACACAGTGGTCTCCAGGGGGAGACCAAACCATATACTAAAATAGTGGAATACAAACCATAACCTAAGTCGAGAATGGACCCAGAAGACGTAGAAGAGCCGGGGACCCAAGGAACCACCCAAGGTGAGTATCTAGAAACCCCACGGAGGTTGTGTGTAGAGTGGGAACATGACCCCGTGCTCAATGTCACTTAATAGGTAAGTCGTGGTTGCAATTTTATAGAAGAAGGACCCTTCCCAGCGGAACCTGAAGAATCCCTTTGGAAGATGGAAGGTGTAGAGTCACCCCACCCATGGATATCCCAGGAACCAGGATACCTACAACAGGGATGCCGGGTGAATAGGTGTGAAATGACATCGGAAACTACTGTAGACCACAATGGAGGACTTCAGAAAAGATGCAGCTGGCGAAGAAGGTGAAATTTTCCAGTGGAAACCAAAGGTGATTCAAGATGAGAGGTACCTGCAAGCAGAGGGGACAGAGTCTATGCCACTCAGGAGTGACCAGGAGGCATGGAAGATGAATGCCCACCGATGTTGGAGATGGAAGTGAGTTGACGGTGCCCTTGAAGTAGCAGCTGTATGGACCAGGTGACAATGAAGAGGACCAGGAGCCATGCACAAGATGTCCCACATCGGATGTCAAGAGTCAAGGGGTCAGTGTCTGGCAGGGGCACCAACAAGCCTTGGCAACGGCAACCAACATAGTTGAAGAAAAGGGTGCAGTGTCGGGACCAGCAAGGTAAGTCAGAGCAGGCCCCAGCAAGCAGGGGAGCCCACTGGAGACAAAGAAGACCCTCAAGAGGACCCACAGGCCGAAGCCACAGGAGACACAAAAGGACCTTGAGCAGCAAGTCGACGCGGTGCACTGGGGTTCTGTTCCAATGGTTCAGACGAGGGATACTGGCCTAAAACTCGCCGAGAAGACAGTGCAGGCCTTGAGGGAGTTGCAGATCCACCTTCTGTGTTGCTGAGCCTTTCGGAGTCCGTGGGAGTCCAGGATCAGCAGACCGGTCCTCTGTGTTGCGGTGCCTGCAGATGTAGGGGAGTGACTCCTTCACTTTTCCTTCGGCTGTCTTGGATGTCCACAGGCCATGTGAAAAACCTGTATGGAACACAGACATAGACTTTGCAGCAGACTTGCAGGACGACAAGACCAGGAGCAGCAGCAGTCTTCCCAGTTGCAGTCTCGGTTCCCAATGAGAAGTCCAGTGAGGTCCAGAGTACCCAGACGGTTGAATTTGAAATGGTATGTGATCTGAATCTTGTCCCAAGATGAATTTAGGGACCCACCTACACGTAAGCCCGTAAGTACCCTAAGGAAAGGGTTGGAACTATTCAGGGGTCCTTCCAAGAGGAGTGGCTGGACAGTGGGGAGGATATTCCCATGTCCTTTGTCCAGTTTCATACCAGAGGGGGAGCCAATGGCTCCCTGAACTTGTCTGGACTGGAGTATGCAAGGAGGGACCAAATATGTATTTCAAGCAGTCTGAGTGGTGCTGGCAAGCGCCCCAACCCTGTCCCAATACACTAAAGCCTGTCTGGGAAGTGGTCACACCTCCCTGTGACAGGATACCTATTGTCTTGCCATACCTCTGCTTAGCTTTACTCATCAGCAGGAGGGACGAATCGTGTCTCTGGTCAGCAGCAGCCATAGTTTGCTGTCTGGGTCTAGAAGACTGGTACTGGGAGAACTAAGGGCCTTCTGGAGGAGCTTTGCAGTGAATGGAATCTTACCTCCCACACCGTTTACGGTGTGGGGGGTATGATTCCAACATGGTTGATATCAAACACGACAGGGTTCATTACAGCTAGTTTAGAGATGAACATCACGTAATGACGCATGGCCACTCAATGTATCTTAATGGCTGATGCACTTATAATCTAGGAGAATGGACTCTGAAGGTTGTGGGGGTGTCTTGCTCATGCAGGGGCACCCTCACACTTAGAACCGATCACCCTGCCTTCAGGATTGAGATGTTTGCCTTAGGGGGGACTTATAGGTTTTAAGTGCAGTTACCCCAGATATAAGGAATCTTATATCTGTCATAAGTGGTGCTAGTACCAGTGTACACAGGCTGCAATCGCAGGTCTGTAGTCACAATTTGGGTGGTCTCTCATGGGTAGCATAATACATGCTTCAGCCAATGGGAGACCTTAGTACCATATACTACAAATTTACCAGGGTACACCAGTAGTCAATCTGGAGTGTACCAAAGTAATTACCATGTCCAATTTAGGGAAGAAGCACAGAGACTGGAGTCCTGATTAGCAGGATCCCAGTAAGACTAGTCAGGAAAACATAGTGACAGCAGCAAAAAGTGGGGGTGACCATGAAAGCAGATCCTACTTTCCTACACTATATATAACTTCTGCCCCCTTAAAGCACTGCTTATGACCTCACATATTACACCCCTCATGATATGGTCAGTGACATCACTGATCACATCTCAAATGACATCAATGATGATATCATCAAGTAAGTGTAAGCGTTTTCTAAGCGTTCATGAGTTCCAAACATATATACTAACCTACTACTAAGGTGAGATTAGTATAATAGGTGTACTAGTAATGAGTGATACTATTTCTAATATATGTGGTCTGAGTAGCTGTGTGTCTGTCTGTATAAATGTGTGAGTGGATGTCTGAGTGCCTTTATGGGTGTGTGAGTTGGTGTATGAGTGGTGTATGGGTGAGAGTGAGTTGCTGAATAGTTGTATGTGTGTGTGAGTGGTTGTGTAAGTGGTTTTGTAAGTGGTTGTGTGTGTTTGTTTGAGTGTGTGAGTGGTTGTATGGATGTGTGAGCGGCTGTGGGGGTGAGTAGGTGTGCAAAGGGTTGTATGGGTTTATAAGTTGTTGTGTACGTGGTTGCATGGGTGTTTGTACTCGGTGTGTAAATAATTGTATGGATGTGTTAATGGGTGTGTGAGTTGTGGGGGTAAGTGGGTGTGTGAGTGGTTGTATGGGTATGTGAGTGGCAGTGTGAGTGGTTGTGGGGGTATATGAATGGGTGTGTAAGTGGATGTGTGGATATGTGAATGAGTGTGTGAGTAGTGGTATTGGTTTTTAAGTGGGTGTGTGAGTGATTTTACGGGTGTGTGATTGGGTGTGTAAGTATATGTATAGGTGAGTGAGTAGGTGTCAGAGTGCCTGTATGGATGAGTGAGAAAGTGGGTGAGTCAGTGTCTGTATGGGTAAGTGACTGCATGTGTAAGTGGCTGTATGGGTGAATGAGTGGTTGTGTGAGTGGCTGTATGACTAGGTGTGTGAGTGGCTCTATGGGTGAGTGAGTAGGTGCATCAGTGGCTGTAAGAATGAGTGAACTGGTGTGAGAGTAGTTGTATGGGTCTCTGAATCGGTATGTGAGTGCTTATCTGGACATATGAGTGGGTGTATGAGATACTGGGTGGGGTGTGAGTGGGTGTGTGAGGGTGTATGTTGATGATGTCATCAGTGATGTCACTGACAAGGTCATAAGCTGTGCATTGTGGGTGCATAAGTTATAGTTAGCTCAAGTAACTATAACTGCTGAATTTCAATTGTTATGTAGGAGTAAAATCTGAGCCTAACTACAACATCCCTGTAAAGTATGGATTTTCAGTGAATACAATATAGAGATTGACAAAGACTCCTGCGGAGTCGAAACGCGTCTCTCGTAATCCTGGGTTGAGGGTGACTTGATTCATTAAAAAGAAGCCTTAATCCTACACTCCTGCGTCCGTGCCTCCTTCGTTAGATTTGCGTCTGAGGAAATTGGATTGTCGTGTCTATATATATATATATATATTACCTACTGGCGGTCGCCAGTAGGTAGTTATAGTTAGGACCCTGTTTCCATAGGAAATCCGCAACATTCTATTTGGAATAACTTTGGCGCCGGTCGACGAATCCTCGCGAAATGTTCAAAATAGGTGGGGCGCTACGCTCCGCTCCTACCCTGAAAGTCTCGGGGGGATTCGTCAAGCAGGGGCCGAGAAAAAAGGGGGGTCCCAAAACGCGTTTTCCCCATGCATTTTTCCATAGGACCTTTAGACACAGCTACAGCCCGAACGGCTGAACAGAATTACTTGAAATTTGGCAGAGAGGTAGCCATAAGGTCAAGGAAGTGCCTTTTGCAGGTCTGGTGTAAATCTGTTCAGTATTTCCTGAGAAAATAGAATTTAAAAGCATATATATATGTGGGCGGAGCCTAACCACACATCTCATCCTGAGATCTGATTGGCTGTCAGCACTTCATCCAAGAAGTGTTGGCAGCCATCTTGGGACCAATATACATGATAGCACCTCATTAAAAAGCATTGCAGTTAATAGAAGGTTTTAAGACTTTAGTTACATTATAAATCATTTGTTGATGGTACCATACTCATTTTAGGAATTGTGGTATGTTCTAAGGTGATTTCACCATGTGAAAAAGCCTTCTGCTGGGATATCATGATTGAGAGAAAAATATTTTCTCATGCTTTTACCACAGAGGTTTGGAAGGTGATCTATAGGCTAAACTGAGAGCTTATTTTCTGTAAATTCACATTATCTTTCTCAGTCATGTGAGAATGAAGTCTGACATTCTCAGTAAAACATGTACATCCAACAAGGGCAGAGACTGTCAGTTGATTCCTTTGTGTTCTACTGCAGCTTCCCAGAGTGTTCCAAAGAACTACTAGAGCGCTAACAGTCCTACTTATGATAAACGTATGGCACACCTGAAGCCATCTTGCTTGGATTAAAGTGGTAACTCTTAAAACATTTAATTTAAAAAGGAACAAAATGAGGGGGTTCATTTTTCCATAAAAAGTATGATTAGTGCTGCAGAAGGAAAAATTAGGGCACATTTTGAGTGACTTCTCAAATCCTCTTCTATTTCATTAAAAAATTCTGACATGCAGACTGAAACATGCACTTTCAATACCAGCAGCAGTTTTCCCTGGTGAGCAGTAGCTTTACTACAGTGATCTAATGAGCAAAAAGAGTGCTAACATTCTGAATTTATGGCAAATGTGTGACACATCTGAATGCCTTCTTGATGGAATCAAAGTAAAAAACTGAAAGTATTTCCTACTGAGGAGACTGCAGTAAATGAGGAAATTAGGAAACTTCATAACAAATAAGTCTCCCAAGATGGCCACCAGAGACAAAAGAGCCCAAATGTAGCCCAAATATCACCCAGATGTAGCCCAAGTATAGCCCAATGACAGAATGTCCCAGAATGTTCTTAAAAACAACTAGAGCGCTTACTGTCTTCATTATGACAAAAGTATGGCACATCTGAAGCCATCTTGATTGGAATAAACTGGTAACACTTAAAACATTTAATTTAAAAAGGAACACAATGAGGAGGTTCATTTTGCCATAGAAATTATGATTAATGCTGAAGAAAGAAAATGAGGGCACATTTTGAGTGACTTCTCAAATCCTCTTCTATTTCATTAAAAAATTCTGACATGCAGACTGAAACATGCACTTTTAATACCAGGAGCAGACTTCCATGGTGCAGTAGTTTTACTACAGTGATCTAATGAGCAACTAGAGTGCTAACATTCAGAATTTATGGCAAATGTGTGACATATCTGAATACCTTCATGATGGAATCAAAGTAAAAAATTGAAAGCATTTCCTACTGAGGAGACTGCAGTACATGAGGAAATTAGGAAACTTCATAACAAATAAATCTCCCAAGATGGCCACCGGAGACAAAAGAGCCCAAATGTAGCCCAAAATCACCCAGATGTAGCCCAAATATAGCCCAATGACAGAAGTGTGCAAAACACTTATTATTTTGTGTTTTTGCAGTGTTATATAGTGCAGACTTGTCAGGTATTGGAGTGCTTTACATGAGCATTGGTTACATCACACAAGAACAAATTCATTTTGGTTGTAGACATGGGGAGACTAAGTGATTTGACCAGAATCACAGAATGTCGAGCTGAAGCAGAAACTTCAACCTGGTTCCCCAGTTGCAAAGTCTGCAGTTCTGGAAGTAACACCACATCCTCTCCCCTAAGTGCAACATTTAATCAAGTGGTCAACTGGATAAAAAAACATAAAGATAACAAATAATTTAAAAGTGCTTTGTCGCTATTTGAAAACTCAGAAAATATGTCCTTATTTTAGTCTTTTAGCGCACTATCCATAATTTTGATGCCAATAAGACCCTCTCATATATGTAATTTCTAAAGGAAATGCTCTAGGTATTACAGTTTTGATTACATCAAGATGATGTCAGGCGTTCCACACTTTTGTAATAAATATAGAATGTTAGCAATCTAGTTGTTCATTAGGATACTGTTGAGAGGCAGAGGCCAGGGACACGGACTCTGAAAATTGAAGGCAGGTAGGAGGGTGCAAAGGCAACAATTTAACCACACTGAGCAGGAAGGAAGGGCCGTGGAAGCACAACAGACTATGGAGGGCAGTGGAAAGGGGGGCAGGGGCAACAAACCAACAATACAGGACTTGCAAGAGAGGCTGTTGGAGGGAAGATCTATTACGGGTCAAGGAAGCTAGGGGCGGTCCCCAGATCCCCGGGAGCCACCACAGAACTGAGCAGGAGAGTGAGTCAGGGACAAAATGGGCACCTTAATTTGAGCTGGGGTGCCTAGGAACGCTTGCTCCAAAAATGAAGAAAACAGACATATGAGACATGGAATTGGAGGCAGAATACAATGGCAGTTTAATGAGAAGATGCAACTTCAAAGAAACCGCAGAATAGAGACATAAAGTACAAAATACAGAATCCAGATAATCATACAGCTGTCATAATATTCTCTGTATCTCAATTAATGTACTGACAGAGAGAGAGAGAAAACACATCTATAAATGCATCATGGGAAACAAGTTACACCAAGGAAAATGTTACCTAGGAACACTCACGTTTACTCTTAGAGCAAGCATTCCTGCAATTACAATACAAAATCTTTTAAATGCAAAAGTAAAGAGAACAATGGTTAAACAAAACATGACATTTCATATAGGTAAAATAGAATAAGATACTTCAAGCAAAGCAGAGCAAGACATTTTAAGCAAAGGAAGACAAGAGCTCCCAGCTCTTGGGGAAAACCTGCACTGCCTGTTAACCTACATACAGACGGCGAGGTAGTCCGTCGATATCTGTGGGTGCTCCCTTTTTATATCATTTTGTGGGCTCCTTTGCACGCTACATCTACCTACGTATGCTACCCAAAAGCTTCGTCTGCAGATTTTACCAGACATTTCGTCATTTACCCACTTAATGCTGACAATGGACTGGGTGAAAAGGTCAGTCTCTCAGGCCAATCGCTTATCGTAAGTTCCATAGAGCAAGCAGAAAATAATGGGTATTGTACGGGAATTCAATATATTCATGTATAAAATCTCCTCAGTTCTCCTAACTTGACGCTCTGCGGTTGCCACTTCCTTAAAAGCGGGAAACCTGCCCAGGAAGCAAGTACCAGTCCAGGATGCAGCCTACTGTATGTCGACAGCTTCAGGGGGATGTTGAACTTTGATACCGAGCACGGAGTACTCGGGTAGGGTGGGGGCTACTAGTTTGGATCAGAAGGCCTCGAAGACCTGCCTTCAGACTGCTATACACTAAAATTGCAGAGCTATGGTCAATTTAACAAAGAGGCCTACATATTGAACAGAAGGGCCTACACAGGGGTTTTATGCTGGCTGAGTGGTAAGGATGTCTCAGGATAATTATATAGCAACACAGGACCCGCTGGTCAATTTAATACGGCCTACAAATGCAGCTGGCAGGGCAAGGACAAGGGTCTCATACTTCAGGTGTGGACAGAACGGGCCAGGGGCCCCCTGTGATACAAAATCTACCCTCCTTCAAGGCTGTGGCAATGTAATAGACCATTGTGGGCAGAAGGAAGAGGCAATGGTAGTAAAACCATACATGCCAACAGACCCGATTCAGCCAGGAAACGTCCAATGTTTTTAAGCTCAAATGGGCTTTATTTGATCTGTCTCCTGTCTACAATATCCTCTTTTTCAATGTAACTCAAAGGGGAAAATCAATACCCCAGTTTTTTTTCAAAATCTCCCTCTTACCAAGTTCAAAATGTTCGCAAGTATGGTACATTGGATCATGGAAGGAAATGGGATAGGGACATGGACTTGGATAACAGAGGACAGGAGGGACATGGAGAGGTGCACCAAACTGACCCTGCAGGGCAGGCATCAGGGTTTGCAGCAGCACAATACACCACACAGGGCATGCAGGACGGGAGTGCAGCACAACAATCCATAGAAAGCAAGAGGGAGGGGACAGGACCATGCACATGGACAACAGAGAACAGAGGGGCAAGAGGCAATGGTAGCTAGCTGACCATAATGGACAGACAGGAGAGAAAGCTGCAGCATAACAGACCATAAAGGGCAGGAGGGATGGATCAGGGGCATTACAGTGGAACAGACAAGCCAGGAGGGAGGGAGTAGGGCTGGGGGCAAGGGGGCAGGGCAGGAGCAGCAAGATAGCCATGGAAGTCAGGCAGGATGGGCACTAGAAGCAAGACACACCATGAAGAGCAACAGTGAGACTGTGATGGCATACAGCCAGACCATGGAGGGAAGGTGGGAGGGGGTCAGGGGCAGCTAACTGACCACACAGGGAAGGTGGGAGGGGCCATGGCAGCACAGAAGACCATGCATGGCAAGTGGGAGGGTTAGTGGCAGCACAATGGCTATGATGGGCAAGAAGGAGGGTGGAGGGGCATGCACAAAGGACGATGGAGGATAGAAGGGAGGGTCAGGACCTGTGCACAGACAAGAAAGTTCAGGGGAAGGGACCTCACAACAGACCACACGGGGCAGGCAGGAGGAGCAGTTGCAGCACAACAGACCAGGGAGGGCAGAAGGGTGTGGCAGTACAATGGACCATGTAGGACAGGAGGAAGAGGATAGGGGCATGGCATGTGGACAGGCAGGGTGGAGGTGGCAGGGACAGGTTACAGTCATCTGACAATGCTAGGCAGGTGGGAGGGGAGTGGCAGCTCAACAGAACACTCAGAGTAGATAGGAGTGGCAGGTCCATGGGACATGGTGGGCAAAAAGGATGGAGCAGGGGCATGCACAAAGACATCGGAGGGCAGGGGGAAGGAGAATAGGGGCAGCAAGCTAAGCACAAAGTTTAAGCAGGAGGTCAATGATGGGGCATAGAATTGGGCAATGGAGGGCAGGAGGAGTGGACTGGTACATCATACTAATTTGAGGGCAGTGGCAGCACATCAGACCATGCATGGCAGGAGGGAGGAGGCTAGTCCATGGATTCACACAACAGAGGATAGGGAGGAAGGGGATGGGGCAGCAAGCTAACTGTTCAGAGAAGGCGGGTATTAGGAACTTTATTGTTTTTAAAACATTGTGTCTGTGCGAACTACTTAAAATATGAACAAGTATGCAGCATAATCTCACTTTTATTCAGGAAGAAGAGGACGTTTGTGACTGTGACTCCGGGCTCACTTGGCAGAAACCCCCCCTGACCCTCCACCCCCTATCGCAAAATGTAATGCCCGTGAAAAGGGTAGGTGAACACAGTGTTATATAGAACATAGTCCTGAGAGCACGGTTGAAAATGAAAACTAGATATAGTGTATGGTATAAACTATGCACCAAAAAGTGTGATATAAGATGAACCGGGCGTGAAATATAATATGCAATACATTGTGCGCAATGACAGATTCATTGGAGAGCGCGAGATAGCACACGCACTAGCGCGTGCTATGCGATATGCGCCTTGGAGTGTAATATGCACAGGGCAGTGTTGTGTAACCTAACTAGTCTCTAAAGTTGTAATATAAAATATGTGCTGGGGAGTGTAACGTTGCATATGCACTGTGACAAAGATATGGATCCCAGATTGTAATATGCATGGCATAGCACTGTGCGTTAAAACATAGGCATTGAGAAAGGCACGTTAGATGGGGCAATATAACCCGTGCGAAGACAAGTGTGGCATGACATATTCACGGGGTGGTGTTACAGTGCACATGGGCTAGAGAGTGTCATAGCATATGCACTAGCTAGTGGAATACAACACAGAGGTGTGTGGCACTCGGCAGGCAATGGTGGCTGTAACACAGCATTGGGCTCTGTCAGGAGCACGCTGTGACTCTCAAGTGATGTTGGTCCCCTTTTCAGAGAGTAAAATAAAAAGTATTACACATCCAGCAGTGGATGTGTGTTTTATTAACCGTGAGGAGGGTTTCTTGCATAGTTTTGGTCGAATTGTTGTCGAATCCCCTTTGAATGGCTTGGTGTGCATGTGTATTAAATGTGCCCGTCAATAGCTACCCATGTTTGTATAAATAAACGACAAGGGTGTCTACCAGGATTAGGCACGGTAGGGCATCAGACATGTCAGAGCTTCACTAGTGGTGTAAATACATTCCACGTGGATTCATTGCATGCATAGTCTCCTTTTAATGAATATCACGCAAATCGTCATGGTGATAGGTACGTACGGTTTGTCCAGCATGTCCTAGGTGTGTCTATAAATATATATTTTTTAAAAATAATAAAAAACAGTGGCCGGCCCTGGGGATTGGGGTCAAAAAAATATAATTAGGAGACTGGCCCTGGGGGATGGGGTCATCAGGGCCAATAAATTAGAATAAGAAGGGGAACCAAACAGCCCCCCTTCTTAAAAAACTAAAATAAATAAAAGACTGGCATCGTGCCGGAGGCCATGCCCCCTCCGTGCAGCACTCTGCAAACGCGCCCCCAACAGGCATCTCCAGTATGCGCCAGGGAGCTGCGCTGCAGCCAGGTGTTCTGAGGCCAAGCCCCTTTTTACACCTCTCTGCAACGCAGCTCTGTGGCGCTTACTGGAGGTACCTAGTGGTCTAGTTTGACCCTAGGGACCCTTAGGATTCAAGGGGACTTAATCTCTCAACTTAGAACAGCCACAGGGCGCGTTTACACAGTGGTGAAGGGAGGGGACGGGGCCTGAGGTGACGTGTGCAAACACGCACTATGGCACGTTTTAAATTGGGGATATAATTTCCCTTCAATACTGAGGGCCCCTGGGGGCTAACTAGCCCACCAAGTGCTTCCAGTAAGCGCCACTGAGCTGCATTGCAGAGAGGTGGTCCAGGCCGTGACACTTTTTACACCTCTCTGCAACGCAGCTCTGTGGCACTTACTGGAGGTACCTAGTGGGCTAGTTGGACCCTAGGGACCCTCAGGATTCAAATGAACTTAATCTCCCAACTAAAAATGGACACAGGGCGTGTTTACACAGTGGTGAATGGAGGGGACGGGGCCTGAGTTAACGTGTGCAAAAACGCCCTGTGGCCTGTTTTAAGAGGTAGTTTTAATCTCCATGCCCTATTATATACTAGGGGCTTACAGAGGAGGTCATGCTAATCACAGGGGGACCCCAACGCATAATGTTCCCTAGTGTATGTAGGTGTTTTCACTGTATTCTAAGTGTCTTTTAACATAGCACTGGCTCTAGGACTGGTTAGTCAGACTCAGTTACTACCAGTATCCGTCTGAAAAAGTTGAGGGTACAGGATGATTTTGCAACAAGGCTTATTTCTGCTCTTCTTTTTGTTCTTTCTGCACGCTATCCTTCTTCCTGCACTTATCTTCGTATTTGAGGACTTCTGTTGCTTCTTTCTGCACTTCTTTTGTTTCTTTCTGTGCATTTTTTCTTCTTTCTTCACATGTCCTATCTCTGTAGGCATAGTTAGAAATTAGCATTTAAAAAACCTTTGAAATTCACAGAAAAAACCATAGGTTTCAGGCACGTTATAGTTAGGAATTAGCATTTAAAAAACCTCAGAAATTCACTGAAAAAACCATAGGTTTCAGGGGTGTTATAGTTAGCTGGACTTTTCACTTGTACAAAACCATTGAAATTCCCCCGTTATAGTTAGTTCAGCTAACTATAACTCGCGCGCCAGCAATGCACTGCTGATGACGTCACATATTACATCACTCATGACATGGTCAGTGACATCACTCATGACATCACTGATGACATCTCAAATGACATCACTGATGACATCACTGATGACATCATCCTTGTGATAGAGTGGCAGACCTCCTCTCACCCTAATATAACCTTTGATGCACACATTCAAAAATAGAGACTAAAATTTTCAAAACAATGGACATACCAATACCAGTTACAACAACCTATTCAGTAATTCTAAGATCCACATACACATCCATTCATTCACCAACAGTCCTATACAGTCACTCATACATGTACTCACTCATCATATGTACTCATACACCTATACATCCTGTTACACAATGCCACTCATCCATAGAGTTACTCACACACATAGTCACTCATGCTAATAAAGAATCAAACATACATTTACTTGCATATACAGTTATACACACACCACCATACTTACTTCTACGGAAACTTACACATACTTATTCTTTTAAACAATCACTTATAGAAACACATACTTATTCATACAGGAACTCTTTCAATCTCTCACTCTCACATATACTCACATATATACACCAATAGTCACATATACTAGTTTAAAACATATGTAGTTACTCATAAAGACACTATTGAGACAGTCATTCACTCACTAACACACCCATACACACACTCATCCACCCATACAGTCCTGCACACATGCTGTGTTCAACACATACAAACAGTGAGTCACTCATTCATGCACCTATGCACTACGTAATACCCCCCACCGAACCATGCAGACACTCAGACTGATACTCAAAAAACCAACTAATAACCTATATAGACACCCATGTAGCTACTCACCAACCCATGCAGCCACTTATACACAAAGTGAGAGACTGATACAGATATTTACATATTTAAACATTACTCACTAAGCCATGTATTCACTATGATACACTTAATCAGTCAGTTACACAATCAATTTTTCAAAAACAAATCATCCATTTAGACACTTATTTACCCATTTATTCTTCCATCGACCTTGAGATATACATATATAAAACATATTTAATTTTCAGAAAAACACACATTCACTGGATGATGTCATCAGTGATGTCATCAGTGATGTCATTTGAGATGTCATCAGTGATGTCATGAGTGATGTCACTGACCATGTCATGAGTGATGTAATATGTGACGTCATCAGCAGTGCATTGCTGGCGCGCGAGTTATAGTTAGCTGAACTAACTATAACGGGGGAATTTCAATGGTTTTGTACAAGTGAAAAGTCCAGCTAACTATAACACCCCTGAAACCTATGGTTTTTTCAGTGAATTTCTGAGGTTTTTTAAATGCTAATTCCTAACTATAACGTGCCTGAAACCTATGGTTTTTTCTGTGAATATATATATATATATAATCTACTGGCAGTCGCCAGTAGATAGTTATAGCTAGGACCGAGTTCCCATAGTAAATCTGTAAATTCTATTTTGAATAACTTTGGCACCGGTTGACTTATCTTCGTGAAATTTTAAAAACTAATGAGGCGCTCCGCTCAGCTCCTACCCTGAAAGTCTCGGGGTGATTCGTCAAGCGGGGGCTGAGAAAAAAGGGGGGTCCCAAAACGCGTTTTCCCCATGCATTTTCCCATAGGACCTTTAGTCGAAGGTACAGCCCGAACGGCTGAACAGAATTACTTGAAATTTGGCAAAGAGGTAGTCCTCAGGTCAGGCATGTGCCTTTTGCTTAAATGGTGTAAATCCGTTCAATAATTCCTGAGAAAATCAAAAGTAAAATCACATATATATCTGGGCGGAGCCTAACCACACATCTCATCGTGAGATCTGATTGGCTGTCAGCACTTCATCCAAGAAGTGTTGGCAGCCATCTTGGGACCAATATACATGATAGCACCTCATTAAAAAGCATTGCAGTTAATAGAAGGTTTTAAGACTTTAGTTACATTATAAATCATTTGTTGATGGTACCATACTCATTTTAGGAATTGTGGTGTGTTCTAAGGTGATTTTACCATGTGAAAAAGCCTTCTGCTGTGATATCATGAATCATGTTTGAGAGAAAACTATTTTCTCATGCTTTTCCCACAGAGGTTTGGAAGGTGATCTATAAGCTAACAGAGCATATTTTCTGTAAATTCACATTATCTTTCTCAGTCATGTGAGAATGAAGTCTGACATTCTCAGTAAAACATGTACATCCAACAAGGACAGAGACTGTCAGTTGATTCCTTTGTGTTCTACTTCAGCTTCCCAGAGTGTTCTAAAGAGCAACTAGAGCGCTAACAGTCCTACTTATGACAAACGTATGGCACACCTGAAGCCATCTTGGTTGGAATAAAGTGGTAATTCTTAAAACATTTAATTTAAAAAGGAACAACATGAGGTGGTTCATTTTACCATAGAAAGTATGATTAGTGCTGCAGAAAGAAAAATTAGGGCACGTTTTGAGTGACTTCTCAAATCCTCTTATATTTCATTAAAAAATTCCGACAGGCAGACTGAAACATGCACTTTCAATACCAGCAGCAGACTTCCCTGGTGAGCAGTAGCTTTACTACAGTGATCTAATAAGCAACTAGAGTGCTAACATTCTGAATTTATGGCAAATTTGTGACACATCTGAATGCCTTCTTGATGGAATCAAAGTAAAAAACTGAAAGTATTTCCTACTGAGGAGACTGTAGTAAATGAGGAAATTAGGAAACATCATAACGAATAAGTCTCCCAAAATGGCCACCAGAGACAAAAGAGCCCAAATGTAGCCCAAATATCACCCAGATGTAGCCCAAGTATAGCCCAATGACAGAATGTCCCAGAGTGTTCTAACGAACAACTAGAGCGCTAACAGTCTTACTTATGACAAAAGTATGGCACACCTGAAGCCATCTTGAATGGAATAAAGTGGTAACACTTTAAACATTTAATTTACAAAGGAACACAATGAGGGGATTCATTTTGCCGTAGAAATTATGATTAGTGCTGCCAATAGAAAAATTAGGGCACATTTTGACTTCTCAAATCCTCTTCCATGTCATTAAAAAAATTCTGACATGCAGACTGAAACATGCACTTTGAATACCAGCAGCAGACTTCCCTGGTGAGCAGCAGCTTTACTACAGTGATCTAATGAGCAACTAGAGTGCTAACATTCAGAATTTATGGCAAATGTGTGACACATCTGAATGCCTTCTTGATGGAACCAAGTAAAAAACTGAAAGTATTTCCTACTGAGGAGACTGCAGTAAATGAGGAAATTAGGAAACGTCATAACAAATAAATCTCCCAAGATGGCCACCAGAGACAAAAGAGCCCAAATGTAGCCCAAATATCACCCAGATGTAGCCCAAGTATAGCCCAATGACAGAATGTCCCAGAGTGTTCTAACGAACAACTAGAGCGCTAACAGTCTTACTTATGACAAAAGTATGGCACACCTGAAGCCATCTTGATTGGAATAAAGTGGTAACACTTAAAACATTTAATTTACAAAGGAACAAAATGAGGGGGTTCATTTTTCCATAGAAATTATGATTAGTTCTGCAGAAAGAAAAATTAGGGCACATTTTGACTTCTCAAATCCTCTTCTATTTCATAAACAAATTCTGCCATGCAGACTGAAACATGCACTTTGAATACCAGCAGAAGACTTCCCTGGTGAGCAGTAGTTTTACTACAGTGATCTAATGAGCAACTAGAGTGCTAACATTCAGAATTTATGGCAAATGTGTGACACATCTGAATGCCTTCTTGATGGAACCAAAATAAAAAACTGAAAGTATTCCCACTGAGGAGACTGCAGTAATTGAGGATATTAGGAAACTTCATAACAAATATATCTCCCAAGATGGCCACCAGAGACAAAAGAGCCCAAATGTAGCCCAAATATCACCCTGATGTAGCCCAAGTATAGCCTAATGACAGAATGTCCCAGAGTGTTCTTAAGAACAACTAGAGCGCTTACTGTCTTACTTATGACAAACGTATGGCACACCTGAAGCCATCTTGATTGGAATAAACTGGTAACACTTAAAACATTTAATTTAAAAAGGAACACAATGAGGGGGTTCATTTTGCCATAGAAATTATGATTAGTGCTGAAGAAAGAAAAATTAGGGCACATTTTGAGTGACTTCTCAAATCCTCTTCTATTTCATTAAAAAATTCTGATATGCAGACTGAAACATGCACTTTTAATACCAGCAGCAGACTTCCGTGGTGAGCAGTAGCTTTACTACAGTCATCTAATGAGCAACTAGAGTGCTAACATTCAGAATTTATGGCAAATGTGTGACATATCTGAAAACCTTCTTGATGGAATCAAAGTAAAAAACTGAAAGCATTTCCTACTGAGGAGACTGCAGTAAATGAGGAAATTTGGAAACTTCATAACAAATAAATCTCCCAAGATGGCCACCAGACACAAAACAGCCTAAATGCAGCACAAATATCACCCAGATGTAGCCCACATGTAGCCCAGTGACAGAAGTGTGCAAAACACTTATTTTTTGTGTATTTGCAGTTTTATATAGTGCAGACTTGTCAGGTATTGGAATGCTTTACATAAGCATTGGTTACATCACACAAGATCAAATTCATTTTGGTTGTAGACATGGGAAGATTAAATGATATGACCACAATCACAGAATGTTGAGCTGAAGCAGAAACTCCAACCTGGTTCCCCAGTTGCAAAGTCTGCAGCTCTGGAAGTAACACCACATCCTCTCGCCAAGGTGCAACATTTAATCAAGTGGTCAACTGGATAAACAAACATAAAGATTACAAATAATTTAAAAGTTCTTTGTCGCTATTTGAAAACTCAGAAAAAATGTCCTCATTTTAGTTTTTTAGAGCACTAACCATAATTTTGATGCAAATAAGACCCTCCCATATATGTAATTTCTAAAGGAAATACTCTAGGTATTACAGTTTTGATTACATCAAGATGACGTCAGGCGTTCCACACTTTTGTAATAAATATAGAATGTTAGCAATCTAGTTGTTCATTGGGATACTGTTGAGAGGCAGAGGCCAGGGGCACGGACTCTGAAAATTGAAGGCAGGTAGGAGAGTACAGAGGCAACAATTTGACCACACTGGGCAGGCAGGAAGGGCAGTGGCAGCACAACAGACTATGGAGGGCAGTGGAAAGGGGGGCAGGGGCAACAAACCAACAATACAGGACTGGCAAGAGAGGCTGTGGCAATATATTAGACCATTGTGGGCAGAAGGAAGAGGCAGTAGTAGTACAACCATACATGCCAACAGACCCGTTTCAGCCAGGAAACGTCCAATGTTTTTAAGCTCAAATGGGCTTTATTTGATCTGTCTCCTGTCTACAATCTCCTCTTTTTCAATGTAACTCAAAGGGGAAAATCAATACCCCAGTTTTTTTTCAAAATCTCCCTCTTACCAAGTTCAAAATGTTCGCAAGTATGGTACATTGAATCATGGTAGGCAGGAGGAATTGGGGTAGGGACATGGACTCGGATAACAGAGGACAGGAGGGACATGGAGAGGTGCACCAAACTGACACTACAGGGCAGGCATCAGGGTTTGCAGCAGCACAATACACCACACAGTGCAAGCGGGACGGAAGTGCAGCACAACAATCCATAGAAAGCAATAGGGAGGGGACAGGACCATGCACATGGACAACAGAGAACAGATGGGAAAGAGGCAATGGTAGCTAGCTGACCATAATGGACAGACAGGAGAGAAAGCTGCAGCATAACAGACCATAAAGGGCATGAGGGACGGATCAGGGGCATTACAATGGAACAGACAAGCCAGGAGGGAGGGAATAGGGGGTCTGCACATGGAAACAGAGGGCTGGGGGCAAGGTGGCAGGGCAGGAGCAGCAAGATGACCACGGAGGTCAGGCAGGATGGGCACTAGAAACAAGACACACCATGGAGAGCAACAATGAGTCTATGGTGGCATACACACAGACCATGGAGGGAAGGTGGGAGGGGGTCAGGGGCAGCTAGCTGACCACACAGGGAAGGCTGGAGGGGCCATGTCAGCACAGAAGACCATGCATGGCAAGCGGGAGGGTTAGTGGCAGCACAATGGCTATGATGGGCAAGAAGGAGGGTGCAGGGGCGTGCACAAAGGACCATGGAGGATAGAAGGGAGGGTCAGGACCTGGGCACAGACAAGAGAGTTCAGGGGAAGGGGCCTCACAACAGACCGCACGGGGCAGGCCGGAGGAGCAGTTGCAGCACAACAAATCAGGGAGGGCAGAAGGGTGTGGCAGTAAAATGGACCATGGAGGACAGGAGGAAGGGGATAGGGGCATGGCATGTGGACAGGCAGGGTGGATGTGGCAGGGACAGGTTACAGTCATCTGACAATGCTAGGCAGGTGGGAGGGGAGTGGCAGCTCAACAGAACACTCAGAGTAGATAGGAGTGGCCGGTCCATGGAACATAGTGGGCAAAAAGGATGGAGCAGGGGCATGCACAAAGACATCGGAGGGCAGGGGGAAGGAGAATAGGGGCAGCAATCTAAGAACAGCGGCTAAGCAGGAGGTCAATGATGGGCCATAGAATTGGGCAATGGAGGGCAGGAGGAGTGGACTGGTATATCATGCTAAATGGAGGGCAGTGGCAGCACATCAGACCATGCATGGCAGGAGGGAGGAGGCTAGTCCATGGATTCAGACAACAGAGGATAGGGAGGAGGTGGATGGGGCAGCAAGCTAACTGTTGAGAGAAGGTGGGTATTAGAAACTTTATTGTTTTTAAAATGTGTGTCTGTGCGAACTACTTAAAATATGAACAAGTATGCAGCATAATCTCACTTTTATTCAGGAAGAAGAGGACGTTTGTGACTGTGACTCCGGGCTCACTTGGCAGAAACACCCCCTGACCCTCCACCCCCATCGCAAAATGTAATGTTCGTGAAAAGGGTAGGTGGACGCAGTGTTATATAGAACATAGTCCTGAGAGCACGATTGAAAATGAAAACTAGATGTAGTATATGGTTTAAACTATGCACCAAAAAGTGTGATATAAGATGAACCGGGGCGTGAAATATAATATGCAATACATTGTGCGCAATGACAGATTCATTGGGGAGCGCGAGATAGCACAGGCACTAGCGCGTGCTATGCGATATGCGTCTTGGAGTGTAATATGCACAGGGCAGTGTTGTGTAACATAACTAGTCTCTAAAGTTGTAATATAAAATATGTGCTGGGGAGTGTAACGTTGCATATGCACTGTGACAATGATATGGATCCCAGATTGTAATATGTATGGCATAGCGCTGTGCGTTATAACATACACATCGAGGAAGGCACGTTAAATGGGGCAATATAACCCGTGCGAAGGCAAGTGTGGCATGACATATTCACGGGGTGGTGTTACAGTGCACATAGGCTAGAGAGTGTCATAGCATACGCACTAGCTGGTGGAATACAACACAGAGGTGTGAGGCAATCGGCGGGCACTGGTGGGTGTAACACAGCATTGGGCTCAGCCATGAGCACGCTGTGACTCTCAAGTGAGGTTCGTCTCCTTTCCAGAGAGTAAAATAAAAAGTATTACACATCCGGCGGTGGATGTGTTTTTTATTAACAGTGAGGGGGGTTTCTTGCATAGTTTGGTCAAATTTTTGTCGAATACCCTTTGAATTGCTTGGTGTGCGTGTATATTAAATGTGCCCGTCAATAGCTACCCATGTTTGTATAAATAAATGACAAGGGTGTCTACTTGGAGAGTACCCACCGGCTGGGGCGCCGGGATTAGGCACGGTAGGGCGTCAGACACGTCAGAGCTTCACTAGCAGTGTAAATACATTCCATGTGGATTTATTCTATGCATAGTCGCCTTTTAATGAATATCACGCAATTCGTCATGGTGATAGGTACATACGGTTTGTCCAGCATGTCCTAGGTGTTTCTCTAAATATATATATTTTTAAAATATTAAAAAACAAAGGCCGGCCCCGGGGGATGGGGTCCCCGGAGCCATAAGTGGCCTGAGGAGGGGGGCAACGCAGCCCCCTCTTAAAGAATTTAAATAAAAAAAGGCCATGACCCGGGAGTTGGGGTCCCCGGGGCCGATTAAGGCCTTGGGAGGGCCAAATTAATTTTTTTCAACAAAACATATTAGGGTGCAGGCCCTGGGGGATGGGTTCCCCAGGGCCAGTAAATTAGAAAATGAAGGGGGGCCACACAGCCCTCCTTCTTAAAAAAATAAAATAAATAAAAGACCGGCATCGCGCTGGAGGCCACGCCCCCTCCTTGCAGCACTCTGCAAACGCGCCCCCTGGCCAGTTGTAAGTTGGGGAATTAATTCCCCTTCAATACTGAGGGTCCCTGAGGGCCAACTAGCCCAACAGGTATCTCCAGTGTGCGCCAGGGAGCTGCGTTGCAGACAGGTGTTCTGAGGCCATGCCCCTTTTTACACCTCTATGCAACGCAGCTCTGTGGCACTTACTGGAGGTACCTAGTGGGCTAGTTTGACCCTAGGGACCCTTAGAGAGGTGGTCTAGGCCGTGCCCCTTGTTACATCTCTCTGCAACGCAGCTCTGTGGCGCTTACTGGAGGTACCTAGTGGTCTAGTTGGACCCTAGGGACCCTCAGGATTCAAGGGGACTTAATCTCCCATCTTAAAACGGCCACAGGGCGTGTTTACACAGTGGGGAAGTGAGGCGACGGGGCCTGAGGTGACGTGTGCAAACACGCCCTGTGGCGCGTTTTAAGAGGTAGTTTTAATCCCCTGCCCTATTATATACTAGGGGCTTACAGAGGAGGTCATGCTGATCACAGGGGGACCCCAACGCATAGTGTTCCCTAGTGTATGTAGGTGTTTTCATTGTATTCTGAGTGTCTTTTCACATAGCACTGGCTCTAGGACTGGTTAGTCAGACTCAGTTACCACCAGTATCCGTCGGAAAATTTGAGGGTACTGGATGATTTTGCAACAAGGCTTCTTTCTGCTCTTCTGTTTGTTCTTTCTGCACGTTATCCTTCTTCCTGCACTTTTCTTCGTCTTTGAGGACTTCTGTTGCTTCTTTCTGCATTTCTTTTTTTCTTTCTGTGCGTTTTTTCTTCTTTTTTCACATGTCCTATCTCTGTAGGCATAGTTAGAAATTAGCATTTAAAAAACCTTTGAAATTCACTGAAAAAAACATAGGTTTCAGGCACGTTATAGTTAGGAATTAGCATTTTAAAAACCTTAGAAATTCACAGAAAAAAACATAGGTTTCAGGGGCGTTATAGTTTGCTGGACTTTTCACTCGTACAAAACCATTGAAATTCCCCCGTTAGAGTTAGTTCAGCTAACTATAACTTGCGCGCCCGCAATGCACTGCTGATGACGTCACATATTACATCACTCATGACATGGTCAGTGACATCACTCATGACATCACTGATGACATCTCAAATGACATCACTAATGACATCACTGATGACATCATCCTTGTGATCGAGTGGCAGACCTCCTCTTCCCCTAATATAACCTTTGATACAAACATTCAAAAATAGAAACTACAATGTTCAAAACAATGGATATACTAATACCAGTTACAACAACCTATTCAGTAATTCTAAGATCCACATACACATCCACTCATTCACCAACAGTCCTATACAGTCACTCATACATGTACTCACTCATCATATGTACTCACACACCTATACATCCTGTTACACAACACCACTCATCCATAGAGTTACTCACACACATAGTCACTCATGCTAATAAAGAATCAAACATCCATTTACTTGCATATACAGTTATACACACACCACCACACTTACTTCTACAGAAACTTACACATACTTAGTCTTTTAAACAATCATTTATAGAAACACATACTTATTCATACAGTAACTCTTTCAATCTCTCACTCTCACATATACTCACTTATAAACACCAATAGTCACATATACTTTTTTAAAACATATGTAGTTACTCATAAAGACACTATTGAAACAGTCTATCACTCACTCACTGCTGTCTTCAACACATACAAACAGTGAGTCACTCATTCATGCACCTATGCACTACGTAATACCCCCCACCGAACCATACAGACACTCAGACACTCATACTGATACTCAAAAAACCAACTAATAACCTATATAGACACTCATGTAGCTACTCACCAACCCATGCAGCCACTTATACACAAAGTGAGAGACTGATACAGATATTTACACATTTAAACCTTACTCACTAAGCCATGTATTCACTAAGATACACTTAATCAGTCAGTTATACAATCAATTTTTCAAAAACAAATCATCCATTTAGACACTTATATACCCATTTATTCTTCCATCGACCTTGAGATATACATATATAAAACATATATAATTTTCTGAAAAACACACATTCACTGGATGATGTCATCAGTGATGTCATTTGAGATGTCATCAGTGATGTCATGAGTGATGTCATGAGTGATGTCACTGACCATGTCATGAGTGATGTAATATGTGACGTCATCAGCAGTGCATTGCGGGCGCGCGAGTTATAGTTAGCTGAACTAACTATAACAGGGGAATTTCAATGGTTTTGTATGAGTGAAAAGTCCAGCTAACTATAACGCCCCTGAAACCTATGGTTTTTTCAGTGAATATATATATATATATATATATATATTGTATTCACTGAAAATCATCAAGCAAGTATAAGCGTTTTCTAAGCGTTCATGAGTTCCATACATATATACTAGCCTACTACTAAAGTGAGATGAGTATAATAGGTGTACTAGTAATGAGTGATACATGTATATATATATAAATTATTTATTGGCGGTCGCCAGTAAATAGTTATAGTTAGGACCTAGTTTCCATAGGAAAAGCGTTTTTCTTTTCCCAATAACTTTGGCACCAGTTGACGAATCTTTGCGAAATTTCTAAGACTTGTGGCCCGCTCCGGTCAGCTCCTATCCTGTAAGTTTTTGGGTGATTCGCCAAGAGGGGGCCGAGAAAAAAGGGGGGTCCCAAAAAGTGTTTTATCCATGTTATTTTCCTAAGGAAACTTTAGACACGGCTACAGCCCGAACTGCGGAATGGAATTACACCAAATTAGGCAAAAAGGTAGCCCTTGGTTCAGAAAGAGCCCTTTTTAGGTCTCGCCTGAGCCAGCGCATGTGCCGCACTACGAGACATTTAGTAAGTGTGTTTTGAAAGTGCTTCCACAGGCATTTTCTGGCCTCGAGCTTGCGGTTACGAGCGCGTGCACGCACACAGCCGCCATCTGTCTTTCCTCCATCACGGGTCATTAAGTGCATCGCGATCACTTTCACGACCGCGCAGCTAATGCTTGTTCTGAAGAGTGATTGGGCTTGTTTTACCTCTAGCATCCATAAACGGCATCATTAGAATCTCCACACATTCTGCACGGTCGCCATGATGGAATGGGAGCGTTGAGCGTTTTTGTGTAGATTGAAAACGGGCACCACTGATCACTGTCCTATACTTTTTCCGTTTCTTTGCTGGTCCTCTTCTTTCCCGGCGCAGACTCTTACCTTTGGCTTGACTGGCTCTGCTTTGAGAAACAATGGGCGATTTGGTTGCTCGCGCTTTCAGAAATTTTAACGTGGAAAGCAGGGCTCACAAGGTGGTCAGCTAGGAAAAGCCGAAAGCGGCTCTGCTTCACCCTACAACACCACATGAGTTACGCATTTGTGAGTATTTGGGATGTGCGCACGTGGGGCATGTGGCAGGTATCCTTGTTTTTTAAAATTCTTATTGTATCTATTGTGCAATTTCGTGTAACATTTGTGCACCCCTGCTCCATTTAATGACATTTGAGTTATGCGCCGAGCGTTCATGTGTTTGCTGTTGCCCTCTACAAACCTACTTGCAAGACTGCCCATGCGCAGCAACATGTGACCTTGACATTTCTAGGGTGTGTGTTCTGTACACGATGAATTGGATTTGTCCTTAATTGGAGGCCATACCAATGTCAGGCTTCCTACTTGTGCCACTACGTTGTAGAGGTGCCACCTGCTGGATCGTACCGGGTTGATGTTCTCATGGAGCTTATGGGCATTGTGCTTCTCACATGTTGTATTTTGGTTATGAAATGGTCATTGGTTTTTATATCGGTTTCTCGTTCATTTCTTTTCTTTTTTTTTTTTTTTTTTTTTTATAAACACAAAAATATTTAATATTAATTATCTTAAACAGTCTTTTTTTTTTTTTTTTTTTGAAACCGTTTATTACAAGTCTCAAGAGTATACAAGTATGGGCCTACAACCTTCCGGCCGCTAGCAATGACAGGAACATACGACATATATTTATGGAACACGTGGTGTTGCGGAGGAGCATGCTCAGGAGGTAACAACGTCAAAAGCCACATCATCCAGACCCCACTATACGGTTTCATTTTAAATTAAGAACAACAAAAAAAAAACACCCACAAGGCAACCCACAATCGGAAATAGCAGCACGTGCTCCCCTAGAGGGGGGATCCCAACTATCCACAGAAGTCTAAAGAGGGGGAAGAGAACAGAGTGAGGACTGGGGGAACCCAATGCCCGGCAGCGGGGGAATGAGTCGGCTAGGGGGATGGGGCTGGCGAGGTATCAGGCAGCAAAGGTGGTGCACAGATACCCCCGCGGTAGGCGTTCCAGGGGCCCCATACTTTCACCCATGTCCCAGGCTTACCCCTCGCCACATACACCACCTTTTCTCGAAACATGCACCAGTCCATGTGTTCTTTCCAGGCCGAGACCGTCGGGGGACTCTGGGATCCCCACAGTTGAGCAATATCACGCTTGGCAATCATATATCCCAGAGTCACCCACCACGTCTGCGGCGCCGAGTAATCAGTCGGTTCCCACACATTGAACAGGCATCTCCTCGCTTCAGGCAACAGCGCCACATGCGTAACCAGTCGCAGCACCTCATGTACACCACGCCAGAACCCCTCCACCTCCGGGCACTCCCACAAAATATGCAAAAAGGTTCCCAAAGCACCACACCCACGCTTACACAACCCATCTCCAGCATAGCCCATACGCAGAAGCTTTGGCCCCGTCATGTAGACCCGGTGGAGTATCTTGAGCTGGACGAAGCGAAGGCGAGCCGGTATGGCCACCTCCTTCGGGGAGGCCACTGCGGAGGTCCAGTCCTCGTCGTCCAACTCCAGCCCGTCGGCAACCCAAGCCGCGCGAAGGGCAGTCAACAGGCCCGAGCGGTCATTTATCAGCTTTTTGTATATCAGTGAGATCGTGCTGTCCGGGACGTGCCCATCCAGAATTCTATCCTCCAGGGGGGAATATTCCGGGATGGAGGCAACGTCCGAGAAGACGGAGCCCAGCGCATGACGGACCTGCAAATACCGAAAGTATTCACTGCCCTGCAACTGAAATTCCGTCTGCAGCATATCGAACGTTTTAAATCCTCCCCTCGTCCAAAGATCCCCCACTTTACTGATACCTATTATGTCCCACTTCTCAAAGCCCTTAGAGGTCCACAGGGAGCCTAACCGCTCAGACGCGTATAGTGGTGACGCCCGGGTCAAACGGTCCTTCCACCCCATAGCTGCATTGGCCGCGTGCCACACTTGCACCATGACACGCGTGGGGCCCGTCAGACGAGCGTCGGGCGCGCTAGAATAGAGCGCTCAATTGTAGTTGCCACCTGGCAGGAGCATCTTGTCCATTTCGAATGCCGGGTTTAAGGCGGGCCCGTCTCGTTCATTTCTTGTTCTGTTTTTTTTATGCTGAACATTTACAACGTGTATAGTAGGTGAATCGCCACCCAGCGTGTTCCCTCCATCCAGCACTCCCACACATTTGGAAACAAGCATTGGCATAGCCAATAGGTCTCGCTTTTGGGACCTTATAAGTATTTAGTTATGCAGCACAATATCCTTGGTGCAATAACATCAACTGCTGCACGGCTAAAAACTTATAAGGTCCCAAAAGCGAGACCTATTGGCTATGCCAATGCTTGTTGTTAAATGGTGTAAATCCGTTCAGTAGTTCCTGAGAAATTTTAAAAAAGAGGTCAGAAAATCAATTTCCCATAGGAAGCTTTAGACACGGCTACAGCTGGAACAGCTGAACGGAATTACACCTAATTTGGCAAAAAGGTAGTGCTTGCTTCAGAAAGCGCCCTTTTTTAAATGGTGTAAATCTGTTGGGTAGTTGCTGAGAAAATCAAAAATTAAAAGTTTAGAGAATATAGAGGCGTGGTGGATCCGTGCACCTTCCCGACCACAAGCTGTATTCTAATTGGCTGTCAACACTCCAAACCAGGAAGTGTTGGCAGCCATCTTGTGACTCGGTAGAACCGAGTCACAAGAAAAGAGAAAAAGAAACGCGAAAAACAAGAAAAGGGGGCAGGGTAGAAACACCCTGACCCCCTAGGCCTGCTCAGGGGGTACCACAAGGACCCCCAGGGCCCAAAACAGCATTTAAAAAAAAACAATCGTCCGAATTCGCACTGGGTGAGTGAATCCGGCCGAGAAAATAAAATAAAAACGAAGCACGGGCTCTCGTGCTTCATTGTATTGAAGTCTCCGGATGGGAACGGTTCTGGGGGCAGCGAAAAGAATGTGTGGGGGGCCTCCCCAGAGCTTGATTAAAGAGTTGCGGGGGGCAACTCCACCCCCGGGGCTTATTTTTTAATGGGTGGGGGGCCTCCAAGGCCCCCCTAAGCCCCGGGGACCGCCACCCCCAGGGCTTTCATTGATTATTTTGCGGGGGCTCATTGCCCCCCGCTGCCCCGGGGACCACCACCCGCGGGGTTTTATTTTAAAAATAATACACCTGTGTGGGGGTGCTTGAGTCCCCCCACACGCCCCGGAGTCTGCCACCTCCCCAGGGCACTAATATTCAAATGCGGACCCCCGAGCCCCGGGGACCACCACCTCCCCGGGGCTGTGCAACTCTTGGAGCCCTTGATGGCCCTGGGGACCGCCACCCCCCAGGGCCGGCTCTTGCAGTGTCCTGGGGTGCCCACCCCCGGGACACTGCTGTTTGCTATGACAGGGCGGGAGCCGTGCGGCTCCTGTCCTGTCATAGCAAACTGTGGTTTGGGTTTTGAAAGCAAGAGCAGGAAACCTGCTCTCGCTTACAAAAATCAAACCACATTGCTTTTCCACACGGAGAGTTGCATGTCAGCAGCTCCCCATGTGGAAAAGCAATGCCGGCTCCCGCAGGACGTGGGAAGCCGGCAAGGACCGTGAGGCATTGGGGATCCCCCCACGGTCCCCAATGAAGAGGCCAGACCCCGGGGAAAGGGGCCCCAGAGCCAGAAGTGGCCCAGGAGAGGGGCCATGCGGCCCCCCTCCTCTGTGTATAAAAAAAAGGAGAGGCCAGGCCCCGGGGATGGGATCCCCGGGGCCATATTTGGCCTGAGGAGGGGGGCCATGCAGCCCCCCTCACAAAAAAAACCCAAAGGATGGCCAGGCCCCGGGGATGGGGTTCCCAGGGCCAGAAGTGGCCCGGGAGGGGGGGACCATGCAGCCCTTCTTTCCAACAATATGTGTGGCCATGCCCTGGGGGGCAGGAATTGGCCATGGGAGGGGGGCCCACGCAGCCCCCCTGCCATTTACATAAAAAAAGGGGACCAGGCCCTGGGGGATGGGGTCCCCACAGCACAAAAAAGGCAAGAGAAGGGGGGCCACACAGCCCCCCTTCTTAAATGTTTTTTTAAAAAGCCGGCATCACGGCTAGGCCCCAGCCCCTCCCTGCAACACTCAGCAAACATGCCCCCCTGGCGCGTTTAAAGTTGGGGAATTAATTCACCTTGAATACTGAGGGTCCCTGGGGGCCAACTAGCCCACCAGGTACCTCCAGTAAGTGCCACAAGGCTGCGTTGCAGAGAGGTGGTCAAGGTCACGCCCCTTTTTACACCTCTCTGCAACGCAGCTCTGTGGTGCTTACTGGAGGTACCTGGTGGGCTAGTTGGACCCCAGGGACCCTCAGGATTCAAGGGGACTTAATCACCCAACTTACAACACGCCAGGGGGCGAGTTTGCAGAGTGGTGGAGAAAGGGGGCATGGCCTTTGTCTACCTCTCACCAACCCCACTCCGTGGGGCTTACTGGAGGTAAAAGGTAGGCTAGTTGGCTCCTAAAAGGACCCCCAGCAGTGAAGGGGACTTCAATCCCCATCCAAGAGCGTGCCAGGGAGCGCGTTTGTAGAGTGGTGGGCAAAGTGGGCATAGCCTGGTACGAGTACTTACCAATGCTGCTGTTTGGGACTGACTGGAGGTAATAGTTTGGGAAGTTGGCCCCCAAGGATGTCCTTGGGGGCCAACTACCCCTCTTGTTACCTCCAGCAAGTCCCACACAGTGGGATTGCTAAGACGTCTTCGGAGGCCATGACCCCCTTTCTCTACCATTCTGCAAACGTGCCTCGTGGCAGACTACGGGATGGGGGGTGAAGTCCAATTTAGTCCTGAGGGAGTTTGGGGGCCAAGAATCCTTCCTGGTTCCTCCTGTAAGTCCTACGCAGCGGAATTCCTGAACGTTGGTTGGACGCCCAGCACCCTTTCTCCACCACTCTGCAAGCACGGCTACTAGTTAAAGTAGCATGCTTCTGCACCTCTGACTTAGAGGTAGGTTTAATCCCCCTGCCCTATTATGTACTAGTGCCTTACAGAGGAGGTCATGCTAATCACAGGGGTACCCCAACGTATAGTGTTCCCTAGTGTATGTAGGTGTTTTCACTGTATTCTAAGTGTCTTTTAGGATAGCACTGACTCTAGGCCTGGTTAGTAAGAGTCAGTCACCACCAGTACCCATCTGAAAAAGTTGTGGGCATAGGATGATTTTGAAACAAGGCCTCTTTATGCTCCTCTGTTGCTTCTTTCTGCACGTCTTGCTTCTTCCTGCACTTTTCTTAGTCTTTGTGGACTTCTGTTGCTCCTTTCTGCATTTCTTTTTTCTTTCTGTGCGTTGTTTCCTCTTTCTTCGCATGTCCTACCGCTGTATGCATAGTTAGAAACTAGCATTTAAAAAACCTTTGAAATTCACTTAAAAAACCACAGGTTTCAGGCATGTTATAGTTAGAAATTAGCATTTAAAAAACCTCTGAAATTCACGAAAAAACCGTAGGTTTAAGGCACATTATAGTTAGAAATTAGCAGTTAAAATACCTTAGAAATTCAGTGAAAAAACCATAGGTTTCAGGGGCGTTATAGTTAGTTGGACATTTCACTCGTACAAAACCAGAGAAATTCCCCCGTTATGGTTAGTTTAGCTAACTATCACTCACGCCCCCGCAATGCACTGCTGATGATGTCACATATTACATCACTCATGACATGGTCAGTGACATCACGGATGACATCACTGATGACATCTCAAATGACATCACTGACGACATCACTGATTACATCATCCATGTGATAATTTGATGCATCTTCTCACACCCTAATATAACCATTGATACACCCACTCTAAATTACAGACTGCCATTCTCAAAACCATAGACACTCCAACACCAATAACTACATACCCACTCACTGATTCTTAGGTTTACACACACATCCACTCACTCATCCATACAGTCACTCATACTTATGGTCACTCAGTACATATATATATAATTTCTTTTTTTCACTGGAAAAACCATAGGTTTCAGGGGCGTTATAGTTAGTTGGACATTTCACTCATACAAAACCAGAGAAATTCCCCCGTTATAGTTAGTTCAGCTAACTATAACTATAATATATATATATATTATCTACTGGAGACGCCAGTAGATAGTTATAGTTAGAACCTAGTTTCCATAGGAAAAGCATTTATTCATGTGCCTATAATTTTGGTCTCGTTTGACGAATCTTTACAACATTTTCCAAAAAGTTAATCTTTTCAGATCAGCTCCTATCTTGAAAGTTTGGGGGTGATTCGTCAAGGGGGGGCTGAGAAAAAAGGGGGGTCCCAAAACGTGTTTTCTCCATGCAATTTCCATAGGAAACTTTAGACAAGCCTACAGGTCAAACTGCTGAACGGAATTACGCCAAATTTGGCAGGGAGAAAGGTCTTGGTCCAGAAAGCACACTTTTGTTAAAATGGTGTAAATCCGTTCAGTAGTTTTTGAGATATTAAAGGAAAACAAATATATATATGTCTGGGCGGAGCCTATCTCCCGAGCACAAGCTTGCCTCTGATTGGCTGCTAACACTTGAAACCAGGAAGTGTTAGCAGCCATCTTTTGCCTTGCATCAAGTGAAAATAAAACAAAGGTCCTGGGGCAATTTAATATACCGGAGCTCTGTCTGTGCGAAATACCCCTTTCACGCTCCCTCTCCCCACATCACCAGCTCACGGCTATGCCTTTAGAAGCCAGTCCATTGGCTCGCAGCTCTCTACTTCTGCCAGCCAGTACGCTGCTGCGTCAGCTCGTAGCTCTCTACCTCTGCCAGCCCGTACGCTGCTGTGCCTTTGCGAGTGGACGGCCCATAGGTCTCCCTCTGCGAGTCAAGCCCATGGGCTGCAGCCTTCGCTCTGCGAGCCTGGGTGCGAACTGTTGAAACTAGGAACTGTTGGCAGCCATTTTGAGATTCAGTCCACGTCAGCTCGCATCTCTTCGTCTACAAGACATTGAGTCCGTAGTTCTACGTCTGCGAGGCAACTCTGAAAACATCCTGGAACTCTGTGCGAGATACCCCTTTCACGCTCCCTCTCCCCACATCACCAGCTAGCAGCTATGCCTTTAGAAGTTATTCCATCGGCTCGCAGCTCTGCGTCTGTGAGCCGTCGGGCCCGCAGCTCTACCTCTGCGAGCCAGCCCATTAGCTCGTAGCTGTGTGTCTGCTAGCAGGCCCGTCAGCCCGCTGCTCTCTCTGTGCGAGTTAGACCACAGCTCTCTGAAGCATAGCCCCCAAAAACCTTCTCGGGCCCGTAACTTTCCCTCTCCGAACCACCGGTCGGCTCGCAGCTCTTCGTGTGTGAGTTCTCAGGCCCGCAATTGTATCTCTGAAGCCAAGAATGGAAATATACCGCAGCTCTCTCTCTGCGAGATACCCCCTTCACACACCCTCTCCCCACATCACTGTCCCACAGCTATCCCTTTGCAAGCCGATGGGCTGCACCTTTCCCTATACCAGTCAGCCCGCAGCTGTTCCTCTGCGAGCTGGCCCGCAGCTCTCCCTCTGCGAGCCGATGGGCCGCCGCTCTCCCTCTACGAGCTAGCCAGTTGGCTCGCAGCTCTTCCTCTACGAGCCAGCCCGCCGGCTCGTAAGTCTCTGTCTACGAACCACCGGTCGGCTCTCAGCTCTTAGTCTGCGACCCAGCCCTTTAGCTTGTGTTGATTTCATATTGTGGTTGCAAGAATTAGTCATTTGGGTTTTTTAACAATCTAGTTGATTGTTTTTTTTCCCCAGCTGTTTATGATGATACTACACTGACATCACTGTGAATAGTAAAGTTAAGTAGAATCTGAAAACAGCAGAAAAAGGGGGGAAAATATGTTTTCAAAATGTTAAATTAAGTTGTGTTATTTGATAAGTAACACTGTAATTTCAGAAATATATTACATTACACAACAGTTTTACAGTTTATTTTATTTTCTGTAGTGGAAAAGTAAAAAAAACAGTACTAATGACAAATAGCAGAATAGTAGTTTAATATTTAAAAAACCTTTGAAATTCACAGAAAAAAACCATAGGTTTCAGGCACGTTATAGTTAGAAATTAGCATTTAAAAAACCTTTGAAATTCACTGAAAAAACTATAGGTTTCAGAGACGTTATAGTTAGTTGGACATTTCACTCATAGAAAACCAGACAAATTCCACCGTTATACAAAACCATAGAAATTCCCCCGTTATAGTTAGTTCTGCTAACTATAACTTGCTCGCCCGCAATGCACTGCTGATGATGTCACATATTACATCATTCATGACATGGTCAGTGACATCACTGATGACATCTCAAATGACATCACTGATGGCATCATCCAGTGAATGTGGTTTAGTTTGAAATTTAAATATGTATTATATATATATATACCAATTTGTATTGAAGATTGAGTGGATATATAACTGTCTGGATGGAGGATTTAGTAGCTGTCTGACTGTCTATTTAAGTGAGTAATTAAAAGTATCTCACTTAATACATGGATTAGTAACTAAACTATGTGAATGTGTGCATCACTGTCTCTGTTGTTGCATTGCACACAAGTCCCTGTTTGGAGAAGCCCCCAAATACATCAAAGATCATTTGAAGCCCTATGTACCGGGCCGCCATCTTCGTTCCTCGCAGGCCAGTCTTCTTACCTGCCCCCGTTTTAGCATGACAACGCTTGGAGGTCGACCCTTCTCGGTCTTGGTACCCCAGATGTGGAACAAGCTCCTAGAGGATTTGCGCAGAGATGCAAAACTACTCCCATTTTGGAGGAGGCTGAAGACCATGTTATTTCTGGAGGCTTTTGCTTAGGCTTATTAGGATTAGGCTAACTTAGCGTTGCTGCTATGTTAGGTCTGTCGTCTATGAGGCAGCGCTTAGAGACCTTTGGTGATTAGCGCTATACAAATGAGAACAAACATAACATGCTGCATCAGTTGGTCACTAAATACATGCGTGTGTATATTAGTTATTGATTAGTTGGGTGAGTATTTGTATGGGACACTGAGTTTGTGTGTGGTTGGATGGGGTGTGTGTACCTCTATGCATAGATGTGTGAATGGTTGATTGACTAGGTGTATAGGTGTAAGAGTGCATGTGGAAACAGTTGTTTGGGTGACTGAGTGTATTTATATGTGTGTTGGTGAGCGAATATATGTTTTAGTTGTACATCTTCAACAAAGTAAAAAAATAAAAGGCATTGTATGTGAGAGTTGGTGTATATAAATAAGTATATATAAGAGTCAGTGATTGTGAGAGTAACTATATGAATGAGTGTATAATTGTAGTGGTGATTTTTGAACATATTAACTATGAGTTACTATGTGTTTGAATACATGAGGTATCATTGTGTAAGTGAGTAAATGTAAGTGTGATAAATTTATTTTATGAGTGAGTAGGATGACTGCATAACCGACTAAGATGATTGCTGATGTGTCAATGTCTATATATGTGTATAAGTGCATTTGATAGTGTTCTATTAATTAGTGACTGCATGTATAAGTGATTCTGTTGTTGAATGGGTACTTGTGTGTGTAGACTTAGGAATCAGTGAGTGGGTATGTAGTAACTGGTATTGGTGTGTCAATGGTTTCAAATATGGTACTCTGTATTTTACAGTGAGTGATGAAAGGTTATACTAGTATATGATGAGGTGTATCAGATTGTCACATGGATGATGTCATCAGTGATGTCATCATTGATGTCATCAGTGATGTCATTTGAGATGTCATCAGTGATGTCACTGACCATGTCATGAATGATGTAATATGTGACATCATCAGCAGTGCATTGCGGGCGCGCTAGTTATAGTTAAAAGAACTAACTATAACAGAGGAATTTCTATGGTTTTGAACGAGTGAAATGTCCAGCTAACTATAACACCCCTGAAATCTTTGTTTTTTTCTGTGAATTTCTAAGGTTTTTTAAATGCTAATTTTTAACTATAACGTCTCTGAAACCTATGGATTTTTCAGTGAATTTCAAAGCTTTTTAAAATGTTGGAGTGATAGGATAAGTAGATAGTGGTAGATAAGTGATTAAAGAAGTGCATGGGACAGACTGGACGATTCCTACACTGCATGAGTACTAACTGGGTATTTAGAAGAGTGTATCAATAGTATGTAGCTAGTTAGAGGTCTGCTTGGATAGTGCACAAAATATTATAGATGTACTTGTGTTAGTAGCTAGGCCATTCCATAAGTTCATGACTAGTAACTAGAATAATTACAGTATTACAGAGTGTATAGTGAATTTATAAGTGCTTAGGTATTGGTGGAGTAATAGGATAAGTAGATAGTGCTGGATGGGTGATTGGAGAAATGCATGGGACAGACAGGAGGATTCCTACACTGCATTGGTACTAACTGGGTATTTAGAAGAGTGTATCAATAGTTTGTAGCTGGTTAGAGGTGTGCATGCATAGTGTACAAAATATTGTACCTGCACTTGTGTTTTTGACTACGCCATTCCTTAAGTATACGACTAATAACTGGAGTAATTTCAGTGTTGTAAAGAAAGTGCGTGCTGAATTTCTAAGTGCTTAGGTATTGGTGGAGTGATAGGATACGTAGATAGTGCTGGATGGGTGAATGGAGAAGTGCATGGGACAGACAGATGGATTCCTAGACTGCATAGGTACTAACTGGGTATTTTGAAGAGCGTATCAATAGTATGTAGCTGGTAATAACACAGCAACTTAAAAAGAGAGAATTATCCTTATACCTGGTATTTTGGCACACTGACATGGGGGAGGGGGGAGGGTGTATATGCATATGGGAGTGCTGACGGACAACGAATTGCTAGTTGGTAGTGGTTTAGCTTAGGTTATGCATTGGTTCATAGCAGCTGGATATGACTGTCGGCACGATGATAATTGATGACGGTAATTGTAACTGTGTAAAGCAATAAAAATTGTTTTTGCAAAAAAAAAAAATCAATAGTATGTAGCTGGTTAGAGGTCTGCATGCATAGTGTACAAAATATTGTACCTGCACTTGTGTTCGTGGCTAGGCCATTCCTTAAGTATATGACTAATAACTGGAGTAATTTCAGTGCTGCAAAGAGAGTGCATGCTAAATTTATTAGTGCTTAAGTATTGGCAGAGTGATAGGATACGTAGATAGTGCTGGATGGTTAAATGGAGAAGTACATGGGACAGACAGAAGGATTCCTAGACTGCATAGGTACTAACTGAGTATTTAAATTACTGTATCAAAGCTATGTAGCTGATTAGAGGTCTGCATGCATAGTGCACAGAATATTGTAGCTGTACTAGTTTTACTGGCTAGGCCATTCCTTAAGTACATGACTAGTAACTAGAATAATTTCAGTGCTGCAAAGAGAGTACATGTTGAATTTATAAGTGCTTAGGTATTGTGGAGTGATAGGATACGTAGATAGTGCTGGATGGGTGATTGGAGAAGTGCATGGGACAGACAGGAGGATTCCTAGGTTGCATGGGTAGTACTTTACTAAGTAGCTGGTTAGAGGTTTATATATATAGTGCACAGCTGAATGTAGTTGTGCATTGATAGTGTTTGGATTACCTAATCTTACCTTGACAGTAGTACATATCAAAAAATGCTAAACATTTTTTTCAGTTATTATAAGTGCTTAGGTATTGGTGGAGTAATAGGATAAGCAGCTAGTGCTGGATGAGTGATTGGAGAAATGCATGGGACAGACAGGAGGATTCGTACAATGCAGAGGTACTAACTGGATATTTAGAAGAGCGTATCAATAGTGTGTAGCTGGTTAAAGGTCTGCATGCATATTGTATAAAATATTGTACCTGCACTTGTATTAGTGGCTAGGCCATTCTTTAAGTATATGACTAATAACTGGAGTAATTTCAGTGCTACAAAGAGAGTGCATGCTCAATTTATAAGTGCTTGGGTATTGGTGAAGTGATAGGATACGTAGATAGTGCTGGATGGATGAATGGAGAACTGCATGGGACAGACGGAAGGATTCCTAGACTGTATAGGTACTAACTGAGTATTTAAAAGACTGTATCAATGTTATGTAGCTGATTAGAGGTCGGAATGCATAGTGCACAGAATATTGTAGCTGTACTTGTTTTTCTGACTAGGCCATTCCTTAGGTACATGACTAGTAACTAGAATAATTTCAGTGCTGCAAAGAGAGTACATGTTGAATTTATAAGTGCTTAGGTATTGACCGAGTGATAGGATACGTAGATAGTGCTGGATGGGTGATTGGAGAAATACATGGCACAGACAGAAGGATTCCTAATGCATAGGTATTAACTGGGTATTTAGAAGAGCGTAATAATAGTATGTAGCTTGTTAGAGATCTGCATGCATAGTGTACAAAACATTGTACCTGTACTTGGGTCAGTGGCTATGCCATTCAAGTATATGACCAATAACTAGAGTAATTTCAGTGCTGTAAAGAGAGTGCATGCTAAATTTATTAGTGCTTAGGTATTGGCAGAGTGATAGGATACGTACATAGTGCTGAATGGTTGAATGGACAAGTGCATGGGACAGACTGAAGGATTCCTAGACTGCATACATACTAACTGAGTATTTAAAAGACTGTATCAATGCTATATAGCTGATTAGAGGTCTGCATGAATAGTGCACAGAATATTGTAGCTGTACTAGTATTGGTGTGTCTATGGTTTCGAGAATGGTAGTCTGTATTTTAGGGTGTGAGGAGGTGCATCAGATGATCACGTAGATGATGTCATCAGTGATGTCATTTGAGATGTCATCAGTGATGTCATCCATGATGTCACTGACCATGTCATGAGTGATGTAATATGTGACATCATCAGCAGTGCATTGCGGGGGTGCGAGTTATAGTTAGCACAACGGGTGTTAATATACACACACTATCCCTAAATAAAGTTCTAGCAATTATAGTTCCATTCCATTCACAGTTCATTTGAGATGTCATGAGTGATGTCATGAGTGATGTAACTGACCATGTCATGAATTATGTAATGTTTGAGGTCATTAGCAGTACATTGCCAGGGGGTAAGTTATAGTTATCTCAGGTAACTATAACTGCTGAATTTCACTTGCTGTGTATGAGTGAAATCTGAGTCTAACTATACCGTCCCTGTAATCTTTGTTTTTTTCCAGCAAATTTCTAGGTTTTTTTTAACGTTAAGTAAGATGCATATCACAATGGATGGTGGGGGGTTGGAAGCAGGGCCTGGCATTGTGCTGCCCCCACCCAAGCTTGCTGCTCCTGCCTCACCTCCTCCTAGCCATCCATTGTCCAAGTCCATGTCCCTGCTCCCTTATTACAGGCCTGTGTGGCCGTTGTTCTGTCACTGGGCTTCCTGCCTTCTCTGAACAGTTAGCTTGCTGCCCCATCCACCTCCTCCCTATCCTCTGTTGTCTGAATCCATGGGCTAGCCTCCTCCCTCCTGCCATGCATGGTCTGATGTGCTGCCACTTCCCTCCATTTAGCATGATGTACCAGTCCACTCCTCCTGCCCTCCATTGCCCAATCAATTCTATGCCCCATCATTGACCTCCTGCTTTGCCTCTGTGCTTAGCTTGCTGCCCCTATTCTCCTTCCCCCTGCCCTCTGATGTCTTTGTGCATGCCCCTGCTCCATCCTTTTTGCCCACCATGTTCCATGGACCTGCCACTCCTATCTACTCTGAGTGTTCTGTTGAGCTGCCACTCCCACCTGCCTAGCATTGTCAGATGACTGTAACCTGTCCCTGCCACCTCCACCCTGCCTGTCCACATTCCATGCCCCTATCCCCATCCCCCTGTCCTCCATGGTCCATTTTACTGTCACACCATTCTGCCCTCCCTGGTCTGTTGTGCTGCAACTGCTCCTCCTGCCTGTCCCGCGTGGTCTGTTGTGAGGCTCCTTCCCCTGAACTCTCTTATCTGTGCCCAGGTCCTGACCCTCCCTTCTATCCTCCATGGTCCTTTGTGCATGCCCCTGCACCCTCCTTCTTGCCCATCATAGCCATTGTGCTGCCACTAACCCTCCCGCTTGCCATGCATGCTCTTCTCTGCTGCCAGGGCCCCTCCCACCTTCCCTGTGTGGTCAGCTAGCTGCCCCTGACCCCCTCCCACCTTCCCTCCATGGTCTGTGTGTATGCCATCATAGTCTCACTGTTGCTCTCCATGGTGTGTCTTGCTTCTAGTGCCCATCCTGCCTGACCTCCATGGTCATCTTGCTGCTCCTGCCCTCTTTCCCCCAGCCCTCTGTTTCCATTTACACACCCCTATTCCCTCCCTCCTGGCTTATCTGTTCCATTGTAATGACCCTGATCCGTCCCTCCTGCCCTTTATGGTCTGTTATGCTGCAGCTTTCTCTCCTGTCTGTCCATTATGGTCAGCTAGCTACCATTGCCTCTTTCCCCTCTGTTCTCTGTTGTCCATGTGCACGGTCCTGTCCCCTTCCTATTGCTTTCTATGGATTGTTGTGCTGCACTCCCGTCCCACATGCCCTGTGTGGTGTATTGTGCTGCTGCAAACCCTGATGCCTGCCCTGTAGGGTCAGTTTGGTACACCTCTCCATGTACCTCCTGTTCTCTGTTATCCGAGTCCATGTCCCTACCCCAATTCCTCCTGCCTTCCATGATCCAATGTACCATACTTGCTAACATTTTGAACTTAGTAAGAGGAAAATTTTGAAAAAAAACTGGGGTGTTGATTTTCCCCTTTGACTTACATTGAAAAAGAGGAGATTGTAGACAGGAGACAGATCAAATAAAGCCCATTTGGGCTTAAAAACATTTGACGTTTCCTGGCTGAATCGGGTCTGTTGGCATGTATGGTTGTACTACCAATGACTCTTCTTGCTGCCCACAATGGTCTATTATATTGCCACAGCCTCTCTTGCCAGTCCTGTATTGTTGGTTTGTTGCCCCTGCCCCCCTTTCCACTGCTTTCCATAGTCTGTTGTTCTGCCACTGCCCTTCCTCCCTGCCCAGTGTGGTCAAATTGTTGCCTATGCACCCTCCTACCTGCCTTCAATTTTCAGACTCCGTGCCCCTGGCCTCTGCCTCTCAACAGTATCCTAATGAACAACTAGATTACTAACATTCTATATTTATTACAAAAGTGTGGAATGCCTGACGTCATCTTGATGTAATCAAAACTGTAATACCTAGAGCATTTCCTTTAGAAATTACATATATGAGAGGGTCTTATTTGCATCAAAATTATGGTTGGTGCTCTAAAAAACTAAAATGAGGACATATTTTCTGAGTTTTCAAATAGCGACGAAGCACTTTTAAATTATTTGTTATCTTTATGTTTTTTTTATCCAGTTGACCACTTGATTAAATGTTGCACTTAGGGGAGAGGATGTGCTGTTACTTCCAGAGCTGCAGAATTTGGAACTGGGGAACCAGGTTGGAGTTTCTGCTTCAGCTCGACATTCTGTGATTCTGGTCAAATCACTTAATCTCTCCATGTCTACAACCAAAATGAATTTGTTCTTGTATGATGTAACCAATGCTCATGTAAAGCACTCCAATACCTGACAAGTCTGCACTATATAAAACTGCAAAAACACAAACATTAAAAAGTGTTTTGCACACTTCTGTCATTGGGCTACATGTGGGCTACATCTGGGTGATATTTGTGCTACATTTGGGTTGTTTTGTCTCTGGTGGCCATCTTGGGAGATTTATTTGTTATGAAGTTTCCTAATTTCCTCATTTACTGCAGTCTTCTCAGTAGGAAATGCTTTCAGTTTTTTACTTTGATTCCATCAAGAAGGTATTCAGATATGTCACACATTTGCCATAAATTCTGAATGTTAGCACTCTAGTTGCTCATTGGATCACTGTAGTAAAGCTACTGCTCACCACGGTTTTCAAAGTGCATGTTTCAGTCTGCATGTCAGAATGTTTTAATGAAATAGAAGAGGATTTGAGAAGTCAAAATGTGCCCTAATTTTTCTTTTTGCAGCACTAATCATAATTTCTATGGCAACATGAACCCCCTCATTTTGTTCCTTTGCAAATTAAATGTTTTAAGTGTTACCACTTTATTCCAATCAAGATGGCTTCAGGTGTGCCATACTTTTGTCATAAGTAAGACTGTTAGCGCTCTAGTTGTCCTTTAGAACACTCTGGGACATTCTGTCATTGGGCTACATCTGGGTGATATTTGTGCTACATTTGGGCTCTTTTGTCTCTAGTGGCCATTCTGGGAGACTTATTTGTTATGAGGTTTCCTAATTTCCTCATTTACTACAGTCTCCTCAGTAGGAAATACTTTCAGTTTTTTACTTTGATTCCACCAAGAAGGCATTCAGATGTGTCACACATTTGCCATACATTCAGAATGTTAGCACTCTAGTTGCTCATTAGATCACTGTAGTAAAGCTACTGCCCACCAGGGAAGTCTGCTGCTGGTATTGAAAGTGCATGTTTCAGTCTGCATGTCAGAATTTTTTAATGAAATAGAAGAAGATTTGAGAAGTCACTCAAAATGTGCCCTAATTTTTCTTTCTGCAGCACTAATCATACTTTCTATGGCAAAATGAACCCCCTCATTTTGTTCCTTTTTAAATTAAATGTTTTAAGAGTTACCACTTTATTCCAACCAAGATGGCTTCAGGTGTGCCATACGTTTGTCATAAGTAGGACTGTTAGCGCTCTAGTTTTTCTTTAGAACACTCTGGGAAGCTGCAGTAGAACACAAAGGAATCAACTGACAGTCTCTACCCTTCTTGGATGTACATGTTTTACTGAGAATGTCAGACTTCATTCTCACATGACTGAGAAAGATAATGTGAATTTACAGAAAATATGCTCTCAGTTAAGCTTATAGATCACCTTCCAAACCTCTGTGGGAAAAGCATGAGAAAATAGTTTTCTCTCAAACATGATTCATGATATCCCAGTAGAAGGCTTTTTCACATGCGAAAATCACCTTAGAACACACCACAATTCCTAAAATGAGTATGGTACCATTAACAAATGATTTATAATGTAACTAAAGTCTTAAAACCTTCTATTAACTGCAATGCTTTTTAATGAGGTGCTATCATGTATATTGGTCCCAAGAGGGCTGCCAACACTTCTTGGATAAAGTGCTGACAGCCAATCAGATCTCACGATGAGATGTGTGGTTAGGCTCTGCCCAGATATATATATATTTCTTTTGGATTTACACCATTTAACTAAAAGGCACGACTCTGAACCAAGGGCTACCTTTTTGCTAAATTTGGTTTAATTCCGTTCAGCAGTTCGAGCTGTAGCTGCGACTAAAGGTTCCTATGGAAAATTGCATGGGGAAAACATGTTTTGGGACCCCCTTTTTTCTCATCCCCCGCTTGCTGAATCACCCCGAAACTTTCAAGATAGGAGCGGACCAGAGCGCCCCACGAGTTTTGAAAAATTAGCGAAGATTCATCAATCGGCGCCAAAGTTATTGGGAATAGAATGTTGCGATTTTCCAATGGTAACTAGGTCCTAACTATAACTACCTACTGGCGGCCGCCAGTAGGTAATACACACACATATATATATATATATTAACTATGGGCAGTCACCAGTAGGTAGTTATAGTTAGGATGTAGTTTCCACAGGAAGAACGTTTGTTCATTTGCCTATAAGTTTGGCAGCGTTTGACGAATCTTCGCAAAATGTTCAAAACTAGTTTGACTCTCACTTCAGCTGCTGTCTTGAAAATTTCAGGGTGATCTGTCAAGAGGGGCCGAGAAAAAGTATGGGTCCCAAAATGCTTAGGAATTTTTTGACATGGCTACAGCCCGAACTGCTGAACGGAATTACACCAATTGTGGCAAAAAGGTATCTCTTGGTCCAGAGAGAACTCTTTTTGTTAAATGGTGTACATCTGTTTAGTAGTTGCTGCGAAATTTCAAGATTTCTCAGATATACAACTGTGACCGTGGTGGATTTGTGACCCCTCCCGATCTCATGCCTGAGATCTGAATGGCTGCCAACACTTCACAACCAGGAAGTGTTGGCAGCATTTTGTAACTTTGTTGAACAGAGTCACAAGAAAAATCTTTAAAAAAAGAAAAGGGGGCCGGGTAGAAACGCCCTAACCCCCTAGGTCCCTTGGAGGGGTCCCACAGGGACCAACCAGGGTCAAAAAAGCATTATTTAAATGGCGGAAGCACAGAGGATCCATGAATCCCACCAAAATCTTTTAAAAAGGGGAGCACGGGTTCCCACGCTTTGTTTAATTAGGCAAGGTCCCAGGGGCAATTAATAATAATGATGGGGCTGTGCGGCCCCCCGCAGCCCTAGGGACTGCCACCTTCCCAGGACTATATTAATAATAATGCATGGAGGACTCCTGACCCCCACACAGCCCCGGGGACTACCACCCTCTCCGGGCTCATTCATCCAAATGCTGGGGGACCATGCACCCCCTCGCAGCCCCGGGACCACACATCCCGAGGCACAAATGAAATCACTGAGGGGGCAGATGCGGACCCCTGGCCCCAAGGACCACCACCTCCTAGGGGCAAATGTGATCAATGGAGGGGGGCCGCCTGACCACCCCCCCATCAGGCCTTAGATGGCCCTGGGGACCACAGTGCATTGCGGGGGGCGAGTTATAGTTAGCTCGGCTAACTAAAACTGCTGAATTTCTCTGGTTTTGCACAAGTGAAACATGAGCCTAACTATAACGTGTCTGTAACCTTTGTCTTCTTCCAAGAAGATATATATATGAATCTCTTTGTGGACTGTTTAAACTCAAACAATGTTAATCTTAAATTCAGGAGACATTACAGCCAGAAATCCATCGACTTTCTAGACCTCAAACTTAGTGTAGAAAAAGGAAGAATCAGTACAAACCTATTCAGGAAGAAAAAGGCAGGAAACTCAATTCTGCATGCAGCTAGCTCCCATCCTCCCAGCTTTTGGTTGGGGATTCCCTACAGTGAAATCCTGAGGGTTGAAAGCAATTGCAGAACCCCCTCAGCCTATGAAGACACCAAAGAGGAAATGAAGATAAGATTCAGAGAGAGAGGGTACTCCAGAAAAACACTAGCTCAAGCAGAGTAGAGAGTTGAGAGTCAGTCCAGGGATGAGATTCTAGATAAAGTCCCACCCACTAAGACCAACAAATATACCACCAAGACACCAGTTAGGTTTATCACTAGATACTAAAGTCAATCCAACAAGATACGTAGTATCCTAAGGAATAGATGGGACATCCTTAGGCAAGATCCCATTCTGAGAAATGAAATAAGCACATTACCATCCATAACATACATAAGAAGCACATCCCTGAGTGATATGCTTTTACACAGTTATCTCCAGCCCAAGGAAGGTAGCTGGCTCAGGCAAGCTAAGGGTTTCCGCAAGTGTGGGAACTGCAAAGCCTGCAAGAACAGCAGCAATGTGATGGAGGTCACCCTAGAGAGAACTAGGCTCCACTAGAAAATCCACAAACTTATAACTTGCAGTACAGACTTTGTAATATGTGCCATAGTCGGCCCCAAACTTATAACTTGCAGTACGGACTTTGTAATATGTGCCATAGTCTGCCCCTGCAACCTCTGGTGAATGGGGTCCACGACCTTCCCAATCAAGAAACGCATTTTAGAGCATTGGCGGGCGATCACTAACCGCAACCAGAGCTATAGCACAGCGAGACACTTCTCCAAGGAACATGGGGCTTACTGGACCAAAGCCAAATTCTTTGGACTGGATACAGTCACACCTAACCCAAGAGGAGGCAATCGCACAGCAGCCCTACGCAAACTTGAGTCATGCTTTATCCTCTTAGCTGGCACAAAATTCCTAGATGGTCTGAACCAGACGAGGAATTTTATTCCCACCTATAATTTTATAAACTTCCAAGTTGCACTATTGCCATGGTAGCCTACTCACACCCCACCTCTTTCTTCTCTTCCTAGTTTTTAACCGCACATTTTCTTTAATTTAACTACAGTCGCAATGTCACTTTGAATCTTGTTTTCACATTATGGGAAGTCTCATCAGAACAAACTACATTGAAAGTAAATTTTGCCATGTTTTGCTGAAGTCTGAGAATATATTGCCATGTTGCTAATATTATTATATCTTTAAATCTTGCAGAGGATTGCGGCTGAGGATCACCTTGAACACATTTGTGATAGGAATATGCGCACTGGAGTTTTTTGGCAGACTCTCCCCTCTTGCTCCTAGTCACTGTTTTGTGCATGCTCTGGGTACTATACCTCCACTTCCACTGAATATGAAGTAGCAACAAACAGCTTATGAACTATGTTTATCCTATCCACAAGGACCATCCTCTAGTCACACTAATGCACAAGAAACCTTTAGGAAACAGGGCACTAGACCCAATATTTCCCTATATGGTTAAATTATTCACTCTGACATCAGCGGCCTCAGAGATCATCATTTTGATGCTGTTAGAGTTTACAAACAGTTTTTGAGACTCAAAACGTTAATTTACTTAAGTCACTGCAGTCTACTGGTACTCTGCATTGATTTACTAAACAGCTGCGTCTGTTTTTCCTTTTTTGTTGTCACAATTTCAATCATGTGCCTTAACATTTTCTTTATGTTCATGATTTCAAGTGTGTACGTACCTTTAAATATCACGTAATGGAGGCGGTGGTCGTGTGACCAAGACCACGGACGTGGTCGAAACACGTCGTCCTTTTTTTCTGTGTCGAAAATAATCACTTGTTTGCCTGGATTATTTCATAATTACAACTATTTCCCATTGATGTGGAATTTGCTGTAGAAAACACTGATTCCACATATAATTGTCCATTTTTTAGGAAAACCCCAAAATACAAGCTTTTTACCGCACACAATAAATACAGCACTCATGTCATCCATATTTACCAGGTGTGGTAGATACCTCCTCCTCTACTGACCATCTTGTTGCCGGGGTCTAAGACCCTTCAATCCCTTTGCAAACTACTGTTTGCTCAGAGTCAAAATGTACCCCTGCCTCATAATCAAGACCTAGGTGGGAAACCAGCACTTGTGAGGGGGAGCCTTTTTTTACAGAAAGAGTATGCTCTTTTTCCAGTACTCAAGTATTACAAGGTGTACCATCTTTGGTTTTGCCCAGATCATGCCATTCTGTGTGATCCAGTTGGCAACGAGGTAAAAAAAGATTACTAAGTGCAATATATGTTTTGCTTCATTCTTATGTCAGTAAATCATATCCACCCTCTCCACATCTCACTCGCAGAACTGTGACAGGGCTCCTATGACTTCTATATTCTTAAGCTTTTGCTAATTATATCAGGATCAGCCAAGAAATGCTGGAGCCTGGCTTGGGATGAATGTCTGGCTCTTACACGCTTTTGACACATAGGGAATGTTTTCTCCAAAATATAACCAGCCTAACATTACAGACACTGGGTCCGATATAGAGTTTGGCAGAGGAGGTACACTGTCAAAAATGTAGCAAAAATTGAATTTGATAAACTCACAGTTCTCCCACTGTATTTATGGTCTGGGGAAGCATAATGCTTTGGCCAGTGGAGCCTACACTGGCTTTGCCGGTAAAAAACTGGGACTGCCAGTAAAAGTACCTCAGACCATCCACTCTTTTAAGCAGGGAACAACCAATGTACTTTTTTGTTGTTTTGGAACACCAGGGGCAGCTCTCAAACAGGAAACCAAAGAGATCACTGGCAGGTGTTGGGACAAAGCTCCCAGTATGTCAGGGACATTTTTATTTTGCTTTCTTATAGCAAGCTCTCTCTGAGAGGTTTTTGGTTTTGCAAAACAAGAAACTCTGCTGAGCTGGTGCATTAAATATGACACCGGCTCTGCAACGACTCAGTGCCTTAACTGGAGTTTCAGCAATGGAAGCTCTGCTGATGGCATAGAGTTATCCACCTGCCTGTCGGAAGATGAGTATGGAGGTCAGTCCTTCAGCAATCTAGAGGAGTACATTTCTCTTCTGCCCAGTTGGGCCGGTGGATTGTCCGCCACAATCTAAGTCCTATTCAATACCTAACTCAGTTCCATATATCCAAACACTGATAAGCACTGGACAGATGAACCCAATCATCAAAAATTGATGAGCCTCTCTTAAAAGTCTGTTTGTTATTTCAACATAAAAATAGTGGCCTGTCTTCCCTAGCTTAACTTTGTACTTTTTCCTAGAATGGTGCATTGTCTCAGCTTGATTTAAAGTGTGAGATGTACATTTATGGCAGGGTGGGATTCATTAATGTTTCTAAGTTCATGTTTAGAAGCAACCACTTCTAATAAACGTCCATTAATGTAGTTATGTAATCCAATGTACTGAACTGAAACACTTCCAAATGTTTGAAGAATTAAACTTTTTTAATTTAAAAAAGGGTTTATCACAGGCTTACATGATGTTTGTTGCACAACTAACAAGCCAAATATTTTCATGGCTCAGAAATTGCACTGTAGGGTGTGTGACATTTTCACAATATGCTTTTGCATAGTTATACATTACATGAAATTATGGGCCAGATGTATGACTGTTTTTTGCAGTTGCAGAGGGGCATTTAGCCCTTTTGCAACCGCAATAACTGTAGCACAATGTACCAACCCTATTTTGTAAGTCGGTAATGTAATACCCGACTTCTCCCTTCTCCCTGCCCTGGCGAAAGTGGCCGAGAAATTTGCACATCGGTCGATTTCTAATTTCATCGAAGAGCACGATTTGCTGCATGACACGCAATCTGGGTTCCGTGCAAATTTCAGCACAGAGTCGGCTCTCTTAGAGGTCACGGATGCCATCAGGAAAGTACTCGACTCTGGAGGAAGGGCCATGTTGGTAATGTTAGATCTATCGGCGGCCTTCGACACCGTCCCTCACGATCGCCTCCTTGTAAGACTCTGGGAGTGCGGCATCCGGGGGACGGTGTGGAGTTGGCTCAAATCCTTTCTGGCCGGCCGCCGACAAACGATTTGGGCGCCCCCTTTCTCCGCGGATATGTCTCCACTAGAGGTAGGGGTACCGCAGGGTTCCATCCTTAGCCCCATGCTATTTAATATCTTTATGGCCCCTCTGGCGGCAGTCGCGGAGTCTTTCGGCGCCCAGATCATATCTTACGCCGATGATATCCAGCTCCTGTTCACTTGTGACAGGGGCGGGACTTTCGATGGCGTACAGATCAAGGATTGTCTAGGGGCGGTTTTCGAGTGGTTTAGGTGTAATGGGTTAAAGTGCAATCCCGACAAGTCGGAGCTGCTCTTTTTTGGTTGCACCTCTGAGCCAGACTGGAAAGCCTGGTGGCCTCAATATTTGTTTCCACCTGACAGCGTGTCCCTCAAGGCAAAAAATCTGGGAGTGATTGTGGACAGTGAATTGTCCTTTGGGCCACATGTTTCGTGCCTCTCAGGTAAATGCTTCGGCATTTTACGGATGCTGAGAAAGTTTCTTCCTCTAGTGTCTTTCCAGCATAGGAAGATTATTGTTCAGGCTTTGATCGGATCGCGACTGGACTACGCAAACGCCCTTTTTTTGGGTCTACCAAAATATCTTTTGACCTGTCTGCAAGTGGTCCAGAACTCGGCAGCCCGTGCTATCTACGGGCTTCCGAGAAGAGCCGGTGCCACGGCCCTATTGAAAGCTTTACACTGGCTGCCGATCGCTAAAAGAATTCTTTTTAAGTGCCTGACTTTTGCCTTTAAGGCTCTACAAGGCTCTGGCCCCAAGTACATAAAGAAACGTCTCTCCCGATATGTACCGGGCAGGGCCTTGAGATCATCTTTGTTATCTAAAATGACAGTCCCGGTCATTAGGCGCGCAAGGATGGGTGGTCGATCCTTCCGCTACCTAGTCCCGAAGGAGTGGAATGAATTACCAATTTCTCTTAGACAGGCTCCCAGTCTCCTTGCCTTTAGAAAGGAGCTTAAAACGTGGCTTTTTACTAAATAAACTTTTTTTCTTCTAGATAAACCTGAGTCTTTTCTTCTGTCTCCTCTTTGTGGTTGTTATGTTCTGTTTTGTCTGCCAATGTTCTTCAGCAAAGCGCCGGGATGCTCCTGGGAGTAGCCGAGCGCTATAGAAGAAATAAATTAACATAACATAACATAACATAGCGACTCGCATAATAGGGTTAGAGACTCGCTATTAGGAAGGGGCAATCCAAGGGCATCCCTTTCTAATAGCGACTCTGAACCCTATGTAAGAACGTTTTGCGACCGCATTTGCAGTCACAAAACACTCACAGTTTACCACCCTCTTCAAGAGGGTGGTAAACCATTTGCAAACGGGAAGGGGTCCCCAGGGGACCCCTTCCCCTTTGTGAATGGGTGCACAAACATTTCTTAAGAGCAGGCAGTGGTCCCAGGGACCACTACCTGCCCTTAAACAATAAAACAAAAACGTTTCATTTCTTTTTTTTGAAATGCACCCCATACTGATGAAGTTACACTCTCTACGGCCTGGAGATCTAAGAACTTGGGGACCAGGGTCTTGAGAAGCAGTCTAAACCTCTTCTGGAGAGTTAGTACTGGGCAGACAATCACAGCCATCCAGGGTTGATAGGGTGGCAAAACTGTATGAGAGCACGATGTCCAGTGCAGCCCCTTGCCAGGTACCCTGAGCCAAAGTCAAAGGTACCGGGGTTTGCCTATAGCCAAGTTGTGATGGAAAAACCGGTGGTCTGTAGAAGAAACCCAAGAGGAGGGCAACAGTGGTAGAGATTAAACCACTAAGTGCGGGCCACCTAACAGATGCAAGAATTCGCTCCGCTACATGAGACCTGTTGAAATTGATGATGCTACAGTCCCCTGAAAAGGATTTCTTGACCCAGCCAACCCAGCTCACTCTTCGTACCATGATGATATGATATGGTATTTAAGTTCAGCCAGTGCAAATACATTTTTTTAAGTTGGTAAAAGTCCTCTGTGGTACCTGGTGAAAGGATAGGAACGTTCCACAGCACTACAGCATAAGGGGTAGATCAGGGAGGAACATTGAGAGTAACCGGCCTGGGGCAAGTGGAACGCATGTCACAGACAGGCCTGTAGACACTATCTCATTCCCTGTGCACCAGCTTTTAACAAGGCACGAAGGTTGTTTGGCCTTGTGAGGTGGGTATGGGGCCTAGGTATAGCACCAGAATGCTAAGATCTTGTCAGTTCAGCATCCTCTTTCAATTTGTGTGTCCCATATAGGTTAGCGAAGGTGGTAAACCTCTTCAAGAGTAATTGGGGACGGGTAATTCCACACAACATGTGGGCTGGGACTGGAGTTGTTTAGAAAGGTAGTGTTGATACTAATTGGTAAATCATCAGTAACCATGGGGCACTTAGATTTGCTGGCAATCGTTGGACGCTTTCTTTTGCCTTCCACTCTGGGGACCTCCTCCACCATGGCCTGAGCAACAGGTAACATCTGGTTGACTGGGTCTTGCATCAGGGGTAAAAAAACGTGAGGGTACCTCCACTGCCAATAGCACAGGCTCAATGTCCTTCCAGCTACTATACTCGACTTGAAGTGAGGTAGACGATCCCAACCCCTGAGCAAAGGGAGCAGTCAAAAAGCCACCAGAAGATAAATGAGAAAGGGGGGAACGAGAGAGCCTATGAGTGACAAGCTCTATTTCCTTATCAAGCACCCCAAAAGCACCCTCTAAGAAGGCGTCCATGGTGGTAACCTTTTCCATAGGAGCAACTGCAGGGACCTTGCACATCCCCATTACTATCCAGAGGCTATCTTCAGGTCAAGAGACCAAGGAAGGGTCGTGATGAGTCCACTGCCCTTCAAAGTACTCACTAGTGCCCGTCAGGCTAAGAATGGGGATGAACCTGTTGTTAGACCTCATCCGAGTCAGGGAACCACCATGACAACAGCAGCAGCTGTAGCAAATCAGACAGTAAAAAACAGTGACCATAGTTGATGAAGGGCTGTTGCAAAGAGTCAGTGGTAGCAAGAAACTCGGACTTGGGCAGCAAGGTGAGCTTGTAGATTGTAGATAAGCTGCTTGCAAATGGCTACGACGTGCTGTAGTGGGCTTGAAGTTCTTCCTCTACAGCTCCTCATTGGCTCAAGAAGTTCACTTAACAAGGGTCTTTCAACTAGAGGGGCTGAGACCAAGTGGGACCAGAGCCAGAGGATTTTCACCCAGGTATTAAAGGCATTGAGAGTAACCGGCCTGGGGCAAGTGGAACGCATGTCACAGACAGGCCTGTAGACACTATCTCATTCCCTGTGCACCAGCTTTTAACAAGGCACGAAGGTTGTTTGGCCTTGTGAGGTGGGTATGGGGCCTAGGTATAGCACCAGAATGCTAAGATCTTGTCAGTTCAGCATCCTCTTTCAATTTGTGTGTCCCATATAGGTTAGCGAAGGTGGTAAACCTCTTCAAGAGTAATTGGGGACGGGTAATTCCACACAACATGTGGGCTGGGACTGGAGTTGTTTAGAAAGCTCTTTTTCAATCGCTGTTAAGTGGTAACTAATAGGTTCCAAGTTATCCTCCGATGCAACGATTACAGAGTTTCAAAACGAGTCCAGCAATGCCACCAAATCAGACATCACCATATCGGTAGTGTTGATACTAATTGGTAAATCATCAGTAACCATGGGGCACTTAGATTTGCTGGCAATCGTTGGACGCTTTCTTTTGCCTTCCACTCTGGGGACCTCCTCCACCATGGCCTGAGCAACAGGTAACATCTGGTTGACTGGGTCTTGCATCAGGGGTAAAAAAACGTGAGGGTACCTCCACTGCCAATAGCACAGGCTCAATGTCCTTCCAGCTACTATACTCGACTTGAAGTGAGGTAGACGATCCCAACCCCTGAGCAAAGGGAGCAGTCAAAAAGCCACCAGAAGATAAATGAGAAAGGGGGGAACGAGAGAGCCTATGAGTGACAAGCTCTATTTCCTTATCAAGCACCCCAAAAGCACCCTCTAAGAAGGCGTCCATGGTGGTAACCTTTTCCATAGGAGCAACTGCAGGGACCTTGCACATCCCCATTACTATCCAGAGGCTATCTTCAGGTCAAGAGACCAAGGAAGGGTCGTGATGAGTCCACTGCCCTTCAAAGTACTCACTAGTGCCCGTCAGGCTAAGAATGGGGATGAACCTGTTGTTAGACCTCATCCGAGTCAGGGAACCACCATGACAACAGCAGCAGCTGTAGCAAATCAGACAGTAAAAAACAGTGACCATAGTTGATGAAGGGCTGTTGCAAAGAGTCAGTGGTAGCAAGAAACTCGGACTTGGGCAGCAAGGTGAGCTTGTAGATTGTAGATAAGCTGCTTGCAAATGGCTACGACGTGCTGTAGTGGGCTTGAAGTTCTTCCTCTACAGCTCCTCATTGGCTCAAGAAGTTCACTTAACAAGGGTCTTTCAACTAGAGGGGCTGAGACCAAGTGGGACCAGAGCCAGAGGATTTTCACCCAGGTATTAAAGGCCAGATGGTCAGAAAAGACCAGAGCTGTATCACCCAGGCGTCAATCACAGGGCAATCTCAAGGCAGCGAGGCAGCAACCTCAAGGCAGCCAGACCTCCTCTGCACCACCTGCAGCCATTTCCACCACCGGTATAACCACCCTGCCGTACAACTGTGTGCCTCATCGAGTGGTCCAGGCACAGTGATGATGCCAGGGCATCAGCAGCCGCTGCAGTGCAGGCGGTGGTGCCACAAATCAATGCCGACTGTATGCCGAATGGGTGCCGACGCTGCGGCAGTCGAGTAGTCAGAGGGCCCTTTTGACCAGTCCAACATTTTTCTTTAAAGGTCTGTAAATCTCAGTTTTCCCCTCACAGGGCTTCCAGGTTCCAAGGTTCTAGGTTCTGAAGCTCCTCTCACTGCACATCGCACGAAACGCTGTGACTTGAGATGTGTGCGAGCACAAGCATGGAGTCAGGAGTAGTGTCTGAGTTGCTAGTCACAAACTTCCATTCCAGGAGCTCAATATTACCCATTAGTAATATTGAGCACCTGGATAGGAAGCTTGTGACTAGCGACTGAGACACGACACTCTTCCTCCTGACGCCGTGCAAATCTGTCAATGAACACTACATTTTCGTTTTAAAAGTATCTGGTGTCTGCTTTTGAAGTTGAGAAGCATTTCACAGTAAAATTAAAGTGTGAAAAACACAAGTGGCGCAAGCAACCGTTGCTTGTATTCTGGCCATTTGTTTTACTTGTCTGCACACACTGCAACATTTTGCATCGAACAGCATGTAATTAGGTGACATATTGTAATGGTATTATTTTGGTAACAAGCCTAATGCAAAATTCCTGAACTTATGCAAATTATAACAGCATAATTTACATTTTGCCCAGCCCTAGTGTTCTGGGTTTTAGGGACAAGCCAGACGCTGGGCTTAGTTGTGGCTCACATAGCCCTACTAATTTGCTGCCTTACCACCTCAAGTGCTGATATCTTATGTCTTAGTGCCTGATTTAGAGTTTTGAAAATGGGTACTGCATCAAAACATGGCCGATACCCCGTCTGCCAAACTAGTGCTTCTCGTGCTCTATTTAAAGTTATCGGGAGCACTGTGTTTTCTGATGGTGAGCACACACTGGCACCACCAGTGGAGACCTTTGACAAATGGCTCATTGGAGAGTCAGTTAAAGCTCCTCAGACTGTCTCCCTTATTAGGGCAGAAATTCTGACAAACTTTTCTTCCTATTCAGAACCACCAGTGATAGCTTGATGGTCTGAAGAGGAAACCCAAGATATTACCCCACTCCTCCAAATTTTCAGTGTGTCAGATATTTTTTTTTGTTGTTCAATAACAAACTCTTGCTTTGGGAGTTTGCTTTTGATAAATAAAAAGCAATACTGAGCGCGCACATTAAACCTGGCACCCGCTCAGCAAAACGTCAGTGCCTTCAACAGATCCACCAAAAAGGGGGTGCTACTGAAGGGATCAAAGATGGCCGCCTGGCTGGCGGAAACCTGTAAATATACTAGCAGAGTCCAGCCCTCCTCTACCCTGGCAGACCGTCAGACTGGTCGCCGTAATCTAATTCAGGCCCATAGGGGCATATTATTAAGCCAGGCGATAAAATTATCGCCGCTTTAGCAGCAGAATACTGCCGCTAAAAGGGCGATAATGGGCTTGATAATATGCTCTATGGAATTCCAATTGAAGCCCATGAACATGGGCTTCAATTGGAATTCCATAGAGCATATGATCAAGCCCATTATCGCCATTTTCGGCAGTTTTCTGCCGCTAAAGCGGCGATAATTTTATCGCCTGGCTTGATAATATGCCCCTGGGGCATATTATCAAGACAGGCGATAAAGGGCATATTATCAAGACAGGCGATAAAATTATCGCCGCTTTAGCGGCAGAAAACTGCCGCTAAAACGGCGATAATGGGCTTGATAATATGCTCTATGCAATTCCAATTGAAGCTCAGGTTAGATGTCATTCACATCTAACATGGGCTTCAATTGGATAAGTTTATCGCCTGGCTTAATAATATGCTCCATAGTTCCTTACAACTCATCTTACATTTTCTGTGTAGACTCTTCATTATTGAATAGCTCATTCACCTACCTATAAAGACATTGGTTTTCCTGCCTTTGCGTTCAGAAATATTTGCCTGTTCGACTGTTTGGATCAAGGCCAGGCAAAAGCGCTCTCTGCGCTGCATTGAAGAAATATAGGCTAATACGTTCTTACGTTAACCTCTGCGCGTGCTCTGTGCACGTGCTCTGAGTCAGGACGAGGAAAGCAGCGTGTTGCCTTTCAGAAATAGCAGGCACCCTCTAACCTCGGCCTTGCAGACTATCGTGCGATTCCCTCTGCCGGCCCTCTCGCTTTATTATTATTGGCACAGAATTCAGCAGCTAATTTCTGGAAATGCTGTGCATTACCAGAAAATCGAAGATTTATTGGATTTTAGACAATGCTACGGTGAACGCATTGATCCACGGAGCTGGCAAAAAAAATCCTATCCTTCGTATCCCCTTTTCTGCTTACGGGAATCTGGGCAGCAGAAGAAGGAAAAAACGAAATATAAAAATTGATGAAAGAAAACCTGCGCAGTGAATGGGGAGGAAGAAGCATGTAGGACCCAAGGAGGTAGATGAAGATTACGGTCAGGGGATGTGGAAGGCAGGGGGGAGTAGACAACACAATTGTCTGGAACCTAACCCCGTTCAGAAGGATGTACCACAGTTAGACAGATCAGCCTACTGGTCACATTGATTCTTGTCTGCAAATTAGAAAATACGCTGAGTCCCTTGTCAACCTGATGGAGTTCCTTTTCTACATCCGTTTACGTTTGTCGCAGAACATCATTGATTGACTGACTGAAGGCCTCTCCTTGTCACCTAACCCAAGGTTCACTGAAATGAATTTATTTGAATAAAATTCATAACATCTTCACTAACTCTAATAGTAGTATAAAAACAACTCATTACAAAAATGTCCTATAGAGATAGCTCCCATGTACAAAGGTCGATTGTTAAATCCAAATAACTGATTGTAAGATCAGTTTGACATCACACAAACAAAAAGTCAGAGTAATAAATGGACTCAGACATACTCCATTGTGCCTCAAAGCTGTCTATTCGGTAGCAGACGTATCCTTATTATCCATGCCTTGGATACCAGCCAAGAAGAGGGCAATCTAGGGTCCTGCCTCTTGTTAGTAAACTTAGGGCCAGATGTAGGTGGCTAAATACTGGTTGGTAATGGTGAAATTCGGTAAATTTCAGCGTTACCGACCAGTATTTAGCCATGCACAATGTAGGAATTACCGAACGCCATCGTTAATAAGGAATCGGTAAAAATAAGGGAAACCAGGTACCGATTCCTTATTTACCGATTTGCAGACAAAAATCCCGATTCGGATAATAAGGAATTGGTAAAATTAAGGGAAACCAGTTACCGATTCCTTATTTACCGATTTGCAGACAAAAATACCGAATCGGAAAATAAGGAATCGGTAAAAAATCGCAAATGCCATGTACCAAAAATCGGTAATACCGAATTTGCTGAAATTTGCTGAAAATCGGTATTTAAGAATCGGTAAATAGCACTGACTCAAAGCAGGTGGTAATCAGGTGCACTGCATATAAACATCCCCAAAATGCAACAGTGTGAACACAATGGCGGCCCTCTACGTTTGCGAGCAGCAGGACTGAGGAGCTGGAGACGGCAGGAGCACGTGTACAGAGTGCGCATTACACTGTTCCAACTGACTGAGGCTGAGATCCATGAGAGGTACAGGCTACACCAAAACACCATCCTGGACCTGATACGGGACCTGCACCCACTCCTGGAGCACCAGACACCAAGGGTGCACGCAATACGCACTCATGTACAGGTACTCTGTTGCCTGCACCTCCTGGCATCTGGCAGTTACCAAGGGGTAATAGCTGTGGCAGGTGGAGTCTCACAGAGTTGCCTGTCGTGTTTTCTCAAGAAATTCCTGGACGCCATGTTGCAAAGGATGCCACACTACATCAGATTCCCCAGCACACAGGCAGAACTGCTGAAGACCAAGTTGGACTTTTATCAGAAGGCCCAGTTCCCACGCGTCATTGGTTGCATTGACGGGACACATATACCACTCTGCTCCCCTGCTGCGACTTAGTACATTTACCGCAATCGCAAATCCGCACATTAGATTAATGTCCAGGTCATATGCGATGCTTCATACATTATCACCTACATAGTTGCAAAATTTCCAGGGAGCACCCATGATTCATACATATTCAGGAACAGTGGGATCTATACCCGTCTCCTTGCAGGGGAGTTTGGAGAAGGCTACCTGCTAGGTAAGTACATGTGACACCCCCTCAAGTAATCACCTGTTGCTGCGATTGTAGACTGTGAATTACTTACTTCTCACACACAGGTGACAGTGCCTATGCGGTGCGCTCTTTCATCCTGACTCCGTACCTGCACCCATCCACCCCAAGTGAAAGGCGATACAATGTTACACATAGCTCGACACGCAATGTGGTTGAGCGAACATTTGGACTCCTCAAAAGCCGGTTCTGCTACCTGCACAAAAGTGGAGGTGCACGGCAGTACCAGCCCCTGGTCTGCTGCAAAATCATAGCTGTATGTGCCATGCTGCATAACCTTGCCACTAAGAGGGGGATACCTGTGGAAATGTGTGATTCTGAAGAGGAGGATGAGGAAGGTACACAGCCCAGCAGGCGGCGCTGCTGCAGCAGATGGGAGACAGAGACGGTCGGAGATCACACAAAATTATTCCTGAGTAAGTAATGAGACAAAGCCTGTTAATGCATTTGTGTCACGATGTTTAATAGACCTTACAGCAGGCAATTGTCCAGCACACTGTAACACCAGCTATGTGTCCAATGGGTTACATCACCCACAACCAATAAGAATGTAGAGGGCCATGCCTATCTCCTGTGCCCCCACACACCAGTGCTGCCTTCAGCATGCTCACTGTCCTCACCAGCGCTGTGTCCTGCAGCAGACCCATGCCTCACACTGCGCCTCCTGCTCTCTGGCAAGGGGGGAGCTACAGTGCTACAACTGCTTGCCTCCTCACTGTCGTCCACATCCCCTGTAGCAGTGGCAGCAATTTGTTGTGTCTGCATCACCTCCACGGCACTAGTGACTGTCACCAGGCCCGAGTAACCTCACGGCTGCAGTTAGCCATTTCAAGCTGCATGGCCACAGATCTGCGACTGAGCACATGCGTTGCATTGCACAGTCTGTTCACGGACTTGGTGAAGCCTGCAAGTACCTGCCTGTCTCTGTGCCTTGCAGCGCGCTCGCCATCCATCCTGCCACATAACTGCCTCACTACTTCCGATACCTCCTTCAATCCCTCTGCCACAGTATTGTTGAGGCAGTAGATGGCCTCCTTCATGGCGTCGACCTTCCTATTGTTAGCCACCATTTGTTGCTGAATGGCCCTCATTCTCTTCCCCTGCAGGCGCTGCACATTGAGCATCTGCCCCTCCAGTCCAGAGAAGACACTGGATCCATCAGCGTCAGGACTCTGTTCCCTCTGTCGCAGTCTACGTGCACCTGTGGTGGTTGCCTCCACGGGGGACTTTGCCCCAGATGTCTGGGTGTCATCGCCCGGTGTGGGCTGTTGGGCTGCCTGCCTGACCGCCTCTGTGGCATCCATCTCCTGGAGTGTGGCCACTGTGTACCTCTTTGATGGTGGTGGTGGTGGGGGGATGTTGGTGTACTGTCTGCAGGTGACATGGCTTCCTCCGCGATTGTGTGTTCCTCCCTGGAGGCATCGCCAGTCTCCCCTTCTGCAGCCCGGGGCGCTGTTCCGCCTGTGGATACAGAATGTACTATTACTCACTTTTCTCACAGCATCTGTCTGCAAATAAATTTCACAACTGACATTCTAGCTGTTTGTCCTCCGCTAACTCATCTATTGCTCTGTGTGACATGCCTATGCTTATTGGGGGCTGGCTGATTTGCTACCAGTTGTTAGTGACTACATTTCCCATGATGCATTGCTGATCTTACACAAAACATGTGCTGGAGTGGGAATTTTAGCAGGGGGATTGGGGTTAGAGAGTGGAGACAGCATGCTGTGCATGCATCTAACCTTGTCTCTTGGATGCTGTTGCTGAGCTATCCACGTCCCTGATGCCGCTGACGCTCTCTGGCAGGAGGGTGGACTCTACAAGTTGGTCTAGGGCAGTTGGTGCAGGAGCAGTGGAGCTTCCCCCGCCTGTCTTCCCCGCTTGTTTCTGCCGGTCAGCCACCCTCTCCTTCGCACGTGCCCTCAGGTCGTACCATCGCTATTTCAAGTCCTCAATTGTGCGATGTGTGACGCCTATAGCGTTGAACTTCTCCTGAATTGCCAGCCAGATGCTCCTGGGACTCAGGGACGTTCAGTGATCTCTTGCCAAAGAGCTGGTCATGGTCTTTGACTACTTCCTCATTGAGGACCTCCAACTCCCCCTCACTGAACTTCTGCTTCCTTTTCCTTCCGGCAGCAACTTTCCCCTTCTCTTGTGAGGGCATGGTGCAGTTGCTATGTGGTATCTGGGTGGTGGCTGTGCAGCTCCTCTGCTCTTGCTCATGCTCGCTGTCTCTCCAACAGCTACAGATTCAGTGCACCTGCACGGGTGTGGCCACTTCCTGGTTGGGAGGCCATGTGGATGCACAGGATTGGCAGATTCGGCAATTACCAATTTTTTTAATTTTACCGATTTGTATGAAATCGTTAATTTTTAGCGATTATTACCGAATCGGTATTTTTTACCGATTTTTTACCTACATCGGAAATACCGAGTCCTTAATAGCGATTCGGTAAAAATCACTATTAAGGACTCGGTATTTCGAAATTACCTACATCTGGCCCCATTTCATACAAACAAGTCTACATTCTTCCTTTCTCTGCAGCCATGCCCTCCGAGTGAAATTAGCAGGACAATATTGAACAGGGCTGACACCGAGTCTTTCCACATTTCTAGATTTATTTGTTAGCTCTTCTTATCCTCTGTCCCATTGGGAATGGCCTCAACCCAACGGTCACCAGGCACCTGAGGAAAACCACTCCATAAATAGAGAACAGAAGGAATCGTCCAGTCTTACTTCAGTGTTGTGGTGGAGCCAGAGTTCAGCACCCAAACATAAAGGACAATGAAACTCAAAGAGGCCACTGAATGGCTGTTGTATATTGTTTAAAGTGTGTGCAGTCATATGCTAATAATAAAGTCAAAACATTGTATTGTATTGTAAGCAGATTTATATAGCGCTTACTACCCCTGATGAGGCATCAAAGTGCTTTTTCGGCGAATATCATGCTACTCCAGAACCCATAAAGGATTAGTGGTGAATTAGTAAAGTGAAATATGAAAGTAATTTGAGTGGTGGATATGTTACTCAGTTATTTGGATTCAGAAGGATAGTGGAGGGATAGAAGAGGGAAAAGGGTTTGCATTTATACAGCGCTTGCTACCCCTGGTGAGGTGTTGAAGCGCTTTTTCGGTTAGTATGCTACTCTGGAAGCCATAAAGGATTAGTAGCAAATTAGTATAGTGAACTATGAAATTAATTTGAGAGGTGGACATGTTAGTCTGTAATTTGGATTAAGAAGGATAGAGGAGGGATAGAAGAGGGAAAAAGGTTTGCAATATTTAGCGCTTGCTACTCCTGATGGGATGTTGAAGTGCTTTTTTTGGCAAGTAGCACGCTACTCCGGAACCCATAAAGGATTAGTGGTGAATTAGTATAGTAAAATATGAAAGTAATTTGAGTGGTGAATATGTTAGTCTGTTATGTGAATTGAAAAGGATAGTGGAGGAATAGAGGAGGAAAGGGTTTAGAAATCTTTATCTGTTTTTTTGTTTTTGAGCTCATAGAAGTAGGAGGAGGCTTGGGATGAGTAAGGGGGTGGAGGGGGAAGAGTCAGAGGGAATGGTTTAGAAAGGCTTGTTTTGGGGGATCGGAATAGTAAAAGAGGTAAGAGATGATGCAAGGACGGGTAGGGTAGGGAAGAGTCTTGAAAGGGTTATTTTGGGGTTCATAGTAGTGGTATCAGGTTTAGGAAGAATGAGAGAGTGGGGGTAGAGGATATATTGATATAGGGTAAGAAATAGGGTAGTGCATTGGAAAGAGTAGTAGAAAGAGGTTTGAGATGAGTCGGTGAGTTGAGGTAGAGGATATATTGAGAGTGGTATAGGGTGAGAAATAGGGTAGTGCATTGGATATGCTGAATTAGAAGAAAAGTAATAAATATATAGATCCATACGTACACGGAAGTTATATAGATGCATCAAGGAAGGTAGTATAGGTAGACTAAAGATGCATTATATAAACTCCGGATTTCAAGTGTTGTTGTACTTTAAAAGAATTTTATATATATATATATTCACTGAAAAAACCATGGGTTTCACACACGTTATAGTTAGGAATTAGCATTTAAAAAACCTTAGAAATTCAATGAAAAAACCAAAGGTTTCACACATGTTATAGTTAGCTGGACATTTCACTCGTAAAAAACCAATGAAATTTCCCCGTTATAGTTAGTTCAGCTAACTATAACTCGCGCGCCCGCAATGCACTACTGATGACGTCACATATTACATCACTCATGACATGGTCACTGACATCACTCATGACATCACTGATGACATCTCAAATGACATCACTGATGACATCACTGATGACATCATCCAGTGAATGTGTGTTTTTCTGAAAATTAAATATGTTTTATATTTATGTATATCTCAAGGTCAATGGAAGAATAAATGGGTATATAAGTGTCTAAATGGATGCTTTTTTTTTTTATTTTTTTTGTGTAACTGACTGATTAAGTGTATCATAGTGAATACATGGCTTACTGAGTAATGTTTAAATATGAAAATATCTGTATCAGTCTCTCACTTTGTGTATAAGTGGCTGCATGGGTTGGTGAGTAGCTTCATGGGTATCTATATAGGTTAATAGTTATTTTTTTAAGTATCAGTCTGAGTGTCTGTATGGTTCGGTGGGGGGTATTATGTAGTGCATTGGTGCATGAATGAGTGATTCACTCTTTGTATGTGTTGAAGACAACATGTGTGCAGGACTGTATGGGTGGATGAGTGTGTGTATGGGTGTGTTAGTGAGTGAATGACTGTCTCAATAGTGTCTTTATGAGTAACTACATATCTATTAAACTAGTATATGTGACTATTGGTGTATATAAGTGAGTATATGTGAGAGTGAGAGATTGAAAGAGTTCCTGTATGAATAAGTATGTGTTTCTATAAGTGATTGTTTTTTAGACTAACTATGTGTAAGTTTCCGTAGAAGTAAGTGTGGTGGTGTGTGTATAACTGTATAAGCTAATAAATGTATGTTTGTTTCTTTATTAGCATGAGTGACTATGTGTGAGTAACTCTATGGATGAGTGGCATTGTGTAACAGGATGTATAGGTGTATGAGTACATATGATGAGTGAGTGCATGTATGAGTGACTGTATAGGACTGTTGGTGAATGAGTGGATGTGTATGTGGTTCTTAGAATTACTGAATAGGTTGTTGTAACTGATATTGGTATGTCCATTGTTTTGAAAATTTTAGTTTCTATTTTTGTATGTGTGTATCAAAGGTTATATTAGGGGAAGAGGAGGTCTGCCACTCTATCACAAGGATCGTGTCATCAGTGATGTCATCAGTGATGTCATTTGAGATGTCATCAGTGATGTCATGAGTGATGTCAGTGACCATGTCATGAGTGATGTAATATGTGACGTCATCAGTAGTGCATTGCGGGCGCGCGAGTTATAGTTAGCTGAACTAACTATAACGGGGAAATTTCATTGTTTTTTTACGAGTGAAATGTCCAGCTAACTATAACATGTGTGAAACCTTTGGTTTTTTCATTGAATTTCTAAGGTTTTTTAAATGCTAATTCCTAACTATAACGTGTGTGAAACCCATGGTTTTTTCAGTGAATTTGCAAGGTTTTTTAAATGCTAATTCCTAACTATAACGTGTGTGAAACCCATGGTTTTTTCAGTGAATTTGCAAGGTTTTTTAAATGCTAATTTTTTTTTTTTGTTTTATTTTATTTTTTTTTTCATTTTTTTTTTACATATTTTTATTTTAATTTTTTATCCTTTTTTAAAGACTATGGTTAAATTTTAAAAATTCTACAATGTTTTTTTTTACCATTTTTATAAAATAAGCAGGTAAGATTTATTAGTATGACATATTGGTTTTTTTTTTTTTAATTTTTTTTTAACGTGCGCGTACGGTAAGCGCACGTCTTGCTTTCATTACGTTAGATTTCTACGCTGTTTGCGTTCATTTACGCAATTTGCGTAGACGTACGTCACGCGCGCGCAGCGCGTAATGCGTACGCTGCACGCGCTTGTTACGCGGAAGTGAAGGGGCGTGCCTGTTTTGCGCATGCGCGCGAGCGCGTGTCTTTTTTATGCGCATGCGTACTTTTACCGTAAGCGCACCGTAAGCGCACCGTAAGCGTAACGTACGCGCACGGTGGGTCATGTGATCATGAAACACAACTTTTGATTGGTTGAAACTACTTTCAGTTCTAGAACTCTCCTACACCACACCCATTCCCCTCATTTCTGCTTGTGATCCCTTAGGAGAAGGAGCTGAGTTGTCTTTGTGATACGATGGCAGAACAGCAGAACTCTTCTGAGAGTGAGGCTAGCAGCACTACCTTGAGGCAGAGAAGGAGGAAACAAAAGAGCTCTTTCATATGGGAGTATTTTTCTTTTCCAGAGGGCAAGAAAAAGGTAAATGCACCCTTAGTGACTTGTAAGCTTTGTGGCCGTGTACTTTCAAGAGGGAATCCCAACAAGAAGTATTCCTTCGGGAATCACACCATGTTGAGACACCTTCAAGATGTACACGGTAGGACATTTGCTCGACATACTGAAGGTAACCCTTCAGTAAGTCAACCAAGCACATCCACAGCAGCTCAGCCTGGTCCATCATCTGCAGTGCCGAGTCCATCTTCGGCAGGTCAGCTGAGCCCTTCATCTGTGGGGGGAGCATCTCCTTTTTCTCGTCCTCTGGAAATCAACCATCGGTTTTTGAGGGTTTTAGTTCAGTGCGCCACTTGTCATGATCTAATTGCTCATAGGGAGACCAGTGTTGCCCTAGTGAACAATTTAATAGATCAGCACATTTGTCGTAGAGACTAATATTCCCACTCTTTCTTTCCTCTGTCCCTGCATGAACACAACGGCTCTTTTAAGAGCCAACCTTACCTTTTAACTTTTTTTTATATATTTTTTAAAACTTTTTTAAATTTTTTTTTTTACCGTACGCGTACGGTACGCGTAATTTTTTTTTTGTTTTGTTTTTAAAAAACACTAAAAATCAATTATCACATTACAAGGGCCTTGAGAGACTACAATGAAAAACTGAAAATGTGATTGTGGAGAAGTGGAAAAAAGGGACCATTAAATTTTTGACTTACCATACCCACTCAAAAAATTATTTATTAATTTAAATTTAATTTTAATTGCTTTAAAAATGGTTCAAGTTTTCGAAAATTTTCTATCTCAATCTGAAAAAAAAGAAAAAAGTATTAATATTTAATAAAACATTTTATAATACAGTACACATATTTACATATTTTCCCCAAAAATGTTTTGCCTTTTTTTTGCTGTTTTCAGAATATATTGCATTTCACTATAAATTGTGAAAGCAATTGCATTCATCATTTAACAGCGGGCAAAAAAAAAATTAACAATCTCAAAGATTGTTTTAAAAAAGCCCACAATCTCTTTTTGCATAAACATAACTGTATAGAAATGCATAATATTCTTAAAAAATATCATCTAATATCAATACTTATTTCTTTAAAATACCGTCTGACATTTTTGTTTCAGAAGTATAATCACAAAAATATATCTCAAATAACTCCACAATACATCTGGTTCCATTTCATTTAGGCCAAATAGTAATTTTTAAATTCTTTTTTGATTAAATTTCCAATGGTAATCCAATAAAATTCTAAAGTTTAAATTGTACAGATCTCACCGATTGTCTGTAACATTTTGGTTTCCGAAAGATTAATTAATAATTAAATAAGTCCACAATAGAATTGTTTACCTTTCCTCATGGCCAAATAGTAATTTTAAAAATCTTTTTTGAATAAATTTCCAATGGCAATCCAATAACATTCCAAAATTTAAATTGTGCAGATGTTACCGATTTTGTCTAAATTTTTGGTTTTCCAAAGTTTCATAAAAAATTTAAAAAGTCCACATTACAATTGGTTACCTTTCCATTAGGCCAAATGATAATTTGTAAAATCATTTTTTTTGAAAATTCCAATGGTAATCCAATAAAATGGTAAAATTGTTTTGTACAGATGTTGCCAATTCTCTCTAAAATTTTGGTTTCAGGAAGATTAGATAGGAATTTGCTAAATCAAAAGGCAAACGTTGCTTGAAAATCAATTGGGAATCATTACACAGTGTCCAGCCTTTTTCACATTTAAGATAAACTGTGTAATGTCCAGAAGTAACAGTAGGTCCTTCATGGAAAATTATTGCAACTGTTACAAAAGTTTTTCCTGAAATTGATAATTGCTGTCCTGTAAACTTCTTTATTAAAGTATCTAATTTTGAACCATCAGCTTTACATCGTTGCATCATTAAAATGACATATTGTCCGTATTCCTTTAAAATTAACGTTGCTGTACATTTTGAGAAAACTGTGTTCGTCCTGAACATACATCTAAAAGTTTTCTAATTTCAGTAGCACTTTCTATTTGAGTTTTATCATTACTCAGCTTTTGAAAAAGGAAACTCAACTCAGAACAGAATCTTTTTCCCTGATTTACTATTATCTGCTCTTGCACACTTTCCAGATAAAATGCAACATTCAGCACTACATTAGCGTAGCAGTTGACACCAGAGCTATTTTCAAAATGACATCCTAAAACCTGTTCTTCATTTTCCTTTTTCTTTTTGCTTGCAATTACATCACTCCTCTTTTTTTTCCTCCTCTCTACATCTTCATTACAGATATTCTCATTTCTCCTTTTATGAGAAACTACACGTTTCTCCAACACAGGATACTGACCTAAATGAGGAGCATAGCTTCTTCTTAATCTATTATACTCCTTTACACAATTTGTATTAGCACTAACTTTTGAGTCATCAAAGTCTATCATGAATAAACCAGATAATGTTTTCACCCGTGACAAAGCTACATAAGCCATACCTTCTTTGAACACAGTTGAACCAATGTTCACAAAAGCACAATCTACAGTCAATCCTTGAGACTTTTGAATAGTTACAGCATATGCTAGAGAAAACGGAAACTGCTTCCTACGAACATATAAGTCTTTCACAAGCATGAAACGAACTGAACAACGACAAATATCTTTAACTTCTTCTATCTGATCAAATTTTATTTTTAAACATTCAATTCCATCTTTTTTCTGATAATTAATAAAACCCACAACTCTTCCCATAGCTCCATTAACTAAACCCTTTTCAACATCCAAATTTCTCCTTAAAAATACTCTACAGTTCATGCAAACATATAGATTTTTTTCTAATCCAGCTGTTTTGGAAATGTTCTTCTCTAGTGAATCCAATTTATTTTTCAGTGTGCCTGTTAATGTGATAGTAATTCTTCCATCTTCAAATTTGTCCACTGCTTCCAATTTCCTGATATCTTCCTTTTCCAATTTTAAAAGCTCCTCATTGAATATTGAGCATTCACGTAGAGTTGGCATTAAGCAGATGACACTTTTCTTTTCTGCAATGTTCTTGTATATCTTCTCTGCAACTATTTCTTCCTTTGGAAATAAATTATGTAGCAGCCGACTCTGTAATGCTTTTTTGCCAACTTCTGTGAGTAGTCCAATCCTGATATCTTTCAGAATACTTCCATATTCTTCATCGTTTGCTTGCCTCATATTAGTAGTAAGTTCCTTGTACTCAAAGAAGGACCAAATATTTGCATTACCGATGCTTCCCAATGACTTCTTTGTGTCTTCATGTGTCACAGTATTAAACACTGGTTGTCCTTTAACTGGAGTAAGCTGTAGAAGATCCCCAAAAACTATGACATGTTTTCCACCAAATAACACGTCATAGTCTGTCCTTAGAATTTTCTGCATTCTTAAATGCACAAAGGCAAGCATTAAGTTTGATACCATGCTCACCTCATCAATAATGAGAACTTGCATCTTCTTCAATACTCTTGAAACTTCCAAGCATGCTTCTCCAGTTAGCTTGTTGTATTGTATTTTGTTCTCATGCTCCACTGGTAACATTAGCAAACGATGTAAGGTGATTCCTTTTATGTTATATGCTGCTAACCCAGTTGGAGCAGTAACCACACAAGACAAAGTAGAATCCGTTTTTTGCTGTAGGTAGCTTCTGATGACTTTTATTAGGAAACTTTTTCCAGTTCCAGCTTGTCCGCTTACATACATCCTGATTGGATGAAATGATGTGCATGAGCACTCTTTTTTTTCATGTAGAAATCCGTGATCAATTTTGTTTCTGATCTCTTCATAAATTTGTTGCTGCTCTTCGTTCAGTTGTCTTTCCAAATTTTGTAAGTCTATAAATTCTTCTTGAGCTTGATTCATAGCCGTTTCCACTTCATTCATGGCTATTGATGCTTCATTTTCAACGATTGGTTGTCCTAGGGGATCTTGACTGAGTGTTCCTGAACTTTGGCTGTCCTGAGAACTGTCTCTAGCTACTTCTGCTGCAATTGTAGTTTCCTGTTCAATTTCTTCATTTAACATTTGCAGATAAGTTGTGAATGTATTGCATTGTATGCTGTCTTTGCAAGCATTAAATGAATCTTCGTAGCTTTGAAATTCTCCCAGTAGTTCATCCTCTGTACGCCATGGTTTAAACAGCTGTAAAAGAGCCAAGTAGTAAAATTCCTTTTTGTCAGTAGTGTCGCAACTCAGCTTCCGGTGATTTATCAAACTTCCTTTTGTTTGCTTCACCAAACATCCTTCCTCACCAATGACTTTATATTTTCCATTTTTGATGTCTTCTGCGGCTTTCCGTGAATAAATGTAGTTCTGCAGCACTTCATAGAGACACATGTTCTCCAGATGTTGACTTCTCTTGGGATAATATGTTTCCAACATGTTTGATTTCAAAATATCTGTACTTTCTGGGTCATTCTCGGCCAAATATTCAATTTCTCCAACAGATTTCAGTACCCGATTTCTCATTGCTGCAAGGCCTAAACTTGCCCAAATTATTCTTCTTGATTTCGAGTAGAGACTTGCAGAAGATAACCTATCTGAACATTCGTAGGATCCAATTTCTCGATGCGATAACATCTTTAAACTGAAACTGTACAGCTTCTTACTGACAGTCTTCTCGTGAGAAATCTCTTCCCACATTTCTTTCAATTCAGTTTTTTCAGATTTAGTAATGTAAGACGTTACATATCGAGCAACAGCAATGGAATTGTCAGCTACATACTGTATATCCATGTTAGCATTCCACATGGATAAAATGACTGGGTTGTAGTCATTTATATTTTTTGATTCTTCTTTTCTTTTTAGGTTGTAGGTATTCTTAGGTGATTTTCTTGTGATAGTATGTCTCACAGATGACATAAAACTGTTTACTCTTCCATTTGAAAGAACAGGTCTAGGAAATCCAAATCGACATTTAGTGTAGTATTTATCTTTGCTCTTGTATTTCCGTCGACAGTATTTTCCACACCGATGACTTTGGAAACGTAAAACTTGCTCCTTTAACTTTTTCTCTTCTGTGCTTTTTGGTATAGCACATGTTGCATATTCTTCAATGTAAGATAACACTGCTTCATCAGTATCTGTTCCAAACTTTGGGGCATCCTTGATCCACAACAGCATATGAATATGAGGAGCACCTCTTGCCTGGTACTCTTTTCTCCAAAAGAAATCCACTACTTCTCCTAGAGGTGGATTTTTTTTATTGCAGATGAAGGACATCATAGCCTCAAATCTATGATTGAAATATCTGCAAACATTAACCGGATCCAATGAGCACAGTTCTCCTGCTGTCTTGTATTCGATGTTTTTAATGTTTGAATTTGCCTCTCGTAGAAAATCCAGTAAATCATCCCAAGCGTACTCAGCACAGCTTAGGGTAAGGAACCATGTTGGTGTTCCTAAATTTCGTAACATGCATTTTAATTCACCATGGCGTCGGTACCAATATTCATTTGTCCCACACTGACAAGCCATCAGATTGATCAGTTGTGTTTCCAAATGATCATCTCGGTGCTGCACTTTCTCCATAAAATCCTTAGCAGACACATTTTGTAAATGTACTCCACTTTTTAAAACGTGATTTACTGCATAAGATAGTGCAGACAAGTCGCTTTCAAATAAAAGATGGAACAAATAAGGAATACTTTGTCGAAATCTGGGATCTTCAGCATATAGTCTTGTAGTCCGATACTCAGAAGCAGGAATCTGTTCTGGACGTTCATCGTATCGTCCTCCTTTTCCTTTAGGAAACAGCTGGGGAAAACATCGAGCTTCCAAGCTCTCCTCCCATACACTCACGGGAGTTCCTTTTGCTTTCTTCATCTGAAACAGATCAATATTGTCTCCCATAACTTCTTTTGAATGAAGAGGATGTATGCTAAAATGTTCATAAATTTCTTCTTCCTTTGACTTGTCCACTTTTTCAATTTGTCCAGTTGGTGTTTCTGTGTCTTCTTGTAAATCTTCTTCTTCTTCTTCTATATTAATTGTTTCATACCATTTGTTATTCCTTTTCAAATACAAATTTGCTCTTTGTACTTTCCGTACATCTACCAGCTCCTGCCAAATCTTCTTATTCTTTGTAGGTACACCATTAACCAGAATAACTAATGGTTCAGTTTCCAAAGTATCCGCATCAATAGTTTCCATATTTTTTTTCAAATCCAAGGGCAAATACACCACTCTACCTTTTAAACCTCTCAGTAAATCTGAAGGAGGTAATTTACCAGTTTTGGGCTCCATACGTACTATGGTCTGGAACGGATGAACACATTGAATAAGTATAGACTCATATGTATTTAATTCACAAAGTTCAGCCGGAATAGCATCCAATTCTAAATTATTATGTACAGCTCTGGTCGGCATTCTATTTTCCTCTAACTTGTTGTAACAGTATTTACAAATACGCTGATCTTCACCCAATTCAAAACAATTTTCTAGAAATATATATGTGGCAAAATCCTTCCACTTATAATTATCTTCATTTTCACTCTTTCTGTAGAGATCAACATTCCTAGTTTGTTTTCTATAATGAGTTCTGCGGCAACAAATACAAGTAATATTTGGTCTTTCATTAGAGATTATTGCAAATTTTGTTATGTGATCATTAAATGTCTTACTTACAGAGGGTTCTACATTCTCTTCCACTTCTTCCTCATTTACTGTGTCCTTTTCTGCACTGTTTTGTTCAGGACCAAAGTAACAAAACTGAATTTCATCAACAACCTTCTCTACATCTGATACCGATCCACGGAACAGAGCCCTATTCAATTCATCTAACTTTATTGCTGGACTTTTAGCAAAATACAACCGTCTCACAAACTTTCTCATTTCAGTATGATGAACAGCCAGCATCCTAAAATGATGGAAAACGCTATTACACACTTTTCTAGATAGACAAGCCAGAGAATGACCCTGCAAACCAGTATTCTCTCTCACTCTGCATGGATCTAGACTTTGAAGCACCTTAATCTTCTGTTTTACACTTTTTTTACTATATTCTCTTAGAAACTCACGAAATTTATCAATAGATTCCTGACGCACAGTGGAAATACTACTACAATTCCAAGTGTACACTGGGGCTTTAGGACGTCTCCCCATAGCCTCATCCGCCATCACTTGTACCTCATCTCTTGGAACCATTATCTCCTTCTCCATTATGCAACCATTTTTCACTTCACAAGCACGACCTCTGGTGTCAACTGCATGCAGCAAACTATTACTTTGAAAATAGCTCTCTTCATTAAAAAAAGGTTCACTACTTGAACTATGCATCCATTTTCCTAAAAACACTTTACAAAAGTTTGTTCTGTTCACTGCTCTTTTCCTTTTGCGATTTCAGTACATTAACCATTTTATCTAATGTACGCATCCTATTCAAAATTAAAATGAATAGTTTCCTTTTTAATTCTAATGCCTTTGCTGCAATGGCTTCAATTTCTTTTTTTCTCTTGTAATATTTTGCCTTTTGCTTATATTTCTTCACATCCTTTATCAAATTGGACATAACTCTTCTCTGAAACATTTTTCTACGTATCTCTTTAAACGCTGTTTTTCTGTTTAAGTTAATCTTTATTGTTGCAGAAGGTATATTTGCATTAACTAAATTCTCAATTTTTTTCCTGTTTTTTTCTATTGAAAACATTCTTTCCAGTACAGACATTTTGTACATTTTTCCTTTTTTTGAATATGTTCTTTAAAAAATCTTTTGTCTGCTTACCAGAAGATTTTTTCTTTTTCCCAACATGAGCATCTCCAACTAACTTAGGTCCTCCAGTTGTCTTCAAATATAGGTTTTTTTTGTGGTCTTTCTTTAGTCTGGATTTTGTAGGCATCTTAAATTTTGTTCACTGCTCTTCAGCAATACCTGAAAAAAACTAAAAAAAAAATCCTTTATTTTATTTAAATATATTACTACATTTTTTATGATCTTTAGAAATCTTAAAATACTATAAACCCCTTTCCTATAAATGAAAATCACAATAACACCTTCACAAATTAAATATCTAAAAACAATTCCCGTGTGCACACAGAGTCATGCTTTGAAATTAGGCAGAAAACGAAATTTCTTTGCCAATTGCAAAGCATACTTTCTACTACTTTTTAGGCAAGTGATAAGTACTTTTACAGACTGACACATTTTGAATCCACTTTTCAGATTCTTAAAAAAGCACATGTCCAAACTGCTTTTTCAGACCATCACCATGTGTAACCTGGGTGACTGACTACACTCCAGCAAGGGCAACCAGCCTTATTGATGCTGAATGTATTTGCATTACTGACTGAAACCTCAAACCCCACTCGGTTGTGAATACTGTGCATGATTCCACAGGATAAGCAGCTGGGTGTGTGCTAAGAGTCTGCTTCTGCACAAAAAAATGGCTCCCCCTTTCCATCTAATGCAAATGTGAAATCTCCAGAGCAATACGCAATAAATCTCTGCCTGTAATTCCTATTTGCACACAGAGTCATGTTTTCACATTAGTCACAAAACGAAATTTCTTTGCCAATTTGAAAGCACACTTACTACTCTTTTTTCTGGCAAGTGCTAAACACTTTTACAGACTGACACATTTTGAATCCACTTTTCAGATTCTTAAAAAAGCACATGTCCAAACTGCTTTTTCAGACCAGCACCATGTGTAACCTGGGTGACTGACTACACTCCAGCAAGGGCAACCAGCCTTAGTGATGCTGAATGTATTTGCATTACTGACTGAAACCTCAAACCCCACTCGGTTGTGAATACTGTGCATGATTCCACAGGATAAGCAGCTGGGTGTGTGCTAAGAGTCTGCTTCTGCACAAAAAAATGGCTCCCCCTTTCCATCTAATGCAAATGTAAAATCTCCAGAGCAATACGCAATAAATCTCTGCCTGTAATTCCTATTTACACACAGAGTCATGTTTTCACATTAGTCACAAAACGAAATTTCTTTGCCATTTTGAAACCACACTTACTACTCTTTTTTTTGGCAAGTGATAAACACTTTTACAGACTGACACATTTTGAATCCACTTTTCAGATTCTTAAAAAAGCACATGTCCAAACTGCTTTTTCAGACCAGCACCATGTGTAACCTGGGTGACTGACTACACTCCAGCAAGGGCAACCAGCGTTATTGATGCTGAATGTATTTGCATTACTGACTGAAACCTCAAACCCCACTCGGTTGTGAATACTGTGCATGATTCCACAGGATAAACAGCTGGGTGTGTGCTAAGAGTCTGCTTCTGCACAAAAAAATGGCTCCCCCTTTCCATCTAATGCAAATGTAAAATCTCCAGAGCAATACGCAATAAATCTCTGCCTGTAATTCCTATTTACACACAGAGTCATGTTTTCACATTAGTCACAAAACGAAATTTCTTTGCCATTTTGAAACCACACTTACTACTCTTTTTTTGGCAAGTGATAAACACTTTTACAGACTGACACATTTTGAATCCACTTTTCAGATTCTTAAAAAAGCACATGTCCAAACTGCTTTTTCAGACCAGCACCATGTGTAACCTGGGTGACTGACTACACTCCAGCAAGGGCAACCAGCCTTATTGATGCTGAATGTATTTGCATTACTGACTGAAACCTCAAACCCCACTCGGTTGTGAATACTGTGCATGATTCCACAGGATAAACAGCTGGGTGTGTGCTAAGAGTCTGCTTCTGCACAAAAAAATGGCTCCCCCTTTCCATCTAATGCAAATGTAAAATCACCAGAGCAATACGCAATAAATCTCTGCCTGTAATTCCTATTTGCACACAGAGTCATGTTTTCACATTAGTCACAAAACGAAAGTTCTTTGCCATTTTGAAAGCACACTTACTACTCTTTTTTTTGGCAAGTGATAAACACTGTTACAGACTGACACATTTTGAATCCACTTTTCAGATTCTTAAAAAAGCACATGTCCAAACTGCTTTTTCAGACCAGCACCATGTGTAACCTGGGTGACTGACTACACTCCAGCAAGGGCAACCAGCCTTACTGATGCTGAATGTATTTGCATTACTGACTGAAACCTCAAACCCCACTCGGTTGTGAATACTGTGCATGATTCCACAGGATAAGCAGCTGTATGTATTTGCATTATTGAGTGCAACCTCAAACCCTTAAAGTATTCCTTATTTTTACCAGTACACCTTAATTTATCGTGAAAACATAGTCCATATTATTTTACATGTTCCTCACATTTAAATTTCTCCCAAAACAGAAAATAATAAACACAACTTCAATAAAAGGAATTCCAATTCTATTATTCATTTCTTAATTTACCATATACATCCCCTCTCAAACTCTAAACTCACCTTTAAAATTAGTTAGTTGTGAAAAAAATGTGGCACTCAAACAGCAGATTATCAGAGCCAGGATCTCTGTTCTGTTCACCTCTCTCCTCTCAGCAGAACCAGATAATGGCAAACTTTCCCTCTCTTTTTCCACACTTATACATGTTAATTTCAAATCTCAGTGCTTCCCCCTTTTTTTCAAATGTAATCACACATTTCTATTGGTTGAAAACCAACCCTTTTCCAAAAGTACCCTTCCCCCAACTTGACTTCTGCCTAGTACCCTTCCCCCAACTTGACTTCTGCCTGCTACCATAGCAACAGCTCATGAAACACTCCTGTGTGGAGTTAGGTCAGAAGTTCGCCACACAATGTTTCAATTCCAAAGATCAGGAGTGCTTGACTTTTCAAACCTAACAGCAAATCCATAGTACTGTTCTTTAGTAACACATTTTTCTGTACCAATACAAAACATGCTTCTATAAATTTACACATACAGCCTAGTTTTTATTCTAGAATGGTATGAAACAGCCAATCAGTTCTTTTTTTTATAAAAAAAATATGTATGCCTCCATTTCCAAACTGTCTTTCATTTCTTTTTACCATTCTACTGAATTACACCTCCTGAGTGCATCCAGTTCTCCTTTGAAGATGTTCACAGTGTGGATTGTAGGGCACAGCTATGTCTTCTGGAGTGAAAAGTATGCAGAGAAAACAGATATGGTGAGAGACCTTGCTTTGCCAAATGTAGACATTAAATGGATTGGTCAGAGAGGGTTAAAGTGGCACCAATTGATGCCATTGGTGAAATCCTTCATGCAAATCCAACACCCTGACCTCATAATAGTGCACTGTGGTGGCAATGACCTAGGCACTTTGACTGGGGTAGGTCTGGAAATGCTTATGAAGGACACCTTTGCACAACTGTTTTCACTTTTCCCTAAAACTGCCTTTGTGTTTTCTAACATATGCCAAAGGCAAAAATGGAACTGGTCCAATAATTTTTGTCCGCAGATTGACAAAGCAAGAAAGCACGTCAACAAATCTGTTTCTGCTTTCCTCCGTGACTATGGTATGGGTTCCATTTACCACAACAACTTGCGTTACAACATGCAAGACATTTATAGAGGAGATGGTGTACACTTCACTGATAAAGGGAACAGAGTCTTCCTCTTGAACCTTAGACTCTGCATCGGTACTTACTTGTAGGTACCAATAAAAAATCACTTCATAAACACAACGGCTCTTTTTAGAGCCCCCTAATATCTAAACACTTAAATCTGCATTTCATTTCTTTTTTTTTTTTTTTTTTTTACCGTACGCGTACGGTGAGCGTACCGTACGCGTACCCCGCGATTTTTTTTAAAATCAATAAATGTTTTCTTTGTACTTTTCTGTCCTTCTTTGACCCCCTTACAAATGTTAGGGGGTCTGTAACTCTCTTCTTTGCCCCCTTTTCAAGATATCACCCTTTTTTTCTGGAGTGAAATACACAAAATGGCGGCCGCCGCTTCCTGGTTTCGACCGATTCGAATGTTTACTAAGATCTAAGAGCCAATCAGAATCGCGCTCGCGCACGTCACCGTACGCGTACGGTAAGCGCACCGTAAGCGCACCGTAAGCTGGCTCAGATATATATATTGATTTAAAGGCTATTTTCTCAGAATCTACTGAACAGATTTACACCAAACCTACAAAAGGCACTTCCTTGACCTGAGGACTACCTCTCTGCCAAATTTCATTAAATTCTGTTCAGCCGTTCGGGCTGTAGCTGTGTCTAAAGGTCCTATGGAAAAATGCATGGGAAAAACGCGTTTTGGGACCCCCCTTTTATCTCAGCCCCCGCTTGACGAATCCCCCCGAGACTTTCAGGGTAGGAGCGGAGCGTAGCGCCGCACCTATTTTAAAAAATTCACGAGGATTCGTCAACCGGCGCCAAAGTTATTCAAAATAGAATGTTGCGGATTTCCTATGGAAACGTGGTCCTAACTATAACTACCTACTGGCGACCGCCAGTAGGTAATATATATATATATATATATATATCAAACGCCAAGGTTGCCAAGGTTGCCCAAGGTTTTATGGCTTAAAACGCGTGCAGCCTGCTACCACTGTTGCCGCCTGCGGAGAGTGTGCGGATATCTCAGGGTGTGTGACCTCCTCTTCTGGGCAACCTTGGCGTTTGATATATATATATATATATATATATATCTCGCTCCAAGGTTTTCCTCTCTCCCGTCCGGGAAGAAGATAGCAGCACTCACGGGTTAGGTTGGTTACCAGTTTTTATTTAGCGCTTCACAAACGCGTTTCACAAGGGGCATTTGGGGAACTAAGGGGATACAAGCCAGCAAGGGGTTCATCAAGTGTTCCTCATGTAAGGCGTGTACATTGGGCAGAAATACCACTACCTATTCATCTCCATTTGCCAGCTCTCCCTGCAAGATCACCAAAAAACTAACATGCAGGACAGATTTTGTGGTTTATGTGCTGGAGTGTACGTGTGGCCTGCAATACATTGGTAGTACCAAGTTGCAGGCACACAAACGTATACTCCAGCACATGAGGGCAATCACGAACCATGACATATCATACCCCGTAGCAAGACATTTCGGTGACAAACACAACAGTAACCTGAAAGACCTTAGCTACTTTGTCATTGATTCTGTGCCTCCTCCAAGACGTGGGGGGGATCGGGAAGCCATCCTTAGAAAACTTGAAACGCGGTACATTTTGGAATTAGATTCCAAGGTACCCAACGGGTTAAATGCCAGTGAGGACTTCTATACTTGGCTCTAACCGTTGGCTTCAACATATTTGTCCTGATGAATCACCCGGTATAATATTTCAGAGCATTTACTCCGCGCCCATGTTCGGATTTTTCCATAACTGTTACAGTTTCGTTGTTCGTTTTTCCTTGTTAATTTTGGTTTATTCATTTTTTGAACAGTTGTTTTCACTTTTTTCCTGTCTCCTCATCTTTGTTGGTTTTTTTGATAGGAACCTGATATTGGTTCTGTTTCTGATTGCACTATTAACAACTTTTTTTGAACGTAGCTTTATGTAGTAGGTCTTAGGAACATGAGTGGGTGATTTCGTCACCTTCTTTTAGTCGGGCACAGCCTGATACGAGTTGAAATGGATTAAACCAGTTATCAATTAAACTAATTGGATATGAAATTAGTTGTCTACATGTGTAACACGAATAAGATATGACGAGTAATTAAGATGAAATAATGCTACGACGCTGTTCTACAATTAGATGGTGTCTTTATACGTGTTGTGTTATACGAATGAAATAATAATATTATCATTTCATTAGGAAAATGTTTTTTTTTTAACTTGTCATATTCTCTTTTCTGCGTAGTTGTGTTTATCCTGTGCCCATGGATTTAGACAAACATATTCTTTCTTTTTCTATGATTGTTCCCAATGACCTATCGTTGATGAAAATTTTTTTTTGCCTTGTCGGGGTACATAATGTATTTTACATATATTATTACTATTGTTGATACCACAAGTCAATTTCTTATGTTCTAAATCACGATATTCAAATCTGTTGTCTATGTTCATGATTTTGTTATCACGTTACCAAGCACTTGCACTTTAAATACTCGGGCTTCCTCTGTCAGCGTCATGTGACCAAGGCCTCCAGTAGGTCGAAACGCGTCATGGCGGTGGTGCAGGTTACGGAGTAAAATAAAGAACTAACAGCACCTATTTCTGGGTCCGTGTTCGTCTTTGGCGTTCCAATACAGCGCATCCTGTGAGACGATTCCTTGTGGCATATATATATATATATATATATATTTATATATATATATATATATTTGTAATTTAATAATGAAGCAATTGTAGATAAATAGTTATGAAAAAGATTTACTTATTTGTGCAGTCACTTATATACATGTTCAGGGCTCGAGAAATCATAAAATCATCTTCATAGGCATGAAAATGCAGAAATGTGTTTTCTTCCTACCAAACTAAGAAATGGTTCCAAAAGATAAAAGAGCGTGGGGAAATGCACGAAAGCGAAAAAGTACAGAAAAGAAACATATATTAAAAAATGACACTATGAATAGGTAGTGGGAGATGCACAAGGCATCACATGGAAAAGCTAATGCCCTCCCTGGTAGTGCACACTAACTCACAATTTCTGCCAACAGGTCTGATGTAACTGAATCAAAAGGTAATATCATTTGTTTATAGACCAATGGTCCACCAAAACAACAATGCTCTATGGGCATTCTTTATAAGGGGATGACAGCAGAGGGCATTTTGTAAGATTGCTGTCATCAATCTGTAGCTTAGAGGGCAAGCTACTTCTTCTGAACCACTGTAGGATATTTGGACAGCATATCGAAAAAAAATATTGCGATACAAAAACATTGTGTCAAGAATATTGGGACATCATAAATATAATTGGCAGCAATATCAAAGGTGAAAATATTATTTTAAGTGTTGTTTTAAATATTGTAAAAATATTTATGTTGAAAATGTGTATATAATATCGTTTTTAAGTGTTAATTAGTATGTAATATATTGTAGTGTGTTTTATTTAGGCTTTTTTAATAATGTATTATTTTTATATTAAAATGTTGACGTTTGGATTTTTAATATAAATAATAATTTTTGGGTTTTATAGTAGTGGGATATTGGGTTTTTAGAGCATAAGGGTCGACAGATAAATAATTTATAAGTAATTTATAATATATAAAGTAGATTTTTTTAAAGAGATTCAGAATATTAATTTAGATTTTTTGAATATATTTTATTATGCTAATGCATAATATAAAATAAATTATAAATAAATTAGGAGAATATTTAGGATTTTTTGTATATAAAAACATTCATGGATTAAAACATTGTCTAATTGTATACAATTATTTAAAGATTTAAAAAACAATACATTAAGTTAAGTTTTGTATAAATTAAAAAAAATATGAAATGTATACAAATTTTATTTAAAATCTATAATTGGTAAATTCGTGTTAAAAAATAGTTTCTTTTTATTAATACATATTAAAAAATATTTCTTTATAGGAATAAAATTGAACTTTTAAAATGTAAAATCTACTTATGAATATTATATATGTGTAGTTAAATTAGTGTGTTTTAACATAATATTTCATTACATTTTATACTACACAAACATTTTGAGAATATATTGTATTGATTGTTTGTGTGATATTTTTATTTTGTGATGAATGAATGATGAATGATTTAAGTCTTATTGTGCGCAAAACTATGCCCAATGGGCGTCAAGGCGCCTAAGTCAAATAATCCAAATAATCCAGCTCGTCAATCGAAACAGCGAACTTTTATTAATACGCTTTGGTAAAGTACCAGGTTTTAAGGGACTTTTTAAACAAATCCAAAGAGGGAAGAGTTTTAATCTCAATTGGGAGAGAGTTCCAAAGCTTAGGGGCAACCACGGAAAAAGCTCTCGCTCCCCATCTGGCTAATCTCGTGCGTGGGACTACCAATTGGAATAAACCAGCAGACCGAAGAGTTCTAGAAGGGCAATAGCGAGTAAGCAAGGATCCAAGTGCATTTTCAGCAACAAGAGCCCTGTAAGTAAGACATAGAATCTTAAAGGAGACTCTATGTTGGACAGGAAGCCAGTGAAGATCTCTCCTAGCGGTTGTAGCTGAAGATGCCAGAGGGAGGGCCAAAACAAAACGTGCAGCAGCATTCTGCACAGTTTGCAGTCTATGGATCAGGCCTTTGTTGGATTCGGCATATAAGGAGTTACAGTAGTCAAGCCTGGAACCTACAAGAGCCACTGCGATCTGCTTCCGCGCCTGCAAAGAAAGATAGCTACGAATCCTATTTAGGATTCTAATAACACCACAACATGTGGCCACGGTCCTATTTGTTTGAAGCGTCATGGAGAGTGAGGTGTCAAAAACCACGCCGAGATTTCTGGCGGATAAGGAGGGAGTGGGGCAAATGCCAAGAGTAGTAGGCCACCACTCACTCGACCAGACGTCTAGATCTTTCCCAAAGACCAAGACCTCTGTCTTATCGCCATTTAACTTTAGGGAGTTGATAACCATCCAATCTGCAACATGCTGCATGCATGACCTAAAGCCAGTGGCGGATGTCTGGACAGAGGAATGGGCCAGTGACACCATGATCTGAGTGTCATCTGCGTAGGACACCACCTCCATCCCCTGCGATCTTAATAGTCTAGCAAGGGGGGCCAAATAGATGTTAAACAGGGTCGGACTAAGAGCCGACCCCTGTGGCACCCCGCATTGTAATGACTTGGCAGGGGAGAGGAAACTTCCAAGCTTTACTCGTTGTTCTCTATCAAGGAGAAAAGAATCGAGAAGATTCAAGGCCGGTCCGGTAACCCCTGCCTCACTGAGCCGAGAAGTTAAAATGGCGGGAGATAGGGTATCGAACGCGGCTGTGAGATCTAATAGGACCAGTATTGTAGTTTGGCCACTATCCACCTTACGTCGGATGTTATCGACTACAAGAGTGAGTGCGGATTCAGTGCTATGATGCTTTCTGAATCCGTGCTGTGTATTATCAAGATACTCACTGGTCTCAAGAAAATTGGAGAGATGAGAGTTGAGGTGTGCCTCTAATATCTTTGCAGGAGCAGGAAGCAGAGAGATGGGTCTAAAATTTTTAAGGAGACCAGGGTCCAAGGAAGGTTTCTTAAGGAGGGGCTTTACAATAGCCTTCTTCCATACTACTGGAAAAGAACCCTGAACAATGGACTTATTCATGACTTCCAGCATAGGTGGCAGAATGCTGTTTCTACACTCCTTCAAGGTTTTTAGGGGTATAGGATCCATAGGAGAGGAGGATTTAATCTTATCCAGTAGGAGGCTCAATCCTTCAAGAGATAATAAAGGAAATTCCCTCAATAGCTTGAGAGGCTCTTTACCCAGCGCGTCTAACTTGGCTACAGCAGCAGGAGTATCCTTATACAAGGACTTGCATTGGGCTTCAAGAGCTAGATGAATGTCCAGGATTTTATTGTGGAAGAAGTCCGAGATGTTATCACAGAGATCCTGGGAGCTCACTACAGGATCAGGAAGTTGGAGAGAGCATAGGGAATCAGCAATTTTAAAGAGCTCCCTAGATGACGTTAGGGAACCTGTAAGATTGGAAAAATACTCTTGCTTTTCCACTATGACTCTTTGTTTATAGTACCGCAAAGCGGACTTGTGAGCTACTCGATCTTCCGGATCCCAGGACTTCCTCCATCTTCTCTCACTACTTCTGCAGCCCTGCCTTAAGAGTCTAAGATGCTCGGAAAACCAGGGAGCAGTAGGTTTCTGACGGGCTACATATCGCAGGGAGGCGGGGGCAAGCTCTTCCGCAGCACTGGAAATGGAACACATAAGTTCATGTGCTGCGTCATTCGCAGTTTTAGAGGAGAAAGATTCAGAGAGTTGGATATAAGGAGCAATAGTGTCATCAGTAATGTTTCTGTAATTTCTCCTAAGGGTAAATGAAGTGACAGTCTGATTAATTAAAGGCTGGGCAGGGAGGGCAAATTCAAGAGGTATTGCAAGATGATCTGTCCAGACTAGCGGCAAAGGTGAGCCTGTAGATAACCTGGAATCACTAGAGAAAACCCCGTCAAGGATATGACCAGCCTTATGTGTAGGGCTGCTCACCAGCTGAACAAGGTCACAGGCACCGAGTGACTCAGTTAGTGTTAGGGTATCCTTTGAGTTGACATCATCGAGATGAAAATTAAAGTCACCCAAGATGGAAAGAAAGGGTTTTCTGATGTAGGGTTCCAGGATTCTAAGAAGGTCTGAAGGAAAACTCGCCCTAGGGCCAGGAGGTCTGTAGAAAAGTATTCCAGTAAAAGAAACGGATGGGGCACACAGGATACAAAAATAAAGTGCCTCAAAACTATCTCCAGGCAAAGACAGAGATTTAATAGAGCAAGAGAGACAGGATTTAACAAGAACAGCAATTCCTCCGCCTCTGCGCAAGAGCCTATCCTGCCTATGAAGAGAATAGCCATCAGGGATGGCCAAAAGAAGATCGTGACCGGAGGTATCCGAAGCCCACGTCTCCGTAATAAAGACCCAATCTGGCTGTCTTTCTTCAACGAAATCATGGAAAGCGACATTATGCTTAATCAGCGATCGCGCATTAATTAAAAAGCCAGTTTTATGTGACGAAGCAGGGAGACATCCCGTGCGTGAGTGAGATCTAATAGAGCTTGAGACGGCGTAACAAAGAGAAGCCTTACATGAGACACATCGCTGGGACTACAAGCACTCATCAGGTAAAAGGCGATGAAAGCATTGTAGCACTGGGGGTCTAAGGGCCATGAGTTCCGCCAGAGAGTAGCGCCTAGGTAGCTCATGGAGTTGTAAAGAAGAGTCAGCCGAGTCCAGCCCGCCCTGCAGCACGTCCTCAGCGCGGACGGGCGCAGACGGGCTGAACTCAGGCGTAACTCCGGCGGAAGTCCGGCGATCCCGCTGCGCGATGACGCTGCGCGAAGGCGTGGCTGCCATTTATGTTGGTCGAGCCTCCTGAATGAGGACTAGACCGCAATGTGGCTCACCCCTCACTCAATATGGCTGCCAACGAGACAGTGGCGAGGGACCCGCGAAATGCGGTGTGTTCCAAATTACTGTGCGGGTGAGAAGACAGCGTGCAGGTAAGCGGGCCAGCCGTATTTAAAAACAGGGAAAAGAATCAAACCTCAAAATAACTAAGGCGACAAAAACAAGGGATTTAAAATATGCGAGAGCAACAGAATAACAGCGCGCTGCACGCAGATACGCCGAGGCTGAATGTTAGCTCACCTCTGCTTAGCCTGCCCTTTATGCTGGTCGAGCCTCCTGAATGAGGACTAGACCGCAATGTGGCTCACCCCTCACTCAATATGGCCCCCAACGAGACAGTGGCAAGGGACCCGCGAAATGCGGTGTGTTCCAAATTACTGTGCGGGTGTCGCGGTCCGCGCTAGGTCCTCTCCTCGGGGTGACGCTGATGCTATAGGGGTTCCCCTTCCCATCCATCCCCAACCCGGATTCGTATGAAAGACCCTCGGGTTCGGGAGACAGGTGGGCGAGGGAAGGCAGGGAGGAGTCCGCGGGGATAGAACCTGAAACGAGACAATGAAAGGGGAATTAGAACTAGTCCTTCTCTCCCTGATGCATTAGTGTTCCCCACTTATCCCCCGAGTACTTGCCTCGCTTTCTCTCCCCTGTTCTGGAGGAGCGGAAATCAGAGCCCCCAGTCAAGGTCTCGATCCCCAGGAGTGCACTGGGGCTAGGACAACCGCTTATCTGGCTCTAGTCGTGAGGACCCAAACTACGTCTTTTGAACCTCACAGGAGCCGTCCAGGGCGCTACCACTCAAGACCCGGGAATCCGAGGGGCCGAGGAGCGCCGAGGCTGAGGGAGCAGGCAAGGAGGATCAAAAGGAGGTCAAAGGCCACCGATAACCGCCGGTGGCGCTTCCACTCTAGGCCCGGGTGTCCGAGGGGCCGAGGAGCGCCAGGGGTGCAGTTACGGTGGGAACGTGTGGCGGGGCGCTGAGGCAGGGAACCAAAGCAGCGGGAGCAAAAGGAAACAAAGGACACCAAGGAAACAAAGGAAACTACAGAAACGGAGGGCACTAGTTACCCCTCCGTACCGGTTCAGGCAAAGGAGCGGGATCCGGGATCTCCGGTGCTTCGTCGGTTGACTGGTCAGCGCAGATCTCAGCTCAGATGGCAGATATTCTTGCCCTGTCTGTAATTTCACTCTTCCGGCTTCAGATCCTAGCACCAACATAATACACTCATCGAACTCTCCCTCCACTTATGGAGCCCAGTCCCCCCTGACTCTCAGAGCTGCGCTGATTAACTGTCGCTCACTGAGCAAACATGCCATTGACATCTGGCAGTCCCTTCGGGACAACAACTGGGACTTGCTCTTTTTAACCGAAACATGGTTGAACGACACCACGAATCCCGCAATCACCCTGGCCTTACCGGAGGGCTACAGTATTGTTTGCGCCAATAGACCAAATAATATACAGGGAGGCGGGATTGCTCTAATTCATAATTCCAAATGGTCGGTTACCCTCCCTCCGTTCAATCAAATTGAATGTATAGAGGGTATGCCTTTCGTTGTTCATATCTCCCCCTCTTTCTCCTGCTCTGGAATTCTCATCTACCGCCCCCCTCACTCTAATACCTCTTACTTACCTGCTTTAGCTGACTATGTTACTCAGCTTAGTACACGATATGCTAACTTTACCGCTTTGGGAGACTTCAATCTCCATGTTGACAATGAGTCTTGCTCGCACAGCAAGCTCTTCATCTCTACGCTTGCAGCCTGTAACCTAGCTCAAATAATATCTTTACCTACGCATAAAGCGGGTCATACTCTGGACCTGATCTGCTCCAACCTACCATCTATTCGGGCGACTCCCCCTACCCCGGTCATTTGGTCGGACCATTTCCTTATTCCTTTTGAGATCAACATTTCTTGTCACATTAGACCCGTTATCATTCCCAAAACAATTGGAAGAAATTGGAGCCGCATCACCTCTGAGACGCTCCGGGAATATTTAAAAAATACTCAACCCTGCCCGTCCCTTGACCCGGATTTACAGATTGACCACTTGGACACATGGCTTAGTCAGGCCATTGATGCTCTGGCCCCCCTTAAAACCATCAAAACTTATAGGGCTGCACCTTCGGCACCCTGGTACTCTGATGAGCTTAGGCAGAAAAAGGCCTCCTGCAAATCTCTTGAACGCCTCTGGAGACAGAATTACACCATCGACAGCAAAATCTCCTATAAATTAGCCCTTAAAGAATATAGGAGACTGATTGAGAAGCACAAACGACACTGTCTAGCCTCCAGAATCACGCACGCCAGTAATGGCGCTAGGGAGATTTTTAATATAGTCAGATCCTTCACAGACCCCCACGCGCTGACTCGGACTCAGCCTGCTTCACAATCATTATGTGATAAACTTTCCAAATTTTTTGAGGATAAAATAGAAATCATTTACTCCTCTTTCCCCACCCTCGACACATTAGGTTGGGAAGAAAAGCCCACCACTCTCTCGCCATCACTGCCTATCTTATCCGATTTTGCAGCCGTCTCGGAAGCCGAATCTATGGCTGAACTACTCAATTGTAAATCAGGCTCGCCTAATGATCCCTGGCCAGCCAAGCAGTACAAAAAACTTGCCTCTCTACTTAACCCTCATCTGAACCATATTTGGAAAAGCTCTCTCAGACTGGGCTGTTTTCCTGCTAAATGGAAACATGCCTCGTTGGTCCCTATCCTTAAAAAGTCCAACTTGGATCCCGACCAACCTAGTAACTACAGACCCATTTCCCTCTTGCCTGCACCAGCAAAAATCCTGGAGAAACTGGTGCATTCTCAGTTGGCGAACTATATTGAGTCCAATGGACTTCTCCATGATTCCCAGCATGGCTTCAGGTCGGGCCACAGCACGGAGTCTGCCCTTATTGAAATGGCGGACTCGGTGAGGTGGACGCTTGACCAGGGATCGAGGGCGGTGCTAGTGCTGCTGGATTTATCAGCAGCATTCGACACCGTCTCTCACAAGATCCTGCTGAGTAGGCTCGAGGACTTGGGTGTGGGAGGTGTTGTGCTGAAATGGCTCACATCCTATCTTTCGGACCGCACACAGCAGGTTTTCACCCCTCCCTATACCTCCCCTGCCAGACCACTTAAATGGGGAGTTCCCCAGGGTTCCTCCCTGAGTCCGCTCCTTTTTAATATTTATTTTACCCCTTTGGCTAAGCTGATCGCTCAGACAGGGATTAAATCCACCTCCTATGCTGACGATATTCAGCTTCTTTTTACTTTTGACACCCCCTCTGCTTCTGCCTTTGATCCGCTGAAATCCTGCCTCAGGGACATTTCTAGCTGGATGGACGCTAACTCCCTCCGACTCAACGCAGGAAAAACGGAGATCCTGTTTTTCAACTCTCCTTCTCCTTTGGACTCTAGCCTTTGGTGGCCAGACGATCTAAGCCAAGCCCCTACCCCTAAAGATTCAGTGAAAAATTTAGGAGTACGTTGGGATCATCATCTAAGTTTCAGTAATCAGGTACAGACAGTGGCTGCTTCCTGTTTCGCTAAAATCAGGACCATTAAACGCCTTATTAACTACCTGCCGGCGGACTGCCGCAAAACTGTTATCCAGGCATTGATAATTTCCCATCTCGATTACGCTAATGCCCTCTATCTTGGTATCTCAGCAGGCCTGTGTCATAAACTTCAGACAGTCCAAAATGCTGCCGCCCGGCTTGTAGAGAGACTTCCTGCTAGACACCATGTCTCTCCACTTTTACGCAAACTGCACTGGCTACCCATTGCTAAAAGAAGTGTCTTCAAAGCAATGACGCTGGCCTTCCGAGCCTCTCAAGGGTCTGGATCGGCACACCTGAAAAACATCTTGCGACCGTATGCCCATTCAAGGACATTGCGCTCCAACTCCCTATTCTTCTTGCACACCCCACGATTTAAACGAGTTCGTGCAGGTGGAAAAACCTTTGAGGTCTGTGCCTCTCAGAATTGGAACAAGCTCCCGCTAGCTCTACGTACCAGCCAATCAGAATCAGCATTTCGTAAACTGCTGAAGACATATCTTTTCTCCTCCTAGACAGGTCCTCCATTTCTGGCTCTCCTTTCCCAGAGTTCTCAGCGCCGGGACGCCCCGTTGGGGCAGCTGTGCGCTTTATAAAATACACAAATAAATAATAATAGTACTGGCGGTGGTCACGGGCAGCTCCGGAGGCGGGAAACGTCGGACCGGTGATACAGGCTGTTCGGCGCTTTCTGGAGTCGTGGAGTTCTTGGATGCGGTTCCGGACGGACCGAGGGTCGGGAACTCGTCGGAGTCTTCGGAGAGACGGGTAGCGGGCCGTTGATCAGCTTCTGGTTCGGAACGAATCATTGGCCCCGCATCACTGCGCTGTGCAGCCTTTTGAACGGTCGCTCTCCCGGTCACATGAGGGAGTGCGGTTGCTGCGCCTTGTGGGTGATGTAGTTCCGGCGTGGAGCACCCTCGGTCTGCTTTCTGACCTGCCTGGTCCACGCGATTATGACAGCACATCCCTCTTCCCACCGCGTCCGTCGGCGAGAGGGGGACCGGGTTTGTCCGGGCAGCGGCGGTGGAAGGCCGCCACCAGGCGTTCGGCATGGATTGCCGACGCAGGTTCCCAAGAGTTTTCCTCCGGCCCATACCCTTTCCAAGCCAGGAGGTACCACAGCTTGCCCCTGGCTAGCTTGGAGTCAAGTACCCTCCGCACCACGTATTCCTGATCGTGGTGCACCCAGACCGGGTCAGGGATTTTTCGGACAGGACAGAAGGAGGGTTTCAGCAGGGAGACGTGGAACACCGGGTGTATGCACAGGTGCTGGGGCAACCGTAGCTGCACGGCCACGGGATTCACGTGTCGCACCACAGGATAAGGTCCGATGTATTTGGGTGTGAAAGCGCTAGGCTTCTTAAACCGGATGTGTCTAGTGGACAACCACACCCTGTCCCCTTTGTGGTATTCTGGGGGGACTCGGCGATGCTTGTCCGCTTGGGCCTTATACTGCGTCTTCGCTAAGCGTAGGTTGTCCCGGGCTTGTGTGAGGGCTGCGTGAATGGTCTCGATTCTGTCCTGCACTTCGGGAAGGTTACTTCGTGCCTTCGGGAGAAAAAAAGGGAGAAAACGGGGGTGATGACCTGATGCAAGAAAGAAGGGGGTATGGTGTGTGGAGGAGTGCCTAGAGTTGTTGTAGGCTATCTCAGCCACCCAGAGCCAGTCCACCCAAGAGCCCTCTGCTTGATCTACGTAACAGCGCAGGTACTGTTTCAGGGTTTGGTTCAGTCTCTCAGTTTGGCCGTCCGTTTGGGGATGGAAGCTGGTGGACAGGGCGGAGTGTATGCCAAGTTCCTCACACCAGACTTTCCAGAAACGGGCGGTGAATTGAGACCCTCTGTCTGAGATTATCCCTAGGGGAAGGCCGTGTAGCCTGACTACATGAACCAACAGTAGTTTAGCCAGAGCCCCTGCCGTGGGTACTTGCTTGCATGCGATAAAATGTCCCATTTTTGTGAGATAGTCGATGACGACTACTATGGCCGTGCAGCCTTGGTCCGAGGGCAGACCCACTATGAAGTCGATGGAGATCTTCTCCCATGGATCCGTCGGGGTCGGAAGAGGCATTAGGAGGCCTTGCACTTTCCGATGATCGGCCTTCATTTGGGCGCATACCGTGCAGTTCCTTACCCAGGTGAGGATATCCGGTCGAACAGAAGGCCACCAGCATTGTCGTAACACCAGCTCCAGGGTCTTGGTTCCTCCCATATGCCCGGCACAGGGCGCGTCGTGACACCAGTTGAAGATGAGTTTGCGGAGTCGAAGAGTAGGGATCAACACTCGGGAGCCACACATGGGAAGGCCGTCTTGGAATCGCCATTCCCAGTGTTGCTTCAGCCAGGTCTTCCAGGCAAACGTCTGAATCCCTTTTTCTCACATTCTGCAGAAACGTCTCGGTATTCAGACGTCCCACCACTTGTTCTGGTGACAAAATGGGTTGGTCTGGGGTCTCCGCCATAAGGCTGGGGTAGTCCTGGCGAGACAAAGCATCCGCTTTCTTGTTTTGTGCTCCTGGCCGGAAGGTGACCAGAAAGTGATACTCCGTGAAAAAGAGCATCCATCGTTTTTGTCGGGGCGATAGATGGCGAGCTGAACGGAGAAACTGTAGATTCCGGTGATCGGTGAACACCGTCACCTGATGTTGTGCGCCCAGCAACCAATGCCGCCATTCAAGGAATGCTTCCCGTATGGCGAGTAGCTCTTTTTCGGAGATGGTGTAATTCAGTTCAGCCGGGCATAGCTTTCGAGACATGAAGGCGACCGGATGGAGCTGCCCAGTGTCGGGATGCCTTTGGGATAAGATAGCGCCGACCGCCACGTCGGAGGCGTCTGCTTCCACAATAAACGGAAGGTCAGGTTTGGCGTGGCGTAAGACGGGAGCGGAGGTGAATGCCTCTTTCAGCCGGTCGAATGCGGTTTGGGCCTCGGTAGACCAAACAAACGGAACCCCTTTCCGCGTTAACCGAGTAAGGGGGGTCACCAACTGGGAGAAGTGGTGGATAAATCTCCTGTAAAAGTTCGAAAAGCCCAGAAAGCTTTGAACCTCCTTCACCGACCCGGGACGGGGCCACTCCACTATGGCTTGTACCTTGCGATGGGTCATAATCTGACCTGCAGGGGTCAACAGGACGCCGAGGAATTCCACCGTCGTTACATGGAACTCACATTTCGTAAGTTTGCAGAACAATCGATGATTTTTCAGGGCTTGTAGCACTGTCGTTACGTGGTGTATATGTTCGTGTAGGTTGGACGAAAAGATGAGAATGTCGTCTATATACACCACGACGTACTTGTCCAGGAAGTCTCTCAGGACTTCGTTGAGGAAGAACTGGAAAGCAGCCGGGGCGTTACAGAGCCCGAAGGGCATGACCAGGTACTCAAACAGGCCGAACCTGGTTTTGAAAGCCGTTTTCCATTCGTCCCCTCTTCTTATGCGTACGAGGTGGTATGCCCCTCGGAGATCCAACTTGGTGTATATGTTGGCTTCCCGTACTTGCTCCAGGAGCACCGGAATCAGTGGCAATGGGTACTGGTTCTTTATGGTTAGAGCGTTGAGGGCGCGATAGTCTATACAACAGCGGAGTTCGCCGTTGGTCTTCGGAATAAAGAAGAGGGGAGACGCCGCCGGAGATCTGGAAGGACGAATGAAGCCCAGGTTCAGGAATTCGTCAAGGTAGTCACGGAGATGCTGGGTTTCAGGACCCGTAAGGGCGTAGATTCTGCTGCATGGGATGGTAGCCCCCGGTATGAGGTCGATGCGGCAGTCATACGGTCGATGCGGTGGTAATTGTTCGGCTCTTTGTTTATCAAAGACGTCCCCGTAGGAGGAGTACCAGTGCGGGAGGGTGACGTCGTTCTCGGCAGCTGTGGCCACGTGCTGGTTGGGGGTGACATCCAGGACCTGAGGCCCTCTTGACATCGTGCACTGGCTGTGACAGAAGGCGGAGGTGAACCGTATCGAGTTGGTTGCCCATGTGATGAGGGGTTTGTGCATTCTCAGCCAGGGCAACCCCAGGATGAGGTTGCAGCGAGGTGCGTGAATAACGTTGAAGGTGAGCCACTCGCCGTGATCTTCTCCTATGGTGACCCACAGAGGAGGGGTTTGATACTTGATAGGACCGGAGACTAGCTCTTTACCGTCCACTGCATAGACGAGTTCTGGCTGGTCCTTGAGTAGTAGCGGAACTTCCAGTCTTTCAGCTTCGGTCCTATCTATGAAGCAACCAGTGGCTCCGGAGTCGATCATGGCGCGAACGAATCGGGGACTGTGGTTCACCACTACGTATACGGAAACAAAAAAGTGGTTAGGCTCCTTGGTGACATCGGATTCCATAGAAGGGATCGATAGGTAGCTTGAAGACGTCCCCTTCTGACCCTTCAAGCCCTCGGGTTTCCCGTCGGTTCTTCGTTGGTGAGGGCGCCGCTTGGCTGGGGCGATTGCGGCCGGTCTTGGGTCGAACGGGACATTCACGTAGGAAGTGGCCCTTCTTACCACAATATAAGCAGAGTCCCTGCTTACGTCGGTGGTCTCATTCGCTGAGGGTCAGGGACGCTCTCACGGTTCCGATGTCCATGGGCTCGGAGCGGGCTGTCACGGGTTCCGAAGTACGGGGATGTTCGGACGACGCAAGGGGTTTCTCTTTGCTTTTGTGGTCTCCTTTTCTTTCTCTCAGGCGATACTCCAGGCGGGAGGCCAGTTCGATCATTGCCACGCAGGTGTGGGGCTGGGGATCGACTTGGGCGATCACATCCTTCAGGTCTTCGGACAATCCCCGGTAGAATATCGCCGTCTGCTTCGATTCGGGCCACTCGGTTTCGGCCACCAGCTGTCAAAAGCTGTTGACGTAGCAGAGGAAACCGTTATTGCCTTGCCGGAGTTCAAGGAGGTCGCCGTCGGCGGAGAAAGTGTCTGCCCGACGATCGAAGGTCTTTTCGAACTCCAGCCGAAAGGTGTCCCAATCATATAAAAGGGCGTCATCTCTCCTGACTATCGGAACGGCCCATTGCGCCGCTTCCCCGGCCAAGTAGGAGATGAGGAAGGCTACCCGGGCTTGGTTAGTCACAAATAGTTTAGGCTTACATTGGAAGTGAAGTAGGATCTGTGTCATGAACACCTGTACCTTTTGTGTCTCCCCATGATAGCGTTCAGGTGGAGCCAAAGGCACGTGTGCGGGCATCTCTACTACTACTTGGGGTGAGGCGGCGGGGAACGGGGTCCCTGCATCGAAGGGGTTTCTCTGAAGGCGGTCCAAGCGGGTATGCAACGCCGCCGTTTCTACACGAGACGTGGCCAACTCAGCCTGGACTAAGGCCAAGGCGGCAACCACGTCATCCAACGAAGCCATCCCTAAATCAGCGTTACCAGGAGGAGGATTATTCGTGGGTCAATGATTCTGTCGCGGTCCGCGCTAGGTCCTCTCCTCGGGGTGATGCTGATGCTATAGGATGCGGTTCCGGACGGACCGAGGGTCGGGAACTCGTCGGAGTCTTCGGAGAGACGGGTAGCAGGCCGTTGATCAGCTTCTGGTTCGGAACGAATCATTGGCCCCGCCTCACTGCGCTGTGCAGCCTTTTGAACGGTCGCTCTCCCGGTCACATGGGGGAGTGCGGTTGCTGCGCCTTGTGGGTGATGTAGTTCCGGCGTGGAGCACCCTCGGTCTGCGTTCCGACCTGCCTGGTCCACGCGATTATGACAGCGGGTGAGATGACAGCGTGCAGGTAAGCGGGCCAGCCGTATTTAAAAACAGGGAAAAGAATCAAACCTAAAAATAACTAAGGCGACAAAAACAAGGGATTTAAAATATGCGAGAGCAACAGAATAACAGCGCGCTGCACGCAGATACGCCGAGGCTGAATGTTAGCTCACCTCTGCTTAGCCTGCCCTTTATGCTGATCGAGCCTCCTGAATGAGGACTAGATCGCAATGTGGCTCACCCCTCACTCGATATGGCCGCCAACGAGACAGTGGCGAGGGACCCGCGAAATGCGGTGTGTTCCAAATTACTGTGCGGGTGAGATGACAGCGTGCAGGTAAGCGGGCCAGCCGTATTTAAAAATAGGGAAAAGAATCAAACCTAAAAATAACTAAGGCGACAAAAACAAGGGATTTAAAATATGCGAGAGCAACAGAATAACAGCGCGCTGCACGCAGATACGCCGAGGCTGAATGTTAGCTCACCTCTGCTTAGCCTGCCCTTTATGCTGGTCGAGCCTCCTGAATGAGGACTAGACCGCAATGTGGCTCACCCCTCACTCAATATTGCCGCCAACGAGACAGTGGCGAGGGACCCGCGAAATGCGGTGTGTTCCAAATTACTGTGCGGGTGAGATGACAGCGTGCAGGTAAGCGGGCCATGATATGTCATGTATAATTTTTCATTTAGAAGTGGATATTTAAATATAAACTATTTAGTGTCCAACACCTTCTGCCAGTATGGTTAGTTTGGAGTGGGAATAGTAAATGTTATAAATGCACACAAGAGATCAATGGGAGAGGCCCTAGCAAAAAGGAGAGCGTACTACTCCCTATCTAAATGTAAACTCACTAGAAGTACATTGTCAAAAAATGGCATTTCAAGAAATGGGAAACCAAAGAAAAGATGTAGTGAGATTATTCAAAGGCCAACGGATTAAGTGCCCTATTCATGCGGAGGAGGGACCTTTCTTAGGACAAGAACCCTCATTCACCCTGCGGTGACATGCTTCGCCATAGGGTTCCCCCCTCACAACAGGGCCGCAAGGTCGGTGGTATGGGCTACAACTCTTCTGGGCTAAGGTGATTTGGAAAGAGAGAACCAAAAATATATGGTTAGCGAGGGGCAGAGTGCAAGAAGAGTAGTAAAAATTTTTTAATACCATCTCTGGGAGACCAAATATCTTTATTTTGCAGTACCCTAGGGCAGGATTAAAAAGCAAAAAGGACTAGGGGTTACTAGAAAATATACCCTACAGTGGGTCAACATGTTTCTGCCCTTCAAATACTCCAGCAGGGATTCATGGGCATTCATCAAAATGTTACCCCTTTAGTGTCCAATACCATCCCCAAAATGGTTTGCATTGGAGGAGGAATAGTAAATGTCACCTCTTAGTGGCTAAGATCTTCTCCAAATTGGATTAGATTGGGGAGGGAATAGTACATGTCGCTTCTTTAGTGTCCAACACGTTCCCCAATATGGTTAGATTGGAGTGAAATAGTAAATGTCGCCCCTTTAGTGTCCAACTCCTTCCCCAAAATGGTTAGATTGGAATGGGAATGGTAAATGTCAACCATTTAGTATCCAATACCTTCCTCGAATTGGTTTAAATAGGAGCTGGAATAGTACATTTCGCCCCTTTAATGTCCACACTTTCCCCAATATGGTTAGATTTAGATTGGTAATAATAAATGTTACCTCTCTATTGTCCAACACATTTCATCCATTTTGTATAATAAAAACATGTCACACATTGTTCAGTTTTTATTTGTTTATCATTTTCTATTACTGTACAGTTTTACAATTTGTATGATATATACTTCAGGTAAAAAAATAAAAATAATATAAACTTAAGTAAAAAACCTTTCTACAGTTTTTTTAGAACAAAAAATCAGGTAAATCATACTTATGTACATTTGTATGCTATATATTTTCAACATAATATTTAATTGTTATTTTTTTAACATTTATTAACTTTTTTTACATATATATTTTAAACATAATTTTTACAAATAGTTTATTACTAATATTAGCATGGCGGGTAGACTTTGTCCGCCCACCTTCCTATCGTAGAATGGGACCACCCGCCATTGGTGCGGAGGTTCTGTCGGTGACATTGGAATGCACCCGCCACACTGGCGGGCGCATCCTGCATTCTTGACATTGCGGCGGGCGGTGCTCTCAGCACCGCCCGCCGCAATGCCAAGAAGGCATGTCGTGCTGTTCCATGCACAACGTACCCCCCATGTGTACCCCTCACCCCCCAGAATCCATTGGGGCCCGCTACGGGCCCCCAATGGTGAGAACTGCCTGCCTGCATTTTAATATGGATGGTGGTGTCTACCAGACACCGCCACCATATTAACAGCTCTGCCACCCGGTAGGCAATCGGGCGGATTGACTACCGGCGGAAAACCGGAGGACTGTCTTTCCATCAGCCGGGGTCCATCCCACCATGGTAATGTGGCGGGGGGAAATTGCTATGTGGGCGGTGGGTTTTGGCGGTTGGATCGCCACCGCCATATGGGCGGTTGCGATCCACCCGCTATCCTAATGACCTTTGGAATACGGGTATATATTATCTACTATTATTTAATTTATACCGTACAACATTTCTATATATTTTCATAACATTGATTTATATGTTTTATATGTTTAATAATTTGTAACTTTTTAAAGATTATCTAACATTTTTTATGCATACATTTTTAACATTATTTTAACAAATGTGTTCTTCGTATATACTAAACAAATGTATATAATTTATACTATTATTTAATGTATACTTTCAAATTTTATCATAATTTGTTTAGATATTGTTTGATATGATTTACATGTATAGTAATTTTTAACAATTTTTTAAACCTTGAGTCAACTTTTTTACACTATTTTCCATTGATTTCTATAGGTAAATAGACCGTTTTTTGTTTCATTTGGCAGCTATTTTTACTGCTAGCTTCTATTTTGTAGTCTTTTTGTGTTATATTTAGTCTGTTTTTCCGGAACCAAGTTGCGGAACGGAGCTGCTGGTCATCGAAACAGGTAAGCACTTTAAACAATTTTTTAGGGGTTTTGAAGGGGGATTTAGGAAGGAAGTTTAAAGGTTAGTTATAGTTTTGTTGTTTTTTGGTATATTTAGATCTAATGTTGCTATAATTTTACACTAGTTTGTCGTTTGCGTGTTATTACACAGTTTTAATTATGTATTAGTATGTTATGTTAAGTGAAGTAGTGTTTGTTATATTTTTATGATTACCTGTTATGTATATATACTTTTGGGAAATAAATGTGTTATGCGGGTGAGTTGTGTCAATGTCTTCTACAGGTTCTTGTCAACACACATGGTCTACAGGCATTTGAAATTGTTTTTCTTTTCAGTTGGAAGAGCGCTGCCCCACTCCATTTTGACCAGTGGAAAAAGGGCAAAAAATAATAATAACACTAAAGGGCCTACTAGGATATCTGACGGATCACCACAGCCGGGTCGGCGGTGGCCATCGCCAGCCCAGCAGTGGCGATCTGCCCGCCAAATATCCTTTTTCACCCCCGCCATATTAGTATGGCGAGGGGCACCATGGGGGACAGAAAGACCTTCTGCCACTTTTCCGCCGGTCGGTTTGCCGGTCGGGCGGAAGAGGGAGATAATATGGTGGTGGTGCATCCATATTAGTATGCTTGCGGTGACATGTCTTTCCATGGCAAAGGCATGCGGTGAATGCTTTTGGGGGCCCGTTGCGGGCCCCTGAGGGGGTGGGGGGGCTGGATGACTGCACTTGGGGCGTACCCATGGTACCCCCCTTCATTGGCATGCACAAGGTGGCAGGCACCGCGCAGTGCCTGTTACGTTGTGCATGCCAATGCCCGACCTGCATATTTTGCATTGCGGTGGGTGCTGCTGACAGCACCGCCCGCCGCAATGTAAAATGTGCGGGATGCAACTGCCAAGGTGGCGGTTGCATCCTAATTGCCATAGCAGGACCGCTGCTCCTCTGGCAGTCGGTCCCGTTTCCGTTACGGTGGTGGGCGGACACAGTCCGCCCGCCATCGTAATGGACCCCTAAGTTATTAGCATTTAATTTTTCCATTGTCTGGCAGGTTTGCGAGGCGGGGTACGGCTCGGCTGTTATCAAAGCCAGCAAGTGGAGGAGTCATGGGCACTCAAGTGCCCATGACGGATTAGCCGGCCGTCTTGGGCGGGCCAAACAATCATGCGCAGTTTGCATGTTCCCCACAAGGCTGTAATACACAGCCTGGTGAGGAACATGCACAGACTCCCACTGCTTGTCTTAGCGCTGTGCCGTGGTGCTTAGACCAATAACTCTGCATTTTGATTGGCTCAGGGGAGCCTGGGTGTGCTTCCTACTTCCAGCAGGAACAGAAGAGGATGATGCGAGGCGGCGGTCCGGCAGCAAGGTAAGTACGTTTTAAAATTGATTTGTCTATTACCGTCCCCGCCCTTGCTACTCAGTCGCAGACGCCACTGTGAATACCTGTTTCCATTTGGAAATGACAGCGTATTAAATGTAATAAGGTAATGCCATTGTTATCCTATGGGAGAGGTAGGCTTTGCAGTAGTAAAAAACTAATTTAAGACTTTTTAACTATCATTACATGCAAAACTTAGAAGAACATGTCCAACTTTTTAAATACACTGCATCCTACTCTCTGGGCTGTCCAGAATCTAGCCTAGGAGTGACACATGTATTAAAAAGGTTCATTTTGCCAGGTCGTACTTCACACATTTGTCAGTGGTTGTGTCATTCACTTTTCTCCAACCCACTCAAGCATGCTTCAAGGGGTAGCGAGTTAGCCCACTACAGCTATTGGTTGACTTCACTATGAGTAATGGCATACTGCCCTTTCACAAGAAGCACATCGACACACAAAGTAGTTCCGTTCAGTACCAGGGATTACCATGGGTAATGTGTGCTTTTTTGAGACCCAAAACATTGTTAGCTTTAGTCAATGTTTATTTTTTTTTAAGAATGACAAACACCAGGTAGCTTTCTGAACAATAAAGATTTGCAAAAACCATGACAAAACTAGGATTGCCAAAACGCTGGTGAAAAAGGCAGACCTATTGGCTTTGCCATGGCTTGTTTCAATTGTATTTCTATGTTTTGAGACCATGTCATTGTTAGCCATGTTCATAATACTGTATAAGATGTGTAGAGTAATCCAGAAATGAATTCATTCAGACATCAGAAATAGGTCTGATATCAGAACGGTTTAGAATTTGCAGAAGATTTGTAGGAGAAAGGTGGGGGGGACTTTACCTGTGTCATGAGCATAACTCAAACGCATCGGTACCTATCAGGCAAAACCCTGTCTAGTCGAAAAGCAATAGCATTGCCTCTTACAGCCTGAAAATCCTTGCAGGGTGCGGTCAGATGGTAAGGGAGGGGGCATAGAGGTAAAAAGGTAACTGCAAGAAGGACACATGGACAACCCTTAATTAGCTCTAGTCCAACTGCTGTCTTGTGTTTCCTCTTGCACCTGCAGGATAATTTGCCACTGCCAAATAGGGTTGCTGAAGATGCTCATTTTATAACCTTTTTGTGTTTTGTTGTCATGTAGTTCCTATAAACCTATATAGGATCTGCGCGTTTAGACAACATAGACTGTGGGATTGGTAACCAGACTGCTTCCGGACCCCCTACCGGGTATGTTCGCCTGTATACCAGCTAGCTCACAGTGCCACTGTAAACCCCTCTCACCAAGGAGAGAATAGTTCTTGGCAACTATCGGACATGACAACTCTGTCCCATCATAGATCGTGGAAACAGTACAGTACTTTTCGCTCAGTCACTCGTGCTCACTTTGTCTCAGAGAGATACACAGAATAAATTATGGTTATGTTTTCAATAAGCATTTATTGAGCCAGTGTCATTCTAGTGTAAAACAAGAGTGCTGAAACAACCATAAGACAGATATGAACGATATTAAGCATCAGTAAATGGATGGTAGATTTCTGCCAAAGTGCTAAAACAATGGATATATGCAAGCATATAAATACATGACAGTAATAATAAGTACTCCTACGATGGAACCCTAACTAGATGTACCTAAGTGTACCTAGTATGTATGTAGGTGTAGAGCCCAGAATCCCCCTAAGCTGAAGCCAACCCCATTACCTGAAGTGAGAGACCGTGGGACCGTCTTGGTCTCTCGATGGACACCCTGCAGGAACCTCAGGGTCTCGCGTCCGTGTGTCAGCATGGAAGTCTTTCTCCTCTGCCTGCCCCGGCAAATATATGCTGTATATATACCCAAAAGGTACCCTCAGGGGATTTTATCTTGCTGTGTCATGTAGGCCGACGATGACGGAAGGAATGACCCTTATGCATAGATATTATGCAGAAGATGGCAATCCTGGTGTGATTCTGAGAATCCTCATGCAAAACCACACAACATTTATGCAGAATTATGTAGTGTAATGGTACAGGAAATGTAGGTGAAGGGTTAGATGGTTACTCAAGCCTATATTGGAGTACCCTATAAAACATAACATTGTACTTTGGAACGCTGGGAGTAAAAACAAAATTGCCATGTTGTTAGTCATGCTTCTTCGAAATTTCAGACACACATAACACAATCATTATATACAATCTTAATGCAGTTCTCTTCAGACATTAATGGATAACAACACACAAACACACACATCATCCCTACACTTGCACCCAGTAGAAAACGATTATAGAACATTACCCATGCCCACAAAACAGGTGGTCACTACCCATCATCTACAAATCCACCTGGACATTCACAAGTCCTGAATCTCCTACAACAAATCTCTTACATTGCTGTCATGCTACCACTCTCTCTCATCCAGACAAACAATTGCCTTCAGCCTCATCTATAGATATAATAATTTCAACATTTTTAACAGTCTTTTTGGTCTCATGTCCTAAACACACTCTCCAGATATCAACCTCCTTTTGGACCCATCACAAAGACCATACAAGAATGTTATTGTAATTTCCCTAGCTCAATGCTGAGGGCAATGTTGCTTTTTAAGCCTTCAGTAGACCTATGGAAACTAGAAACTCAAAATACAAAATAGAATAAACATGTTAAAGATGCTACCACCTGAGTTGACAACTTGCAGAGCAGTTGCTGGCAAATTGTTCAGGCACAGAAACTCACATTATTGAATGTAGTGCTGCAGCATCTAAAATATGAACATCTAATGCATGGGATTGGCAAATCCTGTATAAAAACCCACCCTTCATTTCTTTATAATCGTCAATTTGTGATGCGTCCAGTTACCATTTATTTATTACAATTGAGTTGTGATGTCACAATGCCTACTGCTAGAGCCAGCAACCAAGGGGAAAGGCAGGTCAGATCATGGAGCATAAATAAAGCAACTGTTTAAACAACGAAAACTAAATGTGGCTTTTCTTTCTTCCACTCTTTTGTTCTAGCTGCACATTGACAACAAGAGGAGCTATTTATGGCAACATGTTTATTTTTTTTAAATCCTAGTGTAATTATAGAAAAGTTAGACTCTTTCTGCATTTTTTTACTGCGCCTTTCAAAAAATATATAAGAAACTGCTTTTAATATCTTATTGCCACAAACCTTTAACAGCATTTTGATGTTTAATTTTGCACTAGAGATTCTGTTTTAATTCTTCATGTTTGCAAACATTCTCTCTCTTTCTTATAAAAGATCTACGCACCAAGGATTTAAGTGGTGTGTGGGTAAGGTGGTGGTGTGACTTCGTATGCTAATGAATGAAGTACCTTCAGTCTAAATCCTTTATATAGTCATGGAACTCCTCAGTGAGTAGCAAAATCCTTATAATGTACTTTATCCCACATATTTTGCATGCGCTGACCTGCAGTCAGATACCTGAACATACATTTACTGTAAGATTTCCCTTTTATAATTTTAATAAAATAGAGAATGTTTCGAAATCAGCATAAACACACCGCCAGTCTTTTGAGAATAAATGGTGCCTTGAAATTCAGCAAAGTAGTATTTTGTCTTTAGGAGGTCCAAAGCTGTAAGACATAGTACAACATATCCCCATAAGCAGTCCATCAAAATACACAGCTCAAATGAATCATCTAACCTGGCAACAGTAGACACAAGAAAGAAACAGTTTGTCACTGGCCATCTAGGGCACAACCAGCACAGATTTACATTGCCCTTGAAAGCATCAGATAATGACAGTGATAGGGGACAGGGTGTCTGAAAGCAGTCAACGTCTCCTTGGAAAACAGCGGATGGGTTGAAGATTTAGGTGGCAATAACACATTTACTTACCAGTCACACTCTGATTCCTCATTCATCAAGGGAATCTCAGGATTGAACCTGTAATCCATGTAAACAGCACGCCCTAGAGTTAACCTAATTAATGATATTGTTAGGACTGCAGAACTAACAACTCCAGCACGGGGCCTCAAGTCAATGCAGAATGCCAGTTGACCATCACACAAGCACTCATCACCAGCAGGCTGGACTACGGCAACACTCTCTATGCTGGAATCTGCAAACAATTCCTACACAGACCCCAGACCATCCAGAACACCACCACAAGACTTATACTCGACCGCCCATGCCACACCTACATCACGCGGCACCTCAGGAAACTTCACTGCCCCTCATTCACAGGCTTAGCCAGTTCAAACTTCTCATGCTCACATACAAAGCCCTATATATCACAGGACCAGAATACCTGAACAGCCACATACCCTTTCACCAACCCAACAGAAACCTATCCTCTGCTTAGCTCTCACTCGCACACAGTCCGCACATCTGCAAAAGCAAAACTGGAGGTCACTCATTCTCCTACATCGCACCCAGGACATGGAAAGACCATCCTCAACACAACACTTGTTCAGATCCACAAGAAGCTGAAGACCTGGCTCATTGTATAAGCACATTGGGGAACACACTCATACACACCTGCCCAAGCGCCTGGATTTCCTCTTGTGTGATTACTGTGCTAGACAAATCAACATAACCTAACATAATATAACATAACATAACACTGGGGCACTCCTAATGAATCTCATAGAGATCTAATTTACATCCAATGTAGACCTGCATAGCAATTCTAACTCATTTTATAAACAGGGAAACTGGAATTATGTGGTTTTGCAGCTGCAGTGTTCTCAGCATAGTTATAGAATTTCAACTTTTACCACATAATCCATTATCTGCCACATAATCTGCATATTTTAACAAAAAACATTAAGGGCCTGATTACGATGTCAGGCGGACTCACTTCGGCCCGACATCGCCGCAGTCTCAGGACTGACCAACCTCCGGTCGGCGGTTTAAACACCGCCCTTACAATGCGCCCGCACATTGTTCCATCGTATGCTCCCATTTCTCTATGGGAGTTTGTGCTGTGGTCGTAGCACAAGCTCCCATGGAGAAATGGGAGATTCTGTTAATCCCTGCACCGCATGGCAGGCACCTCGAGGTGCCTGCCACACGGCGCAGGGATTAACAGGGGGGAACCATAGATGCCCCCTCAGCCCCTAACCTAACGTCATGGAAGAATGGGGGCCCTGCTAGGGGCCCCCCAAGCCACTTTCTGACAGGCTTTCCATGTCAGAAAGCCCAACATGGCAAGCCTGTCAGAAACCGACATTGTAATCCCGACGGCAGAAACACAGTCCTCAGGGATTACGTTGGGGCATCCGACTGGCTGAAGGGGTCCTTAAGCCCATCGGAATCCAGCCGGAATGACCGTCTGGTTTCAATTCTGACCGCCTACATTGTTATTTGGCGGTCGGAATTGAAACCGAAGATGTCGGAGGCTTTCCGTCTGACATCATAATCGCCCACTTAGTTTATAGCTCAAACGGATCAAAAGTTACTACAATTTCAGTAGCATGTGTTACTGCACAGTGGAAGGCACTATGCAGCAGTTAACTGGTCACTTTTCAGTTGCTTATTACGGTATTTTGGTGTTAAACTGGCAATGATGAGGTAAAACGTTTGCCCAGTGTTAACCTGTCACTGGATCTCTGTGCTGTACTGCTAGGATGTTTTTCCTTCTTCCATAGTAAAACTGCTCATGTCAGTATGCACCCCAGGACAACTGCACAGTGTGTTGAATGTGTACTTAGAATTTGCATCCTATGCCTGCTGTGGCACCACCAAGATTGTTAATCTATGACTGAGTTCCTCTGAGGTGTGAGTCATTATGGCTGACTGGGATCAAGCCCGAGGTACAGCTGTTGTGGTTGTAGAGAACTTAAATTTGGATGATGCTGCTGGTGTCAGGTGAGTCAGTCATTTCCCGTGCATCATGCCTTGAATCCTCCTATGAGATTATTGTCCATGTGTCTCCTGGTTGCAGCAGAGTTATGACATGTTCTGTCACACTAATTGCCATATTGTCAGGCAGATATAATGATGGCTGTGGTTGGGCCACTCAATGATATTGTTGGTATGGGTGAAGTGGTCTGGCCATGGATGATCCCTCTTCAGCACCAATGCAATAGGATTCATATACTGGGAGTCACATGCAGATGGCTGCGTTGATTAGTCTGATACTCATGACTATACCAATTACAGGCTCTCTCATCTGTGTTTCACACCACCTTCCAGAGACATGCAGCTAAATGTCCTTCATCTTACTGGGGCAGGTGGAGAGGAAACCCAGTTTGGAAGTGATGTGCCAAATGTTGTACCAGACTTCAGGCCTAGATTTGGCCTTAGATGATCAAATAGTCAACCCCCTCCTTGACTTCCTCCTCCTGCAATTACCTCAGCTCCTGAGTCATGATCCGAAAGTGTGTAGTTTCTCTGCATGCTTGCTGATTTGGCTGTTATTCTCTCACACATGAGGCATTGCTGTTCAACTTAGTGTCTTGGGTTCCTGGCTGAAGAGGATGGTGATAGATATTTTTGGAATCCTGGCTTGTGCTGGTTCCACAGAATGTTAATTCATGTAAAGGAAGGGGTAGCAGCAAGAACTCTGGTGATTGCTTGGAATAAAAGGGCATGGAATACCCACACCACTCTACTTGATTTAACTTGTAATCACACTTTTTGCATGTTGGCTTTTATGTGGCAGCAGTATTTTGACTGTTGATAATCAGGGTAGGGAATAACAGAAAATGTGAAATCAGTCTTTTAATCAGTGCTCTAATAGCTTTAGTAGTGTTGTAGTGTACAACAGGGCACACTCTGAGTCTCCATTTTAGCTTGACATCTTTTTTAATGTTGACTATTTACATGTTTTACACTTACACAGCTATTTTACATGCAGTTCATTTCATTGTAAGCTTTATTATCATGTGATTTGTACACTCTGTCCAAGGCTAGGCAAATAAAACGCGATGCTCTTGTCTTTGGTTGCCTATAAACAGCCTCTGTATTACATTCAGCATAGGAGCACCACTGCAGGGATTGTCCTGGAACGCGGTGCACTGTGACTGACATTCAGCCCTGCTGACTCTGAGCTCTACCCCGCAAAGGACGATAGCCTGCTTTACATCAGATCGGGCTCCTGGCACATCAGACGCAGGTATGGGTGGGTTAGGCTATCCCAGTTGATCTAGCAGAGGGTGCTCCCACTATGCTCTCGATAGTAAATGCATTATTAGATATGAGTATAATCATCTAGTAATGTTATAATGGTTGAACTGTTTATCTTTTTCACTATTCTAGTAATGCTGATTACAATGCTTTGATTCATCTGCCTCATAATTGCAGCTCACTTTTTCTATACAAGAATACGACTGTTTCGATAAATATTTGAAAAGCTATATTCGTATCTTTCTTGTGTTTACCTTGGGCATTCAAAAGAAACAACGAAAGAGTAGATATGTTTCTAAGATTTCCTTGGGGAATAAGAGTGGTCATGTTCGAGGTTGCTACTATCATCTGGTACCCTGTTTAAGGTTAGAGCCCTGTGAGCTAGCTAAGAATTGGGCTACTGTTTTCTGATGATATGTGTGAACTGAGTTCCCATATTCTGAAGTTTATATTGTCCAGATACATAGTCCTACTTAATTCGTAGGAGCCCTATAACAATAGTGACACAACTTACATTAGTCATCATAATGCCTACACTGATCAATCAACCTTTCATAAGCAGGCCACCAAACCTCTTAACTTTACTCTCTGGGAAAAACACTACAGATCCACGGTATTCCTGCAGGTGCTATATGTCCTTAGGTGCCAGTAATTGCTGCTACCAGCTACATCAGCACTAAAAAGGAAATCGTAATAAGGCCCAAGGAGATCCCTTTGGTGGGTTGTACTTGACCCTACCTTGGTGATGGTGTGCATTGTAAAAACTGTGGGCCCAGAACTAGAGGTGGTGGAGGTGGTAATTACTGAATCCCATGCGATGGGCTGGGACCTTTGCTCGTCCATTGTGTTGAAGGGTGAGGCACAGCATCTGTCTGATCTTATTGTTAAAATCATAAATACCTCTGTGAAAGAAAGATTTATTCCAAGGAACTTGAAACAAACAAGGATGAAATCCCAGCTAAAAAAAACTATTCCGAGACCAATGGATCCGCAAAGTTTTCACCTCATTCCAAGTGCCCCACTCCTTAATAAAATCCTGGAGAATGTTGTCACCAGACAACTATATCACCATCTGCAAGTCCATGGGTTAATGGGAGACTTCCAGTCAGAGTTTTGGCCTAGAAAATGAAGAGGAATCTGCTTTTCAGGATGAAAGAAGTAGACTTTTAATATCAGGATTCAATAATGCTATTCAGCATCTTTTCCAATCTACCCCCTTTGACACCATATTTAGACCATGTGTTATTGGTGAAGAGGTTAAGGAGCATAGGGGGCATATCCAAGGTTTCACTGGGTTGGTTTAGATCTTTCTTTGCCCCTAAGTATGGGCAGGTGATTTGCGATTGGATTACAGCACCTCCAGTGAACTTTTCATTTGAAGTGCCCCAGGGTTTTCCGTTTTCAGTGGTACTTTACAACATACACATCATGGTGCTGAATGGAAGCATTGAGGATGACAGGATCATTGAGGGTTTGCAGCAGAAGTTGATGGACAGTTGGCTTGCCTTAAGTACACAACAAGCGGAGCTGATATTGGCGGGCACTAGAGTAGGCATCACCAGTCCTGGTGATGACTTTGAGGCGACAGGGATAGAGAATCTAGCAGTAGAACTGGTGCAGTGATGGCTCCTAAATGAGGGCACAAGGGCTCCACTCTCACTATTTGTCTGCCTCATGACGATACTGAATTCTTCTGCAATGGCAGTATTAAGAGGTGCTGATATTTCCTTTCCTAACCAAAGGTGCCACTGCTTGTGCATTGCACTACAGAGGTTTGCCTTTTACATCTGTACAGGCATGCATTGCTACCACTGTTGGGTATACTTTAATTGCACAATAAATACACCCAGTCTGACATGCAGAAACAGGCAACTTGCAGTCCAGTTCCAAGTGCCTGGAAACACAATTGTAAACTGCTATATATACGTTCTTCACTCAGTCTCTCTGAAAACACTAGTGCTGATTACATCCGCTTAACATTAAAAAACAAGCTCAAAACTCATTGGTACTTATTTTAGTTATATTTTTAACAGCTGTTTTATATAGTACAAAGCAAGTTATATTATGATCACTTCAAAGCACTCTGTTTTACTCATACAAACAAAGAGGGTTAAAATCCACAGTGCTATTTTGACAAACGTTTAATTGGACCTACCAGTGATTTCATTGTCTTTCTTCCAAAAAATATAAATTGTTCTTTAGCAATAGGGCTTTTGATAATTGCAGCCCTATGGTCTCCATCAGTTAGAGTTAAACTCATCCTTTGAAGACAAAAGGCTCAAGGCACCAATTGTCTCTAGATGCATTTAACCAAAGCCAGGTTAAAATGCAGATATTGTTTTAACAATATACACTCCTCTAGCCATTAGGGCCACCAAGGGTCACAGCTGTGACTCCTGGCTTGCCCTGTGCAGCCCCTAGTACTGCCTTTGCGGCAACTGGTCTTAGCGATGGCAAAACCAGTGGCTAGAACACAGGGGCTTCTCCTTGTTTTCTGCCCGTTTCTCATTACTCTAACAGTGTATAATAATATATTATTCACTATTAGCTTAATGAAAAATGAAGCACCAGGAGCTGGGATTGGATCGTCACTGGCAGCTGTTGTAACTGAAATCACGTTTTTTAATGCATACATTTAAGTGTGAGTATGTGTGAGTGTGTGGGTCTGTTTGTATGTGTGATCATGTGTGAGTGAAACTGAGTGAGTGACAGTTTGTGAGAATGAGAAAGAAAGAATGACTGCAAATGGGCACGAGTGAGTGAAAATGATGAGCAAGAATATGTGTGAGGGCATGTTAGAGTATTACTGACAGAGTGTGATTGAGAAAGAGCGTGAGTTGGAATAAGTGAGAGTGCGTGGCAGTGACAATGCATAACTGTGAGCGAGAATGAGTGTATCAGTCCGTGAAAATAAGAGAATGCTTGAGAGTACAAATGAATGAGTGACTGTGAATACATGTGTGAGAATAAGTGAGACTGGTTGAGAATGAGAGAGTGTAAGAGTGAGTGCAATTGAATATTAGTGAGAAAGTATGAGTCAGCCAAATCAAAAGAGAGTAAGAGAGTGCAAATGAGTTAGAAGGAATGAATGAGACTAAAAGTGAGTGCATGAGAATGAGAGTGAGTGAGTGAATGTAATTGAGCATGAGTGAGAATGTGGTGTCATGCCTGCAAGTCTGCTGCTTCCCTGGCATACTGAATGCAATTATTGGCTTACAGAAACACCCATGGCAAAATGCTAGCTCTGGCACACTGGATGCAATTATTAGCGTGACAAGTACCTGTGACAAAATACTTCCACTGGCATATCATAGGTAATACTTTTCATATGGGAAACCAATGACAAACTACTGACCCTGGCACACAGGGGTAATACTTAAAATAGGAGCGCCTGTGGAAAAATGCTGATGCTGGCACAAGGAATAAATTACTGGTGTAGTGGGCACCAGAGGCAAAATATTTGTGCTTGCACACTGGGAGTCATTTTTGCCATATGAGAGGACAACCAATGCATATGGGAGGAGGGCAATTGTGACAAAATGTTGGACATGGCACAATGGAGGTAATTTCTGACATTTTGGGGGGTACATAAAGCATTTTGAAAATAAATGGGTCAACCTAAGGTGAGCATCAGGTTTGGTTTGCTTGGCAGTTCGTCAAAGACTTGGATATTTATTACTTGTCATTTTAGGCTCTATGACTTTTTAGAAAATGTATATGAAAATTGTGCTTTAACATGCGCTATTTGAAACTATTTTGTTAACATCTGCTCATGGGAGAAGCCCCCAAGACCAGTGGTAGCTGGTTTGTATCAAGGGCAGTGGGGTAGAGGTGGGGGTGGGGAGGCACAGAAATAAATAAATAAATTCACTTACCTTCACAGCTGATGTCCTCCTTCATCAGGTGTCTTCCAGGAAGCTCCTGATGCCGAAAACTGCACTACACAATGCTGGTGCCGCTCTCACAGCATGAAAGCAGCACCAGGATTGGATAGAGCAGGCTCTCCCTCTAACCCAGCTGTCTAAGACAGCTAGGTTAGAGAAATTTAAAATGCACATGTCTGGATGGCCGGTCCATGATAGCTGGCCAAAGAGAAATGTGCATTTTAAAGTGCACAGCTTTCTGCTGCTGCCACTCAGCAGCACTGGCCCCACCCCATCCCGACACTTAGTTCGGGACGGGTTGCTGAAAAATAAAATAGTATTAATTAAACTTTATTACCATTTTATTGTTCAGCCCTGGGGCTTGTGGGGCGATGCTCCTCCGCTCAAATTGAGGAGCGCCGCTGCCTGAGACCAAATGACACCAGTCTCAGTGCTGCCCAGCCCCTGAGATCTCACTATAGGTGGGCTTACTGGCATTACAATCTCATACAATTCAGGGCAAGTTTTGTATACCACCACTTACAAAGCTCACCGGCTATCGCCGCAACTATCTCAGTCAGGGAACTATGTGGACTTTGCTTTTTTAAAAGCAGTCTTTCAATAGGCTTGTACACCAGAAGAGATTAACAGGGCAAATATTGGAAAAAAAACTACTGGCTCAATAATAGACTATTGCAGTGCTATGTTTTTGGGTGCTGTTGGAAAAGTAAGCTGGTCTCAGCAATGAAGTGCTCACAGATGGGTAAATCATGGTCCTTTTTAGGAAACCCATAGTAGAGCATGCGACAAAATTATTTAAAAAATGACGATGGACATAGGAGGCCTAAGTATACATCCATTTTGTAATCAAGACGTTATTGTTGTTGAGCATGTAAAAATCACACTGCCACGCATCTCTAGGGAGTGCACAAGACACCTGGGTACATGACCTATAGGAACGTCTAGGAAAGGTGTGACTGAACTTATAGGTGGAAGGAGTGAATCAGTAATGGCTGCCACATTGAATAGCAACTGGAAAGACCAAGTGAAGCATTTCTTCCAGTAGATGAAGGCAGTAAAAGTAAGACGTTTCCTCTGCTTTCTTTTGAAGTGCCAATCTCAAGTCAACATCCAGTTTGACACCTACGTTTCTAATTCGAGATACACAAACACCATAAATAGTTGTTTACCGTTTGCCCAAATATTGTTTAAAATGTCACTGCGCTATTCAGATTACATCACAGATGCCTAAACTGAAAATAAAATAATTGTATCTAACTGCTGGACAAAGACACAATAGTGAACCAAGGTACACCCCACTACTTTTGATCTCTTACTATTAGCATTTCATTTACCAGGATTTATACCCTTATACTGTTTTTCCATTGATTATTTGTAAAGCACACTAACATCAACTAAGGTAGTCAGCACTATAAAAGTTTGAAATAAACGAACTGGGCAATTCTGATGATTACATAAAAAATGCACTGCGCATCAGTATGTCCACAATCAAAATCTATAGGTCATTTTGAACTATGTTTAAACATAGCCCCTTTATCTCAATAAACTGGCCATCATTGAGTAGGTGAGGAAGCTAAGCATTGAAAAAACTGAGGGAACGGTCGTTTAGCAAAATAGATAAAACATATTTTCGTGAAATGTTTAACTACTCCTAGAAATGCTTATTAGAACAGAAAAATACGTGTTCAATGCAGAAGAAAATGTCAGTTATTTTAAAATAAAATAAAATTCTAATTAGTTTTTACAAACTGAAAACCATTGTAAAATGTTATGACCAGCTGAATAAGCAAAACAAAAATATGTTTCTTCAGATCATCTGCTATTTCAGTGATTGCTGGTTGGTCAGAAAACTAGAATGTTCATTCCCTACCAATTTCTCCATCCATCTCTACCAGTACTCTTGTAACAACCATTACTGCTGGTGCTTGGTGTCTCTAGATATCCCCTCCCCTGCCTCTCTCGCTCAACCTACCCAATACTATTGATATTGGCTCTGCCAGTTTGTAGAATTGTAGCCCAAGCATTGACAGAATCAGGAGCGGAAGGCGGCCATCTTGGAATGTTATTATCTACTTACAAGATGGCCAACAAATTCTAAATACATCGTGATGGCCATCTTTCACAGTCGAACTATATTAATTTGTACACTTTTTGCTATATCATTCCAAAATGGCCATAACATTGTGTCTGGATGCAGGAAAATGGCCTTCTTAAATATATACAAAATAACATTCCAAGATTGCCACACTTCCTATTTACTTTGCCAGTGTTTGTCCCACAATTCTTCAAGCATTGGCAAAGGTTATACCAGCAGTAGCCATGAATTAGTAAGGATTAACAAAGCAAGACAATTAGCATTGTCAATGCTTCTTATGTTTGACTTTAGTTAGAGGTGGGGAAGTTAGTGCTTGTTTTCCTTGCATATTATGTGTATATCTCATCAGTATTATTAGTTTTATGCTTGTTACATGAGGGTGGGGTCCAAGTAAAAATTAGAACTTTTGCAATGGTTTTATTTTGTGATCCCAGTTCTCCCCACTTCTCAAGTATAAGTTAGTTCTCATTGCTTCCCCTGGAAAATGTCCAGTGTCCAGTCAGTTGTGAGGCAAATATACCAAAGATAGGCACTTGTTTAGAAAAGGCTGTGAAGATACATATGCCGTAGAAGCTCCATCGCGTTTCTGTAAGTTGTGTGATGAATGATGCTGGTTCAGGGCATGCTGCACACCCTGGCCTCACAAATTCTGAAAGACTGCTCAAACCACGTTCTATGTGAGACAAACCGCCATGGTCAGTATAAGAGACGATGGTATAAGGTAATCTGACAATTACATGATCAGCGATGGCTCCTCCGCTATGGCGGAGGAGCGTCGCCCCCCTGCCAGCACTTCAAAAAATGTAAAAATAAAACAATATAATTATCATTTTATTTAGCTTGTGCTGGGGTGTGGGGCGGAGCCAGGGTTATGATAGGCCAGAGAGGGTGTAGTAGGCTCTACCTACACTGCGCATCTGGTTTTTGGCAGGCGGTCTCAGACTGGCCAAAAACCATATGCGCAGTGACTCCTCTCCAACCCCTGCTGCACTGCTGGGGCTGGAGAGAGCAGACACAGATTCCCAGTCTGCCCTGGAGCACACATCATCGGTGCTCAGGCCAATCCTGAAGCTGCTCTCATGCGAGAGCAGCTTCAGGATTGGCCACAGGGCAGGCTCGGAGCCTGTGCCTGCCTGCAGCTGCGGAGAGGAGTGGAAGAGCATGACGCAATGCTCGATGGCAGCAGGTATGTTTTATTTTTTTATTTTTTGTCTTTGTTTGCCCCGTTTCCTCCCCCTCCCTGCCTCTTTGGTAAAGATTTTTTTTATTTCCGTTGTCCCCCGTCCAGCCTCCTTTCCCCAATAAGAGCCAATACAGGTAGCACAACAATCAGGGTCAATGCGTGGTAAAGCTACATAAATAAACATTACGCAAGGTCTACCTTTACCAAAGACCAATTGTCATAACCTAATGAAGAATTGGCATTGCAGCTTTGCAGCTGGTTCAGCTGCCATTGTTTGTTTATAAAAGGATTTTTTGCTTCTGAGCCATTTTCATGAAGCACTGTGTGCTCTTTCCATTGGTGCAGGTGTGGTTGAAAACTATTTATGTCTCAACATTAAACATTACCCCTATGTCCTTCGTCCTCATCCCTGTCATTACAAAGTGAGGTAATATTAGATCATGACAGGAACAAACACAGGAGGATTCAAAATTGCTCACCCCACCCATCCCACCTGGGTGCCATAAAGGTGGCTGGCCAGGATCGGCCGCTAGGGAAATGTAGTGGTGGGCGGAGGGGTGGAGGAGAATTACAAAAAGATAAAAAATAAAGAAAAGAAAAGCTCATTTACCTGCCGGTCGCGCCTTTCCTCCATCCTCTTTTGTAGTTTCAAGGAAGCAGGAAGCACACAGGCTCCTAGACTACCCTAGCCAATCACTATGCTGTTGTCACCAGCATGACAGCAGCATTGAGATTGGTCTGAGCGCCCTGATTTGGTGCTCAGACAGAGAGTGGGAGTTCTCCATCCGGCCTTGCAATATAGCCAGGTGGAAAACATGCAAAGTGTGCAAGACTTAAACGTCATGCGCACTTATGGTGCAGCAACCACTCATCCTCCCTGTGAGGACAGCCAAGCCCCAACTGCCCTAACCTGATTTGCACTCCTTAGAAAAAATAAAATGATAATAATGTAATAATATTAACTCTGCGTTTTCATTTTATTTTTCCTTTGAGCTCAGTGGGGGCATGGAAACTACATCCTTCTCTCAGAGGGATGACTAATGTTTTCTCCTCCTGCAATTGGTAGGGATTGGCACCATCAGTATCTCCATCTAAGGTCCATCCAGGGAAATTCCTGCTCAGCTTTGCACATGCTCGGTGGATTGATGCCAACACATGTACAATGCTTCACTCTGCTTTGCCCATGCTTGTCCTTTCAAATTGAAACATCGAAACCAGCACGTCTTTTCTAACAATATATATGGAGCACAGCTAAATGTTCTTCATATTTTACTGTACAAAGAGACATATTACAGTGTTGTGGAGCTGACCCTTTGTTTTTCCATCATGGCCATAAGAGGAGATATAATTTCCCATCGCCATCTTCCACTTCTTATCGCTCAGGTCGCTTAATTTCTTCCAAACGCAGCAGGCTTGGGAAAGAGGAGGAGAGGACTCAGAGACTTGACTTCAAACGTTTACTGCATTTCAAAATGGTTCTTCTGTTTCCTTCCTTAAAAACAAGAAAGTAGATGTAGTTTGAGATTTGGGAGACTCTAATTCTGGAAAGGAACCTCTACATCCACTGACTTGAAAGAAAAATACATATCCAAAGCTATGACGGTGGACTTGTTCGGACATATTAGGGAGAATATGAATTTTTCTTCTCTTGAAAAGCCAGGACCATCAGTGGATTCCCTCCTGAGGCCATTTCAGAAACCTGCTCATTTGGAACTGCCAATCATCAGTGTGTCCTGGATGTTGTAAGACAAGAATGGAAAGATCCTGGTAGGATACATTTGCCAAGGTTTATTACCTAACTCAATGTGTGAGTTAAAGTGAAAGCAGTAGACTGCGCTGTCTTCTCTCCTTCCCCAGCTAGCAGAGACAAGGTAACATCTGCTTTAGACCTGGACTGTGTGCACTATCTCAGCTATGTGTGAGCACCTAGAAAGCATCCTGACTGTTGGCTTTAGTGTAGGAGCAATTACTCATAAATAGAATAAAATTAAAACCAGTGAAATTCTGCAATAAATCCACTCGTTGGAAACAGTGGGCGATTGCCTTAATTATTTACTGTCATTGTTTTGCTTGGCACCTATGAACTGTGGGGCATATGTACAAGGGGGTTGTGCCACCAGAACGTCACTTTTACTGACATTCCATTGGCACAAGGCCCTGCCCCATAGTTACAAACTGGCCGCTTTGTAAATATGGTACCCTTTCCCGCAGGTAACTGCATGAACAGGGCGTGCAATGGGTGTTGAAGTGGGCTTTCCACTGCAACGCCCATTGCTTTATGACACTGCCCCAGATTTATAAGGATCTGTAAATCTGAGGCACTGCCAAAAACTAACACCATGCAAAACCAGGCATTAGTTTGGGGCAACGAGGAGAAATACTTTTATTTCTCCTTGTTTTTGCATTTTCTATGTGTGCTTGCATTCGGCAGCACACATGGAAAGAGCAAAACACCATTAATGATTGATTTTCTGCATGAAAGTGTCCCTTCATGCACAAAAACAAACATTAAATAATGGCAAATTGCTACGTCTATGTGTGTTGCAGAATGCAGCACACGTAGAAGTAGCAAACCACAATTTTTGATTGTTTATGTGCTGCAGGAAGGGGCACCTTCCTGCACATAAACAATCATACCTTCAACGCAGGCACCATTGCACTATGGCGGAAGGGTGTCTGTATTGGCTCTAGGCAGCCATTTCTAGTGCCTGCGCTAGTGAAAACACAGGGGTGCACTGTATTCTTGTAAATACGGAGCACCCCTGTGTTTTGGAAATAGCACAGCATGGTGCTGCAAACTTTGCCACAGTGCCGTGCTGCGCCATTTCCTTGTACATATGCCCCTGTATTATTTTCTTCACTCCCTGCTTGTCAACTGAGTATTCAACACCTCACTGCTCCCACACACAGTACTCAGTTGTCTCTCAGACATCCCATTCTCTGATTCCAACCGTCTCTAAGCAACCAGCTGCTTCTACAATCTGCATTGCAAGTGCCTCATCACTGTCCAAACTTTCTCATACACCCATTGTCAAAACTTTGCACCCTATGTAACCCCAGGGTCGGACTGAGCCAGAAAATAGGCTTGGACACCAAAATTAAAGTTGCCCCAATACAGAATTAGATGGCTGAAAAAGTGGTCTATGTTTGCAAAGTTGTGCAGTTTTGAACTTGTAAGGACACATTCTAAAACTGTTTTTCCAGGTATGGAAAACTGCTTGGATTGAATCCTGCTACAGGCAATGCTTGTTTTGATAGCATAGAAATTTTAGCTCATATCCTTAGATGTCTTAGAATATTTTATCCTGGAATGTTAAAGGTCTCGGTTCCCCCATTAAACGTCAAAGAGTTCTGCCTCATATAGCAAATTTAAAAGGGGACATTGCACTATTACAAGAAATTCACGTTAAAGAGGCTGAAATTTCTAAATTGCGCCGTCATTGGGTAGGACATGTTTTTGCTTCTCCTGGATCTGGAAAACGTAACGGTGTTGCTATTTTATGCCATAACCATCTGGATGTCCACCTTGTTAAGCAAGATAATGATTCGGAGGGTAGGTGGGTAGCAGGCTCTTTGTTGATTAATAAAATTCCTCTAACTATTTTTAATATCTATGCTCCCACTGTTCAGTATAAGTTATTTTGACCCCATATTCTTTCCTTGCTCTTGCAATACACTGATGATTACCTTATTTTAGGTGGTGATTGTAATATGGTTATGGATCCATTTTTGGATAGAAGATCTGATTCTAGATTCTCTTCCTCCCCCATGCATTCTCTATTTACCTCTACTATTTCTCAAAGAGCTCTAGTAGACTCCTGGAGACTTTGTCATCCTACTCTTAGAGAATACACCTTCTACTCACCCCCTCACTCTTCCCAGTCCCGGTTGGATTATATTTTTATTTCCAAAGCCCTTATTCAACACATTACTCACTCTGCTATAGGTTCTATTTTAATTTCTGACCATGCCCCTGTTTCCTTAAGTCTAGATTTAATCCCTCCCGTGAAAGGCACTAGGAGATGGAGGTTTAATAACTCTCTTCTATTGGACCCTAAGTTTACACAGGCCTTTCTTGACTTTGCCTCTTTATTTTTTGATGATAATGACTCTTCCCAGTTATCCCCTTCTCTTATTTGGGACACCTTTAAAGCTGCTTCTAGAGACTTCATTATTTCATTTGTTGCCCGGAAAAGGCGTACAGCCTCTAATTCTATTCATTTACTTAACACTCAAATTAAACAGCTAGAGCATTCCTTTTATTTAACTAAGAAACAATCTGACCTGGACAATCTTATTAAGGCCAAACTCTCCTTTAACAAACTCTCCACTGAATCTGCCAATTTATTTTTACTTAAGTCTAGTGCTAAGTATTACAGTGCACAGAATAAAGCCGGTAATCTTATGGCTAATTACCTCAAAGTTAAAAAAGAACGTACTAAAATTGACTCCATTGTTAATTCCTCTAACGTTACGGTCCATAAAGATGAAGATATCTTAGCTGAATTCACAGATTTTTACCAAAAAATCCTCACCTGTACTGTCTGACATTACTCGTTATTTGTCCGCCATTCCTTCGCCATCATCTACGGGTGTTGATTTTTCCCCATTGGAGGCTGATATACAACATAAGGATATTCTGGAATCTATTCAAGTTCTTAAAAGAGGTAAAGCCCCTGGCCCAGATGGGTTTACCATAGAGTTTTATTCTAATTTTTCCTCCCTACTTACTCCTAAACTTTACCAACTGTTTTCCTTTTTTATTACAACACAGAAATCTGATGGTTCTTTTCAGGAAGCTCTAATCTGTCTTCTTCCCAAAGAAAACAAAGATCACACTTTATGTAAAAACTATGGGCCGATCTCATTAATTAATCTAGATTATAAACTTTTTGCAAAAATTCTTGCGCTTCGTTTGGAAAAAATTCTACCGAAATTAATTAGTAGAGAGCAATGTGGTTTTATCAAAGGCCGTCACCTTTCTGACAATACCCGTCTCTTTTTTAATGTCTTAAGTAAATCTAATTCTTATAAGGAATCATTAGCAGCTGTTGCGTTGGATGCTGAGAAAGCCTTTGACAGAGTCAATTGGCAATTTATTTTTTCTTCTCTCTCTTGGTTTGGTTTTGGTCCTAAATTCCTCTCATATGTCTCACTACTTTATTCCTTTCCTAGGTCTTTTATTTTAGCTAATGGTCTTGTCTCTTCCTCTTTTCCTCTTCTCAGAGGTGTCCGGCAAGGTTGTCCACTTTCTCCTCTTTTATTTATTTTAGCATTAGAACCCTTCTTAACAAAAATTCGTATGACTGACAAAATTTCTGGTTTTCCTTATGGTGATAAACATCTAAAGATTTCTGCTTACGCAGACGACATTCTTTTATTTATTTCAAATCCTCAAACTTCTCTGCCAAGATTTCTATTAGAGGTCTCGGATTATGCTTTGGTATCAGGTTATAAACTTAATGTGGACAAATGTGAAATCCTTCCTCTAAATAAATTCTGTTTTCATGCTGACTTTTTATCTTCCTCTTTTCACTGGAGTCCAACTAAAATCAAATACCTCGGCCTTTGGTTCACACCTTCTATTAAAGATACTGTAGCATTAAATTAAAAAAATCTGCTAATAACCCTCACTACCTCTATGGACAGATGGCATCCCCTGTTCTTATCCTGGTGGGGCAGATTAGATTCTATCAAAATGATGTTAGTTCCAATAGTCTTATTTTTCTTGTCGAATCTTCCAGTTAATATTCCTAAATCTTATTACAAAAATATTTATTCCATATTATCAAAATTTTTATGGCAAAAGAAACCAGCCAGAATGTCCTTTTCCAAACTTAAATCTCCTAAACATTTAGGTGGTGTTAATTTTCCTGACTTCTCCTCGTATCACACCTCATTTTTCCTCACGCACACTGCGTCTTCCATTTCTGACCATATACCTGACCCAAGTTCTCAGCCTTTGTGGGTAGAGGTTGAATCCTCCTTCTTTCACCCTTTTACGTTTGAGGAATTTGTTTCATTAACACACACCCCAAAGAAATTTTCTCTTTCCATCCTTAAAAATATTCGCAAAATCTTTCGTCCTATTATTTTGAATAATTTGGACGATCGTGCTCGCTTTTTGCAATCTCCTATTTGGTATAATAATCAAAAATAGGACTCTTTTTTGGAATGATTGGTTAGGTTTCGGTCTTAAATGGACTCACCAGCTTTTTCAAGATGGATCTTTTATTCCCTTTTCTGTTCTTCAAACTTGTTTTTCTCTTCCCCTATCTTTTTATTCCAAATATACATTATTGAGAACGGTGGCTCAAAATGCCTATGATACTCTTACTTGTTCCTCCATACATTATAATTCTTCTCCCATTGCCTTAGCATTTTTGTATTCTTCCCCCTCCGCTTCTCAGATTTATAAAAAATTGCGAGATACATCTGTCACTCGAGAGAAATCTATTGTGGAGTGCGCTTGGGAATCAGATCTAGATGATTCTTTCTCTATTTCCACCTGGGATAACATTTGGATCAAAATAAGGAAGTCTTCTAGAGCAGCAAATACAACTCAAACTTTATTTTTTATATATAATAGACTTTTAATTACCCCGTCCAAATTACATAAAATTGATTCTTCTATTCCGTCTACCTGTTGGTCCTGTTCTGCCTTGGTAGCTGATCTTAAGCATATGTTATTTACATGTCCTGCTGTCAATCTTTTCTGGGGTAGAGTGTGGCAACAAATTAATACCATTTTTTCTTCAAATTTTCCCTTTTCTCTTTCCCATATTTTTCTTGGTAGCATTTCACAGATATGGTCTTCCTCTAATATTAACACATCCATTGTTGATTTACTTATAGCTGTAGCGTTTCAACAAATCACGAAACCGTGGAAGGATACCTCGAATGTTTCCTTTCAAGCCTGGTGGTATGGGGTTTGCTATAACCACAGACTAGACAGGGCCTATGTTCATCCCATTACTCTTGCTATTAAGCGGGACTCATTATGGTTACCCATTACTCTCTTCCTTTACATAGTCCTTGCAGCGAGGAAGTATCCAAATTTCCTTGAAATTGTTATTATTAATGACTGTTGTTGGAAAGGCGTTCGCCAGAGGGGGGTTCGATACACGTCTTGCCCACCCCTTTGACCCACCTCTCCCAAGTAAGCCGAACCAGGCGCGCACACCCTGAGATGCACTACGAACAGAGTGACACCACACGTATTCTTTGTAGGACGATAGGTTCTTTTATCGATGATTTCAAGGGATCTTTATGATCCAAAAGGCAAGTAGTACAGCAGTGGCACAACGTACCACAAATCAGTCGTGGGGAATGGGGGTAGCGGGACAGTCTTTCAAGATAGTGTCTCTGCGAAATACCCTGCAGAAGCTCACAATCCTCGAGCTGGAGGGTGTCGTGTCTCTGGGCGATCTCTTACCGAGTCGTCCTCAAGGGGAGCGCCGCGAGTCTCTCAGCAGGCACAGGTGGTCGGAGTTCGGGAGCCGCGATTCCGTCAGCAGGGCTCAGATCGTTCAATAGCTGGGGGCCGCGAGTCACTCAGCAGGCCTAGGTGGTTCAGTGTTCGGGAGCCGCGACCTCGTCAGCAGGGCTCAGATGGTTCAATAGCAAGAGGCCGCGAGTCACTCAGCAGGCCCAGGTGACTTCAGCGTTCAGGAGCCGCGACAGCGTCAGCAGGCTCAGATGGTTCCAGGTCTTCTCTGTCCTTGTTTCTCCGGCACCCCTTGTTATACTCCGCTGGTTCTTTGAAGTCCGGAGTGCTCGCAGAGGGGGGACTGGGGTGACGGAGGGGGTTCTGCGGGATTTCCTGCCGCTCACTTCTTTGGTCTTTTCAGGTGGGTCTGGGAGGGACCCCAGACGCTCGTTAGGGGAGGCGCCTGCTCCCCAGGGGCCTGGTGGCCGATTGAGTCCTCCCGGGGAAGGCGACCCGAGGTGTGACTGGGCTGGCGCCTCTGGGTCTGGCTCGAGGGTTCCCGCTCCCTCGGTTGGGCATGCGTGGTAGGGTGTTGAGTCTGTCAGGCCTCTGGCCGGCCCGCGGATCGGGGGTGGCTGGGGCGGCCGGAGTCGGAGATGTCGTGTCTTGAGGGTGGTTGCAGGTTGGCTGGATGATGGAGAGGGCAACGCCGTGAGGCCGGTCTCACACGCGTCCCCCCCAGCTGAAAGGCGTGGAGAACTACCCATCCACTGGGGGGTTCTCCTCGCCGAAGCGGAAGAACCGGGACAGGCCGTCGGCGTTGGCATGATCCGTCCCGGGGCGATGTTCGACAGTGAAATCCATCCCTTGGAGAGAGATGGACCATCGTAGTAGCTTGGGGTTCTCCCCCCTCATCCGCATTAGCCACTGCAAGGGCCGGTGGTCCGTCTGTACTCGAAAATGGGTTCCGAACAAGTAGGGCCGCAGTTTCTTGAGGGCCCAGACTACGGCAAAGGTCTCTCGCTCTATAGTACTCCAACGCTGCTCTCTCGGCAGCAGCCTTCGGCTGATGATGGCTATGGGCTGATCAATGCCCTTGTCGTCGAACTGCGAGAGCACGGCCCCGATGCCGTGTTCGGATGCGTCGGTCTGGACCACAAACTCTTGGGAGTAGTCGGGGGCCTTGAGTACGGGAGCGGTGCACATGGCGGTTTTCAAGGCGTCGAACGCCTGCTGGCACGGGGTGGCCCACTGCACCTTCTGCGGAAATTTTTTGGAGGTCAACTCTGTGAGGGGCCCTGCGATACTACCATAATTTTTAATGAACCTCCGGTAGTACCCCGTAAGGCCCAGGAAGGCCCGAACCTCTGTCTGCGTGGTGGGGGGCTCCCAGGACTTGATGGCGTCGATCTTCGGCTGGAGAGGGGCGACCTGGCCGCTGCCCACCTGATGCCCCAGGTAGACCACGGAGCCTTGCCCGAGCTGGCATTTGCTGGCCTTCACGGTTAGTCCGGCTTGGCGCAGGGCCATTAGTACTTGTCGGAGGTGCTGGAGATGCTCGTGCCATTGAGAGCTGAATACAGCGATGTCGTCAAGGTACGCTGCGCTGAACTCCTCGAGTCCGGCCAGGACCTTGTTCACCAACCGCTGGAACGTGGCTGGGGCGTTTCTCATCCCGAACGGCATGACCCTGAAGCGGTAGTGGCCATCTGGCATGGAGAAGGCAGAGCGCTCTTTCGCTCCTTCCGTGAGAGCAATCTGCCAGTATCCGCAGGTCAGGTCGAAAGTGCTGAGGAACCGGGCGGCCCCCAGGCGGTCGATGAGCTCGTCGGCCCGGGGAATAGGGTGAGCGTCTGCGCGGGTGACCGCATTGAGCCCCCGATAGTCCACACAGAATCTTAGTTCGGGGGCGACCCCTGGGGAAGCCGCCTTCGGGACCAGAACCACCGGGCTGGCCCAGGGGCTGTCGGAGGGTTCGATTACTCCCAGGGTGAGCATCTTCTGTACCTCGGTCTTGATGCCGGTGCGGACCCGGTCAGGCACCCGGTAGGCTCGGTGTCTCACAGGCGGGCTGTCGCCGGTGTCCACGTCGTGGACACACCAGTCGGTAACCCTTGGAATGAGAGAGAAGAGGTCCGCAAATTGTCTGAGCAGCTGGCGGCAGTCGTCGGCCTGCTGGGGAGTGAGGGTGGTCGACAGTTTCACTCCCTCCACGGAGCCGTCCAGTTCTTTCGTGCACAGGAGATCGGGCAGGGGTTCGGTGTCTTCTTTCGCCCCATCATCGGTGGCCAGTAGCAAACTTAATTCCGTCCTTACAAAGTGGGGCTTGAGACGGTTCACGTGGAGGACCCGGATGGGGTTCCGTGGGGACTGCACGTCGACCAGATACGTGACCTGGCTCTTCCGCTCGACCACCTTGAAGGGACCAGTCCATTTGTCTTGTAGGGCGCAGGGTTTCACCGGAGCCATGACCCAAACCTGCTGGCCCGGCTGGAACTCGACCAGGGTTGCGTTCTGGTCATACCAGCGCTTCATTTCTTCTTGACTGGCCTCGAGGTTAGCCTCTGCAAGTTCTCTAAACTTCATCGTCTGGTTGCGGAGCGCCAGGATGTAGCGGAACACATCAGGGGGTGTCCCCCGGGGGCTTGTCTCCCAGCCCTCTTTGACCAGGCTCAGGGGCCCTCGGACGGGATGTCCGTACAGCAGTTCGAAGGGGCTGAACCCCAGAGACTTTTGGGGGACTTCTCGGTATGCGAACAGGAGGCAAGGGAGGAGGACGTCCCATTTCCGGCGCAGGGGCTCTTCGAGGCCCAGGATCATTCCCTTCAGGGTTCGGTTGAAGCGTTCCACTAGGCCGTTGCCCTGGGGGTGGTAGGGGGTCGTGAACTTATACGTGACTCCGCACTGCTGCCACAGGGACTTCATGTAGCAGGATATAAAGTTAGTGCGGCGATCACTCACAACCTCGCGGGGAAATCCGACACGGGAGAAGATCCCCATGAGAGCCCGGCCCACCACGGGAGCCGTCACGGTGCGGAGGGGGATGGCCTCGGGGTAGCGGGTGGCATGGTCCACCAGGACAAGGATGAATCTGTGGCCCTGGGCGGTCTTCGGATCCAGGGGTCCCACGATGTCGATGCCGACCCGCTCGAATGGGGTACTCACAACGGGGAACGGTTGTAAGGGAGCTTTGCGTTTTCCGCCACTCTTCCCACTGCCCTGGCACGTGAGGCAGGACTTGCAGTGTGCTTCTACATTCGCTCGCATCTTGGGCCAATAGAAGTGGGTCACCAATCGCTGGTATGTTTTGTCTTGGCCTAAGTGTCCTGCCAAGGGTACATCGTGGGCCAGGCCCAGGAGGAGGCTCTGGAACCGCAGGGGTACCACCAGTACTCGTGCTGCGCCTAGCTCGGCGGACTTTTGCTCGCTGTATAGGAGGCCATTGTCCCAATAGACCCAATGGGTTCTGGTTCGGTCACCGGCGGCCTGGGCTTCGGCTTGTTGTCTAAGTCCCTCGAGGGAGGGGCAGGTGGTCTGTTCCTGGCAGAACTCTTCGCGGGAGGGCCCCCCTTCGCAGCGCCACTGGGCCAACTCGGGCAGTTCTTCGAGTTCCGTCGGGGCCTCTGGGGCGGAAGGTTCCGATCCTTCCCCTGGGTTAGTGTCTCCTTCTCCCTCGGAAGGAGGGTTGTCTGCTTCTGGGAGGGGGTCCCGGCTCTCGGGGATAGTGTTCGGTAAGAGGGCTTCACCGCCCTTGGAGGGAGGCACTCGGGCAGTCATGGAGCGCGTGGTGGCGCAGACCCATTCTGGTAGGCCCATCATCTCCAGGTGGGCTCTTCGTTCTACTTGCCCCCATGGGAAACTCTCCAGGTCGTTGCCCAGGAGGCAGTCTACGGGCTGCGATGTCCGGACCGCTACCTTCAGTTCTCCAGAGACCCCTCCCCACTCGAAGGGCACCAGCGCCATCTGGCAGAGGCTCTCAGAATTGTCGGAGGATACGACTGGACAGAGGGCCCCGGTTAGGATCTGGTCTTCTGAAATTAGGCTGTGGTGGACCGCGGTGACACTCGCCCCGGTGTCGCGAAGGCCCTCGACTCGGTGGCCGTTGATGGTCACCCGCTGTTGGTATTTTTCTGTGTTGGCGGGCAAGGGTGTCCCGGGGACCATTTCTCGATCACCAAGGGAGACCAGGGCCATGGCCGCCGGTTACCATTCCTCGGAGTCTTCCATCTCTTCCCCCAGAGCCACGGAGGCCATCTGCCGGGCCGTGGGGTTGGTCGTTGTGGTTCGCTGATACTGGGGACACTGTGGGTCATTGGCGTAGTGTCCGGGCTGCTGGCAGCGGAAGCAGGTGATCCTAGCTCGTGGACCTGGTCGTCCTGGGGCTCCGGTGCTTGCTGGGGACTGTGCCGAACCCGCCGCTGGTGGGCTGCTGGGGGGGCTGGTTGAGGAGCCCCCGGGGAAGTCTCTGGGTCGGCCGTGGTTCCCTCCGCCCGTCTGGCGGGGGGGACCCTGACTGTGGCGGCCGTAGTCCCCCACGGGGCCCCGGGTGGCCCGGGTGTTCACCCAACGATCAGCCTCAGCGGCCAGCTTCCGAGGGTCGGTGAGTTTACTGTCCAGGAGATGCTGGCGCAGTTCTATAAAGCAATTGGCCGCTAAATGTTCCCAGGCAATCAGATCGAACAGTTCTTCGAAGGTGGAGACCTTGCTGCCCTTGATCCACCCGTCCAAGGCTCGGCTGTAAAAGTTCATGTATTCTACCCACGTGGTGCCCGGTATCTTCTTGCAATCTCGGAACCGTTGTCGGTACATTTCGGGGGTGAGTCCGTACCGGCCCACGAGGGCTTCCTTCATGTGGCTGTAGGAGTTCATGACCGTGGAGGGCAGATCTAGCAGAGTGTCTCTTCCTTCGCTTAAGAACCGGCCCCATAGGCCAGCCCCCCAATCCTTTTGCGGGACTCGGTGAGAGGTCATGGCGACTTCGTAGGCCTTAAACCACTGCTGGATATCATCGTTCTTATAATACTCCTTTACCACATCCTTGGGGATGTGAACTTTGGTTTCCCCGGTGGGAGCGGACGGTGGATTCCCGGGTGGCTGTGACTTTTCGTTTCTAGCCCGCCACTCAATCTCCTTCAGGCCGCGTTCATGTTCTAGCTGGAGTTTCTTTTCGTCGTGCTCCCTTTGGAGTCTCTTCTCTTCGAGTTCCTCTTGTAGCCGTAACTGCTCGACGGCTAACTTCTTCTCTGCCAGTTTTATCTCTCCCTCGATTTTTAGTTTTGCCAGTTCAAGTTCGTGGTTTCGGCTTCTCTCTCGGTCCGCTAGTTCCTCGGGGGACAGGTTCCCCTCTGGCCCGTTGTTTCTTGCCGGGATGCTTGGTGGTTCATGGGTAGAATCCCCTTCCGTTTGGGTCGGGGGCGCCCCCGTCTCGACCCAGGCTTTCAGTACCTTCTGGAAGTCTTCCTTTGTGCTTAGTCCGGTGGTAGCGATGCCAAGGTCTTTGCAAAACTGTTTTAATTCTCTATGCGTGTAATAGTCCAATTGATCCTCTCGGAACGGTGAGCTTACTTCGGTACCTGCGGCACCCAGGGAGGTTTCTCCTTCCATCTCTGTTTGGTAGTGCGTCAGTCGTTCACTGCACGCTCTCTTTCGGTGTCGGCTCAGGTCCCGTCGTCTGCCACCAAATGTTGGAAAGGCGTTCGCCGGAGGGGGGTTCGATACACGTCTTGCCCACCCCTTTGACCCACCTCTCCCAAGTAAGCCGAACCAGGCGCGCACACCCTGAGATGCACTACGAACAGAGTGACACCACACGTATTCTTTGTAGGACGATAGGTTCTTTTATCGATGATTTCAAGGGATCTTTATGATCCAAAAGGCAAGTAGTACAGCAGTGGCACAACGTACCACAAATCAGTCGTGGGGAATGGGGGTAGCGGGACAGTCTTTCAAGATAGTGTCTCTGCGAAATACCCTGCGGAAGCTCACAATCCTCGAGCTGGAGGGTGTCGTGTCTCTGGGCGATCTCTTACCGAGTCGTCCTCAAGGGGAGCGCCGCGAGTCTCTCAGCAGGCACAGGTGGTCGGAGTTCGGGAGCCGCGATTCCGTCAGCAGGGCTCAGATGGTTCAATAGCTGGGGGCCGCGAGTCACTCAGCAGGCCTAGGTGGTTCAGTGTTCGGGAGCCGCGACCTCGTCAGCAGGGCTCAGATGGTTCAATAGCAAGAGGCCGCGAGTCACTTAGCAGGCCCAGGTGACTTCAGCGTTCAGGAGCCGCGACAGCGTCAGCAGGCTCAGATGGTTCCAGGTCTTCTCTGTCCTTGTTTCTCCGGCACCCCTTGTTATACTCCGCTGGTTCTTTGAAGTCCGGAGTGCTCGCAGAGGGGGGACTGGGGTGACGGAGGGGGTTCTGCGGGATTTCCTGCCGCTCACTTCTTTGGTCTTTTCAGGTGGGTCTGGGAGGGACCCCAGACGCTCGGTAGGGGAGGCGCCTGCTCCCCAGGGGCCTGGTGGCCGATTGAGTCCTCCCGGGGAAGGCGACCTGAGGTGTGACTGGGCTGGCGCCTCTGGGTCTGGCTCGAGGGTTCCCGCTCCCTCGGTTGGGCATGCGTGGTAGGGTGTTGAGTCTGTCAGGCCTCTGGCCGGCCCGCGGATCGGGGGTGGCTGGGGCGGCCGGAGTCGGAGATGTCGTGTCTTGAGGGTGGTTGCAGGTTGGCTGGATGATGGAGTTGGTCTCTGTTTTGCCTCCTGCTGAGTTATAAGTTTTTTAATAGAGGAATTATTTTTATTTTTGTTTAATTGCTATATTTATTATATATCGTTGTACTATGTTACTTGATACATCTCTCTTTCTCTTCTTTTCTTCTCCTTCTTTCTGTTTCTTTCTTGTTTTCATGAAGCTTTTTGCAATTTATTCCATTTATATAATGTATGTTATTACTACTATGGATCTTTTTGTTCCTTAATAAAAAAAAAATTTTAAACTCAAAAAAAAAATAGCATAGAAATTAACAGTAAAAACTGGCCCAGCAGACATAAAACAGGCCCACACACTAACCTATCAGAACAGCCCGTATGGCACTGCCTGATTGCCTTATATACCAGTTCGACCCTTGGTGTCTCTCAGCATGCCCTCACTGACTGCACAACTTACCATAGGTGGATGAGCCAGCAAATTCAAAGATGGAGTCTATCATGTGGTCTGGTTTGGCACTGTGAGCCAAAGTACCAGTGAAGCCAGCAAAAGATACCGCGTGTATAAACAAAGCAACAAATATCATGAACACTTTTCATAAAGACTCAAACGAAAAAATACACTTATATCAATCCATTGATTGACTTTTGATTAAGCAATATTTCAGTAAACATCAAACATTGAAGGAAACGCCAATGCACTGCTGACATTGCCACGAGTTACAAATAACGTGTACGTTTGTCATATTCTGTATACATGTGTCATATACTGGGATTACATGTGAATCAAGGTTATTGTATATTACAGTACATTATAGTGATATACTATAGTATATTATAGTGCAACTGATTTTTTTGTAGAGTTCAGATCCTGATCTGAATTGCTTCAATGTGCTTTCAAATTGGTAGGTTAGGGGAAATGATACAAGGTGAAGTAAAGCAATTTGCCTTTGGTCACACAATATGGTCATGTGGGGAAGAAAGGACCTGAGGACAGGCTTGCTGGTTGCATTTTGTACAATTTAGCCACTGAGGTGTTACACCTTTATCATTTCCACTTAGTAGCAAGGGTCAGTGCTTTGTGTTCAGTTATTCTCTTTTTTTATTGTTCTGTGAGACAACCCTGTGGCTGGTGCGAAAAATCTTACTTCTGGCAATGAAGAATTTGACCATTGCAGTACCTGTTGAAAACAATTACTGTTGCAAGACATGGGTGCACCCTTAAACGTATTTAAACATTTCAAGACTTTAACTTCAGAATTAGAACAGCGTGTAAACCTTATTGCCAAAATCCGAAATTATTGTCAAAATTTACTTAGAAATGCACCATCTGGGGAGGCTTGGCAGGAAAGATGGCCAACTAGCAGCTCTCTCCGCTCGCTCCATCAGCCCATTCTCTAATCCACCTCTTATCCTGGCATTACTGAGGCATCCAACCCTGAAAAAAGAGCTAGATGCTGAGATGGGGTGCTGAAGCTGAATGCTGCTGACTGCACAGAAAGCGGGGCCTGTCCAAAACCACAATCTCCCCGCCGCAGTCTACTGTGGTCCCACATCAGAGAGCTACCTGTGCCTGGGCTGAGTGCCTCGTCGGAGTAGCGGTGCCCCACAGCGTGGCACAAGGCAGAGGCCAGGAAGTGGAAGAGCAGCTCTGGCGGACGGGTGAGACGGGCATATCTTGACGACCCTGGTTGCGGGACCCCAGACCTGATGATGTGAAATGAGCTGGCACCAAATCAGGGGGCTGCCCTTCTTGGTTCAGATGCAACGCCAGCCTGACATGCATCAATGCTGAATGTCTTACCCACTGAGACCCCTGCATGAGAAACAGCTATGTCGGAGGGATGGCAAGCGGTGAGGGGCCCCTTGGAATGAGACACTGGGCAAGAGGTCCAGCCGCTGTCCATCAGGCGCCAGCTCATGAGGGGAGGGCCTGCAGATGTTGAGGTCCACTGGTGCATACGACTGTCTAGCCCGGAGGCCCACAGAAGAGGCACTGTCGAAGGGCCCTGGGGTCGACCAAGATGATGGTGAGTCTGTCTTCCTCCCTTCCTCCCAGCAGAACTACTCACCAGGTGTACTTTCACCCTTGGAGGAAGGAGCTGTCCCGAGCCCCAGCCGTTTGCGCTGGGCAGTCCTCACTTTCCATGAAGTGCTGTAGGCAATCCTGCAGCCGACCCAGGAAGGTAGATGCTGACCGGGGCCCCCCAAGCACAATAACTGGGGGCAGGAGCGGCGAGCATAGACATTCGGCTGCCTCAGACCAGAAGGCTGTGGACCAATGAGTGTTCTTGTTCTGTCAGGTCCGGTGACCAATTGGGTTTGTGCCTAAGAATCAACACAATTTAATCCAAGTAGGCGCTATAATTTGCCAGATGAAGTAAGAGACAGAGAAGACAGTCAAACATTCCTGTCTCTAGACGCCGAGAAGGCATTTGATGCCGTCCATTGGCTCTTTATGTGGCAAACCCTATTGAAATTCGGGTTAGTTACTAAGTTCTTGGCATGGATAAAGCTACTATATGCAGACCCGGTGGCTAGGGTATAGGTGAATGGGGGGATGTCTGAGGAATTCCCCATCGGAAGGGGCACGAGGCAGTGATACTCCATCCCCCCTATTATTTACACTCACTCTGGAGTCACTTGCTTGAATGGTTCGTGCACACCCTGACATTGTTGGTTTTGGAAACAGACCGGTGGTGTTAGAGGATGAACATATTTCACTCTACACATATGATGTTCTCTTACACGTCACCCGCTCAAACATGATTCTCGCGGGGGGTGCCAAATCTTTGAAAAATATTGTGCCCATGCAGGATATAAGATGAATTGGGACAAGTCGAGCCTATACCCGGTAGGCAGACACCTAGACACACGAGATATCCAAGGACATCTGCGTATTGACAGTAAAGGGTTCAAGTACTTAGGCCTATACTTAATCACGAATGTCAAGGTTATCCTCAAACGTAATATCTGGAGAGTGCTAGTGGAATTCCATAGCGACATGCAAAGATGGAGCTCGCTGCCCCCAACACTCTTAGGAAGGGCCAACATGTATAAGATGGTCATATTGCCAAAACTCCTTTAAATCCTCAAAAATACATACCACAAAATCCCAGAGGACATTTTCGCCACAGTTGAGAGTGAAGCCCACATGCTCCAATGGAACAGGGGATATCTGAGAGTGGCATTACAGACACTTTAGAGAAATCAGTATAATGAGGGTATAGCACCTCCAGAAATACAGTCATACTACCGGGCACCCCATATAATAGCTGTCAACGATAGGAGGTACCTCCAAGGAGACTACCCGAATTATGCCCTACAGAGGTGTCAATTTCAAAGCCACACATACCTGCACTACCTTTATGGTGACAAGGGGGTAACACAATTGTTGCCTGTAACCCAGAGGACTTTAGAGGCATGGAAAAGGGCAGAAAGCCTAATTAGGTGGGAAAAACGTATCACAAGATAAACTTCACTATGGAATGGAACATGCATGCCAGGGATTGGGAAGCTAAAGGGATTTTGGACATGGGATATGATAGGGATTTCCAAAGTGTGAACACTCTCAGAGAAGATGGAGACCTGGTCCCCTTCAGCAACCTCTAACGGGACTACCAACTGAGTATCGCTCAACAGTTCAAATACATACAACTTAAACATGCATGGATGGTGGAGAACCTTGAAACAGTTGACATTCCCGAGTACGTACCCCTAGAGGAACGGCGGATCCATGAGAAATAGCTGAGAAAGCGGTCTCATGGACCTGACACTAATAAACAACATGTCAAACTCATTGACGAATTTGAGGGCCCAATGGGAAAGTACGGTGGGCAACATGGATGACACTGATTGGGAGGCGGCTCTAATGCACCCGAGAGAGGTAGACATTAAATCAAGACAACAAGTGATCCAATTCCAGATCCAACATTGGATATACTATGATAGGGCATGCTTACACAAATTTGGCAGGGCTGAGTCTCCCAATTGCTTGCGTTGTAGAACACACTTGGGTTCGTACATACACACACTATGGGAATGCCCTAAAGTACACCCCTATTGGGCCACCATATTAGAGGAACTTAACAAGATACTGGGGAAAAAAAAACAGAAGGACCCCCACTTTGTTCTGTTAGGAATACCCACGGAGGTGGATATCCCGTGAGCCAAGCTCTTCTTTTGCAACTTGAACCTCATAGTCGCCAAGAGGGATGTAGCCATGTACTGGGGGGCTCCGGAGCCCCTACTCTAAAGGATTGTAAAACTGTGTTGGACCTTTATATTTGTCCCCAATAAGTCACATACAAAGCAAGAGGATGCCCAAAGAAATTCTTTAAGGTTTGGGGCTCCTGGCTGAAATACTATGGTGTAGATATGGGAGAAGCGGTTGAACGGTCCCTATCATCACAACCCTTGTGAAGCGTGGGAGAGATTGGTGGAATATATGGTCCTCATTATTGTGTGACACCCCTGATTTTAATTACGATGCTTCTACTTCTATGTATTTAAGGTTCTTCATTAATTGTTCAGCATTGTAAATTGCTTGCAAGAAAATCTCAATGAAACATTTTTGCAAAAAGAAATGCACCATATGAGGAGGTACATGGTAGTGCCCCCACAATTGCCACTAGTACCTAGCTCTCCAGCTGCCCCCGAGCTTGCAGGGAAGATTTCAGGCCTCCAATTTCAGCAGACTCACTCCTTCCGCCTGCTATCCACTGGGTGGTAGTGGTGTTGGAACCGCTGGGGAGCGTCCAGGTAAGCTTACAGATCCTTCGGTGTTCTGTACTGCAGTAATTTCACTGCAGACCGCCGTTCCCCATGCGGGGTCGCTGTGGCCGCCATTTGGAGTTTCCCATGTATCACAAGTGCACTAATTAAGTCAGAGGAGGAAAGATGAATCTCCTCCTAGGATGACTTCAGCTCCTACCACACTTCTTGCTTGTTGTGGCATTATTAAATGGCCTCCGGATTGTGACATTTCGGTATCTTTCTATTAATGCACACATACTTCATTATGCCAACATCATGTAGTACCTCAGGCAAATCTGAATAGGAGCTGGAATAACTCCTTATTTTGCCTCTGAGTGTTCATATCTGTTAGAGCAGTGATTTGCCTAAACTTTCAGTCATCTTTTTGAAGATAAAGAGCAAGTTTGATCACAAGTGCTCCCTCACCAACTGTCTCCTCTGCAGGGCTTTAATCAAAGCACCATGTGCCATATTATCAAGCACGGCGTTAGAATTATCGCCGCTTTAGTGGCAGAAAACTGTCGCTAAAGCAGCGATAATGGGCTTGATAATATGCCGCAGAGAATTCCAATAGAAGCACATGTTGACACCAGAACATGGGCTTCTATGAAAATTCTCAAGGGCATATTATCAAGCCCATTATTGCCGCTTTAGCTGCAGTTTTCTGCCGCTAAAGCGGCAATAATATTAACGCCTGTTCCTTGATAATATGCCCCGAAGAGATTATGTCGCTATAGCCACCCACTACAAACAATATAGAAGAGTACCGGATAGGAGACAAAATTAAATTTTTGCATAGCAGTGAGACACATTGACACAATTGGCCCAGCCGAGGATAGTAAATCTTTTCGGAGAGCCGTGTCAAGTATTCGCTCTCTAAATCAAACCACCATTTCCATTAGTTGCCACATAAAAAGTGTAACTTAGGAGCGACATGTTTCTGCAATCTACTGAGCCACCGGACACTGCCCTATGCTGCCAGTAAGGCCGGATTGCTCCTCAACAGTACAGATTAACCTACAGGAGGGGACCAATGCCATACAGCAGAACAGGGGGGATAGCACCAGGGTCGATGGGGTTCCCATTGAATTAATCAAAAGTAGATCTTGATGACAAATAATAACATAAGCTACCAATCTTTAATAAATTCTTGAGCCAATTCTGTGATCCTTCCGATTTTTAAAACAGGGGCCATTCTAAACCACATTGGTATTGCCGCTTCTCACTGATCAACAGAACAGCTAAAATTCTCAGTCAAGTCCTTTCAGTAACCAATCACAATGTTTGAAATGTTTGTCACTTTGGGTTTCCTTCTGGCATTGGCACAGTGAATCAATGCCTGAATCTGAATCTAAGTATCGGTAAATACACAGTGGCAAAGGAGTCTGCTTTATACCTCCCCTTTATGGACCTGCCAATTGCCATTGACTGTGTTAATAGAAGACAATTATGGCAACTCCTCCTCGAGATGGGATTGGATGCTAAATTAAAGCCTTTATTAGCAACATTATGAACGAACACCAAGACTAGGGAGAGGAAACGGACGAAATAAGCATTCGGTGGGGAGTTTGACAACTTTGCGTGCTTGCACCATTGCCCATTATTCTTTAAAACAATAACCTCAGCTCCCAGCTAATCTTTAGTACTCCTGACATGGCCAGGATAAACAGCGCTGCATTGCCAACTCTGCTTTATGCAGCCGCCGTAATACTAATTGCATGCACCCTTAACGCCTTGCACTTGTTAGTGGATTCTTTTGTAAGTTTTATGGCCAACCTTAAGTTAACAACGTAGGGCCCCATTAGGATGGTGGATGGACTGAAGTCTGCCCGCCACCCTAGCGGTGCTGGGACCACCCGCCAGGGGTGCAGCGTTCCCACACCGCCAATTAGGATGCGACCGCCACCCTGTGAGTCGCATCCTCCATCTTTATCATTCTTGCGGGTGCTGCAGTAAGCAGCACCCGCCGCAATGTCAAAGAGGCATATTGTGCATTGCCATGCACAACGTGACAGGCATCAGGCAGTGCCAGCCACCTTGTGCATGGTAATGAAGGGGGGTTCCATAGATACCCCCAAAGTACAGCCCCCCAACCCCCTCACCCCTGGGGGCCCACAACGGGCCCCCGCAGCAATTCCCGCGTGCTTGTCCATGGTGGCATCGCCGCCATGGAAAGGCATAAATTGCCAGGCATCATAATATGGATGGCGGAGCCTTCCAGGCATCCCTACGATATTGTCCCGAGTTCTGGCCGTCCAGCAACAGTGACGATTGCCGACCGGTGGAAAAGCGGCGGACGGACTTTCCGTCTGCCGCAGTACCCACGCCATGATATTATGGTGGGGGTAAATGTGGTTGTGATGGCGGGTGGATGGCCCTCCATCATAATGGGGCCCTAACTGTGCAAAATCATTCACAATAACATGCGGTCCAAGCATATCAAACCTACGATCATTATAGCTGGCCCTTTTCGTTTAACAAGCACAGGCCCTTCATCTTATCTGGGTGTTATGTCTAGTTCATCAAGCTCCTAGGCCCCACAATTATCCCTTTCTAGAGCAATACTGTCTAGAACAGTAGGATCACTTCTTAGCCTCCCTTGCCTCCCGGGGCAAGGGATTTAGCTCCTCTGTTGTAGGTATACGCTGTCCCGATAGCATCATATGGTGCAGAAATGTGGGGGATAAACGACTAAACAAATTATACAGCAGGAAGAAAATATTTGTCTTAGGAAAATACTGGCTGTCCCATTATCTAGCTCCCATTATGTGTGCCACCGAGAACTGGGTTTAAACTATCTGAGTGATTATATTTGCACCACAGTGCCCTTACTGTGGTTATCTATCTGGAAGAAAGAGTAAGCGGTACTTTCATGGGATATAATCAATGACTGTTTGGCATGCAACAAGGGCCTATTAATCCCATGGCTGGCGTATGCTGAAAAAACCTTGATGAGATCGTCCTAAATCATATTTTTCATGACGGAGCACTCCATGCCACTCCCAATAGAAAGCATGTACAAGCTTTATTGCTAACCCATGTGCAAGATGATAGGATAAATGTGGAACGCTTTAAACCATCTGTTGCTAAGTATCTGCATTTAAACTTTGAGTTCTTCCCCACTAGCTATTTGTGGAATATCAGGGGTCATTGGGAGTGTTCACTGTTATTCTGCTTTGGAACTGATAAGATTAAATATTTGCTTTCCGCTCAGATACCAGCACAATCTTGACCTCAATGTATGCACTTGCAACAAGTTATCCAGTCAGTAAATACTACATTTTTTTCTCTTTTTGTGACTTTTATAAATTTTACACGAAAACATTGTAGGCTCCCATTTTAACTCAGGAATCTCTGGCATTGTATTCAGGCCAATCATTATCTCCAACAACTTGCGGATGAAGAGGATTGTCCCACTGTAATTCTATTTCTCCGTGCAGTTGGGAGGTCACTGGGCACTATGTATCCTGATTAATTGTATTAAAAAGAAATTATCGAAATTTTTTTAAGCATTTTTAGCACTGAGTTTCAGCCAGTCTTAGGTATTTTTATATATTTTTGTATGCTTTTATAGTTTATCTTATGAGCCGAATAAAGTTGAATTGAATTTAATTGAATTGAACTCCTTTAACCTGCTTTTAAGTGTCTGTATCTGTTAGAACAGTGTATTGCCTAAACCTTCAGTCATCTCTCTGTAGATAAAGGGTATTTTCACGTCTTGTTCCTGCCAGAAGGCTCACTCAACAAACATTCAACTCCTAAGGTGGACGGGCAGCAAGCTACAGCAGTATTTTGTAGACCGGATAACCAATTCTCTTCTACTTCAAAAATGTTTGCTTCTCTTACCCCTCCTATTAACACTCACCAGGAACTGACTGGTAATTTGAATAAGAGGGCAAAAAAATCCAACTTCTCCAACAAAATTTCTGCGACCTTTAATGTTGGAGGATATCACAGACGAAATAAAACATTTCAAGCCATTTGTAGTGGAAACAAGTGATACCCTTTAATGAATTGATGAAAAATTATCTAGCTTGGACTCCATAGTTTTGTAAGTAGAGCAAAGGATAAGTGACACTTGTGATGCTATGTCCAAAGTGGATTTGTTGCAGAAAGAGGTTCTCCTACGTATAACTCAAGCATCGGAATTAGAAAACCACAACAACTTGAGAATTTACAGAATCCCTGAAGAAACAGAAGGATCTGACATAATTACATTCCTTAAGCTCAACAGTCCAAGATTGTTGGGTTGAAAGACGGTTTTGAACTAATCATATAGAGAGCTCACTGTTTTGTACCTGAGTTCATGTCTAAATATACTTTCGCATCAACAGAGTTATCATAGTCATTTTCCTACAGTACTCGGGTCTTATGAAAGTCCACTCAGCTTCAAAGCATCAATGCTATAGTCAAGTAAGAAAACCTTCTTTACCCAGGATGTTGCTAGAATGACAGCTACTAGACAGATGGAATTTCTGGATTGATGTCTGGCTTTATATTTCATAAATTCCCAATTTGACCTCACTCATCCTTGCTTTTTTAAGGCTCCTTTCAAAGGAAAAATGTCTTCTTTCAACATTCTAGGTAAAATTAAAAAATGTATTCACATACATAAGGAGGAAGCGAAATAATTTGGTAAAGCTCTGATCTTTCTGTTATCGCTGCTTAGCTAAAAGCCATATTTTCATTTGTATTGTATTCTGTTCAATAAGTGGCCTAGTATGTTACTTTAGCTCTTAGCTTTCCCCTTCACAGGTGTATTGTCTGTCCATTAAGTTTGGATTGATGTGTTGTCTGTTCCAGTCTCTATGGGGCAAATTAGCAACACTGGCAATAAAATTATCGCCGCTTTAGCGGCAGTTTCCTGCCTCTAAAACGGCGATAATGGGCTTGCTAATACGCCCTGCACATCTAACCTGGGCTACTATTGATATTCTATAACGCATATTAGCAAGCCCATTATCGCCGTTTTAGCGGCAGTTTCCTGCCTCTAAAACAGCAATAATTTTATCGCCGGTCTTGTTAATATGCCCCTATATGTTTACTTACCCCTGATTCCACCACTATTTTTGTCTCACTCATTACTGCTAAGTGTTCATAATTTTTCAATAATGTATCTTTCTTTTCATCTATAGTGTCTGCATTTTATATTCTACTATCTGTTTCCTTTTTTGTATAACCTTCATTTTTCATTATATCTGGGGGCTGACTTTGGCCGGGACCTGTTTTTGCGCTCAACCTTTTCCCGCTCATATTGTTATTAATTTTCATTACTTGATTCTGATAGTTAAAGTCTTGTGGCTTTTCTCCATCTCTTTTGTGCTCACCACTCAGAGCTTCTTTATTCTCCTCTCTTTTCTTTCTTTTTTCTTCTCTCTTTCTTCTTTTTAAAGTTTCTCCCTTTTTTTTGTTACATTTTGACATTTTCTTTACAGCCATATTTTATTGTTGCTTTGTTTATTCATATTTTGAACACTTCTTTACAGATTCCATCATAGATAATGTACGTTTATCTAAATATCTTGTGTTTTTCTCTATCATTGACTGTCCCTTATGAGTCATGTATGTATTGTTTCCTCTAATTTTAAAGGTCTTTGCAACCCTGCCAGCAACAAAGAGCATTAACACACTTATTCAAGTTAAAATATCAGATTGCTTTATTGCAAGAAAATCACCTTAAGCAAAAGGATAATGCTTCTTTAAACAAAATTTGTGTTGGTGATGTTTTTTGCTCTCCTGCTAATAACCACAAAAATTGTGTAATTATTGTATTTCACTAATCCTTGACTCTTGAAGTTAAAGATGAAGAAGGCAATTTCTTTACTAGTAAGGTAAATAATGTCCCACTCTCTATCTTTAATGTTTATGATCAAACAGGAGTTCATCTTCAATTTTGGGACAAGTATTCCCCTCAGCTACTTTCCTGTCTGAATGATAATATTATTGTGGGTAGGGATTGCAAACAATGAATTGATCCTTTCATTGATAGAAGCTCAAAGACTTAATATGTCCCAAATAAAATGTGAATTTTTTTCTTTTAAAATCAATATTTTAACAGGGTTAGTTAATGCATGAAGAACCTTTAACCCTAGTGTTATGGAATTCTCATTTCTCCCCCCAGTACATCAATATAGATCTAGGATAGATTATATATTTTTAACCCATAATGTTTTGAAATCTATGGTACAGGTCGAAATCAGTTCTATCCTCATTTTAGACCATACCCTAGTCATTGTTCACTTGGATCTACTGGCAGATAGTTTACGTTCTTAAAGATGGAGATTTAATAACACATTACTGAGTGATAAGATTTTTATTGAGAAATTTGAAAAAGTTTTCACCAACTTCTTTGATGTCAATCCTAATAGAGTTGCCAAAATTAATTTTATTTGGGATGCATTTAATGCAACTCCTAGGGGGTTTATTTTTGGCTATGTTGCAACTTAAAAAAGGAAAGCATTCAAAAAAACTTCTACTTTGCTAAAAAATATTACAAATCTTTAACATGAATATTTCTCATCCAGCCAAGGTGATACTTTAGCTCGCTTAACTAAGGCTAAATTAGAACTTAATAAAAAATCTATTGAAAGTGCTTGGGGATCTCTATTTAATGTCAACTCATAATATTATGGGGGCTGTAACAATGTAGGCACATGTTTAGCAAATTACCTAAAAGTTAAAAAGCAAAAATCTAAAATGAATGTCGTAACTGATAAGCATGGCATTAGACATTGCACTGAACCAAAAACCTTGAAATGTTACGTGGATATTTAGAAACAATTGTATACTCCAGAAACTTATTCAATCAGAAGATGCACTGGACAATTTCTTCAATTCATTACTAAAAATCAATCTCATTTAGTTAATTTTTGTTCTTTAGATGTAGACATATCAGTGGCTAGATTCAGGTAGCTGTTACTAACTTACCTAAAGACAAAGATGCCGGCCCAGATGGTTTTTCCATTGCGTTTTACTCTCAGTTCTCTCAGATATTAGTTCCAAAGTTACTGTATTGAATCAAAACTTTCTTTCAATAAGCACAGCAAATGGCACCTTTCTCTGAGCTATGCTTTGTTTGATTCCAAAGAAAGGCAATGACTTTTCTTTTTGTGGGATCTAGGGATCCAGTCAGTCAGTCAAATCACTTTATTCGATACTTATATAATAAGTCCATAAAAGTACAAAGAACATACTATAAAAAAATAAAGAGAACACATTAAAAATACAGCTTTTGTAGTGCAAATGTTAACAGTGATATAAAATAAGGATATAAAAACGTTAGATTTAAGAACAGGATTAGGGTGCAAAATTCATAGGACACAATCACCTAGCCGCCTAGCTTTCCATAAAAGAAGTAAGAATGAGGCCACAGAATAGCATACTCATTGGCCAGGCAATGATTGTAAAAAGTACAGACCTGGAAGACATTGAATAAAGTTATATTTACGCATAAGCGGCCAGATAAATTTGTTGCAGTGGACCTTATAAAATTTACAGGAAAAGAAAATGTGTAAATTCGATTGGGAAGAAGAGACATCACATGGGCAAGGAGGAAGGTCAGAGGTAGAGAAGATGCCTGCAGGATAGGAAAACATGCAAGGTATAAAGTTCGGTCGAAACCTCACTAGGATAAAGCGGTGATGTGGGTAAGGCACTTAAGATAAATATGGGGGTGCACTTTCCTGGTCAATTGGGCCCTCTAAGTATACTTTTGAGCAGTTCAGATTGAGCCACTCCAGTGCCCTTTGGTTGAGAAATAGTGTTTTGATTTCTTTTTTTGAGACTGTGGTGCAATTTAATGGAGATGAAAATAAATGATCTAAATCAAGAGAGCAGAGACTCTTTTTAATATATGATACACACGGAATCCTTTGGACATGTTCCAAAGTAAGATAATCTTCTATTAGCCTCTGTGTAAGATTTACTGATGCTCTTCGCCTGATTGAATGCCATAAGAGGATCGGTGCCAACCTAATTACATCGTCATTATAGGGGACATCCAGCTCAGCATGGCATATAAAGTTGGAACAACTTACTGGGAGACCAATAATTTTTTTCCAAAAGGAGTTCTCAATAGACTGGAGTAGATTGGTGTTAGAAGGGCGACCTCCGGGGAGTCAGATGGTGTTGGACTGACCACCCCGAGAGGCACCGTTCCGTAAGGATGCAGCCGAGCGCCACTGAGAGGCCTCCTGGGCGAGGTCCTTCTCCTAGGATCGTACAGCCAAGTAATCCCCTCCCACCACAAAGGGACACAACCAGGGTATCAAGGTTCACAAGTCGTTTATCAGAATTTAAGAGCAGGTTTCCGTAGGCAATATTTACAGGTGGATCAAAAAGAGTCTCAGGGTTTGGTTAGGAACGGGGGTAGCGGGACAGTCTCAGTACCAGCCTGGGACGTAGTCCGCGGGATTCGAGGGGTCACTTCGGGGAGGTCGAGCCGCGACGAGGTCAGCAGGGCTCCGGTGGTTGCTTCAGCGAGGTCGAGCCGCGACGAGGTCAGCAGGGCTCCGATGTTCCATGAGGGTCTTCTTCCCAGCAAGGGGGAGCCGCGACGCAGTCAGCAGGGCTCGAGTTCTCAGTTCCAGGCAATGAGTCTTTTCTCCGTAGGGTCAGCCGCAATCCGATCAGCAGGGCTCTGGACTCCAGGATACAACTGCCGTCCTGGTTGGAGGCTGCTCCAGATATAGGTCTGGACCCCTTTGATGTCCGGACCCTTGCGCCTAGGGGGCGGAGGGGCCGGGATGAGAGAGGCCAGACACCCAGCGGGAGAGGCGCCAGCGCCCAGGAAGGCCGGAGGGCGATCGAAACCAGGCGTTGGGGACCGGTTGGGGGTCCCATCGAAACACCCCTCCTCCGGGATCGGTGGAGTGGCCACTCGGTGCCCCCTGGCCGGATCTTGGTGCCTCGTTGTCGAGGCTTCGCTGGGGCCGAGGCCGGGGCGAGCTGTGTCGCGTAGGCTGGTGCAGGTAGCAAGGTACAATCCAGAGGGACCCCGAAGAGTGGGGGCTGCTCTCGTCGGGTCGGGTAGGAGGGTTCGGGACCACGCCACGAGGCAGGGTCCAACAATTGGGTTAGGAAATCCACATATAACTAGGGACCCATTTCACCGATTAATACAGATTACAAGATCTTTGCGAAGATCTTGGCTCTGTTCATCAACCACGTAATTCCTGATTTGGTTGGCATGAAGCTTAATGATCATTTTAAACTTTTCTGAACATTATCCACTGAGTTTCCAAAAGCACTACTCCAATTGCAGCCATAACAGAGGATGGCAAAAATCTTTTGATCATGTTAATTGAGACGTCAAATTTAGAGCATGGAAATGCCATGGTTTTAGTCTTTAAATTCTCAAATATATGACTTTGATTTCATTGTGCATCTATGACCTCCATTTTTGTTGATGGCTTACATTCCCCATATTTTTCATTTACATCGAGGCACTCGACAAGGTTGCCCATTAAATCTTTTGCTTTTTATATTGTCTCTGGAACCTGTTCTGTAATTGTTTTTGTGGATTTAGCAATTTCTCCGACTAGAAGCATAGGGAAATTAGGTCAAATTCACTGAATATGCTGATGATGTTCTCTTTGTATCTTACCCCAGACTACTATTCCTGAATGTTTTAATTTATTAATGGAATATTCAAATTTATTGCGGTATACATTAAATTAGGGTTGGGCTGTAAACTCTGCTCTACTGGCAGAGTTTGCTGAGTTTTGCGAGGAGCGCAGAGTTCGGCAAAAACTTCCACAACTGCCACTTGGTGGAGTTTACCCCCTAGCACCCACCCCTACAATCGATCTCCCTGTATTTTAGAGACCACAGAAAGCTCACAAGCCAAATGGGTTTATCAACTATTGTTTGGCTACAATATGTAGATATGCTGCCATCTATTGGACCCCCGTAAAATTAATTAAAAAAGCTATGCATTAAGCGGATGTCCCAGATTTGCAAGTAAATAAAGTACTTGTTTCTTTACCAATCTGAGCAGCATAAATTAAATAAACGTAGCACTTTTCCTAGTTTTCATAGCAGGTCAGCTAAACACAGTGGGTAACAACTTACATGCATTGTAGCCTGGTATCCTGGGTGAAAAGGGTCTTAGATATAAATGTATATAACTATGTTTGCAACTATCTCCAGTGGCGACGGGGACTGAATGAGTCTTGAATGAAAGATAACCTATGAATTGATCAAAATGAATGGTCATTTCATGAAGAAGGGTACCGTAATATTCACATGCCGATCAGTGGTCCCTGGGATTAGCATCTGTGTGGCATTTGGAGGTAGATTTTGCCTGTTGTGGCTGGTGCCAATAACTGGGAATACAGTAGAGTAAGGGATATTCAGAGCACATGGATTCAACATATGTGCTTTGCTTTCACATAATTGTCTTGGTCTGCAGTAAATGAAAGGTGTGAATAGCAGGGGTCGATGCAGTCGACCAATCATCTCCACCTTCACTTATTTCATAATTGTAGTCAACCCAAACCATGTCATTCGTATCGGCCGCAAGTTTTTCTCTGATCATTCTTTCAGAAACACATTTTATTCTGACCCACCCTGTTTAATGAAGGAGACACTGAGACTCTGAATTCTTGAGCATATCTTCACCAGCTCGATCTCATCTGCGAGTCTGTCCATCTCCAACTTCACCTGATTCTTATCTCGGAAGCAATCATCCAGCTCATTCAAAAGGGTGCTAATCTCCCCCTAAAACTTTCTCCTTCTTGACCTCTCCACCCGTGCCCCCCTTCATGCACTCAATATCGCTTCTGAGGAGCTTGTTCTCCTCTTCCAGTGGCACTTGGTGAGGCCCCACAAGGTCTGGGAGTCTTGGCCGGCAGCCGGTTTTAGCAGGTAGCTTGCCATCCTCTGGGTAGCAGTTGCAGATCTGATCCTTAGAAATTCAGCGAGAGCCCCCTGAGGCTGAGGAGGAGTGGAGAGGCATTCCCAAATGTGAGAGAGCAGACCTGAGGGAGGCTGAAAGACAGTACATCAACGCCATTCATACCAGGTGGCTTAGCCGGTCGGGGCAGGCTCTCCCAGACAAGGTAAAGTATTAATGAGGGGTGGGCAGAACTCCACAGAATCTTGCTGAGTTTTTATGTAACTCCATGGAATTCCACAGATTAAAACTCCACGGGTTTCACCCACCGGTACATTAAATATGGATAAATCTGAAGTTTTTGCCCTTAATAAACATTGTCTAAAAGTGATATTCAAAGATTCTGGCTTTACAGGTAATTCTAAAAATATCAGCTGTGTAGGTATTATGTATTCTGATTCCATTAAGGAAAATATTCCAGTCGAAATAGATGCAGTGAAAATAATACATTTGTCGGAGAAATGGCAACCTTTATTTTACTCATGGTGAGGCATACTAGAAACTATTAAAAAAATGCTGTTCCTGAATATACATTTTTCTTTATCTGTACTTCCTGTTAACCTGCCGATTTTTTTTTTAATTCATAAATAGCTTTTTAATTTAGTTTCAATAGAACAAGAGAAAAGAAACTCGTTAAGTAAGCTTCAGAAATCTAAAGTTTTTGGTGGAGTAACCTTTTCTAACTTTATGAAGTATCATCATGTTTTTACCCTCAAACAGATTTGGACCTCTTTATCAAATAATGTTAATTCCACCCTTAAAATATGGCACAGTCTGGAGCATTCCCTTATTACACCTTTTTTAGTCAAGGATATGGTTTACATCTCACAACCCCCTAAGTTTTTTTACTTCACCTATTATCATTATTTCTATATCTTTAGCTAAACCCATACTTATACGCTCAATTTAAAATCTCAATAAAATGAAAATTTCTCATTTGTGCTATAACAAAATATTTGAACTAAACAACAGATTACTCATCTGGAGAGATTGGATATATAAGGTTGTTATAACAATGGGACAACTTTTTTCAGATGGAGATCTTCTCAAATGTTATGAGCCACGATATATGAGGAACTAAAGCCATAATTTTACAATTCTCTTATTCGTTTCCAGTTGCAAACCACAATAATCAAGATTCATTTTTTGATTTCAATTTTTCCACTGAAGTGAGTGCTTGATACATAGACAAGGGTTTGGATATAGTTCTTGTAAACAGACCAAAAGCTAAAGTGGAATTACAATGGGAAACTTATCTACAACATGTTTTTTCTATCAGAATCTGTAACAAGATTTGGTCTAAAATGCACTCCACATCTCACTTGGATAGCACTACACAAAAATTGTTCTTTTTTTCATAATAGATTGTTTTTAACAACCAATTAACTTTTCAGGTTTACATTGTCAATAGATAATTGATGGTCTTGTAATAATGAAAATAGTGATATATTGCATAAGTGTTTTGAATGTCCAAAGGTGTGTTCATTTTGGATACAGGTTTGAGATAAGATCACTGATATTTGTTCAATGTATATGCCGTTTTATAGACTACACATGTTTTATGTGGTTGCTCTCATGTTTCACACACTGATTTCGTGGTTAGGAAATGTATTGTTCATCTACGTATTGGTATTGCTTTGTAAAATATTACATTAAGATGGATGGACACTCCCAATAACACCTTTATAAGATGGTGGAATATATTATGTCATAATCACAGATTAGATTGAGTAAATGTGAACTACACATAGCTCCTGACTAAAAGAGATTTGTTTTGGTTGCCATTTTCCTCATTCTTATCTGGACAACCAGCCAATTCTCCTGTTACACTGACAACATTTAAACCTCCATGAATACCCTATTTTTTTCGAAGGAAGTTAAGGATATGATTTGATTTGTAAATGCTAATTCTATATTGCAAACATGTTCTTTTGGCACTCATAAAGGTTATTTCCAGGATTATTTTAATCTGTACTACTTGGTTTTACATGAATAAAACATTTTAAAAAAGAAATGTGCTGCCTGACCCTCTATTTTTCAACATTTCCTCAGGTGAAAAATCCCAAACTCTGCTTATGTCAGTTTGGCTCACTCACATCACACGCTCGTAGGACAAACCTGTGATCAACTTTTACATCGCAAGTCTTGGAATAGTCACCAGCTACCACTGGCTAACAGATTATTATTATATGCATAGCAATGCCCTTGCTTTACTAGGGGCACAGTACACAAGCATTTGCAATGCAATAGGTCTCGCAATTGCGAGATTTTGAGCCATTGGCATTGTAAATGACAATGTCTTGTATTTATGTGTTTAAAAAACCTGCAATAATTAAAAAGCATTGTCATTTACATATGCAAATCAGTCTTGACCCTGCTCCCCATGGAGCAAACTATCATTGTCTCTCAAATCAGTGACAATCTGGGGTACTGAAATGAAACGGTTTAACATGTTATAGCAATACACTTTTTTTAATTTTGAAGAGACAGCCTTTATCATAGTTTTACATGAGGGTTGCTGTATGATTTAAATAGCAAAACAAAGAAGGGCTCCACTCTTTACGTTAGACACTTTGCTCGGCCTTGGCTTGGCTTTCTGTTAATTTTTTGGTTCATCAGCCTCTATAAATTATCAGCAAAATCCTGTAGGAAGTAATTTCCAAATACCTCCCAGAATTGGGATGATGGATGATCGTGCTCTAAGAGGAAACGGGCAAAAGTAGATAACTTAGTATTCACTTTTTGGGCTGGAGTCTGTTTTCCATTACCTTTAAAAAAGCTATGTGCATCTAACGCCTCTGCTCCGAGCTAAGCCGATCAGCTACTGCTTCTTCCCCACACACCGGGCTCTCTCTGAGGTCCATCAGCCCAGCAGGGATCGGTGAAAGAACACCAACAACCCGACAAAAGAAAAGGTCAGACACAAAATGTTGAGCAGCCTGCAAGTGTTTACTTTAGTCCTTTTTCAGTGTCACCAGTAAGTATCATCATAGTGCCGCTTTCGCAGGTGTTTATGAAAGCTGCCAAAAGTAAAAGGTGTTTGTTTTGTAAAAAACTGTAATGTACAAGGATCACCCGTCGTTCACTGTTTACCAATTCATTTGGCATTGGAGATCTTTTTTCTAACACCGATGGAATGCAAAAGGAAGATTTAGCGACCTCAAGACGGCGTTTAGTCTCTGTCAGACTATGATACGGGAGGAGCGGGAGCTCATGAACCTGAGCGTATGCCGCTTTGTCATATTAAGGACTACAGTGAAGGCAGAGCCGTACTTACTGGGCCTCGTGACTCCCATGACTGGTTCCTTCTAACTAGATTTCAGCTTGACCTTTTTTATCTACTTCTCACATATCCAAGGGGGTCAAATAGAAGACAATCATTTTTGCCATGCGGCTGCAATGGTTCATCTCCACAGGACATGGTTCATTTTACAACGTTTTGCCCATTTTATGACACCACTAGAAAATATTTTTTAATTCCCATTCTGAAACAGGCCAATTTTAACCAAGTTCACCTGCTTATATATTCCTCCAGATGTTGACGGGCAATGTCGTATTCTGTGTATTACGTTTTCTAAAATTCGCCATTAGGCTCAGGGCGAGTTGCGACTAATTGGCTGGTTTTTTATAACTACCCCTGGTTTCATATATTTGGTTAGCTAATAGCTTGTAGATTCATTTAACGGTTTTATTGCACTATCTATAATCTTTTAATCTAGTACTCTTAACAGATGTGATTTGTAGTGGTAAGTATTCTGGACCTGTTCTGTCCATGAACATTCAAGAATGAATAGCCAATTTGTCCATATTTGGTCTTATTGTATATATTGTACTATACAAGTTTTTAAGACTCATTATATATTGTGCTTTTATGGCCTTACCAACATGAAACCAAATAAAGATATTTTGAATGATTGATTGAGTCCCTAATATATGAGCAAGTGAAAGTGTGATATGGGGCGCTTTTACCCCAAAAAGCATTTGCTTGTCAAGTTGACAAACAAATGCTTTTTTTGTAAAAGCACCCCGTGAAAGCACGCATGGCGTGCTGAATCCGCTGAATGTTGCAGGCACGCATGTCGTGCCTGCAGTAAGAGTAACTCATTAAAGAAATAGCGCTTACAGAGTAAATAACACGTTCTGTGTAACAAGCGAAGTAAAACAGCCATTCCTCAATTGGAGGCTACAAATGAAGACAAGGTTGTACTAAGGAGGGACTAACAAGTCTATTTAAGAATCAGAAACCAGCATTTGCGAAGGGCAATGACACAAGCCAATGACAAATATGGGTGGAGAGTGGGCGAGGCTTCAAGTACATACTCCAAAATAGTGTGGCTCGCAGAGCACCGCATGTGCTGCCCAGGCTCGGCCTAAAAACAACAACCATCCCATTATGGAGATTTATCAACTGAAAACCACTGTTTGAAAGCAAATGAAACACAAGCTGGGCTAATTACTCTGCGATTGCAGCATTCTTACTTACATCTTTAATTTCCACATTTTGAAATGGCTCATGAAATCCTAGCAGAGGATCACAGTAAAATGAAATGCTTAGAATTGGTAATTAGGACACGCCTTTTTGTTCAGTAAACATGCATATAAAAAAACACTTTGAAGCTGCAAAGCAAAAATGTATTTCAATTATCTACTTCAACAAGAGAAGAAATTATGATTTTCTATAACAATTCTTCCTTGCGGAAAGGTTTCAGGTGGCTCATGCCAAATCATACATTTATTGCATTTCTTGCCTTTTAGCCAACTAGACTTTACATTCAGCCATCTGTAGTTATCGGTATCCCATTATAAGCATAGGCTTAACAATCTCAGTATGTAAATTACTACTGTCATAAAACCCAAGACTGGCTGAAGATGTCAAACGTGACCTGATCCCACGGAGGTTTTCCTTCTGTTGCATACCATTATGTGTCCTTATTGTACACCACATTATGTTCCCAGCTTCAGTTCATCTGTGCCCCCAATGGGCACACAGTCATGTGTTCTAGTACTATAAGCCATTCATTGCTTGACTGATGCACAACACTCCAGGTTCAGCTCATGCACCACATTAAATGCTGCTATTAGGCTTCTGTTATATAGTGGTCCCTAGACAAGGATTAATGAGAGCAAACAATAAATATAGACCCAAACAGTACTATATTTTACAGCTGTCCAGCCGGACAGGTGTTTTTATTATATAGTTGCCTGAATATACACAAAATTCAGCAAGAAATTAATAAAGTGGGACACAAGCCTGTATCCAACTTAGTGGGAAGGACGTACAACATGAAACAAAAAGGCTCAGGCAGAGTAAATTGTTTGTATGAGACATATTTTGGTAGAACAAACAAATTATAGCGGAGACACCATTACACATAATAAGTATTAAATAAAGAGGTGTATATGGCATACAACAAGTCAACGGCGTTTTGATCCTTACAAAAGATATAGGATCATCATCAGGACATTAACAATGGTATGCCTGTATACATTTTGCCTATAATAAATAAAACCGTAGGAGGGAATAAAGGATGAAAAAAGAAAAAGAGACATATAAAAGTAAGCTTGGGTGAAAACAATTTGAAAGCAACTTGGGTGCTGGTGAGGGCAGTGTATGTCAGACCAATGTAAGATCGCACGTGAGTACAATGATACCGGAGAAGTGAGCACAACGTATAAAATTGCTAAGCAAGAGTAAAAGAATTGCGCAATGACGAGCAATGTTTGCTAAAAATCATAGTCATACGCGTGCGGTGACAGAACGCGCAATACGGTAGAGAGCTTGGTGAGTGGTGAAAAACCCGCGAGACTAACGGAGTGCCAGTCAAGCGCTGGTGTTGAAAGCAAAATTGGTGTGGGATTGCGTAAGAGAAACAAGAAATAATTTAAAAAGTGTCAAACGCATGCACTGGTGAAGCGCTTGTGAAAACAGTGGCAGTGGGTAGAGTGCTTGAGGGCAGCAAGCGAAGGATAGTTAAAGTAACACCTAGATCCAGGTCAGAGCCTGTGCTCCCCTAAGGTGCATCACCCAATGCTTTCCTGTTTGGCAAACATGCTTCCCTGGTGCACAGCACCTTCTGCACCCCTGATGCTCAACCACCCTGGGCCCTCTCATGTACATTTCCTTGTGTGCCCTACTGCATCCAGTGCTTTGCAGGTGCATTTAATATTTTTTTTGCTGGATAGTTCTCTATGATTTTGATCTTTGTTTATTGATGCCTATATGCAATACTTAATTTGAGCCAGTGGTTGCAGGTGGGCTCACCGGTACGCGTTTGTGCAGACCGGCACTTATTTTTCTTCATTAGACTGTGCAGCCTCAGTATTCAACACCCCAAAATTATAATCCATATATGTAAAGTGCAAACATATCACCCCTTTAGGTTTCACAGCGCTGGGGTCCGTCAGGGAGATCAATTGAACTATAGCCCAGAGTCATATGGTGCTGAGGTGATGCCAGTGCCGGGGAATCCAACCGTGGGCCCCGCGATCCACAGTCAGCCGCTCTGGCTGCTAGGCCACACCTCACCCAAACATTCTATTACACTTACGCAGGCTTTTGAGCAAAACTTTGGGCACATGCAAATTAATCAATTCCTACATGTTTGTATGAGTGCAGTTTGCTTTTAAGCCTGTTGGATATTCAAAAAAGCGAAGCTGTTTGTGGATTCTCCTGTGTGCATATGCAACTGCTATATATGTATGTGTACTCTTATGTTATATGCTTCTGTGTGCAGGAATTGTAAAATCCATTGCCTAGTTAATAACTATTTCTCAATTGTTCAAGTACTGTGTATGACTGGTGAAATTTTCGTTATACGGTGTAATCGCACATATTTTCAGTAAGTTCGTTTTACACTTGCTACGCAAAATTCACTAAATTATCAAGCCATTCACTGAAAAAATTTAGCGCAAGCATATGTGAGCAGCACAACTAGAATGACAGCAGCGGCTGTTAGCCATGTCTGTGTTCTTGCGCTATTTTTTATTGCCAATGTTCAACATGGATGCGAGGAGACATTTTCAACTAAAATATAGAGCCAAATACCAATTATGCATTTTGCGTCATAAGATGTATTTTTAGTTAAGTTTTCTCAAATTTTACATAACTACGCAAATTTTGCACACCTATATTATTGTCACCTTCTCTGGGCAATTCCTCGAGTAACGTGAATATTTCTGAAAATGTAATACATTGTTATAAATTATCTGCTTCGCTTCAGGTGTACTTTATATTTTCTATGTTATCTTTCAATGCTATAATATTTTGTCATCGGGATATTTCTGTGAGTCCCCTGCTACCACCAGACCCATATATAAAAGATACAAACACCGCGTGTGCCATCTAATTCTGACCGCCTGGCATATCCGCAAGTAGAATTTTTATGCATGAATGTCTGGACTCTGGAACACATCTTTGACCCTCCTGTGGTGTGTTATGCCCTGATGGTCTATGCGACATGGAACCCGTCTCTCTAACAAACAGCTTATAAAATGCTATTAAAATCCGCCCTGCGAGATAGTTTCAATCTATCTGATCTCTTGCTGCCATCTAGTGGACACAAAGCAGAACGGTGTCTGTGTGCGACGATCCGCTGACAATGACACACATGCATACTTTTTTTTGTATATTTTATGTAGCGCGAACTCGACCCGAAGGTGGCGCGCTTTACATAGTACCGTATTTACATTACACATTCAGGCACGGGGCGATGTAGGGGCATATTATCAAGCCAGGAGATAAAATTATCTCCGCTTTAGCGGCAGAAAACTGCCGCTAAAACGGTGATAATGGGCTTGATAATATGCTCTATGGAATTCCAATTGAAGCCCTTGTTAGATGTGAAGGACTTCTAACATGGGCTTCAATTGGAATTCCATAGAGCATATTATCAATCCCATTATCGCCGTTTTAGAGGCAGTTTTCTGCCGCTAAAGCGGCGATAATTTTATCGCCTGGCTTGATAATATGCCCCTAAGTGATTTGCCCAGAATAACAGGATGTGGACGCGATCTCTAGGCTCGAACTCTGGTTTCCAGCACCAAAGTCGGCAGCGTAGCCGACGAACCACATCCTCTCCTCGGTGGAGTTAAGATATGTGTAGATTTACATTAATTCACTGACCGAGTCACATATGCTCTCGCTCTCTCTTTTCCCATACCTCTTCGCTAACTCGCACTTTCCCCTTATACAAAAAGACGCAAACAAATGCACATTGCATAACCAACGTCCTCGTTTTTTTTCTTCTGGGTGGACATAAATAACACTTGGGCGAATTTCGAAGCATTTGACACTGTTTTTTTGGTGTTCTGGCATAGAATCAGGATTGTTTTCATTGCTCTGGCGATTGAAGAAACAAAGCCCAAGACAGTTATATAGAGGAACACTATGATGGTATAGATAATGCATTTAATTTAATATAAGGGTAAGGTAAATATAGTGCCTTGACAACTAATTATGTCGACCTACACCTCGTTCTCTCACACGATTGATGGATCGAGAGCAGGTTAAATCCCTCATCGACCTTTGGTTCTCCTTGCTGGACCTGTCCCTCTTTAAATCACTCTAATTGACGATTTCAATGTATACACCTAGAACCCATTTGGTCCAATAATAAAGACAGGCATGGAAGGTTTACATCTTAAATGTTTATTTTCTGAATATGAGTCATACAGAAATCAGGAAACATAGTAACAATCAATTAATCGAAAAATCAGAGTGCAAATCTCAGTGAGGATACAGAAACAATCAAAGAACTCAGTCAAGTTCAAGTTAGCAAAGTACAGAGGGACAGATGTAAAAAGCCCTTGCGTTGGCACTGCGTCACACATGGCAATGCAAGCGCTGAAGTGATATTTACTTATCCCCGCAAAGTCACCTTGAGTGTCTGCGTGGCTCAGTAATTCCAGAGTAACGCAATGCAGCGCAAATAGCTGCCTTGCAATACTGTGCATTAGGCAGACGTTCAACGGGTGGAGCGTGGGCTTTCGCACGCATCCACCCATGGATTTTAGTGTATTACCAGAGTTACTAAAGGTAGCAAACCTGGGAATGCGTCCAAGTGCTATTCCAGTCAAACAGCGGCGTAACAAGGAGGAATATATGTATTTTTCCTCATTATTTCCTCTTTCTATGGGGCATATTTACAAGAGCCATATCTCCGCTTTTTTGGCTTTTAAAGCCAAAAAAGCGGAGATAAAAATATCGCCCTATTTACAAGAGGGTGATAACATACATTAGCGCATGTTAGCACCCTTTTACCCGACGCCTCCGTTTGCAGCTCTAATGCGATGCAAAGTGGGCGTCACTGGGCAGTACAACCTTGTAAATATTGCTGATGTACATATCGCGATATTTACAAGGCTGCCCACGCATTTTAGCAGACGTAAGTTTTTGGAGAAAACAGCTGTTTTCTCCAAAAACTAACGTCTGCTAAAATGCAGACTTAGCTATACTTATCATTAAGGGTGGATTATGCTGATATGACCACAGGTTATCGCATTTTTCCATCGATGTTCCATGGAAAACATTGTTATCGCTGGAAAATTATCGCCATCGCGCTATGCGTTGTTAATACAACGCTAGCATGGCGATAATTTCCTGCGATAGCCAGTGATAACATTTTCCTCGCTAAGAGCGGCCAGCGATAATTATCGCTGCCGCTTGTTAATATGCCCCCATGTGCGTTGCATTCTGCAGCACACATAGAGAAAAATACCTCTGAGCATTGTTTGTGTGCAGGAAGGTGTCCCTCCCTGCACAAAAACAATCCTGCCTGTAATGCAGGCACCCTTGCACTTTACTGCAAATATGTCTCCGTTGACGGTAGGCAGCATTCAGTTTGCCAGCGCAGAAAGAGAGCAGGAATGTGCCATATCTCAGTAAATACGGCACATTCCAGCGCTCTCCATTTGACACAGCACAGCAAGTTGTCTGATGTTCAAATGTTGGTAAATCTGGGCCACAGTATAAAACAGGAGGGCAATCTGGCATAGATACACCTCTTAAGGTCAGTAGGAAAGGGATCTCTCTCCCACATCCACAAAGAGTGCATTTTTATGGAGTTCTGAACAAAGGATTTCATACATTCAATTCGGTTCTACATGGTTCCCACATAATACACTAATGAGAATTTAGGAAAGTGAAACAGTCGCAAGAAAATACATGTTGAAAGAATCTCTTAATTCTACAGCATGGAGCTTCTCATGGACGCCCCCTGTATTGGAACAAACCTTGCTACATTTTACGTGACTATGCTAAATCAGCTAGGTGCCACCATGAACACAGGCAATTCTGCTGAAACAACATTTTAATATTCTTCTGAAGATCATTGTCTTGCCTGTGAAAACATGCACAACATGAGTCTACTTAGACATGAAAATACAAGTTTGTCCACGTGAGCCAGAACATTGGCAGTGAACATCACATTCAAAATGGAGTATGAGTCCTACAATTGCTAAGTTTGTTACAGTGTGATTTCTCATTAGTGCAAAGCATTAAGGGGCATATTATCAAGAAACGGTGTTAACATTATCGTCGCTTTAGCGGCAGAAAACTGCCGCTAAAGCGGCGATAAAGCACTTGATAATATGCCCTTAAGAATTCCCATAGAAGCCCATGTTCTGGTGTAAGACCATGTTCTGAAGTGAACATGGGGTTCTATTGGAATTCTCTGCGGCATATTATCAAGCCCACTATCGCCGCTTTAGCGACAGTTTTCTGCCGCTAAAGCGGCGATAATGTTAACGCCGTGTTTGATAATATGCCCCTTATTTTCAAGAAATCAAACCTAACAACACCCCTCTGACGATTCACTAAAGTCATCACATCTTGCGCTTGTAAACAAGGTTCACACACCAGAAGCGGTCATCTTCGTATTTTTGCGTAGGGATTCCTCGAATTCACTCATCTTGTCATAAATATAGCTTTGAAGCTTCTCTGACTCAATATTGTTTATTTTTCTTTTCCTTCTGCTCGTTGCTGACAGCTTCTTTTTACATGCATTCTTCCCATCCCTTGATGAAATATATCCAAAATCTTTAGGGAAGAAAAGAACACACACTACACCAATGGAGATTATTAAAATGGGCTTTAGTATTAGCTGTAATTCCTCCTCCTACATTTCCAAACCATTCACCTACCTTTGTAAAACCTCTTCCAGTAGAACTACTAAGGGGCATATTATCAAGGACGGCGGTAAAATTATCGCCGCTTTAGCGGCAGAAAACTGCCGCTGAAAGCGGCGATAATGGGCTTGATAATATGCCGCAGAGAATTCCAATAGCAGCCCATGTTCTGGTGTCAACATGGGCTTCTATTGGAATTCTCTGCGGCATATTATCAAGCCCATTATCGCTGCTTTAGCGACAGTTTCCTGCCGCTAAAGAGGCGATAATTTTAATGCAGTCCTTGATAATATGCCCCTAAGGAAGCTATTCCTGTCCATGCACCAGTCTCCTCTAAATCCTTAAATTAATGAGTGATATTGGTTATATTAATCACAAAATTATTCATTTGGTCATCAACTTTAGGGATAAATGTGCATCATTGACAGAAGCGAAGCATGCACCAGACTCCACCTTCTTCTGCGAGTACCAAGTCCAATGCAAGGTGATTTTGCATTATCATTGCTCTCATAGCAACTAATTCCTTGTCAATGACTGTTAATTCTCCTGCAATATTAGTAGCGAGTCTATTTCCTAGAGTTGACAATTTTCTAATCTTCATGCCATTCAAAGCGCACCTCCAGAGGGCATTAAAGTGCCAAACATATCTCCCATCACTTGTCCAAAGCTACGCCTACTTCTCCTTAAATTAGCTGTTACAGCTCCCCACCCAATGGCATGATAACTGGAAGTAAGCAGATTTACCACAAACGTAATATATTCCCCTAACATTAAATTATTGTCCTGTTAATACTTGATCCTTTACACAATAAATCTGGTTACATTTACTCCAGCCCACCATTTCTGCAGTCCTTTTCCCGTCCTTCTCACAAATGACACATAGTTCCCTCCTCTAAGCTACATCCAAGTTTAGCCTCAGATGCATTTCTGTCTCTCCAACCTTTTCCTTCCCCTGCTTTGAATTACTCTTCATTCCTCCCTTGAACTTTCCCTCTCCTTCCTTATTCTTTCATTAAGTTTTTTGGGCATGGTTAATTTTACATAAAAGATCACGTGCACTTGTGTTTGTTGTATGAGGTTGAAAATAAGTTGGAAATGCTTCAACATGTGTTCTTTTCTTCCAGGTGCTTCTGAGAACCAAGAAATACGGTTAGTCATTCAGATGTACCTTTAAAGAATTAGTGACAGATACTTTCTCTAAAGGCAATTCATAATTGGAACAAAACAGCTTAATGGTGTCCTGGTGATAAAAGAAATTCAAAAGCACACTAAAGGAGAAACACTGTAGAAAACTAGAGCCTCCTGGATGTGTGCACATTAATGTTTAGTTTAATCATGAAAACATGAATAAAAAATGGAAACCCTTAGCACTCAATAAGTAATCCAAGAAAACATGTAAGGTCCAAACAGTAAGGACTTGTGTTGAGCAGGAAGTTTTCTTTATTGTGGAAATACTGTGGGGCATATTTACAATAACTGGTGCATCCCTGCATATCAGCAGGGATCCGCCAGTTATTGTGCACCACAGCTCCGCCACCATGGATGCGATGCATTTACAATGCGGTGCACCATGGGGCAAAAACGGCACAGATGCGTGACACATCTGTGCCGTAAAAGTAGCGCATTGCTGGAGTTGCGTCGCAAGTGTGACGCAGCTCCAGCAATGCTCTGGGGGGCCCTATCTTGTTAATGCTGCGTCAATCCTTACGCCTGCTTCAGGCAGGCGCAGGGTTTTGACGCAGCATGGGCCTAAAAGTGACTGAGTGAAATCTTGTAGATTTCACTCAGCCACTTTTAGGAGGTGTTCCTGCGCCGGAATGCCCCCCCCTGCGCAGGAACGCCTACATGTTGCGCAGGGCTTTACAACGGGACGCATCTCCCAGATGCGTCACGTTGTAAGTACCCCGCACCATGGCGCAGGATTTGCGCTGCTGCTGCGTCACAAAAGTGACGCAACGGCGGCGTAAATGAGGCGCAAGGGGCTTGTAAATCTGCCCCATAGTTTAAGTGTTTTTCAGTGCATTAATGTTTCGAAAAGTCATATTCTTCAGTCCTCAATACTGCTTCTTTCTCAGTTTGGTGCCCTGACTTCTTTCAGACCGTTCTGCAATTTGTTGAGGGAAACCTTGTGCCTAATCTCAGTGAGATGGTATAGCAGGGCAATTGTGTCATGTCTGCAAACTTATTTGGCAACAGATGCCACAAGCAAATCCTCAATGTACGGCCCAATGTTGAACTGCAGTGCAACTGTAAAGTCTCTAGATTTTTCTTCAGTGTCTGATTTAAAAAAAAAGGGCTTTCCGTATACCATTGAGGAGCTCAACATCACACAAGCATTTTATCTTGGAATCTGAGCATGAAAAGGAATTGGCTGTCCTCATGTAGAGGAATGAAATAGAAGGCTAGAAAATAAATCAATGATTGTAAAACCCTCAGCATCAGGGGGAATTTGCAAAAGGATTAAAGCAGGAGTCAGTATCAATCGACAGTAGAAAGACAATTGTATTCATTTTTTGACGGTCCTGCACTAATCTCAATTATTTATTTGGTTTCTCAAGGGCCATTGTGGGACAGTTACATGGATTCCAAAATACTTTCTTCAGAATGCCCTATTCTAATATTACTTCAATGATAATCATTATATCAGGTATTACTTCTGGTGAGATCTTGTATTGAGGCATCTGTGGAAAAACTGCATTTTGCCTCAGCGTGATTTTCAAAGGGTTTCACATTTTTTTTGTCCAGTTTCCATTCCCATGAAGTCATGTACTTCTTCCTTTTCTGTCTCTTTTAAATCAAGGCTTAAATCCTCCTTCATGAGGACTGGTAAAGCCTGACTGCTGGCTCTTGGGACTTTATTTAGAATCCTACATCAGATGTCTGAATCTCCATTTCCACACCATTTGACATGCAGTAGATCACACAATTTAGTTTCCAGAGCAAGTGCCTTACCAGTAAGTTCACAGGACCTATTTTTACCGGAAGCGGGGCTGTGACTTTGTGCACTGCGTATTCACGATGCCTGCAACTTGGATCTCTTTCCTGAGAGGGGTAGGTTTTGGATCTTAACCATTCTAACGGTTGAACGAATAGCTCCAGTATTTATATGGGTTGGCCATTCACCTGACCTTCTAGATATGGGCCACTCTGGTGTACCTCTAGAATCGTGCCAACCAGGCAACCCTACTCCCCCTCAGACACCGTCATTGTGACAGATCGAGTCCTACGGAACGTTCGAACATCATGGGGACATGGAAATTCTGCTGAACTCACTTTGAAATGGGGATAGAGGCCTAACCCTCCATTTCGTATTTGCAATTGCACCGTAGGCACATTTGGATAAGTTATCTCTGGTTCTGCATGCTCTGCATAGAAGGTCTTTGGTACTGGAAATCTCACTTGCATCACCCCACCTTGTGGCATGACGTTTTATATCTGTGCATCAAACTTCACTCTGTCAGTGTTTGTTAGACTTGGGGGTCTCTAGTTGGCATACGTATGCACTTGTGACAAATAGGGAACCTCGCCTCTAGTCAGGGTAAGGGGGTACACTCCTAAAATAACCCCTGCTCACTTCCTTGGTAGCTTGGCATGAGCAGACAGGCTTATCTCAGAGGCAGTGTGTAAAGCATTTGTGAACACATACAGTAATCAAGTGACAACACTACAGATGGACACCACACAAGTTTTATATCAAAAATAACTATTCTTTATATAGATTTACCACAAGACCATAAACGATAAAAATCCACAATACTGGTATTTTAAGATGGTAGAATTTAGCTTAGTTCTCTTTAGTTCTTAAATGCGACACTTTAAGTCAATGTATCTGTAGATGTGACACGTAGGGCAACGAAAGTGTTTCAACTATGTTGATGCAATGAAAGTTTGGTGCAAAGAAATTAAGACTTGAAGATCTTCCTGATGCGGCTCGCTTCTTCGATGTTGCGAGAGATCTCGCCTCGATGCATCAGCTACAGCAGCGGCACCCTTGTCCAGTGATGCGACGACAGCGGCTTTGGTGACGACACTCTTCTCCAGCGATGCAAGACGCTTCCGTTTGATGCGATAGTTACAGCGGCGACACCCTTGTTCAGAGATGCGACGACAGCCGCTCCGACGGCGGCACGCTTCTCCGTGGATGTGAGGTGCTTTTCTTGATGCTGTGCAATGCGACAGCTACAGCGGCATCATCCAAGATGCGACAGCAGTGACTGCAACGGAGACACGCTTCTTCCTCGATGTGAGACTCTTCTCTTGATGTGGTGTAATGCATCAGCTACGATGGCTGCGACGGCAACACGGTTCTTCGGTGTTGCGGGGTGCTTATCATGATGCGGTGCAATGCGACAGCTACAGCGGCGACACCCTTGTTCAGTGATGCAACGGCAGCGGCTGCGATAGCGACACACTTCTTCTCCCTGAGTCGCGCTTCCAGCTCCTTGCGACACGCAGTCCCTCAGAAGGCCCAAAAACAGCAGCAGGCATTTCTAAAGAACTCTGGGGAGCTGGTGGTTGAAGTCTGTTGTCCCTGAGACTTCAGCAGGAGGCAAGCTCTTTTCCAAGCCTTTGGAGATCCTTCACAAGTTGAGCAAAAGTACACACAAAGTTCCTTTCTCCTCTCTTTGGCAGTAGGCAACCCCTGCAGGCCAATCCCCCAGTTTCAGGGATAGTGTCTCCTCATTTTCTTCTTGGTTCCTCTCCTCAGCAAAGGTTTCTTCTTGTTTCCCAAAGTGATCTAAATTCTTGGGATCAGGGTCTCAATACTTATACTCCCAAATCCTTTGTCCTCTGAGGGCAGAGGGGCCTTTGCCTGTTCCTAACCAGTTTTGGTCAGTCCTGGAGCACTTTGTTTACCTGACTCCTTCTTTCCTTTCAGAGTGCAGGGCAGAGACATCAGACGCACCACAGGAGGTGGAGCCAGCATTGTGGAGGGAAGGCACAGCCCTATTCAGGTCCCAGGTGCAACTCCTCCCTCCCATCTAGATGTAGATCTCTCTATTCACCACTGGGCCACCTCACCCTGTCTCCTGGAATTCCCCAGCCCTGTCACTCAAACTCCAGACAAGGAATACACAGCCTAGCAGAGGCAGGTTTGAATGGTTAGACAAGAAAATACCTACTTTCTAAAAGTGGTATTTTCAAACACAGAGGTGCCGATTCCAATCCTGGAGAAACCGGGTACGAAGCGTCGGACGGAGCATTTTCTCCGTCCGACTCGTACCCGGCCAAAAAGCATTACAAAAATGCAAGTACGATTCGCATGGAAACACTATTTCCGTGCGAATCATACAAAACACCGACCGACGAAAATACACATACAACTGTGATCCGGGAAAGCGCCGACGTGATGTTGGGACGCATTCAGGCTGCATTTCACGAACCAGGAATTACGATCCGCACCGACGTCACCCCGCACGGATTATATTCTCCGGCTGCCAAAAACTGCTGGGAAATCAGGACGACGCACACAAGGAGCACCTGTACGCGACGGACAGCCATGGACCCGAACCTACGTGTCATCCCAGCCCTCATAGCAGTCCACCTGCTCTACAGGAACCGACGCAGACGCCGCAGAAGGTCAGAACAACACCCAGGGGCAAAGGGGGGGGCAGGGGCAGGACACATAACCCCCACCCAAGTCCCAAATCAGACATGCCCTGGACATACCTGACCTGCAGGACCTGGTCACCTCGAGGGGGTGGGGGCGTGTCCAGCAACGCAAGTGTCCGCCACAACGGAAGTGGATGTTGATGCGAACCGGCAACACAACAATTCCGGTACGTACCGTACCCACGCCTTAGGAGCGTGGGTACGGGTCATACCACGCCCACCCCTACGTCACCCCAACAATGGCGGTACGGCCCGTACCCACGTTCTAAAGGCCTGGGTACCGGCCGTACCAGCATTGTTGGGGTGATGTAGGGGTATGCATGGTACGACCCGTACCCACGCTCTGAAGGCCTGGGTACGGTGCGTATCACTACGGCACCCCATTGGGGGTCCTCACCGTACCCAGGCCTTAAGAGCGTGGGTATGGGTCGTACCACGCGTACCCCTACGTCACTCCAACAATGGCGGTACGGCCCGTACCCACGCTCTTCAGGCCTGGGTACGGTGCGGACCCCCAATGGGGTGCCGTAGGGGTACGCACTGTACCCAGGCCTGAAGTGCATGGGTACGGGTCGTACCACGCGTACCCCTACATCACACCAACAATGCTGGTACGGTCCGTACCCAGGCCTTTAGAACGTGGGTACAGGCCGTACCGCCATTGTTGGAGTAACGTAGGGGTACCCGTGGTATGACCCGTACCCACGCTCTTAAGGCCTGGGTATGATGCGGACCCCTACGGCACCCCAACAATGGTGGTACGCACCGTACCCACGTTCCAAAGGCATGGGTACGGGCCATACCCAGGCCTGCAGATCGTGGGTACGGGAATGTACGGAGCGTACCCCAACCCCTGTATGTATGGAGCGTACCCCCACCCGTGTATGAATGGAGCGTACCCACACCCCACCAGTGTATGTACGGAGTGTACCCCCACCCGTGTATGAATGGAGCGTACCCACACCCCACCAGTGTATGTACAGAGTGTACCCCCACCCATGTATGAATGGAGCGTACCCACACCCCACCCGTGTATGTATGGAGCGTACCCCCACCCATGTATGTCCCGAGCGTACATGGCCAGACATAGGAGGGGTGGGTGCAGAGTCCTCCCAGCAGTGCCCAGACACAGGAGGGGTGGGTGCAGAGTCCTCCCAGCAGTGCCCAGACATAGGAGGGGTGGGTGCCTATCACTCCCAGCACTGCCCAGACATAGGAGGGGTGGGTGCAGAGTCCTCCCAGCAGTGCCCAGACACAGGAGGGGTGGGTGCACAGTCCTCCCAGCAGTGACCAGACACAGGAGGGGTGGGTGCAGAGTCCTCCCAGCAGTGCCCAGACACAGGAAGGGTGGGTGCAGAGTCCTCCCAGCAGTGCCCAGAAACAGGAGAGGTGGGTGCAGAGTCCTCCCAGCAGTGCCCAGACACAGGAGGGGTGGGTGCAGAGTCCTCCCAGCAGTGCCCAGACGTAGGAGGGGTGGGTGCCTATCACTCCCAGCAGTGCCCAGACATAGGAGGGGTGGGTGCCTATCACTCCCAGCAGTGCCCAGACACAGGAGGGGTGGGTGCAGAGTCCTCCCAGCGGTGCCCAGACACAGGAGGGGTGGGTGCAGAGTCCTCCCCGCAGTGCCCAGACATAGGAGGGGTGGGTGCCTATCACTCCCAGCAGTGCCCAGACACCGGAGGGGTGGGTGGGTGCAGAGTCCTCCCAGCAGTGCCCAGACATAGGAGGGGTGGTTGCCTATCACTCCCATCAGTGCCCAGACATAGGAGGGGTGGGTGCAGAGTCCTCCCAGCAGTGCCCAGACACAGGAGGGGTGGGTGCACAGTCCTCCCAGCAGTGCCCAGACATAGGAGGGTTGGGTGCCTATCACTCCCAGCAGTGCCCAGACATAGGAGGGGTGGGTGCCTATCACTCCCAGCAGTGCCCAGACACAGGAGGGGTGGGTGCAGAGTCCTCCCAGCAGTGCCCAGACACAGGAGGGGTGGGTGCAGAGTCCTCCCAGCAGTGCCCAGCCATAGGAGGGGTGGGTGCCTATCACTCCGAGCAGTGCCCAGACCCCTGCAGGGAAGATGTCAGGGTCCACAGAGGAAGGAACACTCCTTGGGACAATTTCACCATACAGTAAGAACACACATGACCAAAGATTATTTGCAGAGCCCTTGTGATGGCACACAGATACCAGGGTCCACCCCATGAGCAGCACACCACAACATTTCCCAGACACCTAACACATTATCACCACCCCAAATCATGGAGCAGCACCACCAACAGCAATACCAGAAAAGCAGTAGTGTATAAAGGAAAAATAAAACATTGCTTTATTCAGCATGAAAATAAAAAATTGTTAATAAAAGTTCAATATGTACAAGGCCCATAGGGCAGTCCATAGTCCAATTCCTGGTGGGGGACACATAGGGACGCGTGTCCCCTAGCTTGCCTGCACAGTTCATACCTCCTTTGCTTCCACAGGGGGGGCATCATGTGGGGGGGAAGGACCAGGCACCGCAGGGACAGGAGGGGCAAGGGTATGTGTTGTGGGTGCAGGGACGGAGGACTCCACCACAGGGGGTGGGGCAGCGCCAAAGGTGGTGGTGAGAATGGCGCTGCACACGGTTGCAAGGTCCCCCAGCGTCTCCCCTGCACCCGAAGGAACCACAGGCCCCAAGGAGGGGGGGGTCGGAGGGATGGGTCGCAGCACTACTGGGGGAGGGTGTGGACAGGGGGGGGACTCAACCACCCTGGCCGGGGACTCCTTTGACCGCTTGCGGGGTGGTGTCACTTTGGGGCTCAGGGACAGAGCGGCCATGAAGGAATCTTTGTTGGAATCTTGGCCAGGAGAGCTGAGGGGAGTGGATTCGGGGGGGAGTGGGTTGTGAGGAATGTAGACTCCCACTGTGGCTGCGTGTCTTCCGTTTGCCCCCCGACCCAGTGGGTGTGCCTACTTCACCCTGTGTGTGCGTGAGAGGAGGTGTGCGCTTGGCCTTCCCTGGTGGTGTGGTGCCTGTGTCTGGTGGGGTGCGTGCATGGTGACGTCTGGGTGTGCGTGGGACAGGCATGGGAGTGGGAAGTGTGGATGGTGCAGGGGTAGGGGGGGATGCAGCGCTGCAGGATATCTACTGCTGCAGTCAGTGTCGAGTCTATGGACCTCAGCAACTGGCGTTGGTCAGACTGCGCAGCTGAGATGCCCTCCATGTATGCCTCCATCTGGGTGAGCACACAGGTGTGGCCATGGAGGACATTAAGCATCGCAGTCTGACCAACCTGCAACTGGCGCAGGATGTCCACAGACTCGGCATTCGTGGCAGCAGTGGAGACAGGGGCAGGGGTGCGGTGCCTGGCAAGAAGGAGACACGTGGTGACCTAGCACGGCGGGAAGGGACCTGAGCAAATGGGAGGCCGGTGATGGTAATGGAGGGGGCGGGTAGAGATTGAGTGCTGCTTTCAGCTGTGGGAGCTGCCTCCGCCCCCTCTGGGAGCTCAGCCTCGGACCCGTCAGCGTCATAGTCGGTGGTGGAACTGGACAGGTCCTCCGCCTCACTCCCCTCGGCCTCCATGCCACTCGATGCGCCAGACAAGACAGCACTGGTGCTCGATCCCTCCTCACGGTCCGTGCCAGTGTTTCTCTCGGAGTCCCCCAACGATGCTGTGGGCAAGGTGAAGAGACAGGAAATAATCAGACACCTGTATACATATGTCACATGAGTCAAATCTACATAGGTCACAGTGCATAGCCTGAAAAGCAACATGAGTAACATCTACAATACAAGGTACATATGTAGGCCCTGCAACACACAGTTGGTTGACCCACCATGCCACTGAGAGACAATGGAGAGCATGACACAACAGCAAATTACTTGATATCAAATTGGACAGAGGAGCCAGGCTCTGGGGACAACCGTGCACAGCATCAGCACCACACAGCGTTGCCAAAAAAGAGATGAGCAGGAACCATGTCTATTAACTTTTGCACATGCTGCAAAGCTAATACATTAAACCATGCCCAACATGACTGGGTCACTGCACCTTGAGTGTATGTCCAGACAAACATCACACACAGGCCAGACCTAGCAAGGAGACTTCAGATTTTTACATGTAGGCCTTGCCCGCACAAACCACCCCCTACCTGAGACAATGTGATTGAGACAGAGGAAGTACTTACACCTCTTACTCTGGGATAAAAACACATGGCCTGCACTAAATCCTGATTGTACACAAACTACCCCTGGTGCGCCTGTCCACATATATCATTGACAATCAACCATCATCAGATTGTCGTACCCAGACACACAGGCACTGCACACTGCGAGTATGCACAAGCAAAATTGGGTCACACTGTATAGTGGACACATGTAGCACAGTTTACGTAAATACAGATGAGGCCAGGGTACAATGCCACAGAGCCCAACCTATGCCGAAGACACAGAGAATTTCCACATTGTTGGATGACACACATGATACCTAGGAAAAGGTGCCCCAGGGCACGGTAGTGGCCACACTCCTCCATGGTCCTGGATGGATATGACTGCAACTGAAGCAACCGTCCCTGCACTATGCATTACTCCCACTCATGCACATCATGTCAGAGGGCACAACATTGGACATGCATGCTGTAAGGCAGTACACTTTTAAGACACACTCCTATGTCGGGACTCACCATCAGTGCCAACTGACATGGATCCCACAAATACTGAACTAGCCAGGGCACAGGCAAGGTCCCAAAACCTGTTACACACCACCCCCACACATGATGCTGCAAGCATTGGGCGCTTGGATTAACTGCCAGCCTAGATAACCTTGTGCAAGAGTGACTACACACAGACCAGGGAACACATGGCAAGGAGGGGAAGGGAGGAAGAACAGCACCGGTTTACTTTGGGGAACAGGTCATGCACTGGCAGTGTATCCATGCAACTGCGCACTTCCAAAAGCTGGTGACACACAACAAACACACATGTACCTACCCCCTTCCTGCTGCTGCTTCTTCCGTAAGCGCCTATCCAAGTTGGGGAAGACCACCGCCAGCACACGCTTATGGATGTGGGTCAGACGCCGGCACCCACGGTTCTTGTGGCTCTCAGGTGAGTCCCCCAGCAGGACCCGTGCGATCCTCCTCGTCCAGCACCGGATACCCTGCCAGCGTTTGCTCACCTGGGCTAGGCGCCGCTTCCGACCCTCCGTCTTCCTCACGGCACTGACGGCTTGCTTCCATATCTCCCCCTTGGCATGGACGCCTAACTGTGAGGATGCAAAAGTGAGAATACTTTAATACACCTGAGCAATGACACAGAGACACACATATTAATAACTTGTCTTGTTTGAACAGGCCATGGTATGCAGGCAACTCATTGCACGTTTGTCATAGGGACATTATCCTCTGGGGAAGGCCAAATGCACTACGTGGCATTGAAAGTACACAGGTGGCATGAGGGGTGCCACACAACCAATGATCCTGCATCACACTGTGCATCACACGCTACACCAGGATTATGTACAGCACCTCAAAGCAGTCACATGCCCCAGCCCACTGACGCAACCTCAGCAGAGTACACAGACACACACTGGCACAGGACAATCAACTGCCATTGCCAACTGCGGGTACAAACCTCACTCTGCCCATGTGCCACTAGACTGAGGGGTGTCACAGGTGTGGGGCGGGCTCAGCACGGCAGTCACACAGCACTGCTCCCTGCTCACATCAGATGGGCAGGGTATATCCATCCCTCATGCAGCTGGTGTGCAACACTCTACATATGCAATCACCCACATGACAGGGCACTCACACACACACACCAATGTCCAGGGGACAAACACATCATTTGGACACTCTCAGCACAGGTACACTAAACAAACACACATCTATGGGTACTGTCACCTGTCACACTGGGGGGACCACAGAATCACATCAGGACTGTAGAAACAACATTCCCATGAGGAGTACCCAGGCTGAATGTGGCATGCACCATGCATTGATTGTCACAGTAAGCACTATGCAAGTGAAGATTGCACACAGGAACTACAGCATGCTCTGCATGGGAGACATGAGGCATTCCCCACCCTGGGACCCACTCTAAACAACATTGCATGTCTGTCACACATGGACACAATGCCAGAAGTCACAGTCACAAAAAAGGGGCACAGTCTAAGCTAGTGGAGTCAGCACCCACCTGCTCCCCTGGTCGACCATACAGCATGGTGTACTGTGGGAGGATCACATCCACCAACGCCAAATTCTCCTCCATGGTGAATGGCTGGGCCCTCTCCACAGACCTGGACATGGTGCCAGAGGAATCACGAGCAGCAGCAGTGTTCTGGAATGAAAGGATGTGCAGGCAAGTGCTCTCTCATGGGACCTGGCTGCCTTATATCTGCCTTGCTGGCCTGTTTCATTTAGAGGAGTACAGAGTGATTGGTCAGTCACATTAGCTTCCTACGTTTCCTCCAATCCCTTTAAACCTACCCCAGTGAGTGGCTTTGCATGGTTTAAAAATTGAGCATGATGTCAAGTCAACAACCACTTTGCAACAAAGTATATTGTTTCCAACCGACTTCTGCTGGCCACCTGAGGCAAAAATGCAAACTTTAAACTCGGTCTCCATGACAACCAGCATGCATTTTGGCCCTTATACTTGTCCCTCATGTGTCCCCTATGTTATTTCAATATTTACACACAGGTACGGTGCCTTCCACGGCCCTAGGGCACCCCAAATGCAGTGAAACGGACCGTACAGGCGTGTGTAGGGTCCCTATCACTATGGGAGTGCTGGCGTATGCGTACGCCATAGTAATATGGACCGTACATACACGTGTACGGTCCGTATTACTATGGCGTACGCATACGCCAGCACTCCCATAGTGATAAGGACCATACACGCGTGTGTACGGTCCGTATCACTATGGCGTACGCATATGCCAGCACTCCCATAGTGATAGGGACCCTACATACGCGTGTACGGTCCGTATTACTATGGCGTACGCATACGCCAGCACTCCCATAGTGATAGGGACCCTACACACGCGTGTAGGGTCCGTATTACTATGGCGTACACATACGCCAGTACTCCCATAGTGATAGAGACCGTATACGCGTGTGTACGGTCCGTCTCACTATGGCGTACGCATACGCCAGAACTCCCATAGTGATAGGGACCCTACACACGCGTGTACGGTCCGTATCACTATGGCGTACGCATACGCCAGCACTCCAATTGTGATAGGGACCGTACACACGCCCTCAGTGCGTATGTACGGTGCGTTTCACACCTGACAGTGGTGACAGGCGGCACACAGACAGGAATAGAGCTGTCATACTTGGCCAAGGCTGGACATCAAGGCATTGTCTGTGCAGTACTACATGTGTCGGGCACAGGTGTGTCAGGCTGTGATGTGGCACATTACTCCTGAGGTGTGAAGCAAATAACTGTATGATGAGCTGTGTACACATGTCATGTGTGATGGTGCACTATGTGCCACACATCCCCTTCACTCCTTTGACATGTGTGCATGTAGTACAGACTTGTTGAGCCATGCGTCACTGGCATGGCACAGTCACCGACACCCGCAACTGTCCCCTGATGCCAGGTACACAGAATGTTACACCTGAGATGTGAATGCCCGCGTTGCACGCTGTAACTATGTCATGTGTGTGTCATGTGTTCCCATAGGTTTGCTGTAGGTGTTTGGTCAAATGCATCTGCAGTTGCTGCAACCAACATGTGTCTGTGTGTAGATGGGCATGGCACACTGTTACGCATACCAGCCCACATGTGTAATCCGACGTAAGGTGTGTATGTATGCATCGACACGGAGTTTCAAAACAAGGACATGTCTGCATGCTCTCAATGTATGTGTGATCAGTCTTGACATGTACTCCTTCATGGCAAGGTGTGTGGTTTGTCCTTTTTATATGACATTTGACCTGTGCCTCTAGTGTTCCGCAACCTGTCTGTATGATTAGCATACTTATTCTGCACATATGCGGATGTCTGGCACTCCTGTGATGCGTCTGCCTGTTCACTCACACTGGCCCACCGCTAGTTTCATGCCATGTCATGTTGAGCTTGAGAATCCACGTTTGTGGCTGGCTCTTGGTAGTAGTGTCACCTGCCTGGCATACGTGTCCAGGGCATATTGCATAGACCTGACTCTGTATGTAGCATATGTGTATTGCCTGTTGAACATGTGCTCAGTACATTGACATTGGTGGTGTACTGTACTCACTCTTCGTTGTCCCTTCAAATTCACTGCAGGGCTCCGCCTCTCCATCGACCAATTTTGGACTTGGCTGACCTGAGGGAACATGACTGTATACGCCGCTACCGCTTCCCCCAACAGTTGATTGAGGACTTGACGACACGGCTGGCACCACACCTCCAACCGCTACACAGGTATCCTACTGCACTGACACCCAAGATGAAGGTGATGGAAGCCCTACATTTCTTTGCCACGGGTACCTTTCAATATACCATTGCTCATGTTGGTGGCATGTCCCAAACCATGTTCAGCCGTGTTCTGCATGATTTTTTAGAGGCAATGTTGGATCACCTGGATGAGTTCATTAAATTCCCAACTCCTGAGCAGTTGACAGGTGTCAAGCGTGAGTTCTATGCCCTGGGAGGGATGCCCCATGTCATTGGGTCCATAGATGGAACACATGTGGCTTTGGTACCACCACAGGCACAGGAGGTAGCGTATAGGAACCGCAAGCATTACCACTCCATTAATGCCCTTGTGGTGTGTCTTGCCAACATGGTGATTTCACATGTCTGTGCTCGTTGTCCAGGATCAGCACACGATGCCTACATCATGAGGCGTAGCAGGGTGCCTGAAATGATGCTGCAGCTGCGCAATGAATGAGCATGTATTGTTGGTGGGTATACTCTGGCAGTTCTGTATTTAACATCATCTTCCTGTCTTACTGCTTCTCCTGACCTACTTTTGTCCATGATGTTTCCATGTAGGGGACGCTGGCTATCCCAACATGCCATGGCTGATCACGCCTCTCCGCAACCCCAGCATGGCTGCCGAGCACCGCTACAACAACGCCCATGGGCGGACCAGGCGAGTGATAGAGAGGACGTTTGGCCTCCTGAAGAGCCGATTCCGTTGCCTCCACAAGACCGGTGGCGCACTCCCATATGCACCGGTGAAGGTCTGCAAGATCTTCCTCGTGTGCTGCATGCTGCACAACATGGCAGTGGAGAAAGCTGTGCCACTCATCCTGGATCCGGATGAGCAGGACCATCCACCCGTGGAGGATGAAGGGCTTGGTCACGAGGCAAGTGATGTGGAGGAGGAGGAGGCGGTAGAGGACATCCGGAGTCGGCTCATACGCAACTTCTTTGCTTAGTGGTGAGTTCCAGTGTCTGAGTGTGCACGCATTGGGCCGTGTGTGGCATGTGTTGCAATGTGTGTGTCCATCTGCATGTCTGCCAAGTGAGTCAGAGGTGTGTTTGGATGTGTCCCTCGAGTGATGGTGCAATAGAAGAATGTTTTTCCAGAGTCATCATTGTCACCTAGCATGTTGACAAGATTATACGTGTCGAGTACATGCACATGCATGCGGATGTGCTTCTTTTGGCTGACTTCTGGTGTGTCTCTCATCCACAGGTACTTGCGCATGCTGTCTGCTGGTGGCGTTGTTGTGCTCCTGCTATTCCTCATGAACACAGCAACATGTGCTGAATCAGCATTACATGCAAGGACAAGTTTGAAAATCTCCTTAGGGTAAGGGATGCAGCACGGCTTTTTGGGAGTGGTATTTGTTTTGAATGTGTGTGCACTGCTCCTGTTCATGTTTGGATACTTTGCATACATGTAGAATCACCATGGGGCACATGACATGGAGCTGAATTCACCTGAATTGATGGTCAGACTTGGTGACAGTCATCTGTAATGGGATTGTGGATTGTGATGAAGCCATCAATGTGTGTAACACTGCCCTCGGAAACATACGGGTTGCACCGGGTTGACATGGTGTGTGAATTCCCCATTAGAGGCTCAATGGTGTATAGCAGCCTCTCCGTGAGCAGCAGGGGGTGTTTAGCTGTAACCCGTCACTTGTGTGCCAGTTCTATGGATTTCCAGCATCTGTGGTGCAAAGGGGGGTGCCAGTGTTGGTCCCACATGTTCATCCACATGACCTGTGTATGTGTTGACAGAGTTGCATTAGCATTCTGACACACATGACTAATAAAGGTGTCCCTCTGCCTCCAAGGTGCCTCATCTCTGTCAATGGTGGTCTGTTGCCACTGTGCATGCGGCATGTCTGGCATAGTTATCAGAGATAGTGCATATGAGTCTATGTGTAGAGTAGCAAGATGCAAGCTGTTTGTCAGAGATTAGAATCTGTATTGTGCATGATGTCCATGGCTGTGTAGGTATTGTGGCATGTCAGTCTCCACGACGGCCACTGTGCTGCATGTGCATCCATTGTGTGAGTGTGTGCTATGTTGAACCCGACATTCCTTCCTTGACATACACCTTTTGCATAGTTCCTTCCTGAGATCCTTGTCTTTGTGTGCAACTTGTGGCATTGTTTTCTTGACATGGCGCATGCTGCTGCAGGCCCTGCAGCAAGGGCACCCAGTGTCCACGCAAACAAGCTGGTGTTCATCATGGATTGCTTGCTGACATGTGCTATGCTGATCAGCAGCATCTCTGCCTCATGCTGCAGCACACTCTGCATTATGCACAAGATCCCCAGTTCCATCCACCTCAAGGCAAGAGAGACCATCCCCCAGGTCAACTACGACATCCGTGTCTAATCCTACCCTGCACTCTACGGACATGTGCGTTACAACTCCCATGATACTTGTCCACATCCAGGGTGCATGTGCACAGCTCTGCTTCTACATCCGGCGACCAGGCCACATCAACGTCCAACAGACATGTGGGGAATGGATCACTGCCAGCTGCAGGATGACCTTCTCAATCCACGCACACACTCAGGATGCAGCCCACAACCACAACACAACCTTGTGGCACTGTGATCCAACACCCCATTGTGCCACCTCCATGTATCCAACCTTGGCCGGCCCACCATTCTCCACATCCTCAAGCATGCAGGACATGGTTCTGCCACGTGTCTACACATACCTGGGAGTAGCACCCCAGGACACTCCACATGATCCCTGACCTCTGCGCATGACTGTTGCTCTTCTAAATAGGTCTGTAGGCACTGTTGTGCGGGCACCCCCTCAGCTGGTTGGGCCCATCACGGGTGAGTATGGTGCTCCATGTCTGTATTGGATGATACATTGTGACCCATGTGTGTCCTGTGCCAGACTCAGACCCCAGGGTATGGATGGTTGGAGTTACTTCTGAAATCAGGCATGGTTTGACTTTACAACACACACATGTAGCGGAATAATGCAAAATGACGGCATCATCTCGTGATTGTGATGATTTTTATTTGTGGTGGGGTACGTGTTTCGGGGGATGACAAGAGGTGCTTTGCGGGAGTGTAGAATCCAAAGTTCACAGGGGGAGTTGGTATACTTGCCATTGGAAGTCATCAGAGTCTATGCCACAGTCTTTGTCAACATTGGTCAGACAGTGACCAGCAAGGCCATGTGCCAGAGAATGTCATGTGATGATGTTCTGCTGTTGGGCCAGAGGGCCAGGTGCCAGGCCAGGTGACCTGGGAGATGGTGATGTTCCGCTGACTCTCACGGTCTTTTGCGTGGATGACCCACCTTCCTGCGGGGACCCTCAGAAGCAGGCCGTGACGATGCTTGTGATGCTCCGTCGGATGAATCCTCCTCCTCCTGATCCCTCACTGTGGGTGGTGATGTCCTTCGCCTGGTGGCACAGGGAGGGTTGCCCATGTTTTCGGCAATCCAACGGAGTGCACGGGTCATGTCCGTTTGCACCGCCACGAGCTCAGCCTGTCTTGCCTCCATCCGTCCTTGGTGTCGCTGTTGACAGGCATGTTGCTCGGCCTGCAGGGTCTTCATCTCCTCGAGGGTCCCATTGATGTCTGTGAGGGTGGACGCAATCTGGACCATGCCCCTGGTGTCACGCTGGTATGTGTCCAGGATGTTGCTGACGTGTGACATTACCGGTTCCTGAGCCAACTGGTCAGGTTCGCGCCTCCGCCATCCACCACTCCCACCACCCCTGCCCACTTGCGCCTGGCCTGCTGTTGTGGGCACATCGGGTCTCCGGGATCCCTGAGGGATGGCATTTGCGGTGTCGCCTGCCTCCTCCTGGGTGCCCGGAGAACCTTGTCCCTCCTGGACAGACTTGCTGTGTTGTTGTGTGCGGGCAGGGCTCCTGGGTGTCTCATGGGATGTGGCAGGAATGGGGGTGGTGGTTGGCACAGTTGTACCTGACGCAGGTGCTGCAGGTGGTTGGACACCAGAGGGGCCAGGTTGGTCTGGGTCATCCACGGAGTGGTGAGAGTCATTGCTGCCGGTGGGGTCCTCTTCACGCAGAGCCTGGTCCTGTGAGTATTCCCCCCCAGTGTTGGGGGGAGATCGACGACATTGACCTGTGTGTGAGAGAGACAATGTTAATTGTGTCACATGCAACATCCATGTTTCATTCATTTTTGAGTTGGCACAGTTCCTCTGGGTGGTTGGATTTGGCTTGCATTCCTCTCACAGTGCACTTGTGCATGGGTATGTCCCTTGGCCACAGCTTTCGACACTTTACCTATGTGTGACACAATCTTAGTTGATGCATCTTTTTGGAACGCAGTCAGCAGTGTAGTGAGTGGGCGTAGCAAGCCATGCAGAGCCGCCTTACGTGTTGCACTGTACGTGGCCAAATGGTGTTTTTTCCATGCTATTTGAGAATGCAGGTAGGTAACTTAAGCATTTGTGACAGGGTTCTGACAAACACAGTGGGTGGGTATACTGGGTGTAAGGTTAGGTTTGTGCCTGCAGCACGGATGTACTCGTGCACAGATTGACACATGGCCCAGTGTTTATCAAAGGTTAAAGGGGGGGTTCACGCACTGCCAAACCTTGTCTACATGCACACAGTCCACCTGCTGACGAGCGGACATGGCCACACCACCCAAGGGTGATTTGGTCTCCCACTGTCTCCCTTTCTCCCTCCCTCTGTCAGCCTCCTCCCTCTGTCCGTCTCCCTCTGTCTCCCTTTCTCCCTCCCTCTGTCAGACTCCTCCCTCTGTCCGTCTCCCTCTGTCTCCCTTTCTCCCTCCCTCTGTCTGTCTCCCTGTGTCCACCTCTGTCTCCCTCCCTCTCTCTCCCCCTCTCCCTCCCTCTGTGTGTCACCCTCTGTCACCTCAGCCTAGCTTCCTGGGCACACACAGTTTGCAGGTCTTTCAAAGGCCATTGGCTTGTTCATGTGGGTTTGTTTCTTATCTCCGGGCACCCATTGGGCGGAGTGTCTGAGTCTGCGCTGCTGCTGTGGCGGTGTGTGCTGACACTCTTTCAGAGTGATGCGTCTTCATTAGCTGCTGTTATGTGCAAATTGTGCCTTCATATCCATGTCATCCTGCAACGCGGCCACCATTTGCAGGCAACACAGTACTGTGTGGGGACACACTGTTTGTATGGCTGTGCCCTAGGCCATATGGGCTGAGGGCATTGTTGTGTGCTTCAGAGTTGCTCTATGTTAGTGTTGAGGCCCACCCTCCCAGCATCAGGGACATCCTGTCTTGTGTTGGTGTTTTGTGTGGCCTGTGACTTGGCATGGCCTTGCTTGGGGCGTGGGGCATGGAGGCGCTAGTGGCATGTGTGTGTTTTTGGAGTGTGGTTGTGTCCGGTGCTGGCTTTGGGGGGGTTGCATGCATGATTGATATTTTGGTTGTGTATGGCGTTCCCCCCATGTGAGGTGAGTTGTTTGTGTACTCACCAGGCTCTCGGACTCCTTCTACTCTGTCTACTCCCACCGGCGGCAGCGTGGCCATCACCTTCTCCTCCCAGGGATGGTAGTGTACCGGTCTGCGGGGCGGCCCTCCTCCAGTGATGTTCCCCTGGTTGTGATCGTCCATCATTTTGCGGCGGACCGTCCTCCGCAGATCGTACCACCTGGCTTGGCACTCATGCCTGGTCCTTCTGGTGGACCCAACAGCATTCACAGAATTGACAATCCTCTCCCACATGGCTGATTTTTCGGATATGCTGGTCCGTCTGACCAATGTTCCAAAGAGCTGTGGCTCGACTCTGACGATTTCGTCGACAAGGACCTCCAGCTCCTCCTTTGTGAACTTTGGATTCTTGTTAGTGGGCATGGTGTGGGGTGTGGGTGTGGATGGTTGTGGGGGTGTTGGTGTGGATGGTTGTGGGTGTGTGAGTGTGGTTGTGAAGGTGTGTGTGTGTGAATGTGATGAGGGGGTGTTTGTGATGGTGGTTGTGTGAAGGAGTGCAAGTGTAAGGTGTATTGATGGATGTAGTATGCTGCAGTGCGTTGTCTCTGTGGTCTGGCAGTAGTGGATCTGTTGCAAAGGATCATGGTTTGTCTGTGTTGGGCCTTTTTATTGGTCCATTTGTGGGTGTGGCTGTGTTTGAACTTTGGGTGGGTGTGTTATAAGGAGTGGTTGTGTTTTGGGCCTCTGTTTAGCTGTTTGGCAGTTGCAGGTCAGTGTATAGGATGTATTTGGGCTTGTTGGACATGTTTTGTGGTGTTGTGTGCATCGAATTGACTCTCCTTGTGTTGTTTTGGTTTGTCCTGGTTCAGTACGAGTGTTTTTGCGTCTGTACGGTGCGTACATGGGCCATGTTGTTGTACTGTGCTGTCCTTTGCTATGGCTTAGTACGACTTGTACATGTGCGATGTTGGGTGAGGGTGCTGGTGTAGGGGCCTGGGTTAGGGTGCGTACAGACACGGGCAGGGAGTTGGTCCGCACCGTCCATCGGTGGTGGTGTTTTGCACCATACATACAGGGGGGGCTGGGTGTACGCTCCGTACATACACGGGTGGGGGTACGCTCCATACATACACGGGTGGGGAGTTGGTATGCTCCATGCATACACGGGTGGGGGTATGCTCCGTACATACACGGGTGGGGGTACGCTCCGTACATACACTGGTGGGGTGTGGGTATGCTCCAATCATACACGGGTGTGAGTACGCTCCGTACATACACTGGTGGGGTTTGGTACACTCCATTCATACACGGGTGGGGTTACGCTCCGTACATACACTGGTGGGGTGTTGGTACGCTCTGTACATACACGGGTGGGGGTACGATCCGTACATACACTGGTGGGGTGTGGGTACGCTCCATTCATACACGGGTGGGGGTACGCTCCGTACATACACTTGTTGAAAACTAAAACAGCGATGTGATTAAGCATTCACTAAAGACATGAATTCTCTCCAGTTAAAGCATGTTTCTTGTCTTATGCTGACTAAAGTCTGGACTCCATTTTGTATTGTCATGTCTCCACGTGTTTTGCACGAGAAGAGTCCTACCTTTTCGCTAGTTGCTCTTGTAATCTGCCTAGTAACAGCCTATAAATAGCTCCTTTGTCCGTCTGGCGCATGTCCAGACTTGACCACATCTGTTATCAGTTAGTCCTTGTTTGACCATGTTTTCGCGGGCTCAGGAAATTGTTAACTCCGCCCACATATTGATCCTGTATCGAAAATGTCCATAAATGGTAATGCTCTATGTTGTATCCACCCACTTATGAGCCCCTCTATTGTGTTTAAAAGGGGACCACGTATGCAAGTTCTTTGTGCTACTCTATGCAATACTGAAGAGTGTTGTGTAGGTTGTAGGACCACCCTTAAGGGTTAATAAACTCTGTCTTTGTATTTGCAGTTTCCGTGCCAACTTCCTTCTAGCTTTTGTTACAGGAGAGCGAACCCTTGTATTCTGCGGGCCTAGCTGGGGCCTGTACTCATCAATTGGCGCCCGTCACGTGGGGCTCATCGGCGACTCGGATGCTCGAAGGACTGGTCGTGACGAAGGTGAGGAATTTGGCCGGGGATGTGATCACTGCCAGCGGCGTCTTTTAGTCCTGGCATCCCGAGGTTTTCTTCCTTCCCTTCCGAGCTGACCATCTGGGTGGCGCCGGTCCTCGACTGAGACCTCTTATGTCGGTTTGCCGTGTGACAGCCGTTTGGGCGAATTTTGGAACTTGGCAGTTGGAATCTGGACACTCTTGATTGGTAAGAACCGTTGTACGGTACTTGCTCCGAGTTTTGAAGCCTGGGTTGGCTATTTGAGTTTGATTTGTGATGACCGGTCATATTTTGTATTGATTATTGTGAGAATATATGCGTTGCAACCCATATAGGCAGGTAATGTGGAGATATTTCTCCGGAGTTGTTTAAATTTGAACGGCGCAAAGTTTAAGTGCCATTTTTGATAATACTGCATATTTTGCATTATTTTTGAGCATGCCTGCTTTGAGCGCACTCCGTAAGTGGTGCTGCTGTTTTGGAAACCGGTTAAATCTCGAGGAATCTGCTCCAGCCCCCACAGAGGGGACTCCTAATAGGGATATGTATGTGAAGCATGGTCTTTCCTCTATAATGTACAGCACAGTGTGGAGGAAATATACCAAAAAGGATCCTGAGTTACGATGGCCTTTGTATGGATCGTTTGATATGCGTAAGATTGAGTATGTGGAACAGTGTATGTGTAAACGGCGTGCTCGGCAAGATATGCTTGAATGTGTACGGTTATGGGTGAAGGAAGTGCGTGAGCGAGAGAAACGTGAGAAAGCGCTGATTGATAAAGAGCAACGGAAAAATGATCATGTGAGAGCACAGGAAGCGAAGCGTTGGGAGGAAAGAGAACTGGCAGAGAGACAAGAGAAAGAGCGTAGGTTGCAAGTCTCGGGTCAATATGCTGTCCGCCAGTCACTTTATCCTGTCCTTACTAATCTTGAAGATGATTTTCATTTATTAGATCGCTCTCCGCCCCCTTATGTTGGCGCGTCTGCCCCGAGGTCACAGGATTCTGGATCGGTTTTGGATAAGGTAGACACGCGGTCCATGTGATCAACTGAGCGTATGGGTGAGCTTCGGAAAATTTCTCTTCGTGCGCTTAAGGGCAGGCTATCTCTTACTGAATTATTGGAATTTTTGGAAAGTTGGCGGGATAGAGAAAAGTTGTATTTTGTTGAAACTTTTTCTGATGAAGTGATTACTACCTTTCGGAAATATTCTGATGTTTTTGAGCCTGATGATGTAGTATCAGATTCTAAAGCATTACGTAATGGTGTCTTTTCTCCCTCTAAGGTACCCGATGCGGTCCGACGGCTGTTTGTATTGCGGGACGCGGCGTTTGAACTTAAAGAGATAGCGCGCCAAAAGACAGGGGAGAAGGAGCAATCGGATTCACACGTCGGTGGAAAACAATCCTCTATCTCCCATTCAGATAAGAGCGAACTAGTGCATGCTAAACCAATGCGAGAGGCGGCACCTTTGTATGTTCCTCCTAAAGGAGCAGGAACTAGTCTAGACATGTCTTCCCCCGATGCTAAGGGATATTTTGTGTAGAATTGAGTTTATGCTCCCTGGCATAGGACTGATGTTATGGTATTAAAGAATGCATTGCCCGACCCCCGCAAGAATCCAGCGGCCTTTTATGAAGAGGTCAAAGGGGCTTTGAATTCTTGTACTATGACTTTGGCAGATATAGATTTGTTCTTTGGGCTTATTTTCCCACCGGATATGTGGCGATCTGTGCGGAAGGTGGATGATCAAGCCGCTTTTAAGGCTAAATGGTCTGAGATTGAGAATGAGGATAGGGAGAGAAAACCCGCGCAAAAACCGCCCCAGCTTATTTTAGATCTTCCTGCTGCTATCTTGACTAAGTTGAAAACGATTATCCCCCCTAAAAAGATTGACTGGAATATGTTAGCCTCATGTAAACAGAAGGTTGATGAATCAGTTTCAGACTTCTTTACGCGCTTTGAGGAAACATTTCATGATTTCAGTGGTCAGTCGCTTACGGATGATACGGGTCGACATCTTTTTGTTGATAAATATGTGGCGAATTTATCACCGGGAATAGAAGCTCGATTGAAGGCGAGTGAAAGTTCTTGTTCCACCTCGTCTCCGGAATCCCTCCTGACTATGGCTCAGTATTATGAGCGTCAGGAACAAGAAGCGAAGGGGAATGAGGAGAAGAAATCGAAAGATTTGAAAACTAAGGTGATGCTAGCACAAGTGTATGGTCCGCCTCGTCGGGGTGTCGAAAGAGGTAGAGGAGGATTCTATGGTCCCCCTTCGGGTCGGTCAGATGTTAATAGAAATCAATGTGCGTATTGTAAACAGCTGGGTCATTGGGCCAGGGATTGTCCGGTACTATATGCACCCCGTCAGGGACGTGGTCAGGGACCGTCGAGAGGTAGAGGGGGCTTTTCAAATTTCAGAGGGAATTCCAATGATCGTGTTCGTTTTGAGCCTAACGTGCAGCAATGAGATAGACCTAATGTATTTGATCGGCAAAATCAGTATCAAATGTCTGGGAACGATCGCCCTGGGTACCATGATTCGCAGCATGCATAGGATTGCGTTGGGTGGGGGTTGGAATCAGTTGAAGTGCCGGTTGATCAGAGGGGTCCTTATGTTTCAGCAAATGTTCTGGGTTCTACTGATCAGTTCCTAGTTGATACAGGAGCTACTCGCAGTGCGCTGTCCAAACAATTGGTTCCGAGGGCTCCCCCATCTGGCTTAATGGTTACATCGGTAGGGTTTGATGGTACACTCTCTCGAAGCCCTCTATCCCGACCCCTTGCATTTCGTGTTGAACAACTTTCTGCACCTTGTCCGTTTTTGCTTGCCCCGAACACGCCTGACAACATTATGGGTCTTGATATGCTTAAGCACTTCAGAGCTACGATCCGCTGCTCCCCTACTGGAGTACGTGTGATATTAAATGATAATCATACTATGGCAGAACGGATGTGTGTGGTTGCAGAGGATGCTGTATTAGCTTCTCTCCCTCGTACTTTGTGGGCCAATTCGGATACTGATGTGGGACAGATGGTGATTCCGCCTGTCCACATTAGTGTCCAGGAGGGTGCGGTGTTACCACGCCTCCCTCAGTATCGTATTTCCCAGGAGGGGGAGGAGGCACTCATACAGATTGTGCAGGATTTGATTAAGGTGGGAGTAGTGGAGGAAGTTCCCTACAACGTCTGCAACAGTCCTATTTTACCCATTTTGAAGAAAGATACCGATGCTAGGGTTTATCGTTTTATTATTGACTTACGGGAAGTGAATAAGATAGTGATACCTCAGTATCCAGTGGTTTCTGATATTACGACGTTACTTACTCTGGTCCCACCAACGGCGACCACATTTTCAGTTATCGATTTGAAAAATGCTTTCTTTTCGATTCCTATTCATCCTGATAGCCGGTACCTCTTCGGCTTTACTTTGAATAATAGGTCTTATAGATTTTGTAGAGTCCCTCAGGGTTATACAGAGAGTCCTAGTATTTACAGTCAAGCATTGAAAAGACAATTGGATTCCTTTGTTCTGCCTGATGGTGTCGCCCTTATACAATATGTTGACGACATCTTGTTGGCGGCCGACACTCCTGAGATGTGTGAGAAGTGTACGTTATCCTTGCTTTCCTTTTTGGCGTCTCACAATCACAAAGTGTCGAGGAAGAAATTGCAATTCTGCAGACCAAAGGTGACTTATTTGGGTCACCTTTTGTCTAAGGAGGGGCGTGCACTCACACCAGATCGTATTCAAGCAATTTTGGACACGCCAGTACCTTCCACACAGAAGGACGTGCGTGCATTTTTGGGTCTTGCTTCTTTTTGTAGGCAATGGATATTGGGGTTCTCACACATAGCTAAGCCATTGTTAGCACTTTTGACAAAAGATACCCCAATTCCTCTTCCCTGGTCAAATGAGTGTGAAATTGCCTTTCAGCAATTGCAACAAGCCCTTTGTTCAGCACCAGTGTTAGGGACCCCTGATTATACGAAGCCCTTTACATTGTATGTACATGAGAAAGATGGATGTGCATTATCAGTTTTAGTGCAGATGCACAGCGACAAGCAGCGCCCTTGTGCATATTTTTCGGCTGTACTTGATCCTGTTGCCCGAGCATTGCCTGGTTGTTTTCGCTCGGTTGCAGCGACAGCTGTGTCAATACGCCAAAGCGAGGGAATTGTGTTATCTCGTAAGCTATTGGTATTAGTTCCCCATGCTGTTGATGCTCTGCTTAATCAGACAAAGACGCAGCATTTGACGAGTGCTCGTTTAACGGGATATGAGTTGACGCTTTTGGCTCCTCATATTACGTTAAAGAGGTGTGCAACGTTAAATCCAGCCACATTGTTGCCGTTTCCGGAAACTCAGTCTGAAGCACAAAAAGCACATGACTGTATTCTTGCGACTGAGGAACAGACAAAGGGTCGTATTGATCTCCAGGATACGCCCTTTACAGATGTAGATGGAGAACTGTGGGTGGACGGATCATGCCTGAAGCTACCAGATGGTACGACTTCAGCAGCATATGCAATTACCACATTACAAACAATAGTGGAGACAGCACGCATACCGCAGAAATCAGCTCAAGCAGCGGAACTGATAGCATTAACACGAGCATGTGAGCTCAGTGCAGGATTGTGTGTGAATGTTTATACAGATAGCCGCTATGCCTTCGGAGTAGCGCATGATTTTGGCCTACTCTGGAAGGAGAGAGGGTTTCTAACGTCACATGGAGCACAGATAATGTACGGGGAGTTAGTTCACAACCTTTTGACTGCATTAACATATCCAAAGAAGATTGCTATAGTTAAATGTAGTGCCCATAAAAAGGTGGTTGATAAAGTTGGAGAAGGGAATGCTTTTGTAGACCGGGTGGCACGAGAGACGGCGATGCAGCCTGGCTCTACTGCAATGTATGTTGTAAAGTCACAGGCAGAAAGATGGCACGATGCTAGGAGAGAAGTGCTGGAGATACAGAGGACCGCTTCCGATAAGGAACGGGAGCAGTGGTCCAATGATGGAGAATTAGATGACGAAGGGTGTTGGAGAAGTAAGCAGATGGATAAATGGAAGTTACCCACAGCTTTTGTACAACCTATGGTTCAGATGGCACATGGACTAGCGCATGTCGGAGCTTCCGCAATTGTCAAATTACTCACACGAGTTTGGGAGCATCCGGAGATTGCTAGTACGGCAAAGAGGGTGGTGCAGACCTGCATGATTTGCCTGAGGTACAACCCAGGAAAGGGTACACGAACTCCAGCAGGAGGATTTGCAACCCCCACTGCACCCTTTGAGGTTTTGCAGATGGATTACATTCAGCTTGAGCGCTGTAACAATCTGAAGTATGTTCTAGTAGTGGTTTGTGCCTTCAGCAAATGGGTTGAGGCATACCCTACGAAAGACAATACTGCAATGACTACAGCCAAGATGCTATTGAAGGAGTTCTTCCCTTGATATGGTGTTTGTAGATTGTTGTGGAGTGATAACGGACCTCATTTTATAGCAGACGTTATCAAGTATGTCCTGAAAGGACTGGGAATTACCCAGAAATTTCATGCAGTGTATCACCCTCAGTCTGCGGGATTGGTTGAGAAATATAACGGTACTTTGAAGCTTAAGATCGCTAAGATCCAAGCTTCGACTTCTTTGACTTGGCCAGACGCTTTACCGCTGGCATTATTGTCAATTAGATCGATACCACATTCTCGGACCGGTCTCACACCCTATGAGATTGTGTTTGGACGCCCAATGAATATTTGGGGTCCACCGAAACCGAAGTCAGTGTATGATGTACCTTGTGTAATGATGAATGATTATCTGGCACAGTTAACGAATAATTTGGTTTCTATTCATCAACAGGTTCGAGAAGCGCTCCCTGATCGGTCCACAGGTGAAGGACATAACCTCCGGCCTGGAGACCATGTTATGATCAAGGTGTTTGAAAGGACGAACAGTCTGGAGCCGAGATGGGTTGGTCCTGAGCAAGTCTTGCTCGCAACGAGGACAGCTGTGCGAGTCTCCAATCGAAAGAACTGGATCCACTCCTTGCACTGTCGTAAAGTGCCGCCTGGATTAGTGGAGCCTGCTGTATTGACCGACCATCGAGAAATCCTGACGGCAGAGACAAGCCGTGCTGTGGAACCGAACGACACTGAGGAGCTCTTCCCAGACCAAGCGATTCCTGGAGGAGGAAGATATCATCTCAGACCGAGGAAGTAATTTCTTTCTGTATCAGGACGTTGTCAGAACGGCCCTTAGGTTAGTGAAATGGAGGGCCAATGAGGCAAGGGGGGGGGGATCAGCCCTGCATTAGTGTAGTGACACCCATCTTGGCCCGCTGGTGAAGAAATCAACGGCTGCCTAAGGGGAAGAGTTCTGACAACCTTTTAGTTTCAGGAAGATATTGACTTTTACTATAAAATGGAGAAGAAGGAGATTTTTTGTGCGACAAGCTTTATTATCATTGTAGCCATTGTTGGTACAACCACGTGGTTTGTTGAGGATGTGACTCCTGCCCGTGAGTTGCTTGTTTTGACTACTCCAGTGCCTGAGGAGCACTACTTTTATACCCTTCCGTATCAAGAATTGAAGCATCGTCAGTCTTATTTGAATAATACTTTCATCCAGATGTTGCATCATACCCATGTTGCTACAAATGCTACGAACTGTTGGATATGTGGTATGATGCCAGCTCATCAGAAGAAAGGAGGAACGCCGTTTATACCTCTTCCTTTCTCTCATAATGGCTCTTGTAGAGCATGGTACACTTTGCTTTTTGCCACACGGAAACCTACAGTGGGACGACTACTTTTTAGACTTAATAGGGAATGTCATCAAGATAAAGAAGGCTATCCACAAGCGAATGGGACAATATGGGAGTGGGAAGAATATCGACCAGACAATGAATCAATCCCCTATATCTTCACGAACACCAGAGACACTGCTGGGAATGAACAATTTGTGATTCAAGTGGCACAAGCTCAAGCGGACCTGTGTGTTCAGAGTGTGGGTCATATTCCTGTTGGTGTTAGTGACTGTATTATTGTTTTGAATATAGATGGATTAAATAATAGTACTTTCTTAGCTTCCCATAATACATACTTCGTATGTGGGAATAAGGGTTATTATCGCTTACCAGCCGGCTGGTCCGGAGTATGTTATGTAGCGTTCTTATTACCCCCTGTATTCTCAGCGCCTGCATCCTATCATAAAGATTTGAAGTTATTGAACAATGTAACTGTAAATAGGTATAAACGTACTCTATCTATTGATGATGTTGATCAAACTGATACTAGCTTACATCAGTATGTTGATTTTAACTTAGGATTGTTTTTCTTTGTTGGAGCTGCCCTAAATAGTAGGAAGGTTCGAAGATTAACAAGAGTTGTAGAGGCTGTAACGAATCAGGCTGCTGTTGCTCTTGGGAATCTTACGGAAGAATTACAAATCACTAGAATTGTTGCGTTACAGAATCGTATGGTATTAGATGTTATGTTAGCTGACAGAGGTGGAGCATGTAGAATTATCGGAAGTAGTTGTTGTGTATTCATTCCTGACCACACGCCATCAGTCTATAACGCCATTAATAAATTGCATAAAATTGCAGCTGAAATCCATTCAGAAAATGGCACTTGGACCTTTTCTGGATGGTTTTGGGCATTGATCACTACATGGGGATGGAAAGTTTTAACTGGTCTCTGTATTATTGTAGCAGTTCTGTTTTCCTGTTGCATCTGTGTTCAGTGTGGTCCTTTACTCTGTTCCTTCTGTGTGTCATTCTGTATTCCTGATAAGAAAGCTATTGCCAATGTCACCTATCAGAAACATTTAAACAAAGAGGTGGAAGAGATGATGAAAATTGACATATATGATGATTATCATAATAAGCCGAATGTCTTCAGTAAAGGCTGAAAGGGTCGTCTGTTGAAAACTAAAACAGCGATGTGATTAAGCATTCACTAAAGACATGAATTGTCTACAATTAAAGCATGTTTCTTTTCTTATGCTGACTAAAGTCTGGACTCCATTTTGTATTGTCATGTCTCCACGTGTTTTGCACGGGAAGAGTCCTACCTTTTCGCTAGTTGCTCTTGTAATCTGCCTAGTAACAGCCTATAAATAGCTCCTTTGTCCGTCTGGCGCATGTCCAGACTTGACCACATCTGTTATCAGTTAGTCCTTGTTTGACCATGTTTTCGCGGGCTCAGTCAATTGTTAACTCCGCCCACATATTGATCCTGTATCGAAAATGTCCATAAATGGTAATGAATTTTGATCTATGTTGTATCCACCCACTTATGAGCCCCTCTATTGTGTATAAAAGGGGACCACGTACGCAAGTTCTTTGTGCTACTCTATGCAATACTGAAGAGTGTTGTGTAGGTTGTAGGACCACCCTTAAGGGTTAATAAACTCTGTCTTTGTATTTGCAGTTTCCGTGCCAACTTCCTTCTAGCTTTTGTTATAGGAGAGCGAACCCTTGTATTCTGCGGGCCTAGCTGGGGCCTGTACTCATCACACTGGTGGGGTGTGGGTATGCTCCATTCATACACGGGTGGGGGTACGCTCCGTACATACACTGGTGGGGTGTGGGTACGCTCCATTCATACACGGGTGGGGGTACGCTCCGTACATACACTGGTGGGGTGTGGGTACGCTCCATTCATACACGGGTGGGGGTATGCTCCGTACATACACTGGTGGGGGTTCGGCGCGGACATCCGTGGCCGGGGGGCGTTTGGCGCGTACATGCGGGGGCTGGGGGGGGTGTTCGGTGCGTACATACGAGGGCTGGGGGGTGTTCTGCGCATACATACGGGGTGGGGTGGGGTGTTCAGCACGTATGCGGGCACATGTCTCCATGGTTGCTATAGGAGTTCGGTCCGTACGGTGTTTTTTCCATACGGTTGTAAAATCGAAAGGACAGGACTGATCGTACTTGCACGGTCGGACTTCATTTTTCCGATTCGTACGGTAAATCATCCGGGGATGTGTCGGACACATTTTCCGACCCAAGGACGTGTGGGGAAATTTTCCCAATGCGATTCGTATGGACTTTTTCCCATGTGAATCGTACTTGGCAGTTTGTACGCTACTTGTACGATTCGTACGGTAAAAAATCCGGATACGATTTGTACGGGGAAAATTTTTCCAGGATCGGAATCGGCCCCAGAATGTTAAAACCAACTTCAGTAAAAGATGTATTTTATCATTCTGAGTTCAGGCATACTAAATTCGAATTTCTACCATGTTAGGATTATAAGATGTCATAATCAAACTGCCCATTCTTGCCTATAGAGAACAGATAGCCTTGCAATAATGAAAAATGAAAATGGCTGTAATTCACTATTAGAACATGCCACACACCAGGGCATGTCCTACCTTATCCTTACAATGCACCCTGCCCTTGGGCCTACCATAGGAGTGTCTGATATGAAGAAAAGGGAAGGTTTAGGGACTGGCAAGTGGGTGCACTTGCCCAGTCAGCATGACAGTACCAAACTACACGCAGGCTCTGCAAGGGCAGACCTTAGACACATTTTTACAGGCTGCTTCTGTGGGTGGCACAGCCAGTGCTGCAAGCAAACCAGCAGCATTTGGATTTACAAGCCCTGGGCACTCCTGGTGCACTGTACTAGGGTCTGACAGGTAAACCAAACCAACCAATCATGAAATCAATAATTCATACATCAATTTACAATAGGGAGCACTTGCACTGTGGCACTGGACAGCAGTGGCACAGTGCCCTGAGCATCTAACACCAGCAAAAACACATGAGGCAACAGCAAAAATGGAAGGGAGACCCACGCCATGGTCTAACAGTATTCAATCTGCATTCTCTTTTCCAGTGACTGACCTTATTGCAGAAGTGTCAAGGGTAAACCCTTTTCAAGTTCTATCAACATTTCCTCTGCCTCTGCTATGGAACTACATTTCCGCCTTGCATGTACAGTATAGTGACTCCTTTTTTTGACTGAAATAGATTGAAATAAGCCATGTTTATTATGTAGTATTTTTGTTTGATACCCTGTATTATGATTGAAAACGTAAAATGTATAGTGTCTGGCAAATTGTAAATTATATGATCAATTCAGAATAGTTTAGTTAAACTTTGCTAGGAAGCTAGAATAATAGTTACATAAGTATTGTTTTGAATGAATAAGGGAAAAGAAAAACAAATAAAAAAAAAGTGTGAAAAAAACGATATAACTTTATAAAAAACATTAAAGAATGAATTTTCAATCAAATCCCCAATTATGATAGTCATGCTTAATCTTGGATATTGAACAATTTGTACATCACCACACCTGTTTTAATTATTGTTTCCTATATATTTCCTCACCAGTATAGTGACTCCTTGCATGCTCGCATTCACACCAAGACCCAAATTCATTATCACTGAACTTCTCAAAACCACCATCTGCGCCACCTTTTTCTGTGCTGTCATAAACCTCTCCATCTATTTTCTCTGCTCTGCATCTTACGTATGACTGCAGTATTTTGGATACTGAAGGATCTCATAAAGAGAGTTTGATTGCCAACAAATCACATTGTGTGGCATCTAAGGGTTAATATCTGGTCAAAAACCAATGACACAAGTTGAGACAAATCTGCTCAAATTCTCAACAATCGGGTCTTCAAATCCACCATGTTCCCTCTAAACCTGCATCCGTCTCTCGAAGAAAACATGTACTGACTCTTTTGATTCCTAAGTCATTCTCAAAATCTTTGGCCAATTAACTTCCTTCTGTGGTACCTTTGTTTTCAAATGTGCAATCAAAGCATCTTATTTAGCCTTGATTAAGGGAGAAGGGGCATTGGTATTCATGACTTTCTAAGGCTCCTGAGCCAGCTAATCCTCAGCTCTCTTCCACTATGTCCACAAATTCTTGGGAACCCCAACCGCAAAGAACATGTCTTGATCCTCCCACAAAGTCTTCGAGATAGTCACGATTCTATTCACCTGGGTGTGTCTGGGTTCTCCCTCAATTTTGGAAGACTGTTTGGGAAATGACAAAGGTATGCTCTAGTCCATGGGACGTGCACATGTGCTCCTTCTTGTATATCCCTCAAGGGTACACTTTTGCTTCTGCACCATTGGTACTGCCACATTTCTCACCTCTGTCTCCACTCTCTTTTTTCTCACTTTTGACATTTCTTTTTTTACTATTATTCTGAGAATTCTTCCAAATCTCCCCATCTCTTAAACAATCTACCAATTCTTTGACATACATTTTCTCAAACCTCATACATTCATTGCTTTTAAATCCTTGCCAGTCATAGTTGTTCTGAAGTTCTTTTGCAACTTCTTTCTTTGTGACAAATCAAACCCAAACTTCTTAGCTAAAGCCCCCATTCTTGCATATGCCTCTCAGGTAATTCTAGCAGCTTCCTTGCTCTTATACACCAAATAACTCTTGCTATAATGTTTCAGAAAGTCTATACCAAGGCTCCTCTTCAAAATCTCCACAAGCTCAGTCTTCAATTGCACAGCATTCATCTTTGGGGTACATTTTCTTTAGGCTAATGATTTGGGTGCTGCAGCCAAAGACCCAACCACCGCCAAAACCAACCTCCAGGAAGGAATGAAAGACATCGCAGAATGGATGAAGCTCAGCTGCCTGAATCTGAACTCAGACAAGACGGAGGCCCTCATCCTCGGACAATCCCCATCCGCCTGGGACGTCTCCTCGTGGCCCTCAGCGCTGGGCGTCGCACCGACACCCTTGGACCACACACGCAACCTGGGATTCATCCTGGACTCCTCCCTCACGATGACCAAGCAAGTCAACGCCGTCTCATCCTCCTGCTTCAACACCTTGCGCATGCTCCGAAAGATCTTCAAGTGGATCCCCACCGAAACCAGAAGGACAGTCACCCAGGCCCTCGTCACCAGCCGACTGGACTACGGAAACGCCCTTTACGCAGGAACCACTGCCAAACTTCAGAAACGACTACAACGCATACAGAACACCTCCGCACAACTCATCCTCGACATCCCTTGCCACAGCCACATATCCGCCCACCTGAGAAACCTGCACTGGCCCCCCGTCAGCAAGAGGATCACGTTCAGGCTCCTCACCCACGCACACAAAGCGCTCCACAACACAGGCCCCGAATACCTCAACAGCCGCATCTCATTCTACACCCCCACCCGCCAACTCTGCTCCGCCAGCCTTGCCCTCGCCACCATCCCACGGATTCGCAGAACCACCGCCGGAGGAATATCGTTCTCCTACCTGGCAGCCAAGACATAGAACTCCCTCCCCGCACACCTATGAATGACCCAGGACCATCTCGCCTTCAGGAGACACCTCAAGACCTGGCTGTTCCAGCAGTAGCAGCACCCCCCCTCCCTTCAGCGCCTTGAGACCCTCAAGGGTGAGTAGTGCGCTCTATAAATGGTCTGATTGATTGATTGATTGATTGATTAAAAAACTGTATAACCATGCTAGCCTCACTGTCCGACAAATTACAGATGTGGGCACTTTACCAAGCTCTTGGTTGCAGTTCACAGTGGGTGAAATTAAAGATGGAATACTTGCCCTGACTCGGAATAAGGCCCCGGGACCGGATGGGATCCCTCCTGATTTATTTTTGTCCCAGGTTGACCTTTGGGCACCCATACTAACGAGAGTTTTTAATACGGCAGTTGAAACGGGAATGCCCAGATCTTGGTCAACTGCCAGTATTGTTCCCCTATTTAAAAAGGGCAACAAGTGTGATCCTCAATGCTATCGCCCGATTTCACTAATTGACGTGTCAGTAAAGGTTTTAGGGAAGGTAATCCTAAACCGCCTAATGGACTGGGCAGAGGAAAATGAAATCATTACCGATACCCAGTACGGATTTAGAATGGGCCGTTCCACCTCAGATCAATGCCTCAATTTATATAACCTGGTGGCAAAGTACACCGTGGCTGGCGAGGGGACAGTCTTTCCAGCCTTTATGGACCTGACAGCAGCGTTTGACCGGGTTAACCGAGAAAAATTGTGGGAGATTTTAGAGCTGTTAGGGGTTGATTTAGGTTTGATTTTAATTTTAAACACATTACATAGGCACACAACAGCCCAGGTCAGATATAGTAATGAGGGGAATCTTACTGATCACTTCGCATGCACTAGGGGTGTGAGACAGGGTTGCATCCTAGCGCCCTTTCTATTCACGCTATATATAAATGGCCTGGACAAAGTACTGGGAGAACTGGGGGTAGATTGCCCTAGAGTGGCCAATAGAAGCATACCTGTCCTTTTATATGCGGATGACGCAGTACTCCTGTCACGCACAGGGAGGGGACTGCAGTCTCTTATTGATGGCTTCTGTGGTTTTATGGCAAACTTAGACTTATCTCCCAACTTAACAAAGTCATACATCATGGAAGCAGGAAAAAGACCAACGAGGAATTTTAATTTTAAAATTGGGGCTCATAAATTAGAGAAGGTCGAGGTTTTTAACTATTTAGGGATAGTTTTCGACAAACACCTCAATTTTAAGACACTACTCTCAGAAAAATGTAATCCATTCTCGAGCACAATTGGCTCAATAATGAATCGAGCTACGAGATTAGGCCGTTGGTCACCGAATGAAATATTGAATTTATATAACTCAATCTGTTGCTCCAAAATCATGTATGGGAGTGAGGTTTGGGGATTCAGAAACACTTCCATGATACAGTTAGAGGAAAACAAGTTTCTTAGAAGGATTCTGCAAGTCCCGCAAAGTATCCCGGCCTGTATTGTTCATGAGGAGCTAGGGCTCCCCTACATTTCTGATAGAGTAAGCATCAAACCAATAATGTGTTGGATTAAAATTTGGACCAACCCCGAGGCTAGCCTAAGTAGAGAAATAATTATAGACTGTATTAATAGGGACAAAGGACATAGGATACCATGGCTAAAATATGTGAAGGACACGTTGAAGTGGTTGGGCTTTGTAAACTGTTTTGAGGAACCCACATCTCTGACCCCCCAGTTAAAAGCAGTTATAAAAGCAGAATATTTCAGGCGTTTAGCCTGTGCCCGGGAAGATAGTGAAATACTGAAAGGGTCAGTGCGATCACACATATTAACGAAATCTGGCTTAGGTCTAGAACCTTATCTGGCGCAGATTTATAATAAAAATGACAGATTTCTAATGACCAGATTCAGACTGGATCTTTTACATCACATCTTAGCTGTTCCCGCGGGGTTCACAAGAGATATTGGATTAAAGGGTCCTTGCGGCTGCGATCTGGGATCTCCGCAGGACACCCTCCATTTTGTATTCTTTTGTCCATTTTATGAATACCCGCGGGCTGTTTTCTTAAAAACCATCCTAAGAGTGAATAAATTTACTCAAGTTAGGGTAGCACTCTTATACTTTAAACTCTCCTCGGAACCCCTTACCTTGTTTTGCACCGTGAATTTTTTAAGATTAGCTGCAAAATTAAGGAAGTCTAGACGTGAGGTGTAAGCAACTTTGCTTGCTGGGCACCGATGGTTGGGTGATCTGATCACAGTTGTATATGGCCGGTATATAACTGCAGACATTACCGAGGATATATGTAAACTATGAATCGTATTGCATAGTGTTTCAGGGATGTTTTATGGTATTTTTAATATGCTATAGCCTATTTTATTAAGCATTGTTTTAAACTGGCTATGATCATGCATTTTAATTAATTTTACTGTGTTCGTATCTCGTACCTTATTGTTGTTAGCACTCTGCACTTTAAATATGTTATGAATTTGCAGCCTTTAATAAGTCCCAGTGTAACCCTGTTATTAAGGTCCCGGACTGACTCTGTAGAAACGATTTATTTTAATCATTTTAAAAGTGGTTGCCCATATTATTTTATTGTGATATGTGTAAATGTATTGTTCTTTTCTTGGATGTTTCAATATCCGAATAAAGATATTTTGATGATGATTGATTGAGCCGCAGTTGCCCTATCTGTGGTCAGTGTGGCAGCCAAGTCTTTCTCTGGGGACTATAATGCAAGGTGATCACCTATGCTTGTTGTTGTCTGTAGGGATCTCACAACCTCTTTTACCTGGGTAGTGATTGTAATAACTTGAATTGGAGAAATGCCAATGCTTGCTAAAATCTGTGGAGCACCTCGGGCTGTTGGCCTCTGAGAAGTACATTGTCCTCCTGGGGTTTATGGAGCTCTGGCATCTGCATATTTTGGGGTGCACTTGCATCTACAGAGAGACCTGACTCCATCCTTCCTTCCTGGGATCTCTGTTTCTCTGTGAATTTAACCAAATTGTAAGGTAATGGTCTTGATCTCAACAAATCATTCAAAAATTAATCATCATCTTTTTCAGTCCCTGTAGCATACTCTGCCTTTTTCTTGTTAGAGGATTTCTCCTAGCCTGAAGTTTCCCTCACAATCACAGGGTAAACACCTACTGAGTCGACTATGTCTTCACACTATATATGTGTCCTCTTATTACATTGTGCTTCCAACCAATTGCTAATCTTATTTTGTGTCTGAATCTTTTACCTCTCACAAACCTTCATATTTGCTACCGGTTCCCACATATTTAAAGCTTTGAGTTGTGTAGCTCTGGGTTGGGGTTTTATCTCATGCATTCTTTTACTCGGCTTCTCAAACATTTTTATATAAAAACTGCTGTGTGAAGAGAATTGCATATCCCACCCTTTCTTACTGTACCTATGTCATTGTTTCAGCCACATACACATACCCTTTCGGTGCCGCCATCTCTCTGACAGCTGAGCCTGCAGGTATCAGCTATTCTGCCTTGCAAATAGTCTTCAGAGCTTTAATATAAATATTTTCCATGTTTTCTTACTCATACGTGATCTCTGCGTTTTTCAGACAATCCAAGTACAACTAATGTAAAGGGCAACCAATGACTGCACAGCTCTCCATCCTAAAGGCTTTACATAAATGGGAAAACAAAATCACAATTCAAAGATGCAGATTTTGCTTTCTATGGCACTCTCATTCTCATAGTGGCAAGCTCTCCACCTGCGGAAGCTAACTTTGAAGCAGTGGGTCTACTACTGTGCACCAAAGAATAAACATACACCAATACATATTAGTGCACTCCCTCACAGTTGTAGCACTGCACAGTGCACACCTCATCTTTTAGTGGTCAATTCAACAAATCAACTAGATCTTGAGATCACAGACTTCAACGAGTCCAACACCTCAAATCACAGCTTTATGTCACAATTGCAGTAACTTCAATCCAAACTATCCTCTGCTACCAGAATTTGATGTTGTGACCCACCTCGTTCTTTTTGTCATTGATGGACCGGGAGCTGTGTTAATCCCTCAACAGATTATGGTGCTCCTTGCTGGACCTGTCTCTCATTAAAGCACACTAAATCACAATTTCAATTTGGACATGCTAAGTTTGCTAGAGTTTGATTTCCCATTGGCACAACACATTTGTTTTCAAGAAAACAAAATTAACACTAACAGTGCTTTTGAAAGAAGCTTCACCTAGTAAGGAAGTCTGTATTCAGCCCATGCATGAGTCTGTGTGCAGCCCATGCATACAGGGTCTGCCTGGCGCTCTATGAGGCACACAAAATCACAGGCTTTTGTGCTGGGTAACTTGCTCTAATGCACTTTCATGGGCAGGAGAGTGTAATTAACTTAAGGCAATTCCTGTTAAGGTTATTAAATTGCCTGCTCCTTGACAGTGCTGGATGGAGCAATAATTCCTAGTTCTGTGACTTTATCATCCTGTTTAATGAGGAATTCTTGTGCTGCAAGATATTCTGCCTGCATTTCCCCTTTTAAAAAAAAAAAAAAGAGAGAAAGGAAATGTGAAGCCTGAAGAAACAGGCAGAACTTTCTGAAGTTTTTCATTTGCTTAGCATTGATTAAAAAAATAGGAATTCGGCTACACCCACTTTTCGCCTCTAGCAAGTCAGGTCTTATGAGGATTCAAAAGTATTGCAGAACCAGCAACAGCAGAGTGACTAGTCAAATAGTTTGCACTTTATTTTAGGCAAGGTAGCAATTATTTTACCACCTTTGTACAAAAAATGGACACATGGTGGTTTGCAGGACATCAATTTGGGTTTATCCAAATTGCTCAGTCTGACATGCAGGAACAGGTGATTGAGAGTCCAATTCTGACCGCCTGGAAACATACAGATTATAAACTGACTGCTCTGTAAGTGATCTTCACTTGCTCTCTAACAACACTATCGCTATTGACATCCGCTTTACATTAAAAAAACAAGCGTAAACCTCGATAATTGTTTTAGTTGTTTCTTTAGCAGCAAGACTTGAGGGTGCACTTTTACTCCTGCAAACGAATAGGGTTAAAATCTGCACTGCTGTTTTTACAAAAGTGTAATTGCTCAAAGCTATGGCATAGGAGTGATTTCATTGACATTATTGCAAAAAATGTAAATTTTCACAGTAACAGGGCATCTGATAATTGGAGACTTGTGACCTCAATCAGCCACAGTAACAATCATCCTTTGGAGAGAAAATGCTTGAGACGCCAATTGTCTCTGGGTGTGTTTTACCAAAGCTAGGGGGGCATATCAGCAAGGCGAGGCAATATAATTATCGCCGCTTTTGCGGCCATTTTCGGCCGAAAAGCAGCGATAATTGTATCGCCTAATTAGCAATCCCACGCTAATGAGTGAAACCTTGTGTTAGCGTAGGAATTCCAAACGCCCAGCTTTGCATCTCTAATGAGATGCAAAGTGGGCGTTCCTGACCTGACATGACAGGAGAAATGTCGCTAAGTGACATTTCTCCTATCATCAAGCCCCACGCTATGAAGCATAGCGGCAGGAAAAGTAGCGATAACCCCTGTTATCGCTACTTTCCTTACGCCTGCTTCAGGACTGATTTAGCCATGATATCCTATGGAAGGTGGATATCATGGCTAAGTTTGTGAGTCCCTATCATCAAGCTAACGCCACATTGCGTGAGATTATCGCTGGATTTCCAGCGATAATCTCACGTTAGGCAGTTAGCATGAGGATTTTTATCGCTTTTGAGATAAGCGTTGCGAATAGCACGCTATCTCAGCGATAAAAATCCACGCTAGCCGGCAATAATTATCCTAGCACTAAGTGCGCTTAGCGATAATTATCGCCGGTTGTTGCTGATATGCCCCCAAGTTTGTAGGACAAAATTGACGATATTTTTCAATTGCTTTTGCTCCTTTAACCATTGGGGTCACCAGGGGCCACAGTTGCGATCCCTGGCTTGCCCCTTGCAGCCACTACCACTACCGTTACGAGGTCTAGCCTCAAAGGTGGAGAAATGAGTGACTAGAACACAGGGCCGCTCCTTGTTTCTGCCCATGTTTCATTATGCTATTAGCAAATAATAAATAATTTGTTATACACTATTAGCATGATAAAAAATGAATCACCAGGATCTGAGATGGGACTTTCACTGCAGATGAGGTAAGTCAAACAATTTTTTTTTAAATGCATGGAGTGTGCGTGCAGATGAGAGTATGTTTGTTAAAGTGAGCATGCGTATGTGTGAGGATGTAGGGGCATATTATCAAGGACGGCGTTAAAAAATATCGCCAAAGCGGCGAGAATGGGCTTGATAACATGCCCTTGAGAATTCAAATAGAAGTCCATGTTCTGGTGTGAACATGGGCTTCTATTGAAATTCTCCAGGGCAAATTATCAAGCCCATTATCACCGCAATAGCGGCAGAAAACTGCCGCTAAACCGGCGATAATTTTAACGCCGTCCGTGATAATATGCCCCCCAGTTTGTAAGTGTGAGCAAGTGTGAGTGAAAGTGAGTGGGTGACAGTGAGAATTACTGAGATTTAGACAGTGGTGGCCATCACAGGTAAAAGCGGTAGGGCGAGGGCGGGGCGGGGTGGGGGTCGGTTAAATTGACCTACGACAGGAGTAGTAAAATTAAATGTAAAAAAATAATAAAACCACCTACCTTGCTCTTGTCACATCGCCGAGTTGTCGAAGCAGCGAGCACAAGGTAAGTGGTTTTATTTTTTCCTTAATTTAATTTTACTTCTCCCGTCATATGTCGACTTTCCCAACCCCCACCCAGCCCGGCCCCCGCCGCACTGCTCTTACCTGTGCCGGACGCTACTGGATTTAGCGTCAGTAAGTGAGAGTGAGTGAGAATCTTTCACTTCTTTAAATGCCTCATGAAATCCTACCAAAGGATCACAGTATATTGAAGTGCTTGAAATTGGTAATTAGGACAAGCTTTATTGTTCAGTAAGCAGCAGAGTAAAGGCATGTCACGATTATCCACATAGTAAAGAGAACAATGTATGGATTTCCCTTACCATTGGGTACCTTTATGCAGTTTCCTTCTCTTTACCCAACAGAAAAGAGCTTTACATTCATACATCTATAGTTTCTCGTATCTGGTTATGAGCGTTGGTTTAACAATCTCAGCATGAAGAATACTACTGGCCTAAAACCCAGCACGTGACCAGGGTTTATGGCGGTTTACCTTCAAATATATATCACCCTGTGCACTCAGTGTACATAACGTTATGTTCCCCACTAGACTTCATCCATGCGCCGAGTGTGCACACAGTATGTGCCCTTGTACTATATGTATCCAGGGCTTGCACTGATGCCCAGCACTCCATGGGGCAGATTTACAAGCCCCTTGCGCCACTTTTGCGTCACTTTTCCCATGTTACAAATGACGCAAAAGTGGCGCAAGGGGCTTGTAAATCTGGCCCCATGCTCGCCTCATGCACAGTAGTGAGTGCTGCTATTAAGCCCTTGAGTCAGTGCTCCCCAACAGAGCATCACCAAGGGGCATATTATCAAGACAGGCGATAAAATTATCGCCGCTTTAGCGACAGAAAACTGCCGCTAAAACGGCGATAATGGGCTTGATAATATGCTCTATGGAATTCCAATTGAAGCCCATGTTAGATGTCCTTCACATCTAACATGGGCTTCAATTGGAATTCCATAGAGCATATTATCAAGCCCATTATCGCCGTGTTAGCGGCAGTTTTCTGCCGCTAAAGCGGCGATAATGTTATCGCCTGTGTTGATAATATGCCCCCAAGTGATTTACTGTTGGATCAACATGTGCTACATATTACACAAAATAATGCTATTACGTTACATCGCACCATAACACGCCATTCGCTGCAAAAAATGAGTGTGAGAACACAGGAACAACACAAACGACTAGAATGAGAGTAGCTGCTGTTTGCCATATAATAGATGGGAGGACACATTTTGCGCTAAAATATGACTCCAGATTCTCGTTATGCATTTTGCATTATAACACCTAATATCTGTTAATTTTTCAAAATATTCACGCAATTACACACATTTCTCATACCACCTCTTATTGTCACCTTCTCTGAGTAATCCCGCGAGGAGGGAAAGGCTTATTTCAGACAATGTAATGGATTGTTTTAAATGATCTGCTTCCTTTCGGTTTTACTTCATATTTTCTGTGTTACATTTATCCTTTCAATGGTATTATATTTTGTCATCGAGACATTTCTGTGAGTCACCTGCTACCATCAGACCGATATATAAAGATACAAAATTTCTACAGCGAAACACCGCGTGTGCCATCTAATGCTGACCGCCTGGCATATCCGCAGGTAGAATGTTCATGCATGGATGTCTGGAACACTTCTCTTTGTCCCTCAGAGGCGTAATTTGGTCAGTAAAACAAGTGGTCTGAGCTCCAGATTTTCCGATAATCCCGCTGGCATATCGCGGCATATTAACAAGCCCCTATCGCTACAAGAGCGCCATTTTTTCTGATGCTCCGGTGGCATAGAGCCATTTCCCATATTTACAAGGTGGGACTTAGCCACTTAGCGTGGCTTGATGCCACCTTGTAAATATGCCCCTATTTTGCCACAGTCTTCTGCAGCAAAGGGGCATGCACTGGGTGTTGCTGTGGGCATTCCACCACAAGACCCATTGCTTTTTGGATGCTGCCCCAGATTCACAACGCTGAGGCACTGCCAAAAACGAACGCCATGGAATACCAGGCGTTAGAAGGGTAATATAAGGAGAAATTATTAATTTCTCCTCATATTTTGCTCTTTCCATGTGTATAGAAAGAGCAAATCACCAGTATTGATTGTTTAGGTGCAGGAAGGTGTCCCTTCCTGCACATAAACAATTGTCCCTGCAGCCCAGGTACCCTTGCAAAATGGCGCAGGGTGCCTGCGCTGGCACTAGGCAGCTTTTTTTGTGCCAACATGAGGGGAAACACATGGGTGCGCCATATTCTTGTTAATTTGGCGCATCCCTGAGTTTTAAAAATGTCGGAGCTGCCAAATTTGTGCAGCTCAGTGTTTGATATGTTTGTAAATATGACCCATAATGTCAATCATTATGTGAGAATCTGTGCATGAGGTGGACTTAAGGTCCATTGGAAAGGGAAAGGAGTGCCATTGTGAAGGAAACTTAAAAAACACAGTGGGGCAGATTTACAAGAACTGGCGCATCTCTGCACATCAGCAGAGATGCGTCAGTTAAGAAGCGTCACGTAAAAAAAAACCTTGCACCATCATGGATGCATTGCATTTACAATGCGGCGCACCGTGGCGCAAGGATTGACAGATGTGTGACGCATCAGTCGGTGTAAAGGTGACGCAGTGCTGGAGTAGTGTCACAACCGTGATGCAGCTCCAGCACTGCTCAGGGGTGGCCTATACTTACTGTGCTGCGTCACTCCTTTTGCCTGCTTCAAGCAGGCGTAAGGTTTTGAAGCAGCGGCGTTGTAAAAGTGACTCAGTAAAATCTTGTGGATTTCACTGCGTCACTTTTATGAGGCTTTCTTGCGTGGTAACGCCCACCCTGCCTACATTATACCTGACGCAGGTATAATGTGACGCAGGGCTTTACAACATGACGTATCTCCCTAGATGCGTCACGTTGTAAATTTGACGCAACGTGGTGCATTGTTTATGATGCCGCTGCGTCACAAAAGTGACGCAACAGCGGCGCATATGTGTCACAAGGGGCTTGTAAATCTGCCCCAGTATTTTTAAAAATAACCATGTTTTAAGACATTCAAAACAGAGACGAGATTGTGCGTATGTGAGAATTTTTGTCTGAGTGAGTATTTAAAAGTCCCAAGTAGAATGAAGAGACACTTTGCCATACCCGACTGAAAGCTTCTGTGCCCAACTATTTATTAAAAAACACATTTATTAGAGAAGTGTAACACCCCAAACAACCCCCTGAAGCTACGCCCCCGTGTGGTGTGTTATGCCTTGTTGGTCCATGCGCCATAGAGCTCCTCTATTCAACTAGCTACTTTTGCGATGCTGTTGGAAACGACCCTTAGAGATAGTGTCAGTCTAACTGATATTTTGCTGCCATCTAGTGGACTCAAAGCAGAACTGTTACTTTAGGTGATGATTCATCACACACCTTCTGAACATGGTGGCGTTAGGTGTAAATTAATTAACTGATCGAGTAAATTATTATCTCGTTTTCTTTTTCTCACACTCCCTCGCTCTCTCACTCGCCATATCTCAATACACATTGAATAATTAGCTTCCTCCGGTTTGTCTAGAGGTGTCCGATATATTTTGCCAAATTTCGAAACGTGTTGGCACTGGCTTGTATTTTCTTTTATTTTTTGCAATGTGAAATGGGATGAGACTACAGCGGTATCTGTATTAGGGCTTTGGGGTACGCCCCTTGGATTTTCAGGGCTGGAAAATGTTCCCTCAGGCCTACCTTAAATAAAGGCCTGTCACCTTTCATCGGACTAATCGCCATCCGAGCACCCAAAGCCAAGCAATAACATTGTACACACACGGGTATCTCTACATTGGGGCGTATCCATTTACAGCCCTTGATTTTCATGGAAACTTTAATGCAGGAGCGATACTATCATGCTGATAAAAAGTCCAGTCATGCATTCGTGCTCCACGTCACGGATTTACAAGCCGCTTGCGCCAATTTTGCGTCACTTTTAACATAAGAAAAGTGACGCAAAATTGGCGCAAGGGTCTTGTAAATCTGCCCCAGGTTGTACAGCAGCCCCTCATCAGCTTTTCATAGATGTCGGACCGCTTGTTTGGACTGTGTTGTTCCACTTCAGAATCCTCTACTGAATGCCGCCATGCCACTGCTAGGTTATTTATGGATCCATGAAATTTGGAATTGACGTTTTTATGATGTACAGTAATCAAATAGCGCCACCTTCTGGAAGGATGCATCCAATGCTTCATTGTATCAAAATATAATGGAATATAAATACATTTTGAAATTGTTACAGCATGAGACGAAGTGCAGTTATCTATTTTATTTACATGCAGGTGGGCAAACGTACATAAGCAGCCCTGGGCAGTCTTGGCTTATTCCCTAAACTAGGCTGGAAATAGACTACATGCAAAACGATAGTACTTATCGTGGGAGAAACAACCTGCTGCTTTCCCTGCTCAACCTTTCTTTAAAGCGTTGTCGTTGTGTGTTTCACTTGCTTGTGCATTTCACTTTGGTTCTTCTGGCTTCACCATTTTCAAATTCCACCAGTCGCCAGTGGATGAGGGTTGATCCATTGCTATGAAGATGGAAAAAAAACTAAGCACAAGACAGTTGCTTTAAGGGAACATTGGGGCATATTTTCAATCTCCTACTGCCATAGGAAAGTCACGTTTTATGACATTCTTGTGGCGATAAACCCGTAGCCTTATTTACAAGGCAGCACGCCGCCTTGGAAATATGGCCTCTTTTAATGCTATGTTATAATCAAGAAGAGAGAGGAGAACTAAAGAGGCTAGTCCATTTCCCCAGTTTATATGTTAACAATCAATGAGAACTAGCTCTTGTTTAAATTGTTTGTATGTCTGCGGGTGGGGGAAAACCATTAGGTTTTTATGAAGGCCCTCCCCCACCAACCTAGTTGGTGGCATGCTTCATCATTGGGCCCCACCCGAGGTTCCGAGTGTACCTCAGGTGTGCTTCGGGACGTCGGAGGCCATAAGCCTACTGTGCACGTCCGATAGCCTTTGTTTTTATTGACTGCCTGGGGCCCACCATTAAAACAGTCTTTGGGACACCCAGGACAGTATTTTAAAACTCACTCAGAGCACACCCACAGCACCCTCACAAACCAAAAAAACCTGCTCCGCAGTAATCTGGCGTCGAAGCACACCTGAGGTACACTCGGAACCTCGGGTGGGGCCCAATGATGAAGCATGCCACCAACTAGGTTGGTGGGTGAGGGCCTTCATAAAAACCTAATGGTTTTCCCCCACCCGCAGATATACAAACAATTTAAACAAGAGCTAGTTCTCTTTTAATGCTACACATAGTGTGAAAGGGGTGTGCAATGGGTGTTGCAGTGGGTGTTCCGCCAGAACACCCATTGATTTTGATGCTGTCCCCTATTTACAAGGGTAGCATAAATAGGAGGTAGCACCAAAATTAAGACCAGGAAAAACCTGGTCCTAACATGGCATAACAAGGAGAAATGATAAATTTCTCCTAGTTTTTTCTGTTTCTATGTGTGCTGCATTGTGCAGCACACATAGAAACAGCAAATTGCCATGAATGATTGTTCATGTGCAGGAAGGTGTCCCTTCCTGCACATAAACAATTGTTTAAAAAATGAGGATTTGCAACTTCTATGTGTGCTGCACAATGCAGCACACAAGGTATTACAAATCATAATTCTGGATTAATTATGTGCAGGAAGGAACACCTTCTTGCACATAAACAATCATCCCCCAATACAGACACCCTTGTTATGGTGCAAAGGTGCCTACACGGTGCTAGGCAGCTAAATTTAGCACCAGCGTTAGGAGAAACTCAGGGGTACACATCATTCTTGTGAATTCAGTGCATCCCTGCATTTTTAGAATGGCGGGGCGTTAGCAATGTTTGCTTAACGCCATGCTTCGCCATTCCCTTGTGAATATGCTCCATTGTGAGTGGGCGAGCAATGTATATACCTTAATGATAATTGCGTTAAGGTAAATATATTGCCTAGGACAGAAAACAATGCTCTGGAAAGCAACTTCTCCCAGCCGTGAAGTTTGTGTGCATCTCCTGCCTGCGATGAGGATGGAAGCACCTGACAGACTCGGTCTGGATTTTTGCTGCAGTCAGACCAGCCAGTGAAAAGGGAATACTGTAATGTTGCGGTTGGAGAGACGGGGAAAGCAGAAGGCTGGATCACAGAAAGGAGGAGATCTATAAGAGAAGGAAGCAATAGTATGGTTAATTACTCAAATTAAAAGTTCATTCTATTGAAAGACCAAGGCACTGTATTGTAAATATCCAAGTATTGAAAGTAAGTGCTGTTTTAAAGTTCCTGCAAAGGTAGTGGGTAAAATGTCCCTTTGTCATCTTGAGAGCTGTGGCCTTGACCAACTTAAATTGTGATAAAAATAAAACCTGAAAAGGATGATCTGTAACAGACCATGCCTGGAACAGGCACTTCCTAGCTACAATGAGGATCTTGTAATATACATGCTCTCTGCAGCATGTCCTGGAACTTCAGGCTGGTAGCTCCCTATTGACTGTCAGTGGTAAAATCCTGTGTCTTTTTGGCCACAGAATGTTGGTAAGTATGAGGTTAAATCATTGGTTCACCGTGCACCGTGGTTGTGAAAGTGTTGTGTTTGCAGAGTGTGAATCCTGCTTTTAGAGAGAGAGAGAGAGTGTTTGTGTGTTGGAGAGAGAGAGTCAGGTCATAGCAAGTCTTGTCTGTGTTCTTTAGTTGTGCTTACATGTCTTTCTATAACATCATTATATCAATAAGGGATGGTTGGAGCACTTAGCCCTTCTCTTCATGTCCCTCCTTCTAGCACTATTGCCCCTCATGGGGCCATTGAAATGACTTAGGGCCTGATTTCGAACTTTACGGAGAATTACTCCATTACAAACCTGACAGGTATATTGCCTGTCTTATTACAAATGCCATAGGAGATTATTCACTTGCATAGCTGCCAAGCTTTCAGATTGCTATGTGTGGCATTTTCAAAATTTCAGTGTAATTATGAGTGACATTTCAATTATTATGAGTGACACTTTCTCACAAGCAAAATCAAGCAATGAAGACTAGGGGAACATAGAAATATCAGAAATTACACCGATTTGAGCAACAAGACACTCTAAGAAGATCTTAAAACTGCTGCAAAGCACCAGAAATGGGAGTGCACTAACCAGAGACAGACTGCTTAACTGCAGTTCTCAACATAGCTGGGAAGTTTTTAGACTGCTAATGTGTGACATTCTAATGGATTTAGTGTAGTATGAGTGACATTCACCTGCCAAATATGCGACCAGAGTAAAAAAAAGTAGTAAAGTCCATGTAAAGAGATAAATATCAGAAATGTTCAATTTGAACAATAAGAAGCTCTAAAATGGTATTGAAAGTGCTGCAAACCACCTGATATGGAAGATGATTTTACACTAAACTCTGCTTGATCGTCAGTGCACTTGCTGGAGAAATCTCTGTGCAGTCTAGCCACAAGTCTGGCTCATCATATAGCATGGAGGAATAATATGCCTGCTGCTAAGTGGAACATGAAACACGCAGGTCACAGATTTATATTTTATGTGGACAGCTCAGCTGGATCCTGCTTATGCTTGAGAGATCCTTTTGTTACCCACAGGTCACAAGCTGTAATTCTTGAATTATAACTCAGTGAGTTATGAATTTGCACCAACAAGCTGCATGTGGGCTGCAGTTCTTTAGTTTGGAACGTTATTATTTTCTCTTCAGCTTTTACTTATTCTAAGGTTGCTGTAAATGTGTTTTTGGGTAGCAAGACTTATCTCTACTGTATAAATACTTATTTGTGAATTATTTATTAAAACAGGTTAAACATGTGACCTTTTTACAATGCATGCATATCTCTTATGATGAACAAATTATGGAAACTCGTAAACCTGCCTCCTAATCATAGTTTAGGCACTTGTGAAGTGACAAGTTGAATTTCCTTGACAACATTGGCATTAGGGTGTTAAGCTACATCTAGCCAACAGGTGGGGTGCCACTCGGATAAAAGCAGTGCTGATGGTCTGATATTGATACACCTACTAACTGCACACACACACACACACAGACACACACACAGACACACATACACACACACACACACACACAAGTGGACTGGGGTCCAAGCAAACAGGTACTTGAACTCTGGCTGGCTGGAGGACGAGCACTGCGTCACACTGGTAGGTGTGAGCCGCTCAGGGGTTTTAACGCTGCTGAAGTTGAGTCTTCAATCGACGGTCTCTGAGCTCACTGCAGTCCTCAAATCAAGAGTCACTGGCTGGTCAGTGGAACTGCGCCTTTTAGAGCCTTGGACATCTCTGCTGCACCGGACAGTCTGTCTGTACCTGACTTCCAAAACACAAAGAGGACAGAAGGTGAGTTGTTTTCACTCACTCTCATCCGACGGTCGAGGAATAGATGCCTGGGGTCAGAGTGAGACCTCTACTGCATTATTAAGCAGCCCAGAGGTCTTATGTTGATCACACCAGGCATCACTGGTGGAGGTGGGCGCTGAAAGGAAAACAAAAGCTGTCGCTTTTCACCTCAGTGGCCAATCAGACACCAGCATGTTCCCAGAACTGAAGGCGCCTGACCAGACAACAACAGGAAGGCGTGGCCTAGAGAGCACGTCAAGGCAGTCACTGCTGGGTGTTTACACCATGCTGCGAGTGAAACTACATGGTATTGTATCCAAAGCACCAATAATAAAATGCTTTATTCTGTTCTCACAGCGTATATCTTGTGAATAATTCTTTTATTTAAAAGGTTTTCAACAGTGTATTCCAGGCAGCAGGCAGGCAGCACAGAGTGCATTCGCTGGAAGCGAGGTGCTCATTGCTTAAAGGTATCTCCTTGTAGAGTGCGCCTCGCATGGGTCGGGGTGTTATGAATGCATAACGAATGCATTTTAGTGGGTGATGCGGACACTACACAAATGTGTTAGCCTAATCCCTGATGCGTGGTACTTGGAAGGGCTGCACTTGTAATAAAGTGTACAAGATATCAGTCCACCAAACTCTAAATCACACCCGTAATTTGTATTCCTGTTACTGATTGTCTCTGCCGCTTCTGCTTTGGAAAGGAAAAGGACTGGACTTTGCTGTGTATCGTGTTTGTGAAGTTTCTCCAAGGGCTTGTGTATGCTTGCCTCCTGTTGGAAGTCTCAGGGTCATCAAAGACTTGACCTACAGCACCTGGACTCCATTGCTGGGAGTTCTGAACCTGCCAAGTGGTGCCAATTTCAATTCTGGGCCACTGGAGATGTTTGATGGTCTGCAACTTCAAAAAAAGGATTCCCGACACCATCACCAACGCGCTGCCAGCATTGACGCCCTGGTCAGCACTCGCTGGGTGAGCGCAGCACTGACCTCGACGACACTGCAGCCCTGGTCTCACCGACAATGCTGCTTCATATTGTTATCAAGACCGCTGTCTGTACCGGGGCCATAGACACTGACTTCGGCAACACCGCAGCTCTGGACTCACCAACACCAATTCGCACCATCACTGACTCCACAGCTTGCACCATAGCCATGGTCACCAACCTCGATGACACCGCAGTCCACAGTCTGCCTACAACAACACCGTTGTCTCTGACATCGTCACCCGATACTGCTGCCTGCACTAAAGCCACAGTCACCTCCTCATGAGGAGCACAAGACACAGAACACAACGACATCTCAGCACTGGGTTGACTGACGACAGCTCCGCACAGATGCCACGCTGTTGCCTGCACTAAAGCCACGGACACCGTATCATGAAGTGTGCGATGCACTGCCTTTGACAACACTGCAGCACCGGCACTGCCGACATCAGCGCTCCTGACTTCAATCTCATGGAGTTTGATCTGCAACACTTGTGACTTCAAGGACTCACCAACTTCTGCACCAATGTGGAGTACCAACGCCTTGCGACTCCAGTGACGCCTCACTGCTACACTTCACTGCAAGGTCCTCAAGGCCTCTTCAGCTCCAAGGTGCTGCTTGCGAGTCATCCCCGATGCTGTAGGCCCTTGACTCCATCGAGGTGGGATTCTACTGTGGGATTTGTTGGTCATGCCTTGGTTGGCACTATCCACTTCAAGGAACTGTATTTTTACTTTATTCTTAAGAAATTCATATCTTTGCTTGTGTATGTTGGATTTTTGTCATTTTGGTCTTGTTTTGATTAGAGAAATATTGGCTATGTTTTCTAAATTGGCGTGGTGTCCATTTTGTAGTGGTTTGACTGTGTTACTGTGTGTGTTGTGTGCAAATGCCTTCCACATTGCCTCTGGGATGAACCTGACTGCTGCTCGTACCAAGCTACCAAGGGGATGAGCAGGGGTTATTTTAGCTGTGTAATCCCCTTACCCTGACTAGAAGGAAGGGTCCCTATTTGGACAGGGTGTACACCACTGCCAACTAGAGATCCCCGTTTCTAACATTGGTGGTCAGAGGTGAAAATAGGACTTGTGTTTGTACTTGACATACAGTGATTGGTGTACCCTACTACTGAGTGCAGACCAATACGCAACCACATACTGTTTTCTTTGTTCACCTTCTGGATCTTGTTGTTGATACATGGAACTCTTGTTGGTTGCTGTATCTGTGAGGCCTTGGCAACATGGAATTCAACTTCTGGCACCTAGAGAGCTACACTGTGAAAGAGCAAAGAGTTTTTTGCGAGGAAAGGGGGCTGGCTCTGAAAAGGAGATCCACAAGGCAGGATTTTGAGGTCTCTTACTATGCTGAGGTGTTTTACTATGAAGTAGAATGCTGGGAAGCAACTCTTACAGATGACTCTGAGGAGGAACCTAAGGGCGAGGATCCCCAGCCAGAACTAGCTCCGGAATTCCCATCAACCTGGTGATGGGCCATCAGGATATGCAAGGCACACCATCACACCCTTTGTGTGACTATCAAGAGTGAATGTAAAAAGAGGCCCCTGTCAGCCTAAACCATATGTTGATTCCACAGGCAGGCAGAGGCACAGGATGGTTAAGCAAGGAAATGCCCACTTTCAAAAAGTAAGAGTATTTGAATAGCGAATGCACTCCTTCCCTTATCTTCTTATTAGTTTTAACTGAAACTACCAATGTATGTGCGTGCTAGCAGCGCTGTGAACCGTCCCGTCACAGCGAATCAAAGAGAGTTTCCACGTTTAGCGGCCCCAGCTGCTGCACTGCAATGAAGAGAACCAGTATTCCATATATACCAAGCCTCCACAGTAAACCAAGTTATCCATGCTGAACCAGTCAACTTGACATATTAGTTATCTTTTGGTTGGGTCTAAGGGTCTTTACTTTTTTCATTTTGATAGACACTGAGCAGATTATGTTTAGAGTAATTGGCTAAGTGTATCTCTCTAATTTTTTACTGCGAACCCTGACGAAGAACCGCATAGGTTCGAAATGCATTGGGTAATACTGAAAGTCCTCTAGTGAAATATGATTGACTGCACACACTCATGTTTAAGCTTGGATTGGCTATTGAAAGCGTTTTGAAAATGCATGAATAAAAATATTCAGTGCAATCTACCTCTCTCCGGATTGATAATACAAAAATATAGAGATTAAGATAATTAATATGTCAAATTGACTGGTTCAGCATGGATTACTTGGTTTACTGTGGAGGCTTGGTTTATATGGAATACTGGTTCTCTTCATTGCAGTGCAGCAGCTGGGGCCGCTAAACGCGGCACCTCTCTTTGTGGCACTTTCTAAAAGTGGCATTTTCAAACAAGCAATTTAAAAACCACCTTTACTAAAAGTTGTGTTTTTAAATTCTGAGCTAAGAGAGACCAAACGCCAAATCTCTATATGTTCACAATTTAAAGTAATACTTTTAAAATGTTACACGGCAGCTCCAATGATAACCTTTGGGAGAGCTGGTCCTTACAGTAGTGAAAAACGAAATTGGCAGTATTTCACTACCAGGACATGTAAAACACACCAGTACATTTCCTATCTTTCTCATGCTTTGCACACTGTGTACCTTGGGCCTATCTTATGGGTGCCTTTATGTAGTAAAAGGGAACGTTTGTGCCTGGCCAGTGGGTGTACTTGCTAGGTCGACATGGCAGTTTAATACTGCACTCATAGATACTGCAATGGCAGGCCTGAGACAGGGCTACTCATGTGCGTGGCATAACCAGTGCTACAAGCCCACTAATAGCATTTGATTTACAGGCCCTGGACACACACATTTTGACCTTTACTAGGGACATACAAGTAAATCAGATATGCCAATCATAGATAAACGTAATCAAAGTAGTGTAATGTAACTTGAGGCCCCCCCCCTGAAAAGTACATGGAGGAGGCCTCCTCTCCTCAGCCCACCAACTACCACATTTGCTGAGGGGGCCCCTGGACCCATGGAGTGCTGGCGCCCCCGCACTGAGGGGGCTGTGAGGGCTTATGTTATGCCACTGACCAATCACCAATACAATTTAGACAGAGATCATATGCACCTTAGCACTGATTAGCAGTGGTAAAGTGCCCAGAGTCCTGAAACCAACAAAAACAGGTCAGAAAAATAGTAGGCAAAAGGCAAACATTTTGGGGCTAAACCTGCAAAAAGGGACAGTTCCAACATAGGCATTAAACTGTAGTTCAACTACTAGTAAGTGCCAGTTTCATGTGAAGCATGATACTTACTACATTTCCCACAACAGCTAAAAAGAAACAGGAGTTTCAGGTGAAGAGAAGATATAGAAGTAAAGTGAAGGAATGAGTAAATAAAAACGCGATTTTATACCATTAATGCCATGTACCAAGAGGCAACCCACAGATCATGACCAGAGCTGTGACATGAAAAGGTGCGAGGATCTGTAAGTAGCTGTGATTATAACTGCTGTGAGCAGGTGAAATGTTCCGTCATCATTAAAACTTTTGGAGCTCTGCACCAAAAGTGAAGTGGTGACTTGGGCACCGGAGTGGGCTACATCACCAGTGAACTGTCATTGAATCAACCTCTTTATCTAATGTTTCTCGTTTTCAGTTAGGCATAGTGTTCACCAATAATGTAGTAACTGGGAACTTTGCACAGACCTTGGTCTACAGTTGTATTTCACACAGCCTAGCTTGTCCGCTTAGCTGCTTCAAACAGAATCACACCTTGATGTGGGTGGGTGATTTGTACGGCATGGTTTATCCTTATGAAGGTAAAGGACAGGGCTTTAAGTGGGATAAAAAAACAAGGGGGAGTCTCTCAAAGGGGCGTGGTCAATGTAATTAAGGGCGTGGCTTAAAACACGTAAACTAAAAATCTAAGTTTAGCACAGTGTGCCGCCCGACTTTCATTTTGCTGTTCCAGTTATTGCTTCCAGATATATGATACAACAAGTCACATCATACCTACTAGTCAGGACTATTGGCTTTGTCAATAGTTGTTAGTTTGCATAAGATAAATAAGCAGCAACTAAAAAACTTCCACTTAAAGCCCTGGTGACACCACCACAATGTTGCTGCTATTGCGTTTCAAAAAGAGAAGGGGAATCCAGAGAGAAAATGACTCTCTTTAAAGGATTTCCATTCCTCTACAAGGCTCACCACACGCACATCATGTGCCTGCTGTCACTGCAGTCCGAGGAAAAAAACACGAGCCGCCTGAGTCAGGGCACAAAACAGAGCCCGATAGAGACCCGTTTCGAGGCCCCCTTTTAAAAACTGCCGGTACTCAGACCCGGTGAGACCCGTCCCACTTAAAGCCCTGGTGTAGGATAATGGGTGTGATTTGTGCGACCATCCAACCTAATCCATGTGAATGTTGAGCGTGTAGTCCGGTGTCTCAATTTGGTGGGTCGTGGTGGGAGTTTGAGTCTTGAAACCTTTTTATGGTTGATTGTGTTATATTCTTCTAATGTTTACATGCGCCTGGAGTGATAGCCATATAGTGGTGCTTTGACTTCTAAATACGATGTTCTAAGTCCATACCTTTTGTTGGTAGTTTTTTTTTTAAAGGGGATTTATTCAAAAGGGAAGAAGGCAGGAAGTGGGGTTGAGTCTGTATAGATACTGAAAAGATGGAGTTCCTGGTCTTTAAGAAAGAGCAAAGGTTGGGAGCAGTTTACATCATTGTGGTAAGTGAGGGGCATATTAACAAGCGGCAACGATAATTATCGCTGGCCGCTCTTAGCGAGAAAAATGTTATCGCTGGCTATCGCAGGAAATTATCGCCATGCTAGCATTGTATTAACAATGCATAGCGCAATGGCGATAATTTCCCAGCTATAGCGATGTTTTCCATAGAACAACGCTGGTTTTCCAGCGATGTTCCATGGAAAACGGCAATAACCTTGCTGATACAACCCTGTGGTCGTATCAGCATAATCCACCCCCAATGGTAAGTATAGCTAAGTCTGCATTTTAGCAGACGTTAGTTTTCGGAGAAAACAGCTGTTTTCTCCAAAAACTAACGTCTGCTAAAATGCGTGGGCAGCCTTGTAAATATCGCGATGTGTACATCAGTGATATTTACAAGGTTGTACTGCCCAGTGACGCCCACTTTGCATCTCATTAGAGATGCAAAGGGAGGCGTCGGGTAAAAGGGTGCTAACATGTGCTAATGCATGTTATCACCCTCTTGTACATAGGGCGATATTTTTATCTCCGCTTTTTTGGCTTTAAAAGACAAAAATGCGGAGATATGGCCCTTGTAAATATACCCCTGAGTTTGTAGATTAGTTGCTGCTCCTCAGTAGGATGATTTCATGTTGAAGCAGTTTTGAATCTGGCTAGCTATCTGTTGAGTCCGTTTAGTTATATGTTGCGAATAGGGGGTGAGTGAAATACACGTAATGTTCTTTCGCTTCAGTGCGAAAAACTTCAGTAAGTTCCCATGAAATTATGTGCAATTACGCGAAATGACAATCTGTCATTTCGCTCTATAATATACAGTGAAATGCATTCTAGGCTCGGTTTTTGAAACAAGACTGCCTTTCGTACTAATAAAAGTTTTCAAATAAACAAAATCGTAGCAAACAACAGCCACTCAGGTTCTGTTGTACCTTGAGTTTTTATTCTGAATGACACATTCTCAGTAAACTTTTACAGTGAATGGTGTGCATTATGCAAACTAGAATAATGGCGTAATTTCAGGAATTTAATGTAACATGCGTATCACACAATTACGTGAATTACGCTGGAGAAATTTACATTTCACCCTGGCCTCGTTGTTAGTTGTCCTGGAATATTGTGACAGTGTAGGATGACATGGAGTCAGCTTGGGGTCAGCAGTAGGCAGTGGGTGGGGTTAGTTTGATGTGTATTTGTGGTGATGTGATTTTGAAGAGCTGTTGTAGGATGGATTGTATGTTTTTTATTGGTGGTATGATGTTGAGATATTAGTTTATGATTGTAGATATGTTTTATCTTTGTGATGGTGATTCAGTGCAGTGCAAACGGTAATAGCCTGTTGTGGAAGTGCACAATAGTGTAATACGGTGATATGGGACTCCAAGGAAAGCTATAGTATGTTGTTGTGTGTCTGATAAAGGTGTGTTGTCATCTTCTGAAAAAGAGATGGTCAGAGCAGGAAAGATGGGTAAGAGTAGGGAAGATGGGTAAGAGTAGGGAAGATGGGTAAGAGTAGGGAAGATGGGTAAGAGTAGGGAAGATGGGTAAGAGTAGGGAAATGTGAACATTTGAGATAGTCATAGGAAGAATGGATGTATTTTGGTTTCTGTTTTTGTAAAAATATGACAGTGGCATGGGGTGAGAAGGGAATCAAAAATTGAAGGACAGAAGAAAGTGTGAGAAAGTGATGCAGGGAGTAAAAATCAAGAAAGTGAAAGAGAGTGGAGAAACCAAGGGGCATATCAGCAAGGGCCTGCGATAATTATCGCTCAGCGCTCTTAGTGCGAGGATAATTATCGCAGGCTAACGCTGGATTCTATCGCGGAGATTGCGTGCTATCAGCAACGCTTATCTCCCAAGCGATAGAAATCCAAGCGTTAGCCACAAAACAGTGCAATTATCGCTGGAAATCCAGCGATAATCGCACTGCGACCGGCGATACCTTGCTGATAGGGCAGGGTGGATTTAGCCATGTAATCCACCTCCCATTGGATTACATGGCTAAGTCAGGAGAAAAGCAGGCGTAAGAAAATTAGCGATAACCGCGATTAGTGCTACTTTTCTTGTCGCTCTGCATGTTAGCGTACACCTTGATAATTGGAGAAATGTCGGTTAGCGACATTTCTCCAGTTATTTTGGTCAGGAACGCGGAACGCCCACTTTGCATCTCATTAGAGATGCAAAGTTGGGTGTTCAGGAAACAGGCGCTAAGGCATGGATTCATGCAGATAGGGCGATAAAATTATCGCCGCTTTTCGTCCGAAAACAGACGCTAAAGCGGCGATAACTTTATCGCATCGCCTTGCTATATGCCCCCAAGAAAGAGAAACAGAATAGAGAATGTGAGAACAGAGGGGCATATTAACAACAACCGGCGATAATTATCGCTGAGTGCACTTAGCGCTCGGATAATTATCGCCAGCAAGCGCCGATTTTTATCGCTGAGATAGCGTGCTATTAGCAACGCTTATCTCATCAGCGATAAAAATCCTAGCGCTAACTGGCTAACGTGAGATTATCGCTGGAAACCCAGCGATAATCTCACGTTAGCTAGTTGATAGGGACTCACAAACTTAGCCATGATATCCACCTTCCATAGGATATCATGGCTAAGTCAGTCCTGAAGCAGGCGTGAGGAAAGTAGCGATAACAGGGGTTATCGCTACTTTTCCTGACGCTATGCTTCATAGCGTGGGGCTTGCTGATAGGAGAAATGTCGCTTAGCGACATTTCTCCTGTCATGCCAGGTCAGGAACGCCCACTTTGCATCTCATTAGAGATGCAAAGCTGGGCGTTAGGAATCCTGACGCTAAAGCAAGGTTTCACGCGTTAGCGTGACCTTGGCTGATTAGGCGATAAAATTATCGCCGCTTTTCGGCCGAAAACGGCCGCAAAAGCGGCGATAATTTTATATCGCCTGCTTGTTGATATCCCCCAGAGTGAGTAAGACTGTTGGCATTTAGAAGAGGTACCACTACATGTGTGCGTAATACATATCAATACAATACAAAGGGCTTCTTTTAGCATTTGGTCAATACATTAATTATTCAGAGACTTGATAGTGAGACAGTGTGAGATGATATACAAGTTGCTTCATAGCTAATATATTTACATGATATACTTTGCCCAAGTAATATCAGCCAAGAGGGTAAATGTGGTAGGAAAAACAATAGAGTTAGATAAGTTGATTTTTGAGGATCCCTTTGAAGGTCCTCACGGAAGTCGCAAATCACCAGTTGAGAGGCTGCTTGTTCCCAGAAAAAACAGCAAGAAGGGAGCTGACATGTGAAGAAAGATGCCACAATTAAGTATATATGCAGGACCTAGAAACGATTTAATTACTAGGTTGAAGATCTTAAAGATCAGTTTATTGTACACTTCGAGTGATATTGTCCAATGTCTGTAATGGTAGGAGCAGCTGCAAAGGTCAGACATGGAACTGGTAGTAAACTTTAGAACTTTTACCAGGTCTTTGAAAAAGTCTTATGAGAGACCAATGAGAAGGTTGCTAAGTTTGTCCTTTGCTCTGAGGGTTAGCAGTAATCATGGTCTTTTTAGTGTGGAAGGTGATTGACACCTTTCTCTTGCACGGCATTTTCCGAAAAACCATCTGTCTTCAATGTATATGGTCTAACTCGAGCTAATGAGGATAACACATTACACATTTTAAGCTTAATATGTACTTTTCTGAGCTGCACATCACATAATTTGAATATCCGGCAAACACGCATAAAACTTATGGTGGTAGATGTGAGATTGTGAAATAGAGAATCAGGGCATGCCAAATTTATTAGGGTATTTCACAATTTTTTTGCATCAGATGTCATATAGGTTGATGTAATTGAGATTAACATATTTTTAGATAGAATTCCTCGTATAGAAATGCAGAGTAGGGGGCCGGTGATGTGAGGAATGACTGATACTCAGTTGGAGCATATGGGGGTACGCAATGTGAGGGTTGAGGATCTGATGTATGAAAAGGTAGGTTACAAATAGTGGGCACAAATTGCACACCAACGTTTTGCGACCTTCCCCCTTAATATGGAATGCGACCTTGGCACTATCACCTAGGCAACTTCTTGTAATTGGCTACAAACATTGGGGGGATATGTACAATGAAGTGGAGGAACGTGTCGTTAGCCTCCTGGGCTTAACATCACCCTCCGCCACTTCGGAAAAGCAAGGCCGCACCATATTTACAAGAATGTGGTGCAGCCTTGCGTTTCCTCCTGCGATGGTGCTATGTTTAACAACTTAGCGCCAACACAGGCACCCTTGCACCAGAGTGCAAGGGTGTCTGTGTGCAGGGGAGGATTGGTTATGTGTAGGAAGGTGTCCCTTCCTGCACATAAACAATCCTAAAATGCCATTTTCTAAGTTTCATGTGTGCTGCTTCATGCAGCACACATGAAAGTTACAAAATGGCATTTTTTAAAGGTTTGTATGTGTACAGGAAGGGACACCTTCCTGTACATGAACAAACCATGGCATTTCACTTTTTCCATGTGTGCTGCACAAGGCAGCACACATGGAAAAAGCAAAAACGAGGAGAAATAATGCATTTTCTAGTCTTAATTTTGGCGCTGCCTCCTATCTATGCCACCCTTGTATATAGGGGGCAGCGTCAAATACAATGAGTGTTGTGGTGGAAAGCCCACCGCAACACCCACTGCCCACCCCTTTCACGCTAACCATAGCGTGAAAGGATGCATTATGTACAAGGCAGCGTTAAGCCAACGCTGCCTTGTAGCCTTGTACATAAGGCGCAGCGCCTATCGCCACCACAACGTCCGTAAAAGTAAAATCAAATATCCAAGGCAACAACAGCGGACCTCCTATGCAGCACCTCATGCCAGTTCCTATATGTGAGTTTGCTGTGCAAGCTACCCCTGCCCCAGCCATTGAGTGGCGTCACTGTGCTCCAGATCAGAAACTTTTACGACAAATGGGGGTGCACAACTCAAGAAGTCCAGAAAGGCAAAAATGATAGAAAAGTAACTTCTTTATTCCAAAAACTTTTTCTTTAAGATCATCAAATAAATGCAATCTAGCCAACGCGTTTCATTCCCATATAGGGAACTTCATCAGGGCAGAGAAAAGTGTCATTTGTAAATTACAAATTGCCAAAGTTCCAACAACTTTTTATTAATAGTTTCAGATCAGTTGGCTTCTCAAAAACGTCAATCTGTTCTTACGTAGGCCTGTTTGTAACAGTTTATGAAAATTCCAACAATTGCCAGCAGAACGGATCCAAATATTATAAAAAACACACCCACGGAAATAAGCAGATGTAATCTCAATGTCCACTGTTTGCCCTAAACAATTTCCAAAGATTCAAGAGGTCAAGTGTACTGCACTGTGGCTCATATTCATTCTAAGAGGATATGAAGATTCCTCAGCGTCGCGGCTGAAACTTTCTCTCTCTTCCGTGTACCGTAAAAGTGACGTTGTGGTGGCGATCGGGGCTTGTACATATGCCCCTTGTTTTTTTGTTTTTTAAGGAACGGTAAAGTAGCAGCCTCGCATTTGCATTCCAAAATGGGATTTTGTTTTTGAGGCAGTCCATATTCCTTAACGGAACCAGTGTTGCTTTAAAAAATGTTTTTCATTTTCAAGGACATGAAGCGTACGGGGCAGTGGTGACCTGGATCACTGCCTACACCCCCTAGTCCACTTGACACAGTTCCCAAAGGGGGAGCTGTCCAACCGGGACATCTCTTGCTTGCATATGGTTTACTCCCTCCTTTAGACTGGCTGAAAATGTAGAATGGCTTGCAACCACAAACCACAATACATATGATGATGCAATTAGAAGGGGACCACCCCATCGCACTCCCTCCTAATTGCAATTTGGAATTAGCCACAAAACTCTCTTGCGAAATGTTACAGCATAGCCAAATCGCAAAAAGGGCTTGGTACATAAAGGAGTGGTACTTTGCGACGACAAAGTCATTTTATACAGACCCCTCTAATAGAACAGTGAAGGGTGTCCAGTCACTGGAGAGAATGTGATGCATTACTGAAGTGGGAGGGTAATGCACCACTTAGGTCTAGGTTATGTAGTCAATGATGTGAGGAATGAGTGATATTCTATTGAACGGAGCATGGTCAGTTAGCTGGAATAGAATGCTAATCCTCTGATGAGCACATGGCCAGTAACGTAGGATTGAATATGGTCAACAATGTGCTGAGTAATGAAGATATTATTTAAATGTTTAGTATCGCTTATGTGAGATTGAGTGACACACCATTACAGCATGCCACACAATTGCTGTGTTAAGGAATGATATTCACTAGAGTATATGTAGCAAATCTACCTTTTCTACATGATAACTCCAGAATTTCTTGTCTTTTTCTAGAAACTATTGTTGATGACATTAGAACTCTGTGCACTTTACCCTATTGAACAGGAATAACATGCATGTGTTCTCCCTCCAAACATGATTAAAGTTGCTTATCCCTAATTGACTTGTTTAACTGCCTATAAGTCCCTAGTAAATAGTGCAGAAAATGCACCCAGGTCCTGGAAGTTAAATGGCACCTGTGGGCAGCAGCACCTATCGTGCAATCCACAGGCTTGGCCTGCAAAACATGGTTTAAGGCCTACCATGTGTCGCCTCACTGCAGCACACTATGCACATGCTGCTAACACTTTCAAAATAGACCTTTTCAATAGGTGGTAAACCCTGCTTTTAATTATACCTAGTCACCCACAAGGTAGGGTGTCTGATTTTTAAAAGTGGAACACGTGTAAAATTAAAGTTGACATTTTCATTTAGTGACTAGATGCTAAAAGCTATTTTCATTGGCAGGGATGTAACTGGATCCTAGAAAATGTCAAAGTACAGATTATTAACATGAACCTCCCTGCACAAAAACAATACTCTGAAGCATTATTTTGTTTCTTTGTGTGCTGCAGAAGGCGGCACACATAGAAAGAGGAAAAACAAGGAAAAATGAAGATATTTCTCCTCGCTACCTCTCGCCTAGTGAGGCGTAATATTTCGATGCATTTCTAGGTCTACCAGTAATGGTAAATCTGGGAATGCACCAAAATCCATGGGTGGATGCCTGGGAACACCTATGCCTCAACCATGGAATGCATCTCCGGGGCAGAGTAACTCAACACAGCAATTTGCGCTGCCTTGCGTACTCTATATGTATGAAGCCACGCTGGGCTATGTAAGGTGGCCTTGCATGGCTTGATAAATCTAACTTAGTAGTTGGGTCACGCTTGTGCCCTCTTGTGTGGGGCAAGGACAACACAACTCATTAATAAATCTTCCCTAGGTGTGGGCCATGTGATATTTATCAGCTAAGGAAAGACAGTTGTGTGGCCCCAGGATGTGTAAGTTGGAAGGGACAAAGGTACAGTATGCCCATTCATATTTAGTGAAAGGGAAGACCTGAAGAAGGGAAAGGTTTTGTCCTCAAAGTCACAGTAGGCAGCCTGACCCTGAATCCTGTGGGAGGGAAACTACCCACAGAACCAGTTTGGAATGGACACAGGAGGGGACTGCTCATTTCTCCAACAAGACCCAGGCGGACCAAGGGCTCTGCACAAGCGAGGAATGGTCCCCTCATCTTGGATTTTAGGAGTAAGGTGCACTCTGAGATTACTTGAAGTAGGGCAAACAGGAACTAGGAGTTACCATGACCCACTGGCTAGTGCAGACTATAAATGTGGCACACCATGGAATTCTCCTCAGAACACTTTCTGCGCCTGTAAAAGATCAGAAGATGACTGGACCCTGCTTGCTATAAACTGAGAGAAATCCTGAAGGACTAGATCTGATTTTTCTTGTCCCCAGGACAAAAAAGTGATCTCCAGGGGTCAGTTGCCTGACCTCCTGTGTAGCTACATGTACACAACGAGCTGCAAGAGGCCGTTTTCCTGAAGTGACCAGTTGACAAACACCAACTGGACCTGAACCACTCCTGGCCCCTAAGGGATACTCCTGATATTCTAGTAACTTTAGAACTTCCCAGAGGAGGTGCTCCAGAAACCTTGAAAAAATGGAATTTAGGATATTTTTGGACTTTCATAACCTCAAGAGCTGTCAGATGGATCTTGCAGCAAACGTCTCCGACTTCAATGCAAGTGGTCAAATACAGCTTCAGCCTTGCCCTAGTGGAGGATTTTGATTTCCTAAAAAAGACTAAGAGGCGGATTATGGCTACCGTGGTCCGATGGGCCGCCATAGCCACTGGAGCGGTCCAGGCACCCTCACACTGGCAGTCCGACAGCCCTATTACGAGTATGGAAGCTGGACCGCCATAGGACTGCTGCTACTTCCAAGGATCCATGATCCCTGGCGGTCTTGCAGTGGTCAGGCCCTCAATATTCTGGTGGTGCCACTGCGGCACCCCAAACATATTATGAGTTTCCTCATCGCCACAGTTTTCATGGTGGTAAGCCCGTCATAAAAAGTGTGGCTGTGAGGAAACTAAGGGGACTCTGCAGGGATCCCTGTTTCCTCAGGGCCTTGGGATGCATGCAGGGGGGCCTGCCAGACCAGGAGAAAACTCCTAATCTGGCGGGCAATTGGCGGATGGCTTTGACAGTATGGCAGCGGGGCGCGGCATCCTGCTGCCCCACCACCAAAGTCGTAATCAGTCCCTAAGACAGAGTGTAAAATTTTAGACGGTACAAACCCCCCCTCACCTCCCCACTGGTTTATCTGACTCACACTCCATCGTAATAGACCTGAAATTGCTCCTAGGTCCCGGTATGCCACTTCTATAAACTATTCTATAAACTATCATTGGCACATCACGAATTGTGATGGTATTTTCACCTAAATCTTTAGAAGTTCAAATATATAATTATCTTTATTGGAATTTTGTTTTTGTGTCATGCTTTCTATTAAAATATACTCTAATTTAGTTTGGGATTTTTATTGTTTGGTGTTTTTCTTTAATACTGTTTGGAGCATATTCACAAGGACTTATCTCCAATTTATCTCCACCTTAATGCATCAAAAGTGGAGATAGACATAACACCGCATTCACAAGCTGGTGCAAACTGCAGACATCACCAGTATTCCCGCGATGACTGCCCCAAAACTTATCTCCACGGTGGACACCAGCAACTAACCCTAATGAGATGCAGAGTAGGTGTTCCCGTGCAAAAACACACGAAAAAACCACAACACCATTTTCACAATGAACTGCCAGTGGCGAAGCGAGTCAAAAACAGGCGATAAGCCGCGGTAGCTGCTGGTATTTAACACCTGCCTCCAGCACGTGTAAAGACGGATAACTACCTGCAGTAGGCAACAGAGCCCTGCACACAGCCACACCCGAAGAACAAACAATGCCATGGAGCTACTCATCATGCAGCTCGGAGCCCCAACAAGGCCACAACACCCACCGCCACCACCCCCAGGACTGCCACCAACCCCAGGACCCGGACCCGCATCCCCAGACCACCACAGAGGCAGCGCAGAGTAAGACAGCAGACCTACTGAAAACGCACCACTCTCACAGACCTAACGCCCGAGGAAGTCATTGCCCACTACAGGCTCAAAAGGACAACCATCCTCCGCATCATGACCCTCATCGCCCACAGGCTGATGGTCCCAACACAGCGGAGAACCAACATCCCTCCGCAGACACAGCTGCTGGCTGTGCTGCACCTGTTGGCCTCTGGTACCTTCCAACCAACAATTGCCAGAGTCGGAGGGGTCTCACAGCCAGCCCTATCAAAGTTCAACACACCTGTCCTGGATGCTATCCTCAGCTTCCTACCCCAGTACCTTCACTCCCCCAACACTGCACAGGAACAGCTGGAGACAAAGCAAGGCTTCTACGCCATAGCTGGATTCCCGGCCCTGTTGGGGGCAATCAACCGCCCACATGTCCCACTTGTGCCCCTGCGGATACTGCACACCACTACCGTAACAGAAAGCACACGCATTTCATCAATGTGCAGGCAATAGTGGACCACCGGGGACTCTTCACCAATGTTGTCGCAAACTTCACAGGCAGTGTGCATGATTCCTTCATCTTCCGACAGTCCATCATCAACCAGTGCTTCCAGGCTGGCACATATGGAACTGGACTGCTCGTTGATAAGTGCCAAATCAACACATCACACACCCCAAAGCCACAACACACAACGCACAACTGTGGGAATGCACACGTGACCAAACCACATACAACATGTCAAACTACACGACCATCTACCAGACACGGCAACATCACTCCATGGTCATCCTGGGGTAACCCTTCACCCAATACAGACATATCATGGCACCACAGCCACACAACAGCTCAACGTGTGGAGATGTGGAATGCAGCCATGTGCGAAGGATGCAAGTGACCCATGAATGGGAATGTACACAATGAGAAGTGAGGCGTGGATGTGCAGGACAGACATGGGTATGCAAACCACAGACATGACCATGCAGACAACAACTGCTGGTGACTGGAGAGTAGTGAGCAGTGGACGCAACCATGTCACCCCAGGCCATGGGACAGATAGTGGAAGTGTCACACGCTGCGTCCCCCCATGTGCGTGAGCATAATGGGTTGGCCCTGAAAATGCCAGGGCTGCGCAGGGGTGTGGTCAAAGACCCCGTTGCGCAGAGCGTGGTTCACTTCCGGAAGGCCAACGTCACTGACAGTGCGGCGCCGCGCGGCCTGCCACGAGGCCGACATCATGAGCAGCGGGGACTGGGACACTGTGCGCCTGCTGCACCTCAGGATGCTGATGCACACACCAGGCCTGCCTGCCCCAGTGCACCAGGGCCACACTGCTCACCTGCCAACACTGTCGTGTGTCAAAGATGGCCCAACACGTGTCGGTGCAAGCTCCAAGCCCCAGTCCCGTGACTTCTGCAGCCTCCGCAGACCATCGCTGGCCCCCCCGACGCTGGGACACATCACTCCTTACTTATTAACATGCTCCACCGGCATCCTCTTTGGCCCAGTAGGTCCCACATGTGCTGAGTCCCGAATGGCCGTGACCCCATGTCCGTGGCAGCGGCCACAGCCCCAGACTCCCTTCGATCAGTGAGGCATAGTTCCATATCGCAGGCCTGCGACACGTGGTGCCACTAACCCTGTTCAACACAAGCTGGCGACACGTGGTGCCAGTAACGCTGTTCAAAGCAAGCCGGTGACACGTCATGCCATTAACTAGGGGTGGGCAGAATTTGCGTAGTCGCTCTACGCAATGCTCCGCAAAACGGTAAAAAATCTCCGGGAGCACGCAGAAATTACGGGAACACGCGGAATTGCTTGTTCGCGTTGCTTTTTTCCTGTTTGTGAACACTGTTTGCGTGCTCGGGGGGCAATATCTCGGGAACACACATTTTGAGAACGCGAACAAGCCAAAAATTCCACAAAGCCTTGGAACGCAGAATTTTGGGCAATTCCGCATTCTCCGCAGAACGCGAAATTATCCAAATTACCCAAATTCCGCGAGCGGAATGGAATTTACTGCCCAGGCCTACCACTAACCCTGTTCAACGCAAGTCGGCGACACGTGGTGCCACTAACCCTGTTCAACACAAGCCAGCGACACGTGGTGCCACTAACCCTGTGCGCCCTGAGTGACCGTCATCCCCCGGTGGAACATCGTTGGTGTCTGAGCCTGTGGCCTGGGGGTTATCATCAGCAATGGGCAGGTACGGACTTGGCATGGGTCTGTGGCATTCATATCCACCATGTTGCCAGACACAGCTGGCCTGTGCTCTCTGCATCATGCCCTGGGGTAGACCTCCCATTGTCCCCATGACACTCAGCGGAAGGCACCTATGACACATGCGGGGCCCTGCTCTGCCCTCATGACCATACCCAAGTCTCCTACAGGTCAGCGTCCCATGGTGGTGGGTCCGTGTCGGCCGCTGTGCATCCGGGGCCACTAGCCCTGTGCGCCTTGAGTCATTCCCCCTTGTTGTTCTGACATTGTATTTCTGAGTGCCTGATGACTGTTGGAGTTGTTGCCAGCACCAGCTACTCCCTGAGGGCTGGATTACACTCACCCCACACACAGCCAGCAGAGGCATCACTGGATTAGTGGGCCTGCCATCACATTCTGCCAAACCAAGTATTGACTCTTTTCTCCCTGCACTGTCACAGGTGATCAAGGATATGCACTCTGCCCCTGGATGATGACACCCTTCCGAGACCCGGACGGACCCGCCCAGAGGCAGTACAATGTGACCCACATCCGCACCAAGGGCACCGTTGAACTCACATTTGGCATGTTGAAGTCACGTTTCAGGTGCCTGGACGGCACAGGTGGAAAGCTCCTGTACAGCCCAGACATCGTGTGCAAGATGATCGTTGCATGTTTGTGTGTTGCACAACATCTGTGTTCGTACCATTGCCCCATGGATACCCGTTCCAGAGGTACCGGACGATGATGGTGACGATGGGGCAGGTGGCCCACAACCCACTGCAGCTGCGGCAGGAATGGCCCGTAGGAACACAATCATTCACAATTACTTCTCATGAGTGTGTCACATTGTGGCTGTCCATGGCAATCATGGGACAATACAAGATGTCCAATTGCACTGCATGTGTGATTAAAACATATTTGCAGGTTACAGGTTGGACTTGTACATTGTCATGTTACATTTTCCTGCTGTTTCAGATGTGATTTGCCATGTTGTGCACATTTGTGGAACCAGTTGTGTCCTGTGTTCTGTTGTGGAGGTGTTGCTATTTGTACCGGGATGTTGTCAATGTCGAGGTGCACTTATACTTATGTGCGTATGCTACACGGTGGGTGAGTCGCTCCTGCGACTCTGATTTGTCTGACACTGGTCTCTTTCGTGCGATGAGCCTGTCGGTTCTGTTCTTTCACGGTGCTTGGATGTTGTGGGGTACATGTTGTCCTCTGCAGTCGGTCAGGGTGCATCCCAGGTACTCTGCAGTTGATGTATTTTTTTCTGTGGCATTTTCCGTATGCTGTTCATGTGCTTTTTCCCGCATTACGCTTGAATATTGCTGCCCTTGTGCTGGGTGCCACTGTTTTCTTATCGCGCTTTGGCCCATCACAGGTTTTTTAGTGTTGTGATTTGTGTTTTTATCTCCATCGAGGTGGTTGTATCGCGGACATTGTCGGTGGTTTCAGCAGACAATCACATGGTACAGCCTTGTTGTGAATTCCATGTTGCCACAGGGTTATTTTCCCGCGATAGGCTGCTATGTGTAAAGTTGCCTTAACATTTTTTGGTGCTGTTTAGCACACATTCTTGTGAATATACCCCTTTTTGTGTACTACACAAATCATTTACAAATTACCCCAAGTTAAGCATGTCTGCTCTGTGCCATAGCTAATAAGGTGTTGAACTCAGGTTAATTTAGTGACTTACTGACATTTATCGGGGGAAAATGTATGGTATTTACCCAAAATACATAGGGGCCGATTCACAGAACTAATGTGAGATAAAATCCTAAACTTACTACTTTTGGTATTCACAGAAAGCATTTAGTAGTAGTAAAGTTAGGACTCCTATTGTGAATATTGTGACTATATTTATGATTTATTTAAAGTTAAAATGTTTGTTTCTTGTTTTAAATTTTTTTGTGGGTAGCAAATAAGGCAGTGTCTGGGCAGCCACCAGTGGACAGGTATTAGAGCAGAACCCACACATAGGTCATAATTCATGTGTCGGTGGGGCAAGGGCAGAGAGAGGCTACTCCTTTCTGGAAATGCTCCTTCAGTGAGTCAGGAAAACTGCACCAAATTCCCTTATGTTATACCTTATGTCTTATGTCTGTTCATTCTAAGTGGTGGAAAATGCAAACTATCACCTCTTGGCCGAACCCACGCCAGCTTAGGCCCTGGCAACACGTCCACTGTGTGGAGTTCAGAAATGTTTTTCTTTTTGCTCTGCTGTGTTGTAGGTTTGATTTTCCTACCAAAATGTAAGAGAATAAAGTGGTATGTATGAGCTTCTCATGCCTGTCTTGTGAGAACATGAGACATGATCTTACCTGGGCTACCATGAATCTGATGATATGGGGTTAGTCGACCGGACAGAAGTCTTACTGACATGGACTAGGGCTCACGTAGCCCCGAAAGGTCCACCACTCCAAATCGAGTTTGACCTATTCAAGGATTCCTCGTGAAAAAGTTGTGACACCAACTAACACCCTGCTAATATCAGCCTTCACTTGGACTAATGCCTTCGGTATCAAAACCTGATTAACATTTGTAGTCACCATGCTCTTGATGCTTCTCACGTCTACCAAACAGGTCTTTGACCACAGTAGTATTTATATACTAGTATCATCCCCCTTGATGCATCATGTTACCTGCTAGGAACATCAGAACAGTAAACATTAGAACAGAATGTCAATATGTGAATAATAATTACAATTTTGATTCCTGAATGCTGTTCAAACAATGTTTTTATTACTTTTTTGTTGGGTTAGTATTTTTTCAGTTTCTATTTATACTAGTTTAGAATGTGTGAATTAATCCATGACACTGTCTGAAATAAAGGTTTTTAATGAAAATTTAACAAAAGCAAGAATGCATAGTTCTCTGGCTGATTAAATTACATGCTTCTTCTTCAGGACTTTGTATCAATGGGACGATAGACAATGAATCACAAGCTTGAACATTGAGCTGCTGCTCCGTACTAAGTTCAACTCCAGGATCACTGTTTGGATTTTCAAGAGCTCATGGTACTGAGGAGAACTATTAGGTATGGGATCTATGAAAGTGATTACATTTGCACAGGGTTTGTCTCAGGAGCTTGCAACTGGTGCTGGCTTATTCCAGGATTGCCCAACATCAAATGCCTCCTACTTTTGTTTCCATTTTATGCTTCTTTTCTCAGCCACCCTCCTGTTCCAGACTCTACATCTCATTCTTGGTAGTTCTTTTTCATCCCTGGTTTCTCTCTTCATCACTACTGTCCTCTCTATGTGTTCTTCCTTCATTCCCCTTATTCTATCTTCTTCTTGCTCTGGGTCAAAGCTTGAGGATGAAAAATAAGTCCCGGTCCCCAACAACGGGTGTGGGTGCCAACCGCCAGCGTAAATCAAGCAATGATCAGATCATGTTTTGTTTGATTTCCACTTTTGGAGTTTTTGATCCGGATATGGCGTCATGATTGAACGCCTCACTGTATCAATGTGTTGTTCATCAGTGACAGGTTTTTTGACTCAACAGCGTGACGTGGATTGGAAAATTCGTCACAACTTGGACAGCAGCTTTGGAAAAGATTAGTATAGCACAAGCACATTGTACCTGTTTCTAATGAATAAAGGGGTATTCAATTTTTCTTGGACTTCTTTCTGGGTTTCCTCGAGCCCCCTCTTTTTTTCTTTCTTTCTGGTTTATCCACTTGCGCCATTACTTTCTTTACCCAGTCAAGATTGGGATCCGCACAAGATTTTCTGCCGTCCTTTAGGGTTAATCTGAGGGGGGAGACATAAAACGTAATCAGCTTTTCTATAAAAATCAAAGGTATATGAGGCTGAAACCTACAGAGGTAATATTAAAGGTTATATTGCACCATCGCATGTCACAACGTTTTAAAATAACCTGCACAAATGATTTAGGTGGGTAACTTTTAAAGGTCTTGTACATCTTTGTTAAATACATCAACTGTTCCAGTTGGTCAAAATATGAATTTAGGCACAATGAAGTACATCTCACCAGGGTAAATGCAATTATATGCCAACATTATATGATCACATGGATCACTGGTGTGTGCACAAAAACGACATTTTGCACTAGTCTCGCAGTCTAAATAACTTTGAAACCGACACTGTGAAATTGAATTAACACTAGTTCAATTTTTACGACCTCATTCTGTTTCAATCCTTGATATGTATCTGAGTTTAGTGGGTTGTATTTTCATTATCTGTCTTAAGTTATTTTTTAACCCGTCTGCTTTCTCTTTCTCTCCCTTGTCCTAACTTCGAGCTTTTTGCACTAATTGTTCTATCTGGACCACAAACCCTGGGCAGAAAATCTCTACTGGTTCCGGGATGGTGGTGCGATCCGGGTGTTGTCGGACTGTATCAAGGCTCACATCAACAAGCTCCCAAAATCCAGGATATTAGACAGTTAAGGGCATATCTACAAGGCGGCGATATAAAATTATCGCCGCTTTTGTGCTATCGCTATATCAGCAAGGTCACGCTATCGCGTGAAACTTTGCCTTAGCGCCTGAATTCCTAACGCCCATCTTTGCATCTCTAATTAGATGCAAAGTGGGCGTTGCTCCCCAGGATAACGGGAGAAATGTCGCTAAGCGACATTTCTCCTATTATCAAGCCTCACGCAAAGCAGCATAGCGACAAGAAAAGTAGCGATAACCTCTGTTATCGCTACTTTCCTTACGCCTGCTTTGAAACTAACTTAGCCATGATATCCTATGGAAGGTGGATATCTTGGCTAAGTATGTGAGGCCCTATCAGCAAGCTATTGCCAAACTTCGTGGGATTATCGGTGGGTTTCCAGTGATAATCTCACGTTTGGCAGTTAGCGCTAGGATTTTTATCGCTTTTGAGATAAGCGTTGCTAAAAGCACGCTATCTCAGCGATAAAAATCCACGCTAGCCGGCAATAATTATCCTAGCGCTAAGTGCGCTTGGCGATAATTATCGCCGGTTGTTGCTGATATGCCCCTTAGTTTTAAAGGAGTTCAACATCAGGGAAATGGTGTCTTCTTTGCAATCAAAGGTGTGGTCCATACACATCCCACGCCCACTCGCAAAGGCACTTGTTATGCCTCTTACACAAGGTAATCTTCCTTAGCAACATACTTGCTATGAGTGGAAAAATAAATGGTACAATACAATCACACGTATAAGCCTCAGTTTGTATATTCTTGTATGAAACCTCATCTCACTAAGCCTTATTGGCAGCAACTGATGCATAAAATGTTAATCGCAGGTTGTCCTTAGACCTTACCTACTCTTAGTTCAGTCTCTGATCTCTTTTTCCAAAACCTTCCTCTGTTTCAATATCATCATTCACCATTTTTTGCTCTCTGCTCCTTCTCTGTGACTCCTTTTTCGCAGCTGCCAATCAAATACCTCTACTATGTCCCTCATATTCTCCTGTGAACTGTCTATCCATCCCACTTCTCGTACTTATTCATTGGTTTTAGTACCACTCTGCAAAATCATTTGGAGCGCCTCATTCCATCTTGACCAGAACTATTCCACTGCTTCAGTCACAAGATTTTTTGGCCTCTCTCTTCAGATTTACTATAAATTCCCTAACACTCCACTGCATCACCTGTAATCTTTCCACATCCTTAATAAATCCTCTAACACTCTCTTTCATCATCCTTCAGCCTCCACAATATCTTGGTTACTCTAACTTTTCTTTCAAATTCACACTTGTATAAATAAATCCTCTAACACTCTTTTTCCCCATCCTTCAGCCTCCACAATTTCTTGGTTACTCTAACTTTTCTTTCAAATTCACTCTTGTATAGGTTTGATTAAATTGACAATTGCATTTATACAGTTTGTGAAATGTTTATTGGACCTTGCATTCCTATAAGCTGCAACAGTCAAAGATACAGAGAATTGCAAAAACAGCTGGGTCTCAAGAAAAGCTTTCATTTGGAAGGGCGGAGATCCCGCAGAAGGCCCTCAAGCGCAGTGTTCCTCAATGAATGATCATTTTGAAAAAGCCTCTGCTTCCTGCACTGGTGATAGGATAAGCCATGCATTGTAGTTTTATATTCTAGCCACCCTTCTGTTATTCCTCTATCACACTTATCTGTCCAGCTGGTTATTTTGCTCCTTGCTTCACACTTCACCCGCCACTATTTATCTACCATATTTTTCTAGTCTTTCATCTTCTGATATTTATTGATTGCTCTTCTTCAGGTTTCATCCATTCCTGGTTCTCTATAACTTTATTAACCCTTCATCCTCCATTCATCATTATTACCTCATCTAGTCTATCACATTTCATAATTCCCTAATCAAGATAAATCCTTCACTGTCAATAATTTTCTACCAATTTTTCCATTCATCTCAAACTCTATTTTCGTCCTGTCTCTGACCTTCTAAATCAGTGTTTTCCTCTTCAGTCTATGTACTACTTCCTTACAACTCTTTATTAAATTTCACATTTCACTATGATCTTCTGAACTCTTCCCATCCTTTACTAACATGTTTTATCGGCTTTCCATTCCACATTTATTTTCAACAACTCTCTTCCTCTATCAATAACTCCTTCACCCTCCATTTAATTTCTAGGCAATTCTATCTACCTTATAGGCTTTCCTTCAATGTATTTGCTCCCACTGTGCTCTTCATCCGATCTCTTTCACTCTCTTTTTGTCTCCTCGCACATTCCCCATCCTTTTTGTCTGCCCCTCTTTCTCGTTTTTCTATTCATTCTTCCCCTCACCCTTTACTGATCTCTTCCAATCATTTATTCACCCTTCACCTATTGTTCCATCAAACGATCTACATTCTTCAGCACTGATAATAAGATGGATACACCTCGACTAGCCCCAAAGAGTTAAGTTTTACAACAAACTGTTAATAGAGAGGAGCTTTATGTCTGTAAGAGCTTCTAATTGTACAGAGGAAAACAAGCAATTTTAGGTGTGTTTTATAGTATTTCTGATCTTTATCTCCAGAATTTGCCGTGACCTGAAACGTTTCTTTGGTTATTACAGGAAGTCATTGTATTGTACTGGTGGTTGAGTTTCCAATACCTCTCCTGAGTGGCTCAAAGAGCTTGAAAAATGTACCATATATTCCTCAGTACAATAGCAGCGTTTTGCAACACTCTTAGAACCCTTATGAAGAGGCCTGATTTGGCTAAGGGGGCTCTCTCTCAAACTTGCAGGTTGTGAAGTGAATATTCACCCATTTCTGAAGATAACAAACTGTTGAATCCCCAAAAAATCTTGGTGGATAACCACACACTCCTTAGTTTTATAGAAAAGTAAGCATGGAGACCTCAACTTCAGGTTTGGAAATCTTGGCTAGGGATTGAAAGTCCTATAACTGGGTCCGAAAGTTGCCTATTTAATCCCAAGTTTCCAGCTGGAAAGGTATACCTTTCTAAAGCTCCTAGAAGTTGAGGCAGATGCAACAACAGTTACTGCACACTGTATTTCTATTTCAATTTCTGTAATCTGGGTCTGCGCTTGAAGCCCTATTATCCTACCTGTTCAGAAAATCTTCCGTCTGTAAATTCATCAGCACAGGACTCCCCTAACTTTCCCTCAAAAAAGGCCCGGCCCATTACGTGCAGTGTTCTCCTGATAAACTGGAAGCAGTCCCACAATGTTACTGTTTTCTCAGTCCTGGTTTATGGGCCTTTATGTGGAACAGATTAGTGCCCGGAATCCACAGGACTCCAATCCTACTCTGGCATGCAAGTGTTTAGAACTCCACCACCCAGAGTGTGCACACTAATGCCATCACAGCACTGAAGGAGACTTAAAATTGCATGTTAAGCCATTCATACAAATGCAAAGAAATAAAATAAGCATACTGACCTAAGCCATTATTAGATCCACCACACACATCTGTAAGGGTCAGATCCAGGCCTGATGAGCCATCCAGTCCCTCCAACTCAGAATACCCCTGATGTTACCATCTAGCATTTGTGGCCTAGTGTAAGTTACTTACATCACTTCTTTTGTTGAATTGTTTAGCACTGTGTAGCTTTGAATGTTCCTGGCATGGATTTGCTTTATGCCCACCATTTTCTTGCAAGTCGTTTTCCGTTGGATTTGGCCTCCGATGCCTGCTGAAGAAAGAGGAAGAGGAAGGTGAGCGCTTGTTACAACTGCACTCTAGATCACTGTACGAAGATCATTGCCTTCTAGGTTAAAGTTGAAAAAGGTGATAGACACTGATGACAAACCTGGAGAGACCAGTAGAACGTGGCCAGTTAATATTCTGTGTCCTCTGAAAATGAATTAACCATTGATATTGAATCCAAGTGGATTCAATGTACTAGGTACCACAATTATAATTTGTAATATTAACCTTATCAATTGACCATTAACAAGCATTTACCCCACTAACTGGTGCTACTTTACAAGCATATTGAAATTAAACTATCAATTCTTTGTTTCTATACTTTTTTGATTCAAACTCAGACTAAATTATGTATGCATGAGTAGACATTTTACTACCACCCTAGTTATTTTCACACAACAGCAGGGGCTACTGAATTATTGAGTTATAGATAGTAACTGATTATTAGGAGGCTCTCTTTGCTATTTCAGTATTTTCTGTGCCTGTTTTACACTGCTTCTCTTCTTCTAGGTCCAGCTAGAAACAGCTTGAGTCAAAGAGGACCTAATGGTATCAATTCTTCAAAAAAGTACAGTTGGAATATATTGAGAATGTGGTCTTTGACTCAGCTCTCTTCGGTTAGTGGCTTTATAGGTTGCTTGATGTACGATGTTGTCATATTGCTGAAACCCAAGATGTTGTTTCATTTTGGGATTTTCCATCTAGGTCGGCTGGGAGAATCACACTCAACATCCACCAGCTGTTGTCAAACTCTTTTCTTACCAAGACTTATTGGATTTCACAATGTTTGCTACAATTTAAAAAGATGTTATACGAATAACAGACAGACACATAGCTCATTCTCTACCACATTTGCTTCATTGCTCATAGAGGAAAGGGCTTTGCGGTTCATGGACCCCCCATTATTTAACTCAGACAAGTAACATTCAGATTTAGTGTCAGTATATTGTGCGATTAGTGTCATCTTATGTAAACTGAAGTGATTAACAGGCTCCAGAAAGGTGTTAGAATATTAACAAGATGCTACCTTACTTTCTTAGATTGTGGGGACCACAATTTTCACATTCGGTGCATTGTGTCCATTAACCTCATGTCCTTCGCAACCATGCATAGGTGGGTAGTACAGTGCTTCCTTGGGTTTGATATGTCTGCAGACCTCACTTGTGTCATTGAGTGCCCTTCTGAGAGCACCTCAACCCTCCCTCAACATCTCTCCTTCCACTCTAATTATGTGAGGATGGTACAAATGTCCTCCCATGCATCTTGTAAGTGGAGAGGGTTTTTGTCTTCTAATAGACTGTGTATGAAGAGAGCATTTTTCTACTTCAATGCACTCTCTATGAGGAGAACATTCCTTTACTTCAATGTACTCTGTATGAGGGGAACATTCATTTACTTCAATGCACTCTGTATGAGGGGTACATTCCTTTACTTCAATGCACTCTGTATGATAAAAAGCATTCCTTTACTGCAATGCGCTCTGTATGAGGGGAACATTCAATTACTTCAATGCACACTGTATGAGGGGAACATTCCTTTACTTCAATGCACTCTGTATGAGGGGAACATTTCTTTACGTCAATACACTCCATATGAGAACATTTTTGTACTGAAATGCACAGTGTATCAGAACCGTTCTTTATTTCAATGCACTGTACTTCAGGATAGCACGTATCTGCTTCAATGCCCTATTTGTGGAGAGCACTTCTCTTTTCCGGTGTACTGTTTGTAGAGATAGCCTCTCTTTTTGTGCCGTGTTTATGTGGGGGGCTCTTGTATAAAGAAAGCATGTCTCTCCTTCAATGCACTGTGTATGCTGAGCAACTCACTCCTTACATGCAGTTTATATGCAGAGCACTTTTCTCCTTCCATGCACCATGTCTGTGGAGAGCACTTCTTGCCTTCCATGCACTGTGTTTGTGGAGAGCCCTTTTCGCCTTCCATGCACCGTGTTTGTGGAGAGCACTTCTTTCCTTCCATGCACCGTGTTTGTGGAGAGCACTTCTCTCCTTCCATGCACCATGTTTGTGGAGATCACTCCTCGCCCTCCATGCTCCGTGTTTGAGGAGAGCACTTCTCACCTTCCATGCACCATGTTTGTGGAGAGAACTTCTCGCCTTCCATGCACTATGTTTGTGGCGAGCACTTCTCTGATTCCATGCACTGTGTTTGTGGAGAGAACTTCTCGCCTTCCATGCACCGTGTTTGTGGAGAGCACTCCTCGCCCTCCATGTGCCGTGTTTGTGGAGAGCACTTCTCGCCTTCCATGCACCGTGTCTGTGGAAAGCAGTCCTCGCCCTCCATGTGCCGTGTTTGTGGAGAGCTTCTCGCCTTCCATGCACCGTGTTTGTGGAGAGCACTTCATGCCTTCCATGCACTGTGTTTGTGGAGAGAACTCCTCACCCTCCATGCACCGTGTTTGTGGAGAGCACTTCTCGCCCTCCATTCACTGTGTTTGTGGAGAGCACTTCTCACCTTCCATGCACCGTATTTGTGGAGAGTACTTTTCACCTTCCATGCACCATGTTTGTGGAGAGCACTCCTTGCCCTCCATGCACTGTGTTTGTGGAGAGCACTTCTCGCCTTCCATGCACCGTGTTTGTGGAGAGCACTTCTCACCTTCATACACCGTGTTTGTGGAGAGCACTTCTCTCCTTCCATGCACCGTGTTTGTGAAGAGCAAGTTCTCGCCTTCCATGCACCATTTTTGTGGAGAGCACTCCTTGCCCTCCATGCACCTTGTTTGTGGAGAGCACTTCTCGCCTTCCATGCACCAGGTTTGTGGAGAGCACTCCTCGCCCTCCATGCACTGTGTTTGTGGAGATCACTCCTCGCCCTCCATGCACCATGTTTGTGGAGAGCACTTCTCGCCTTCCATGCACCGTGTTTGTGAAGAGCACTTCTTGCCTTCCATGCACGTGTTTGTGGAGACCACTTCTTGCCTTCCATGCACCGTGTTTGTGGAGACCACTTCTCGCCTTCATGCACTCTATATGTGGAGAGCACTTCCCTCCTTCCATGCACTGTGTTTGTTAAGAGCACTTCTCTCCTTCCATGCACCGTGTTTGTTAAGAGCAGTTCTCGCCTTCCATGCACCATTTTTGTGGAGAGCACTCCTTGCCCTCCATGCACCGTGTTTGTGGAGAGCACTTCTCGCCTTCCATGCACCATGTTTGTGGAGACCACTTCTCGCCTTCCATGCACCGTGTTTGTGGAGACCACTTCTCGCCTTCATGCACTGTGTATGTGGAGAGCACTTCCCTCCTTCCATGCACTGTGTTTGTTAGGAGCACTTCTGTCCTTCCATGAAATGTGTTTGTGGAGAGCACTCCTCGCCTTCCAATGCTTCCATGCACCGTGCTAGTGGACAGCACTTCTTGCCTTCCATGCACCGTGTTTGAGGAGAGCAGTTCTCACCCTCCATGCACTGTGTTTGTGGAGAGAACTTCTCTGCTTCAATAAGAACATTTCATTACTTCAATGCGCTGCATTTGTGGAGAGCATCTATCTGCTTCAGTGCACTATATTTGTGGAGAGCATTTCTCTCTTTCTGTGTGGCGTGCACGTGGAGAGTGGTTTTCATTTTTATCACAGTGTGCATGATGCTGTCTGGTGGGGAGGCATTTGCAGCGCCTTAATTCATAGAATTCAGATATTAATCACACTTTCAACCCACATTTATGCCCTCGCCTCGAACCAATTGTGTGCCCTCGCTTCACTCTTCCATTATCTATGTATCTATGCCGGGTTTGGTGGCTCAGTGGATTAATGCCTCCACTGCAGGGGCCTTTGTTTGACCTCCTGTTCACTGGTTCAAATCCCAGACAGGTCGACTCAGCCTTTCATCCATCTGAGGTCGATAAAATGTGTACCATTGACTTGGGTAACAATAAACATCTGTTATTCCGCGCCAAGATGCCTACGAGTGAAAGTGCGCTTTACAAATACACAAGTTATGTTATGTATCAGGAATGAAGACGAAAAATATGCAAACCTTAACATTGAACTAATAGTGACGGGCCGCCTGACAAACCACACCACAAGCATAGCTTAACCCCTGCATCAAGGGACCATTGCATGCTTCATAGGGACACTCGCCCTTGAACGGCACGCCCGACCACCGCTAAGCCGTTATGCAGAAAGTCTCCAGTAACAAGGGGTCCTGACAGCATGCAACAGAAGACATGAAAACACAGTTCTGCAGCTTGCAGAGCTGTCCCCTCGCAAGGTATTGGCCGCAACTGGATCACAAACCACAGAGTGAATTATTTCAAGACTCTTGTTGTTGTAAATGACTTCAAAGCACTGCTTGTCGCTGCCAGTGTCTGAATCTTTAACCATTTGATAACCACAGAGGTCTATGCAGCACACAAGCAAGCATTCTGTCTGTCGGAAACTGCTTCAATTTAGGAACAAGGTTGTGTGAAATAGCTTTTAAATGTAAGGGCACTGGCAATGTTATAAACTGATACATTCTCCGAAAGATCAGTGGCATAACAGAAAATGATGGGGTCTCCCTGCACAATGTCACAAGGGTCCCCCGAGTGTCCCTTATCTCACACATATCCATTGGCCTCGGACTTAATGGGGCCCCTTGAAATGCTGGGCCCCACAGAGACTGCAGGGTCCTGTGTTACCCTGAAAAAGATTGCTACGACGGTAAATCAGCTGCAAAAAAATACACCAGCGCTCTTATTCTCATCGCAGGAGCACTAACTCTTTTTGAGAATTGTGATGGTGGTGGATTGCTATACAAATGTTTGGAGCATATCAACAAGCCGGCGCTAAAAAATTATTGCCGCTTTTGCGTCCGTTTTTGGACGAAAAGAGGCGATAATTTTATCGCCCTATCAGCATGGTCATGCTAACGCGTGAATACATGCTTCAGTGCCCATTTTCCTATCGTCTCACCTCGCATCACTAATGAGATGCGAGGTAGGCGTTCCCATGAGAAATACAGCGAAAATAATTGCTAACGAAGGATCTCCCTATTATCAAGGGAATCGCTAACCGGCCTAGCGACATTAAAAGTAGCGCTAACCGGCTTTATCGCCAGTTCCTTACGCCTGCTAAATCTTTGACTTAGCCATGTTTAACATGGGAGGTGGATCGTCATGCTGAGTCCACATCTCCCTATCACCTATGTTTTTCACTGTCGCTGCTTTTATATCACAGGTTATCCTGCGTTATTGCCCCTTATCGCTGCTATTGCGGTGATTTCTATCGCCTCGGCACCAGGCAATAGAATCCGGCGATAGGCGGCGTTAATTTTACGCACGCTAAACACGGCCAGCGATAATTATCGCTGGCCGTTGATGATATGCCCCTCCATTTTTTCAGGGGACATTAGCAACAAGAATAAAGATGGTACTCTCTAGCTCAGGAATTTCTTGGCTGTCGGCATCCCGAAATTGTTCTTGAGTACCATGCACAATGAATAGTTTGGAACTGTTCATGTGAAAGCCAGAAGCACAGTGGACTAGAAGTGCAGTCGAAGCCGGAAGTCTAATGGGAGTGAAAGGAAACATTTCACCGACGTCAAATACAGCCGGAGTGGTACTGTAGATGGCCTGTGGCCTATTCAGGCATAGTTCTGCCACATGGAAAAAGCAATATGCCATAGTTTGTTCATGTACAGGAAGGTGTCCCTTCCTGTACATGAACAAACCTTTAAAATAAAATGGTAACTTTCATGTGTGCTGCATGAAGCAGCACACTTGAAAGTTACAAAATGGCATTTTAGGATTGTTTATGTGCAGGAAGGGATGCCTTCTGACCCATAATCAATCCTCCCCTGCACACAGACACCCTTGCACTCTGGTGCAAGGGTGCCTGCATTGGCGCTAAACTTAGCGCCATCGCAGGGGGAAACGCAAGCCCTCACCACATTCTTGTAAATATGGTGCAGCCTTGCGGTTCCAAAGTGGCGGAGTGTGCCATTAAGCCCAGGGGGCTAACGACACGCTCCACCACTTCATTGTACATATCCCCCTTGGTGTTTCCAATTCTTCACCTCCCAGCCCTTAGCGGCCTCCTTGTGGCTAATGAGTCTGACGGAATGATTTAATCCATCACCTCTTCGCCCAATTTAAAGATCAGAATTCAAGTGACCTTGGCCAGCAAGGTGTATCAAGAATTTGTGTGAGATGTTTTGTTATGCTTGTCACTGTTCCATTCATAAAGTCTGAATGGTACTCAGTCCTTTGTCAGACAGTGCTGCTTTCAAGAGATATTGGAGAGCAAACTGCTCATCTGGCGGTGCATGAACACACAACCACCACATTTTGCCTTCCCCCAGTCAAACACACCGCACAGGGAATGTCACGCCTCATTCCTTGGAGAAAAGAAAAGTTTTTTTTGTTTTAACAGAAGTGACAATATTTTTTAACTACAAAAACAAGTGGCACGGGGAATTCAGTGAGGGAAACCATTTAATCTCCTTTCATGGTTCTTATCTTGGAACATTTGATAGAGGGTCTCCAATTTGATGAAAAAGACCATGAGAGCTTTAAAAACCTACAATTATAATGAGGGGCCTAATTAAATAAAAGGTAGAATTAAAATAAAAAGTCCACACTCAAACATGTTGATGACAGGTTTAAAAACTGTGCATCACAATTTATGTTTTAAGTGGGAATCTAGTGCATAGTAGGACTTGCTCGGTTAGAGTCCAGTACGCCCAACTTGATGGCCCAATAGGGCTGGAACTGTGGAAGATAGATTAGTCCCATAGAAAGATAATTTACAACATACGCATATATTGTAGAGAACCCTTGCAACAATAATAGTTATTTAAATTTAGATTAAATGTAATTTTTGTAAATTTATGTAATTTAAAAAAATAATATGTATGTATACATTTTGAAAAACCTAGATTAAAATAGTACACCAGTAATTATTAGGTAAAAATAATTGAAGATTAAGTTATTTGATGTAAATAATGTGTAAGTAATTAATAATTAATATTAAGAACATTTAAGTAAAATATCAGTTAATGGTTTTATTTGTATTAAATATAAAAGAGTATTTTTAGGGTTTAGAGATGAGTAGTGTATTGAGGTGGTAAGGAGTGTTTAGGCCACATAAGAACTGAATTAATGTAATTTTTATCTATTCATATTTTATTTGGAGTCATATGACCTTTTTTCAAAGATTTGTCAGAAATATAAGTTTATAATCGAATTTTATGAAATGTAATGAATAAATGATTGTGTAACGGTTTTTATTGACCAAAAACATAAATAAATAAGTAAATAAATACAAAAGTACAAAAAGAGTGTTTAGGGTTTAGGCACAGTAGTGCATAAAGGAAGTAAGGGTTTTTGGTAGGTTTTGGGGATGGCTAGTGTATTTGGATAGTAAGTGGTTTTTAAGGTCCAGAGGTGGGTAGTCTATAGAAGAAGTAAGGGTTTTTATGGTTTAGGGAAAAGTGAGGGGTTTTAGGGTTCGGGGATGGGGAATGGGTAGTGCATGGGGTTAGTAAATAGTTTTTAGGGCTCACCAATGAGTAGTATATAGAGACAGTATTGGGTTTTAAGGATAAGGGTTGAGTAGTCCCTAAGGGTATTAAAGAGCTTTTAGGGTAGTGTATAGGGGTAGTAAGGGGTTTTTGGGGTTGCAAGATGGGTAGCGTATAGGGGTAGTAAGAGGCTTTTAAGGTTGGGGTATTGGCAGTGTATAGGAGTAGTAAGAGTTTCTTAGAGGTCATGGATGTGTAGTGTAGGTGGGTAGTAATGGGGTTTCTAGGGTTCAGGGAAGTGTGAATAAACATTCAATGTAAATTAATTAATTATTTTTTACAAATGAATATTAAATCTGATTAACTATTTATTAGTAATGTAATTTATATCTAATTTACTTTATAAAGTGTTTTAGATTAAGTAAAATTTAAAACATAGTATGCACATACTAGAATAGGATACATTTTTAGAATATATATTTTTATCTTAATAATAATAACAGTAGAAAATCTATACAGAGTGATGTGGTATTATTGTAAACGATATTCAACATTTATGTAGACAATACTCAATAATTATGTAGACAATATATTTGCATATGATAGTCTCACAAACAATGTAGAAGGGTGGTGCACGATAAGGGAGAGTTGCCAAGCATATATTGATGAGTTAAAGACTCTTTATAATGAAAGCCATGCGCACTCACCTTCCGCCTGGCCATCCAAGACACAGGCACCCCACATGAGGAAAAAGAGGATCTTCATTCCTGGTCTGTGATTCAGTGATTAGCAGAAGGACAGGTGATCACTGATACCCGAACTCAGTTTATATACTCTCAAGGTTGGTCAGTTTACATTCCCGCCCTCTCTAAAGGGGGGGAGCAGGCTTGGTGTAGAACAGGGGAGGGCCAAAGAAAAAGTAGAGCTGGAAAGTTTGAGCTGCTCAGAGTAAGTATATTTTTAACATGAGCCCCCCCCCCCGAAGAAGCATCCCCCACTACATCCTATGCTTTCCTGGCCCACTCTGTGGTCATCGGGGGCGGGTTCGGTTATTTCCTACTTTATTTTTAGAAAAGTGCTTCAAGGCAGCATTCGTGTTCAGCCATGGACTCTACACTAGACCACAACAAATGAAACATTGTACAGCATGCTAATGCGAAGACTTGTACTTTTCTGCTGTGGAAACAAAAAAGTCTTCCTGCCTTTCACCTCTACTAATGATCAAACTAAAGAAACCTCACCTCCCACACATGTGCAGTGGGACCCGAAGAGGAAAGCCGTAGTACAATGCGGTTGATTCTAAATGCCTTGAGAAGGCCTGTTGAGGAGAGTTTGTAATGCTCGAGATAAGTGAAATTGGATTCGCCTGGCTCACTTCCGGTCAGGGTACTTGTTGCATCCTGTGTGTGTAGGGGATGTGGGCATCTCTTGTGTCTCAAAAGAAACAACTTTGTCATGTTTGCCAAAGACTCGGGCGCAACATTCAAGATAATGACTGACTTCTTCCAATCTGCGCTTCAGAATAAAGACAAACACCATAAATGATCTAGTTATCAAACACACGTTTACAGCATTGCAATGTCATGTGTGAGCCCCTGAAAGTTCAAGCTCTGCCAGATGGATAAATAAACAAAAGAAATCACAGCTGGTGGAGGGCAATTACTTTTTGTGGAAACGCAAAACATCTGCCCAATCAAAATATGTGCTCCTGGCTTCTAGCATGTGGGTGGAGTCAGAGCTCCTCTCTTGTGGTACTCACATTGTCTGGTGACTGCTGCGCTGCCAAGCCAGACCAAAGAATGCGTGTGGCAAGATGCAGGGGCATATGATCTGTGACAACAAAAATTTTAAAAGCCTTTCCTGTAGTCTGGAACGGGCAATATAAATCTACAGTTTGATGTTAGTGCAGCTTGCATTGCCAATCTGGCGCCTCCTTCAATTACATTCTTCATTCTGGAATGTCAGCAGTCCTGCATCTTGTGATATGATGCTGCTAGTCCTGTAATTACTGTGAAAGCGAGAAACATCTCATGTGTTTCAAAATCATATGCTTTATTAGGAGCGCTCATTTCCAAGAGGCAGCATCATACGACATTGCAATGCTCCAGACCTAGATTCAAACACTGTGTTTGACACAACACACACAACCTTGTAGTATGGTGCAAATATGTGTATTTTGGCACATGGCAGTCAAAAGTAAACCAGTAATATGGGAGAGAAAAACAGCTCCATAGTTTATCCCTATCTTAGGGGCATATTTACAAAGCCAAAAAAGCGGAGATAAAACCAGCGCCCTATTTACAAGAGGGTGCTAACATGCATAATCGCATGTTAGCACCCTTTTTCCCAACGCCTCCCTTTGCATCTCCAATGAGATGCAAAGTGGGCGTTACTGGGTGTATGCTGGATGGACTACCTTGCAAATATCGCTGATATTTACATCGCGATATTTACAAGGCAGCCCACATGATTTTAGCAGACGTTAGATTTTGGCGAAAACAGCCATTTTCGCCAAAATCTAACATCTGCTAAAATCCTAATTTAGCCATCTCTAACATAGGGGGTGGATTATGCTGATACAACCCTGTAGGTTAACCGGTGATGTTCCCTGCAAAAGGGCGATAACCTCACTATCTCTGGAATTTTTATCTCCCTGGAGAAACGCGTTGTTAATAACGCGCTACCAGGGCGATAAATTCCAGAGATAGCCTGCGACAATATTATTATTGCTAAGCACGGCCAGCGATAATTATCGCTGGTCATTGATAATATGCCCCTTAGTAAGTTCATGCAAGAATGAACTTGGGTTAGTTTCACGTTTGAGGAACCAAAAGACAAAACACAGCAACTTCCATGTGCATCCGAAAGTTAAACAGCGGCGTTGTTCGCTATCCTGTGCAGTGGACACAGGAGCTGAGCCTGAGCACGTCTTCTCGCCCTATAGACTGCGATGTAGTAAAAATGGACATAAACACTGCCAAAGTAGAAAAGAACCACAAGACAGATGGACTGTTTGCTAGAAGTGTGCTGAAAGACAGGATAGGATTTTGATTTCAGGCCGAATAGCTTTAAAGAATGCAGGGAAGAGTTTCAGTAAAATACTATAATATAGTTATGCAATTAACTATGGTGTAAATCAGCTAAAGATAAGGGATAGGTTAGGAGTGATAAATAGCTGTGTTGTAGCTTTCTTTCACTCTTCTATTTTGTTGACTGAGTCGATAGTGAAACTGATTATTCTTGCTTATAGTATTTCAAGAATAATAGCACATATTAAATATTAGTTTGTAGTGAAATGCTGGAGTGTATGTTTGTGTGTGTGTGGGTGTTTTTTGTGTGTTTGCATGTGTGTGTGTGTGTGCTGATTTAGAGGTTCTTGACAGATACAGACATCAACGGCAGAGTGAAGATTCTCTAACATGTCTGTCAGAGAATAAAGACCTACGTTTTGCAAACAGGTCATGCTTCCTTTTTGGGGCTGAGGAAATCTACCGGATGTGACCTCAGTAACCACATGGCAAGTTACAGGTTGTAGCAATTATGCAAGAATGGAGGAAAAAGCAACAAAGTTACCCAGCTAGGCTACTAAATGATGTGGAAGAAGACACATTTAATGGGTTAATACAGCACATTCTGTAACTATTATTTTGCTGCTTTCTCATTTTAACATTTATATTATCTGGGCAAAAACCTCAACTCATTAGTACCAGTTTAACACTAAATACAAAGATCAGCGACTGAAATGTGACCAGTTAGCCTTTGAAAGAGTCGCTGCCCATATGGCACCACATGCGCTCAAAGCATTTTTTTGGATGAGCTCAAAATATTATGCAGCAGATGATGGATTATATGTATGGCAAGTGTGACACACCCACGAAAAATAAGCAGAAAACTAATCAGCCGCAGAATCACATATTTCCAGTGACTTGCCAATACAGTCACCATCAACTATTGGAATACCAGGCTTGGTGCCAAAACAAGTTTGAGAGTATCTGCAGTGAATTAAGTAGTAGATGGAAAAGTTGCTAAAATTGGAGTCAATAAATAATATGTGATGAGTAATAATGTAAAATAAAATCTGTATATGTAAGATAAAATCTGTATAAGAAAAATTGCATTTTAGATGCTGTGATTACCCGATGTGCTTTAATTCGATTTAATATCTAAAATTGCAGAGGCATATAATCATTAATGCATTCTATCAACAACACACTACCAATGTTGTAAGTGTTAAATTATACCATTGCGTCACGTGTTTCCTCGCTGTAAAATATCAGGACCGAATAGGTCCCAAGCAGAAGCCCCCGTCACACTATCATTGGTACTTTTTCAGAGACGTTTTAAGGCATGGGCAAAGTGGGCTGTGGCCCAGTTCTCCAAACTTTCCGGGGACCCCCTGACAATTCTTGATAATTCTTAAACAGATTATTTTAAATACTGTTTTTCTTTCATTTATTTTTCATGTGGTTGATGTCTGAAGGTCTATATAGGCATTTTGCAGAGAAATGTTGTGTTTCTGTTTGATGCAATAACTATAAAAAAAAGTTTCTTTTAGATCAAAACGGGATCTCATGTATGAGAAATAGGAGGGGTTCACAAGAATATTTGTAGGAACCTTAGTGAGATGCTACTGTGTTACAATATTGAAAACACACTATCCCCGAATATTAGATGTAAACACATTTACAATTTGGACGAGGGTGCCTGTACACTCTCAGAGACCTGGCCACTGGGGGCTTGAAGGAGCTGAAATTGGTTCATACATTCAAAGCTGGTCCGAACAGGGGCCCCCAAACTATGTTTGGCCCAGGGTCCCCAAAATCCTTAAGATGTCCCTGTTCTGAGTTTCTTAATATTATTTCCATTTTACATTGTTTCACTCCATCAGACTAGAACAGAAAATAGGCCCGGGCAACAAAATAAAAGCGCCCCCATTAGCGAATTAGGTAGCTAAAAAAGAGGCTTATAGTGCGGCTTGAAACTTGTAAAGACACGTTTTATAGGTGCTTTGCAAGATATGGGGGACTGCACGGTGCTTGCTGCAGCAAATGTTTGTGGAAATATAGGGTACCGCATAAAAAATGTACCATGAGACCACAAAACAGACCCAAAACCTCCAAAACAAAGGGGCATATGTACAAGCCCCTATCACCCCCACTACATCACTTTTACTCTCGTTGTGGTGGCAATAGGGGATGCGCTTTATGTACAAGGCAGCGTTAAGCTATGTTAAGTGGCTTAACGCTGCCTTGTACATAAGGCACCCTTTCATGCTATAGTTAGTGTGAAAGGGGCATGCTATGGGTGTTGTGGTGGGCGTTCCACCGCAACACTCATTGCATTCGACGCTGCCCCTTATGTACAAGGGTGACATACATAAGAGGCAGCGCCAAAATAAAGACCAGTAAAACCCTGGTCTTAAGTTGGCGAAATGATGAGAAATGCATTATTTCTCCTCGTTTTTGCTTTTTCCATGTGTGCTTCCTTGTGCAGCATACATGGAAAAAGCAACATACCATGGTGTGTTTGTGTACAGGAGGGTGTCCTTTCCTGTACATAAACAAAACTTTTAAAATAAGCCATTTTGTCACTTTCATGTGTGCTGCATGAAACAGCACACCTGAAAGTGACAGAATAGCATTTTAGGATTGTGTATGTGCAGAAAGGGACACCTATCTACTCATAAACAATCCTCCCCTGCACGCAGAGACCCTTGCACTCTGGTGCAAGGGTGCCTGTGTTGGCGCAAAATTGTTAAATTTAGCGCCATCGCAGGGGGAAACGCAAGGCTGCACCACATTCTTGTAAATATGGTGCAGCCTTGCGTTTTAGAAGTGGCAGAGCATGTCGTTAAGCCAAGGAGGCTAATGACACGCTCCGCCACTTCCTAGTACATATCCCCAAAGTTCCATACACTGACCTATCAGACCAGCCCCACGGGCACTGCCTTGATTGCCCTATAGGCCATTCTGACCCTGCATAAGGTAGCATGCTAAAGTCATTTTATATACTTACAGGTTACAAATATTCATTCACAGATTTGTAAATATAACATTTTCCCGCAAAGCAAGCACCCTGGTGCTGTAAGAAGGACACAGGAACGAGAAGTTTAGGGAGTAGTAAACAGTTAAGTTTTGAGGTTTTTTTCCTGAATAGGATCTAATTAGAATTATTTATGATGTCCAGAAGATAAGAGAAAGTGCGACCACCTAAGCAGCTGTGATAAGATCGAGCAATGACCAGGAGGTTGGGAGAGGATGGTGCAAATGTTGCGATGGATGGTACCAGATGACCTTGTCTGACAAATGGGAAGGGCCAGTCTTGTGTAAAGGTTTATAAACTAAACCCACTGTTTTTAAAATGGGGTGTTTGGTCACAGGAAGCCTATGGTGCTTCTTAAGCTGACAGGACACTGATGCCACAAAGGGGAAGGAAAAGAATGACACTGCAGCTAAGTTTTGGGAAGTTTGTAGATGTTGAGTTAGACAGGCCTGACATCTTGTATATAGGGAATTCCCATTATCTAATTTTGAAGTGCCTAAGGCCTATACCTCTGTCCTGCAAATGTTCCACGCAAGAAATTCAAATATATTTCTTAACAGATTTACGAGAGAACAGGAGATAGCAACTACCATATTAGTTTAGGAGGAGAAGGACATCTCCTGATCAAACAGGATCCAAGGGTTCTGGACGCTGAAAAAGGTAAGGGTGGAGTGCCTAATTCAGAGGGCCACCAGGCAGATGACTAAGGAGAAAGCCAATTGCCGAATAGAATAGCCTTAGGTTTTTTTGCTATTTAGAGACAGTTAGGTGCCATCCAGTAACAGAAAATATGCAACATCTGAAAGCAGCTTGGGAACCTGAGGGTCAGATGACTGAGATTTTCAAGATGTTTATCTTCAGCATATGAAAGCAAGTCAACGCCAAAAGGATGAATTTAAGAAGCTAGTGTATAAATACAGACATTGAACCACGTGGGGCTCAATGAAGGGAAATGGGAGACCCCAAAGGTTACTGGAGTGGCTGCAGAATGGAATAGTGCTAATGAGACTGTTTGTATTCTGTCACTAAGAAATGATGCTCACCATTTGAGTGCTTTCAGGCAGGTGCCCCACTCATGGAGCCTAGCAACACATGTGGTGAGGATATGATGTCAAAAGCGTCCGACATGTTCAGAAGGACCAGCGCCTCCTCCATCCAATATTCGTCTAAGCTTATCAGATGCTGCAAGTAAGGCAATCTCAGTATTGAGACCTGGATGGAATCCTCACTGAGAGTAGTCCAAGAAATCATGAGATTCAAACTAATAAAAGAGAAGTTTATTGATATATTTTCCCAGACATTTTAAGAGATAGGAAAGTAGGAAGAATTGGGGATAATTACTAAGAAGAGAGTAATTGGCAAAAGGTTTCTTTAGCAAGGAGACAACAGTGCCGTGTTTCCAGATGTTTCCAGATGAGGACATTAGCAGCCTCAAGCAATGAGTAGTTGTAGAGCCTAATAAAGGAAGAGCCAATGACATCAACAGCTGGGTTGACAATATGAAGAGGGACATCGTACCTGGGAGAAACTGACTTGACAGAGGACAGAGGAGAGAAGTGAGTATAAGAAATAGCACCAATAGGGAGAAATTCAGAAAAAGAGGAGCCTGGGTTAACATCTTGGAAGTATCAGCCAACCACATTACTGCTGCAGGTCCCAGCCCAGGACCCAAGAGCAAGATCGCGGAGTGAGATAAGGCACACAAGCTGCACCTGCGTAGATGACAGAAGGACCCCGTAGGAAAAACCGACACAAAGCATGGAAGAAGTCCAACCTCACTGGCAGGGCCGGCTTTAGTGCTGGTGGCGCCCTGTGCGACAATGTTAGTTGGCGCCCCCTCAATGACAACCTCCACCACGGATTCTCTCACTAGCACCCTTTAATAGTGACCAAGTCACCATAACCACAGTCTCTCAGATGCATTGAATTAGTTATATAGCGCCACTCATACCAGTGTAGGGTGTCCGAGCACTTTGCATCACACACACATTACACAGAGACAATCAATCATACGTGTGTAAATCAGTGTATAGGAAATGTTACATAAGCCAAAGGACTGAAAGTGTAGGAGTCACATGTCAACCATGCCGGTAGGCAGTATAGTTTAAGAGTGCTTGGTGTGGAGAAGCACAAACTCAGAGTCGAAAAAGTAACAGCATAGATGGGAGTTTTCTTTAAAAATAAGAATCGATTTCTAGCCAAATTAACCATTTTTTGCAACATTAATCAATGTTCTAATGTATACTTTGCAGTGTGTATGCAGTTCAAGGATGAAAGTTAATAGCTCACTATTCTATATTAGGACTTTAAGTTATAAAATGCAAGTAACAAAAGGATGCCTCTTTTGAAAGCAGTAACCTGCTGATCTGTTTACATCATACGCACTCTGTAATCTACTTGGTACACGTTCTTTGCAGCAGGCATATTAACCCTCTGCACTAACTTCACCTAAGTCAAAACCTCAACTTTACAAAACCGTGATCTCTCTCCAGGAAGATAATTAATCACACGAGTTTTCTTGACATTTATGTGAGGCCTGGTATTTGCCAGCGGAAACAAATGCTGCAGCAGGTGCTTCAAAAGCATAATAAACTTTCAAACACGGCGCCCCCAGGAAGCCAGCACCCGGTGCGGTGGCACCGGTCGCACCGCCCTAAAGCCGGCCCTGCTCACTGGGCGCAATAATATCTATTAAATAATTCGAGCCCAAATCTACGCAGAAACAACATTACAGAGACTGCTGCAGGGCGGTGGGGCGGGGTTAGTAAACTCCGGCATAGGGTCGAACGGAGGTAAGTAAATGAATAAATAAATAAAACGAATTACATTGCGCGCGCTGCATTGCCATTTGACGTTGCAGCGTGAGCAATGTAATTCGTTTTTATTTATTTAATTATTTACTTACGTCCATTCGGCCGTATGCCAGAGTTTACTACCCCACCCCCCGCCCCGCAGCACTCCCTCGAGGAGCCGCTACTGACTAGCACAATCCAACATGCAAATGACACCTGATTTGGTCCGGTTAACCAAAATTCAACTTTAACAGGAAACACCGGCTTACCGGAGCCAATGGCAGCTAAAGCTGAAGAAGAGGTGCTTCCTGTGCATGTAATCAGCCGTAAGAACAAGCAGCAACAAACGTAGGGGGGTCTTACCCAACAGACCACATTCCAAAGAAGCAAGAGCCTCTGTGGGGACCAAAACTAATGTGCCTGATCCGTCATGCTGTAACACTGAAGACTCATCTTTGCTTACTTGCAAACTATATAACGGCATCTAAAGCTCCACTCAAACTACAGCAGTGCATCAAGATCACACCAAACAAAAATTGATACCCATCAAGGTAAGGGCCCCACGAGCTTCTGGCTAGTCACTCTCCGGCTCCTGGACTGGAGCATCAATTGGTCCAAAAAGGCCAGAACAGCACCACTGACTCTCAGGCTTTGTATTTACATACAAACAGCAATCAGGTAACCCTAATGTAACCAGATTACCAATCGAGAAGTCACTTTGACTTACTGAAACATGGAAATATCCTCTGCCTTCTGAGTCAAATTCCAGAGACAAGAATGATGTTTTTCAATGGCATTGCCTTTGCGAGGTTCGTGGTTCCCACCCCAGGATATTCTAACGAAACAATCAAGGTCTCGTTGACATCCACCTTTGCAGCAAAAAGGTATTCACAGCAGCAGAAATTCTCAAAAGTTGGGGATACGAGTTCTCCCTTATAGTGAATCAGCCTACTCACAATTTTTAGCCATGGGTGCAAGAAACACAAATATAATTGCCACCCCAAAAAAACACATCCTCAAGTCTAAGAAACGCCCTGAGCAAATCTCCAAAGTTACTCAGCATACGCGGTCCACCACTTGATCAGAAAGTGAAAAGATCTCCATCAAAGGATAATGATTGGAGCTGGATTTCCAGAGCCCTGAACATACCCAAATCGGAAGTATGAACTGGACCCACTGCTGAATATTTAATAAGGCTAGCAGGGAAACTCAGGGGGGCATATTATCAAGCTCAATTTCGCCGCTTTACGGATGTTTTCGTCCGAAAAGCGGCGATTGAAATATCGCACCATTATCAAGGACACACTAACGCGTATTTCCTTGGGTTAGCAGCCGTCTTATCTGCACTTTGCATGTCAGCGATATATCGCTAATGACATGCAAAGTGGGCGTTCCTGACTTACACTCCATAAAAACAGTCGCAACCACAACTTCCCTCTATTATCAATGCCCGCGAAGCCATAAGAAAAGTCGCACTAACCTCGCTTATCTCTGGAATTTAACACCTGTAAAAAACTTGACAACCATCTTTTCAATGGGGGGTGGATTGTTAGGTGAAGTACACACTTGTCTATTAGCAAGCTTTTCTTTAGCGCAGTTAATTTAGCACTGGAATTCTCACGTTATTGCTGCATTTACACGCTATCGCTGGATTCCCCAACGCCTTTTTGATTTGCATTGATAATACCGCGCCTACACGGCGAGGAAATCCAGCGATAGCTGACGATAAAATAAACAGCGCTAAGCGCGCTTTGCGATAATCATCGCATATCGTTGATAATATGCCCCAAGATCTGCGCATGGAACATCAATGATCTGTTAGATGAACTCGCTGATAGAGAGACTTTAGACGTTCTGGTTTCCTTTCAGAGCATCCTACTACAAGAAACCTGGGTATAGACGATGCCCATGATCCCAGGCTACATCAACTTCTCGACACTTGCAACAGAAGAAGCTATTTGTGGCCGACATTGCGGCAGATTGGTGATTTACATCCTGGCCACCTTGAAAGGTGATCATAGATTGAAACTGACAGCATGGAATAGCCTACAAATTGTTCAATGAACTCTAGACAAGGCTCAAGGATGTTTAATATGGTTCTTATGAATATGTACATACCTTCAAAAATCCAACCCAAAGAAATAGCAATTGATCACATGAAAAAGTAAACCTGTGACCTCCAAGATGGTCCCCTGCCAAGTGAAATAATACTCTCAGGGAACTTCCATATGAATCTACTTGGGTCCCCACAAGACGATGAGTTTTTAACCTCTTAAAATGCATATTGGTCAATTCCAGCACAAACTCAAAAGCTTTCTCCCAAATACAGCAAAAAATGCGGAGAGCTCATAATGGAGCTAGAGTTCCTCAATCTAAAAGCGATCAATGGTTATTTCCCAACTGATCAGCCTCCTACCTCTACATTTCATAACCACAAAACTAGTTCTTTAATAGACTTTAGTGTGGTCTCAGCCCCCCTTCTACATCTTGACATCAGTTTTTCCACAATACCCAGGGGAGAAAGTGACCACCTACTGCCGGAATTGTACCTTGCCATCATCACTGATAACCACCAACCAGACAAAGTAATACACCGTATTATTCATATGATAAGCTACAAAAGACTGAAATTGACATCTCTCACAATTCAGGGCCTCTCCGAACCAGCAAAAAAGTTATTTCCTGGCTTATTTGCCTGAGAGGAAGGACACCCACAGCATCTGGGACCAATTTATGATACAATCATTGTCCAATACACCGCCTCAGGTTGTAGCGCTAGTAACCGACACAGAGCAACAAGGTACAAACGCTTAGAGGAAACTAGAAGGATTAAAGAGTTCTGCAAATCAAGCCATCCGGGCTTATCAAAGGTTTTCAAGTGACCATTCCTTGTAAGTCAAAATGATAAAAGCATGTCCGCCTTCAGGAAATGCAGGTGGGAATTGAAGAGTGAAACTAACAACAAACTTTGTACAAAACTTCTACATGATTTAAAAAACAACAAACATTATACATTTGGGAAAAAAGTGAACAACTTAGAAAATCCCTCAAAAACTAAAACAATAGTCAACATACAAAAGAGCACTGGTTTGAGTATCTCTCAAAGCATTTCAGCCAATCTGAGAGTACGCTGCACCTATGCAAGACTACAGCTTATTAGTCCATGGCTTCACAAGAGTTTCAAAAGTTCCCTATTGTAACACAGGCTTTCAGTCCTCAGAAATTCCGGGCCACATAAACTAAATGGCAAATAATGAGAAGTGGCCGTCAAAGTGCCTGGCCCAAATGGCTTTCTCTCTGCCATTTTCAAAGATGACAAATATTTCTGGGCAGACAACTTAGAGCCAATCTTTGAGAGTATTACCACTCTTAACCTCATCCCCTCTCCATTGAAAGGTCCAACTATTTCTCCGATTTATAAGTGTGGCAATGACTCCAACCCCACAAATGACTGAGTCACTCTTGGACGTGGAGTCAAAATGTTTCACTGGCTTTCTTCTCAAGGAGCTTTCGGCCTGGGCTGTCGAAAGGTGTTTGATCCCCTTTAACCAAACAAGGTTGGCAAAAGGCATGGGAACTGTATCAAACTTGCTGACTCTATCACTATTGCTCGATCAACACAAGAAAGACCATCAGCCCCTTACCTCTGTTTTATAGATTATAAATCATACGCCTTGCCTCGCATCGATAATGAGAGGCAAAGGAGGCGTGGCTGTGAAAACCACGTGGGATAATATAGCGAAGGCAGCTTCGCGATATTATCAAGGAGGGTTAGTGATATATAAAATCGCGTTAAGTATGCCTTAACACAGGAATTTTACGTCTGTTAAATTCCTGACTAAGGCATACCTAACATGGGGGGTGGATTGTGTGGCTAAGACCACAGGCCCTATCATCTAGGATATCGCCGTTTTCCACCATGGAAAACTGTGCTATCCCAGCTATCTCTGGAATTGTTATCGCCTCTGTGATGCGGGTTGTTGATAACGCGCTAACTGGGCGATAAATTCCAGAGATAGCTGGCGATAAATATCCAAGCGCTAAGCGCGCTTTGCGATATTTAACACCAGCCCTTGAAAATATGCCCCGTCTTCATTCTCCTACATCTCTGCCAAAGACTAGAATGACCTCCCGCTACACCTCCGAATGGCACCCTCCCTGGCAGTCTTCAGAAACAACTTAAGACCTGGCTTTTCGATGCAGACGCAGCAACCTAGGTACTCAGATACCCCTAAGGGTGCTACTGCTGCACTTTAGAAATGCTTGACTGATTGATTGATTAATTGTGTTAAACGAAAATATCATGAGAAATATGTCAGTAGAGTTGAAAACATCCCACAGAAATGGTAAAATGCTGGTTACAGGCTTCTCAAAACAATTGCTCAGGGGGTTGAGTTTTTGCTGCTTTGACCTGTGTGTAACCTACATGTAGATGGCTACAAATGCAGTAAAATAACTTTGCTGGATAATGCACCTGCTGCAAAAACGTGATTGCATAAGGTCAAAATTATTATGGATTTATATTAACATGAATGTAACCCCAGCAAACTTGATGACATTGTGCTCCTGTGCTCCACAGAGTTTTCAATTATCCCATTAAAAATAAACAAGTGAAAACGTTTTCACTTGTGGAAGAATAGCTGTGAAGCACTGTTTTGAATGTGAAAACCTGCAAGAGAGCCATCAGCTCTTAACCCATCGTAATTAGCACCTTTTGTATTCCACTGTCCTGCGAAGACTATGGTGAACCCCGATCTTTTATGGTATTGGATATGTCCCTGACACATTGAGACATGATGCTTCACATGCATAAAAGCCTATTGCATTCAAAAATTATTTCACATCCTTCCCACCAGTAGAGAAAAATTAACACTTGTGTTTTTTTTTTATGGCCACTCAGAGGCTCACTGAGACACAATGCCTGATGTGACGGTGATCATGCCTATCCTCTGTAAGGTTGGAACGCATATTATAAAATATGGAAAGTTTGTGTGCATGAAAGCCATCAAGACCCCATGCATCCTAATTAAAGCACGTGCATGTATATTTACTCTTGAATAAATGTGGAAAATACCAATCGCAGCTTCTTCTTTCCCCAACATAAAAAAATAAATGTGAATCAATACCGATAAAATGAAACAAATTAAATGTGGATAAATACAGATGGAAATGTTAATAAGAAAATATCGTAAAACTGTGAGCCCAAATTATGAAGCAGCCTTCGATCGAGTAGACAGGGGCAAGCTTTGGAATAAACTAGGCCTGGGCTAAAATTCCGTTCCGCTCGCGGAAATTGCGATGATTTGACATTTTCGCGTTCTGCGGAGAGCGCGAAAATGTCAAAATTTCCGCAATCCGCATTTTACCAGAAATTTTTTGCTTGCTCGCGCTGTAAAATAATACATTCTCGCGTGCGCGCGATCGCCTTACCTGAATCCCCGCGTTCGCTGACAAGTTTTCCCGATCCGGTCGCGTTCTCCACGAGATGTTGGATTGTTGGTAGCCATTTGCGCTGTCTTGCGATAGTTCGAGCCCGCAGTAACGTAATTCATCGCGCAATCACGTCTTTCTTCTCGCGATCATGCACCGCGAAACAAGTGAAATCAAGATGGCCGTGTCCGTGAGCAACCGCATGGGTAAGTTGGCGAGCCGCGACCACGCAGAAAATACCGCGAACGGGCGGGAAAAACATTCTGCATCTTCGCGATATTTCCGCGTGTTTGCGGAGATTTTTTCCATTTTTGTGATAATTTGAGAAAGTGAATTTTGCAAATTCCGCCCACCCCTAGAATAAACTCGCCTGCTGGGTTATAACTCACCCTCTGCTGCAAGCCTTGATCCTTTTCCATACCGACAGCTGGGTTAGAATGAGGCTCATCTCACCACAAAAATTGAGACCCACAAAGGCTTAAGACAAGGGTGTCTATTAATCCCCACACTCTAATATTCGTTCTGGTGGATCTCACGTCCAGCCTTGAACTGGTAAACTCACATGCGCCAGAACTGGGAAACATCCTGCTGGCAAGTTTAATGTACACGGACAGCCTAGTCTTGCTCAGCTGCACAAAAGTCGGCCTTCAGAGACTTTTGAATGCCTCTGCTTCATATACCACTATGTGCTCAATGGGAATCAATCTGAAGCAGACAAAAATCATGATTATAGGTAAAACCTTCCCTTTGCTCTCATCAGGGTTATCTGCGAGATGGGAAAATTGAGGTGGTTTCAGAATGCAAACACCTGGGCATGCTATTTGCTAGACAAGGCTCTTTCATACAATATATGGAGCTCATGCAGCTGAAAGCTAATTCCCTCATTGCAGCCTACCAACACCTAAAAACTGCAATGACAACATCAGCATATACACCGCTATTAAAGGTAATACAGACCAAATTAGAACCAACTATAGCTTATGGCAGCGAAGCATTGAGAAAGAGAGATGCTTCTGCCCTGCATAAACTCATCATCAGGCTCTTCAAGTTTTGATTTTTTTGTTTTTTTTACTATCGCGCCGCTCGTCTCCAGCTCAACTATGATTAGAATTATGGGGCATATCAACAACAACCGGCGATAATTATCGCTGAGCGCACTTAGCGCTCGGATAATTTTTATCGCTGAGATAGCGTGCTATTAGCAACGCTTATCTCATCAGCGATAAAAATCCTAGCGCTAACTGGCTAACGTGAGATTATCGCTGGAAACCCAGCGATAATCTCACGTTAGCTAGTTGATAGGGACTCACAAACTTAGCCATGATATCCACCTTCCATAGGATATCATGGCTAAGTCAGTCCTGGAGCAAGTGTTAGGAAAGTAGTGATAATAGGTGTTATCGCTACTTTTCCTGATGCTATGCTTCATAGCGTGGGGCTTGATGATAGGAGAAATGTCGCTTAGCGAATTTCTCCTATCATGTCAGGTCAGAAACGCCAACTTTGCATCTCATTAGAGATGCAAAGCTGGGCGTTAGAAATCCCCACGCTAAAGCAAGGTTTCACGCGTTAGCGTGACCTTGCTAATATAGCGATAAAATTATCGTCGCTTTTCGGCCGAAAACTGCCGCCAAAGCGGCGATAATTTTTTGTCGCCCTGTTGTAAATATGCCCCCTGATCTCTTTAAACAAACTCTGGCAAGGCAAGGATCATTCATTAAACTATGTTGCAAACCAAAGAATGCTGACCATGGAACGCTGAATTATCACCTTTGGGAAGAAACTACTCCCTGGCTAGGAGCTATCTTCTTTCTTCCTTTACATCTCTTGCCTTAAAGCAAGATTGGAACACAATAAACAGCTACTCCCAGGTCATGGCTCCTGCAAATAGACAAATTAAGTGAACCTCCTTATTAGATGACACTGGTGGCTCACAATAGCATCCTATGGCAAGCTAGCACCTCAACCATATTTGAGAGCAGGTATCAAAGTCCAGACCAAAAGATACTTTCTGAAATATCGACTGGGCTGTTTATCATCACTTTGAGATTTTCCACCCTGGAAATGCTCTGTCAGTTCAGAGAGTTTCCAGCTTTGAGGACAATCCCCATAAACCACTGTACATCAAACCTGCATATGTGAATCAACTTTGGCGGTCCGGAAACCAATATTAAAACGAGCATTTAATGCTAGGCAGGGCATCATAGCCTGTTTCAATCCCTGAGACATTCAACTAAATTGCAGACGGGTGAAATACCTGACAAGACTCGAACTGAAAACTAACCATCTAACAGACAGTAATGCATCCAAGCTGAATCTGGTATCCTGACCCCCTTTGCACAAGACTTTGCTTGCGCTGCCACTTTATTGCGCACTCTAGCACAGTAAAGCACTGACACATTATGCACTTTAAGTGGATTAATCACCCCCGAATGGTCGAGAGGGCAGATGACTCATTGTCTATCCCACCCCCCTTTGCACAAGACTTTGCTTGCGCTGTCACTTTATTGCGCACTCTAGCACAGTCAAGCACTGGCACATTATGCACTTTAAGTGGATTAACCACCTCCGAATGGTCGAGAGGGCAGCTGCCTCATGGTCTCTCCTGATGCCTTTGCACAAGGCTTTGCTTGCGCTGTCACTTTATTGCGCACTCTAGCACAGTCAAGCACTGGCACATTATGCACTTTAAGTGGATTAACCACCTCCGAATGGTCGAGAGGGCAGCTGACTCATGGTCTCTCCTGATGCCTTTGCACAAGACTTTGCTTGCGCTGCCAGTTCATTGCGCACTCTAGCACAGTCAAGCACTGGCACATTATGCACTTTAAGTGGATTAACCACCTCCGAATGGTCGAGAGGGCAGCTGACTCATGGTCTCTCCTGATGCCTTTGCACAAGACTTTGCTTGCGCTGCCAGTTCATTGCGCACTCTAGCACAGTCAAGCACTGGCACATAATGCACTTTAAGTGGATTAACCGCCTCCAAATGGTCGAGAGGGCAGCTGACTCATGGTCTCTCCTGATGCCTTTGCACAAGACTTTGCTTGCGCTGCCAATTTATTACGCACTCTAGCACAGTCAAGCACTGGCACATTATGCACTTTAAGTGGATTAACCACCTCCGAATGGTCGAGAGGGCAGCTGACTCATGGTCTATCCTGATGCCTTTGCACAAGACTTTGCTTGCGCTGCCAGTTCATTGCGCACTCTAGCACAGTCAAGCACTGGCACATAATGCACTTTAAGTGGATTAACCACCTCCGAATGGTCGAGAGGGCAGCTGACTCATGGTCTCTCCTGATGCCTTTGCACAAGACTTTGCTTGCGCTGCCAATTTATTACGCACTCTAGCACAGTCAAGCACTGGCACATTATGCACTTTAAGTGGATTAACCACCTCCGAATGGTCGAGAGGGCAGCTGACTCATGGTCTATCCTGATGCCTTTGCACAATACTTTGCTTGCGCTGCCAGTTCATTGCGCACTCTAGCACAGTCAAGCACTGGCACATTATGCACTTTAAGTGGATTAACCACCTCCGAATGGTCGAGAGGGCAGCTGACTCATGGTCTCTCCTGATGCCTTTGCACAAGACTTTGCTTGCGCTGCCAATTTATTATGCACTCTAGCACAGTCAAGCACTGGCACATTATGCACTTTAAGTGGATTAACCACCTCCGAATGGTCGAGAGGGCAGCTGACTCATGGTCTATCCTGATGCCTTTGCACAGACTTTGCTTGCGCTGCCAGTTCATTGTGCACTCTAGCACAGTCAAGCACTGGCACATAATGCACTTTAAGTGGATTAACCGCCTCCAAATGGTCGAGAGGGCAGCTGACTCATGGTCTCTCCTGATGCCTTTGCACAAGACTTTGCTTGCGCTGCCAATTTATTACGCACTCTAGCACAGTCAAGCACTGGCACATTATGCACTTTAAGTGGATTAACCACCTCCGAATGGTCGAGAGGGCAGCTGACTCATGGTCTATCCTGATGCCTTTGCACAAGACTTTGCTTGCGCTGCCAGTTCATTGCGCACTCTAGCACAGTCAAGCACTGGCACATTATGCACTTTAAGTGGATTAACCACCTCCGAATGGTCGAGAGGGCAGCTGACTCATGGTCTCTCCTGATGCCTTTGCACAAGACTTTGCTTGCGCTGCCAATTTATTACGCACTCTAGCACAGTCAAGCACTGGCACATTATGCACTTTAAGTGGATTAACCACCTCCGAATGGTCGAGAGGGCAGCTGACTCATGGTCTATCCTGATGCCTTTGCACAGACTTTGCTTGCGCTGCCAGTTCATTGTGCACTCTAGCACAGTCAAGCACTGACACATTATGCACTTTAAGTGGATTAACCACCTCCGAATGGTCGAGAGGGCAGCTGTCCCATGGTCCATTAGCCCGCCGAAATACTAGCCAGGCCTGGAGCTTCATGGTGATATGTTTTGTTCTGAATTTGTAGTAATCAGTCTTTCTGTATTTTATAGATTGTATGCACAGGGAAATGTACACTTGAGTCATCCATAATCATATTCAACTTTATGTAGCAATCTAATGTTTAATGGATGTATTATTTTTAGTTCAAATATTTTAATTAACTAACCACTCAAATAAATAAACGTGTAATTAATATGACCTTTTATCTGAAGTTTTCCACTTCCCAGGTGACAGGTCTGCACTATATAAATACCACAATAATATAGGCATGATAAAAAAAGATTATTTTTGTTTACGGAACATGAATTTTGAATTAACATGAGGAGGGATTCTGCCACTATATTTGTACCTGCGTGGTTGGGATCAAAAGGCAAGTTTGAAGTTGGCTTTGATAAGTACATGAGCAATACCTCTATTTCTGTTAGTGCTCAACGTTATTCTGTATCTGTAGGAGGATGGGATCAATGGACGCTTGGTAGATCTTGCCCAATTTGGAGAGTAATGTCTAGACTGTTGCAAAGTATAAAATATTGTTCTCTTTGTTACCAGAGGAGAGGAAATACATTAGTGTGTGCATTACTGATGGCTTCCAATTTTGTTCAGATAGTAGAAGTGAGCATAACTCGCATAATTCTGTTTAACGTGATTACAAGGAATTACCAAAGAATTCTGCTGTAATTATGCGAGCAGAGTAATTCTGCATTTAGGGCTATTTCTTAGCGCAGAGATGCCCTTTCAAATTCAAAATGTATGCAAGGTATCATTTTGTGCTAAGAAATAGCGCTAAATGTGCATTTCGGGTAAGTTTTTCCCCAAACTTACTACAGCCTTTTAGCGCTATTTTCTTAGCGCAATATGCACACTTGTGTCCAGAATGGATGCAAGGAAACATTATGCACTAAGAAGCAGAGCAAAATACAGCCGAACATGAAAAGCTAGCTTTAATATGCTCTAGCGGTAGGATTTTCCCCACCAAATTACTGTTAATTACGTGAGCAGGAGTAATTGCATAATTATCAGTAATTCCTTGTCAAAGAATAAAGTGGAATTACTCCAATCACTCCAATAACTCCATCATAATCGTTGTTCTGCCTTGGCCTAGTAAATAGTTGCTTAGGAATATTCTTGGGTCGTGGTTACATATAAAATCAAAATGGCGCTGCCATGGGTGTGCAGCTTCAGAGTAAACAGTCGCTAGTGGAACACTGGTGTGATGCATTGTGGTAGGCTACAGAATAACACAGCAAGCATCATACTTCTTTTCAGCCCTCTCGAAGGACATAGTGTTGGAGACTTTAGGAAATAGCGTTAGAGATGAAGACACACATGTTTGTGCACATTCAGAGAAGCACTATGGGGCATATCAACAAGGGCTTTATCTCAGCTTTTTTGGCTTTAAAAGCCAAAGAAGCGGAGATAAAATATCACCCTATCAACAACAGGGTGCTAACATGCAAAATCGCATGTTAGAACCCTTATTCACTACGCGTCCTTTTGCATCTCTAATGAGATGCAAAGTGGGCGTTCCAGAGCAAAATAATAGGAGAACATTTCTCCTATTATCAAGCTTCACGCTAACCCTGTTAGAGACAAAAAAAGCAGCGCTAACCACAGTTAACGCTGCTAATTTTCAGACTTAGCCATGTAATCCAATGGGAGGTGGATTACATGGCTAAGTCCACCATGGGCTATCAACAAGGATATCCCTAATCTTGTAGTTTTATCGCTGCATTACCAGCGATAACCTCCCAAAATGCCGCTATCGCTGGATTTTTTATCGCCTAGGCGGTTAGCGTTGCTAATAATAACGCGATAACCAGGCGATATTATCCAGCGATAGCGGCGTTAAAAAATTAACGCTAAGCGCCCTTAGCGTTAATTTACCCTGTTTCTTGTTAATATGCCCCTATGATTTTGTTACAGGGCAGCAGCTGAGACTGACCTGTGTGGTCAAACAGTGCTGATGGGGTGAACATCTCTTGTCAGGCGTTTTGTGTACACAAAGGGACAGATTGATCAAGAATTGGAGCCACTGCAAAGTTACATGAAGTGACACAGGGTCTTGAAAGGCTAGTTACTTTTCAGTGCAAAACTTTATTTGCACTGGAAAAGTGCCCGTTTTTAGTGCAAAAAGTGCTTAGCACAGTTTTTCACCAGTTTGTGTCGAGGTGTTTTACATGGGTGGTAGTTGGAAGTTCTAGTACAAGCACCCATGTTTTTGATGCAAACCCTGCCAACTAAAATTGTCACACTGACCTGTGCATCACAAAAACATCCCCTTGAGGCAGGAGCAGAGATGGAGAAAATAATTATTTCTCCAAATTGCTCACCCATTGCCTATATGCTGCACTGTACATCACACATCCAATGTTTGAAACGTTGTAATGTTAGTCTAGTCATAGTGTTTGTACTAGAATGTTGTACCTTCAGGACAAAACCTATACTACACATTCAGAAAGGTATATGTGTGGCACTAGGCGATTGGTTTATTCACGAGTACAGGCTTAGAGAGCAGCAACAAGAAACATTTAGTAAATATGGCTCTGCGCTGCCCACTCCACCTTGCAGCGCGCATGTCACCGACATTGGTCCCTGTGCTGTGCTGCGCTATATTTTAATAAATCTTCCCAGTCTCATCCGGTACATGACATTGCATCATTTTCAGGTGTATTGGAAAGCCAAAGCATATTTCAAACAGCCTTAAAATGAAAAAAATGTTTAAAAAAGACTTGTGGCAGAAAACTCTAGTGGTGGTAATCACGTGATTGTGGTGGACTTAAGGGGAATTCAGAAATACATTCTTCGCAGAATGCTTTTTTGTAAACACACGAGCACCTGCCATGCTAACCTCGGTAAAATGTAATAGCTGGGAACATACCTAAACCACTGCAGATAAAGAAAGCACTTTCAAAGAAACTAAGGCTAACCAAGAACAGGATGTCTATGTCTGGTTTCACTGCTGTCATTGTGGGTGAAAATCCCCCCTTCTGTCTGTTCATGGGGGAAGGGAGAGTACATCGGTGAGAGAAGAAGCAGCAACCTTTTCTTAGACTCATGTTTTGGGATGGAAAGTCCCTTGCATAGTAATTGAAATGTACTGAGTACCCCTGTTACAATAATATTCGGAACCTTGGCAACAACGTTTTGGTAATGAGCAAACAGGGATGTGTGTGTGATCTGAATATATGACATTACAACGCATGCAATTAGAATATATGCTTTTACAACGCAGTCTTTACATCACAACTACCATTACATTGCATGATTTTACAACGCATGCCAGTACAACGCATTTTTAAAAACTACTATTACAACGCATTCCATTACTACGCATACCAGTACAACACATACCATTACAATGCATAATACTTTTAAGTCAATAGTAGAGTTAGTGTTGGATAGTGTAGGGGTAAACATTACTATTCCCACTCCAGTGACTGCAACAGTAAGGTCAGTTTTGGATAGTGCTGGGGTGAAATTACTATTCCCACTCCAGTGAGTGCAACAGTAGGGAAAGTGCTGGATAGTGTAGGGGTAAAATTTACTATTCCCCTGCACTACAAAACCCATACCCACCCTAATACTAAAAAAATCTCCATTACTTACCTTATAATGCGTTGTAATGGCATGCGTTGTAATAGTATGCATTGTAATGGCATGCATTGTAGTGACATGCGTTGTAATGGTATGCATTGTAATGGCATGCAATGTATAGGCAGTTGCGTTGTAACAGTTGTGTTGTAAAGGTAGGTCGCTGTAATGACTGCGGTGTAATGGATGTTTCCCGTGTGATCTAAGCCTGTCTTACAGATTGTGCTCTTGCTAAGTCTGGGAAGGCCCCACAACTCTACCCTATGGTGATAGAAGGCTTCTGCCTTCACCTGGAGTTAAGCAGCATGACTGTGGTGGCTGCAGCATTCCATTTGTAGAGTAAAAGGGATCAGTAGAGTGGACTGACCTTTTTACCCATGTCACTGGAGTGGTACCTTCCCAGGGCCGGACTGACTACCGGGCGTTTTGGAATGCTGCTGAGCTGGGGGGTGATTTCGTTGATGGAGACCTGCGTATACTGAACGAAATTCGTTTTGCTTTAATTATTTCGAAGTACACGCAGGTCTCCATGAACGAAATCAGCCCCCACCGCAGTGAAATCAGCTCCCTGCTCGGCAGAATTCCAAAACGCCCGGTAGTCAGTCCGGCCCTGTACCTTCCTGCTCACTTACATAAAGATCTTTCATCACATTCTTAACTCTGCCTTGGTCAACATTGGGTTTATGCAAAGTGCATGGCTGCGTGTGCCCGCCAGAAAGTATGTGTGCCTTTGAAGTGGTAGAGTAGATGAGAATCAGCTTACGTGTTTGTGTGTGTGCTCAATAATGTATATGTGCCTGTGAAAAGGCACATTACATGAGAGTCAGCACAAGCAGTTGCATGTGCACACTGGGGTGCATGTGAGCCCATGGAGTACACATAACATGGAAGTCTCTGCGTTCAATTTCGGGACACCCTGGGCTTGCTTGAAGAGCTTGTGGAGGTAGAGGAGCCCCCAAGACAGATTTGTCGATTGTTGCGTTCTGGAGAGCTGGGCGGGATACACATCCTGGAGAAAGTAAGTGCCAGGCTCTTTACTACACTTCAAAAGGTACTTTTGATTCTAAAGAGGGGCTACTGGTCAAAAGGGTCTGGGCATATCTCATGAAAGAAGTATGGTGACAAGGGAATCACAAAGAGTAGGACTGGGGGCCTTTGCAACCCTTTGATGCACATACCACTGAGGCTGTGTAGTGTGTGATCTTCATCCTCGCGCTGGAGTACAGCGCGAGGATGTTTCACGAGGCTGTGCCTCGTTTGAAAGTGTTTCGGTGATCGGACACTGCTCGACGCGTTCCAGGTTCCGACAACGTTAGTTCAGTTGCCTGGAGTAGTGGTGCGCAGCGGGAGCATATGGTCGTGGGTGTTCTTGTAACGGAATAAATCCTTCTTCAATAAACCTCAAGGACTCGGAAACATTTTTATTACATTTGGCTATGAGCAGGTGAAGAACCCACTTCGACACCCACCAACCGAACTGCACTCACCTTGCCACCTCCTATCCAGTTGTGATGCTCTAGTCATTTTGTTGCCTATGTTTGGGGATATCAGTTTTGTAGACACTACGCTGATTAGTTGGCCAACCTACTCCATGTCATTAAGAACACAGCGGCTGATTACGATGGCGGTGAACCCGCCACAGGCAGGCTGGCGGTGGCGGGTTCAACGCCATTGTAAGGCCAATTAACGCCCACCAGATTAGGATAGCGGGCGGTGTGCCTGTCAGGCGGAATGCCCGTCCACCACGGGTCTGACAGAGGCAATCATTGCGATTGCCTGTTGGACCGCGCCGCATCCCCAGAATGGTGGCGGTGCCTAGCAGGCACCGTCCGCCAGATCAGGATGCTGGATCCCCGTCAGCCATTCCATGGTGGTTCAACCGTCATGGAAAGGCTGGCGGGGATGTATTTGGGGGCCTGTTGTGGGCCCCCCTTGTGCAGGGGCAGTTGGTGTGGGTACTTGTGCATCCCTACATTTCCCTGCACCATGTGTCAGGCATCGCAAGGTACCTGCCACATAGTGCAGGGAAATGTAAACAGTGCTTTTTTAACATTACGGCGGTTGCTGCAGCGAGCAGCACTCACAGCATTGTTAAACATGCCGTTTGCAGCCACCGTGGTGAAGGTAGCATCCTCATTTCATTTGCAGGATCACCACCTTATAGGTGGGCGGTCCAATCCCTGGGACGATGGACAATGGACTGAAGTCCGTCCGCCATCGTAATGACCCCCTCAGTTTCCAGTTTGGAGCTTTTCGTGTCAGCCTACTGCATTCTGGGGGTTTTAGACTGACACACCTGACAGTAGTGATGTGTAGGTAAAAAAGGTCAGGCCTGTGTGGTAAGATGATGTAGAGAACGTTGTGGTAGAGATGTTAGAAGGTAGTATGTGTAGAACATAGAATGTTAAAGGGAGATAGGAATGTTCCTAAGATTCTAGCAGTGACCGGTATGTCAATTGCTGACAGGACGTTAGGAGAAAAGGATGTAAATGGCTGTGCTGGATCATGAGCGCTTATAATAAACCTTCATATAGAGTCTGGCTACTTACGTCATATTGGTGATGATTTGAAGTTGTAACCATCGGGTCCACAGGTCCGGCAAGCATCTTGCACTGTCCTGATCCGACTTGAGGTTTAGCTGCACTGAACTTGGTGGAGCTTGCGGTTTATCCTGTGCGCATGCAGCATCGGTGCCTGTGCCATTTGTGTGCACTTTTGCATGGCGAGATCCTGGTGGGCTTTTGTTGTTAACTGTGAGTACAAGCCTTATCAATGCATGTTGATCACCTTGAGCCTTTCATTGCGCATTCCTCCTCAGCTCCTTTGACTTTATAGACGCCTCTACTGTATTCATTATTCATTTTTGCGATGTCATTCGTTTTAGTCATCCTTTGATGCTATGACTTCGCAGGCTTTGCCACATCAGTTTGTCCAACCACCACCCTTTTTACAGAAGCCTGCAAACCACCACTCAAGTGGAAGCAGTGGTTGAAACTATTTCAGAATTACTTGGTTGCTGTGGATGTGTCTAGATACTCTTCAGTAAGGAAATTAGCCTTGCTATGTGGTAGTGTTGGGTACACGGTTTTTGATTATTTGCCAGTAGCGACACTGATACGTACCAAGGCATGCGATAGTGACAGAGAGACTCATCACTACAAAGAAGCAATCTGTCATGCTCCTGTACTCACGGAGCCAAAAAACAAAGACGCGAAGGTCGATTCCTCCCGTTCCGTCGCAACCAGGGCGGAAAGACTACAATTCCCAGAGGCTGGGCCGTTTCCGGGGAAGGACTCAGCGATGTCGGAAGCGTATAAAAACACTTCCGGGGCCTCGGAACGGCGCTTGACAATCCGTTCCGGACCCTGGCTTCAAGCGGATGCTTTCTTTCCCGCAGCAAGAGAGAGGAAGCGAAACATCGGTTTACTACCTGAGAGGACTTCACAAGGGCGGAGGGATTCCTTCGGAGCCTCCGATTTTCAAGTCTCGTCCTGCCGAGGTCATTTGCCATTTCCCCTGAGGACTTCAAAAGAGCGGAGGGATTCCCACTGGAGCCTCCGATTTTCAAGTCTCGTCCTGCCGAGGTCATTCGCCATTTTTCCCTGAGGACTTCAAAAGAGCGGAGGGATTCCCACCGGAGCCTCCGATTTCCTTCGTATTCTGTGAGTTTCAAGCGGCCTTGCATTCCTGGTGGAGACGTGAGTACTGATCACTGCAAGTCCGTATCTTCCTTAGATCCCCAGTTCCTGGTGTGTTCCTCGAGCTTGGAGAGAATCCCCGTATATCTCCGATCTGACTATTGTGTTCATCACAAGCTTCAGAACATCGGTCTGCTTCCTAGACACTGTGGAAGTAGGGGCAAACTATCGTCAGTCACTGTGACAAACAACAGGGACGACATTGCACAGAGGTGTCACTCGAGACGGTGTCGAGGTAAAAAGGTTCGCAGAAGGGATAAGCCTTTCAGGTACGTTTCTGACAAGAGGGAATTAGAGAAGGAATTAGATAGAGTGCTCCCCCTCTCTAATGCGAGTTTTCCTATTATTCTTTCAGGAAGATTGCAACTCCCTCTTAGACAAGACCCTCTGACCCAAGACCCCGAAGACCCTTGTTCTGTTCCTTGTCCCCGGGTGCGTTCCCTCAGAGCTGTAAAACTATTACACTTTGGGGTGAAGGTGTTCGGTGGCGAAGGAATCCTATTCTTCATGACATCGTCCCTGCTGGCTGCTACGCAGAGGTTAGTGGGCTATATCTATTCCTTTGTTGAGCTGCTGACAACCTGACAGATTGTCAAGCCCAAGAAAGACGCCCAGCCCGGACGATGGACACCAATGTTATGTTGTCCTCCCTGTTGGAGAGTCTAACTGCTCTTCAACAGGAGGTACAAACCTCAAGGTTAGAAAATCAAGAAGTACGTAAAGAAGTGAATTCCTTACGAAGGGAAGTCGCTGGATTATCCCGTAGGGGTCCAAGTCCCTACATCAAAGAGGCCACCCTACCACCCCCTTCTCAACCTACCCGATTCCCTTCAGTAGGAGATACACGAGGGGGTGGTTTTTTCACAGCCTCTCCAAGTCCCCCATCAACCTCCGAGACTGCTCCTGCAATCCATGTGATCCAAAAGCTCAGTATCCCCTTAGCGCCACCAGAACGCTTCTATGGAGAACCAAAAAAGTTTGAAACGTTCCTCAATCAATGCCGCCTGCACTTCTTATGTAAACCGTCAGTCTTTCAAGAGGACTCGGCCAAAACCGCCTTCATGATGTCCTACATGGGAGGAAATGCGGCTAGTTGGACCATACCCCTAATGGAACGCAACAACCCCATTTTGTGGATTTTTGTGTGGAGCTGAGGAAACTTTTCGATAGAAAGTCCCATATGATGTCCCTGGATCGCGAACTCCTTACTCTGAGGCAGGGGTCACAAGACCTCTTAACGTACATTACCTCGTTTAACAGGTCAGTGGTTGAAACGGATTGGCCACCGGAGAAACGAACCACCCTTTTTTACCAGGGGTTAAGAGGAGAATTGAAAGACGTTTTGGCACAGGTAGTTCAATTGCCTTCCACGTGCGAAGAACTAATAGATCTAACAGTCCAATTGGATCACCGACTGCTGGAGAGAAAAGGGGATCGGATTCGTGGGGAGATGCGTCCCTTCGTTCCGCGCCCTAGAAACACCATGGAAGAACGCCCCAAAGGAACCGAAGGACCTGAACCGATGCAAATAGGGGGGATCAGAGGTCCCTTAACGACCGAAGAGCGAGAAAAACGGAGAAAATTGAAACTCTGTTTATATTGCGGCAAAGGAGGACACTTTATACGTGAATGCCGAGCACGAGCTCAACTACCCGAACGGAGCAGCTCCCCAAAGACCGTTGCATCCATGGAGAGCCCAGAACCATCGGAAAACTAGCAAACCCGAGCCAGCCAGAGATCTCTGGGTCGGGTCCTTTACATTTACCGATCTCCTCCCTCATAGCAAACACTCTCCAACCTGCAGTAGCACATCTGTATGTAGGTGTTTTCCTGTGGATTATAGGGTCAAAACCAGTGAAGTTAGAAGCCTTAATCGACTCCGGGGCAACAGGAAACTATATGGACCAAACCTACGCAAAACACCTTGGAGTAGCAAGTGAACGAAAGAAGATCCCTGACAACGTGAGAGCTGTGGATGGCTCCGAACTGACATCCGGACCCGTTGTAAGCCATACTCATCGCCTTCTGATGAGACTCGGGAAGGAACATTATGAACGCATCTCTTTTGATCTAATTGATGCCCCCCAGTTTCGGCTCATACTAGGCATGCCGTGGCTTACTCTGCACGACCCCAAGATTAGTTGGGCCGATCGCACGGTCTCTCTGAATTCCCAGTATTGCAAGGTACACTGCACAGAAGAGATTACCGAACCAGAGACCAACTCCGCGTCCCTCGCAGTATTGGTGGCCCACGCATGTAGCCCATCAATCCCAGTGAAACCCAGCCGGCTACCCGAGGCCTACCAGCAGTACCAGTCTCTCTTTAACAAACAGAAGGCCACGCAACTACCTCCACACAGGACCCATGACTGCAGGATTGACTTAATTCCCGGCGCAGACATTCCGTGCAGTCGTGTTTACGCATTGACAGAGCCTGAAACACTATACCTAAAGAAATATTTAGAAGAAAACCTGGCCTCTGGATTCATCACACACTCTTCCTCACCAGCCTCGTCCCCTCTTTTCTTCATTCCGAAGAAAGATTGTGCCGAATTGCGGACTTGCATAGACTACCGAGCATTAAATAGAGTCACAGTAAAAGACCGCTACCCTCTCCCTCTGATCCCGGTTCTCTTGGACCAGCTGAAAGGCGCCAGGGTTTTTACTAAGTTGGATTTGAGGGGTGCATACCATCTCGTCAGAGTTAAGAGCGGAGACGAGTGGAAGACCGCCTTCAGAACCAAATTCGGGCTTTTTGAGTACAGAGTGATGCCGTTTGGGCTCTGTAACGCCCCAGCGGCCCTTCAGTATTTCATGGACGAGGTGTTGAGAGGCCTCCTGGAAGTCTGTTGCGTGGTGTACATAGATGATATCCTCATCTACTCTCCCTGTCTAACGGAACACATCAAGCATGTGACAGCAGTCTTGGAAAGACTGCAACAACATTCCCTATACGCAAAGTTGGAAAAATGTTTGTTCCATGTTCCGGAAGTAGCCTTCCTCGGCTATGTGATTAATGCAGAGGGTTTTCAGATGGATGACACTAATGTGGAGGCGATCACCCGCAGGAAAACTCCGCAGCATGTCAAGGCAGTCCAAAGTTTCTTGGGATTCGCAAATTATTACCTGCGTTTTATTAAAGATTTCTCCAAGGTAATCCAGCCCATAACACAGTTGCTCAGAAAACATGCCCCATTTGTGTGGGGAGAGGAGGCCGAAACTTCATTTCGGGAATTGAAATCCAGATTTACCCAGGCCCCCATCCTACGACATCCAGACTCTTCTCTCCCATTCGTGGTAGAAACGGACGCGTCCCAATACGCCCTAGGAGGGGTATTATCCCAGCGATACCCCCAAACGGGACAGTTACACCCGGTGGCCTACTTCTCTAAAAGACTGACAGCCAATGAACTGAATTATTCTATTTCGGATAAGGAATTACTCGCCATAAAACGGGCTTGTGAAGAATGGCGCCATTATCTCTTGGGGGCACAACACACCATCGAAATATACACTGATCATCGGAATCTGTTGTTCCTTAAGACAGCTAGAGCTCTTACACCCCGCCAGCTTCGATGGACCTTGTTTTTTGCTGATTATGATTTTGTCATCAAATATAGACCTGGCTCCCAAAATGGGAAAGCAGATGCGCTCTCTCGCTTTGAAGACCTTGAGACACAGGGAGACTTGGAAACGCAGGAACCTCCCTTGATACTAGCAGAAGGTACCATAGCGGACTCCACCCTAGCAGTACTATCCTCCCAGAACTTTCTCGAGGAAGTCAAGACGGCCCTGGCAGCTTTGGATGTACGGGTTTGGATCCAGGAGGAACCCGAGCTCAAAGTCATAATTAAAGATTTATGGTACCACTCGCAAGCACTATACGTACCCACGATGAGTCTGCAGAGACAGGTCATGGCCTGGGCCCACGATACAGCGTTAGGAGGACACTTGGGAACCTCCAAAACCATTGCCAGTATAGAACGCTCCTTCTCGTGGCCGACAGTAAAGAAAGATACCAAGGAATACCTTAGTGGGTGTTCGATATGTGCTCAAGGAAAAGCGAGACACCTGAAACCCGTGGGCCTCCTACACCCTTTACCGATCCCTCCCAGACCATGGCACACAGTATCTATGGATTTTATAGTGGAAATGCCCCCCTGCAATGGATACACAGTAGTGCTAGTAGTGGTGGACCATTTAACTAAAATGGGGCATTTCATACCTTTGAAAGGGCTCCCTACCTCCTCCGACTTGGCCTTTGTTTTCCTCCAGCATGTCGTGCGACTCCATGGCATACCCAACGTTCTAATCACAGACAGGGGGTCCCAATTCACCTCTAGGTTTTGGAGAGAGTTATGCAAGGTCATGGACATCGACGCCAGGCTCTCTACCAGTTTCCATCCTCAAACTGATGGAAAAACAGAACGCCTCAATCAGACAGTGGAACAATATCTTCGTTGTTTTTCCCTTCAGAGCGCTACTAGCTGGACTACCCTTCTCTGGACGGCAGAGTTTGCGTACAACAACTCTGATCATTCGACATTGGGATGCTCTCCATTCTTCTGTTTGTACGGGTACCACCCAAACATGCTCACTTTTGATTAGCCTATCCAAACACCGGTCCCTAGCATACAAGAACATCACACACATCTGCGCACCGTGTTACAAGAAGCGAAACAACACCTTAAGAAGGCGCAGGAGGCGCAAAAGAGATTTGCAGATCGCAAAAGAACAAAAGAACCTGAATATCAGGCGGGGGACATGGTCTGGCAGGCTACAAAGAACTTACATTTAAAAGGGGCCAACAAATTCAAACCGAAATACATAGGTCCTTATAACATAGTTGAAGTAATCAACCCTGTAGCCATGAAACTATCCTTACCCCCTTCGTGGAGAATACACCCTGTATTTCATGTATCCTTGCTGCAACCATGCCCTACTCACATTCGATTGCCAGAACGACCCCCCCGATTGCAATCGAAGGACAAGAGGAATACGAGGTGCAAGAAATCCTAGATTCAAGATTGATAAGGGGTAGGATTCAGTACTTGGTAGACTGGAAGGGTTATGGAGTTGAGGATAGAACCTGGGAACCAGTACAGAACCTTAATTGCCCTGATCTCGTAGAGAAATTCCATGAAACTCACCCTGGTAAACCAGGACGACCGCCGAGACGACGTTCCTTAAGAGGGGGTTCTGTCATGCTCCTGTACTCACGGAGCCAAAAAACAAAGACGCGAAGGTCGATTCCTCCCGTTCCGTCGCAACCAGGGCGGAAAGACTACAATTCCCAGAGGCTGGGCCGTTTCCGGGGAAGGACTCAGCGATGTCGGAAGCGTATAAAAACACTTCCGGGGCCTCGGAGCGGCGCTTGACAATCCGTTCCGGACCCTGGCTTCAAGCGGACGCTTTCTTTCCCGCAGCAAGAGAGAGGAAGCGAAACATCGGTTTACTACTTGAGAGGACTTCACAAGGGCGGAGGGATTCCTTTGGAGCCTCCGATTTTCAAGTCTCGTCCTGCCGAGGTCATTCGCCATTTTTCCCTGAGGACTTCAAAAGAGCGGAGGGATTCCCACCGGAGCCTCCGATTTCCTTCGTATTCTGTGAGTTTCAAGCGGCCTTGCATTCCTGGTGGAGACGTGAGTACTGATCACTGCAAGTCCGTATCTTCCTTAGATCCCCAGTTCCTGGTGTGTTCCTCGAGCTTGGAGAGAATCCCCGTATATCTCCGATCTGACTATTGTGTTCATCACAAGCTTCAGAACATCGGTCTGCTTCCTAGACACTGTGGAAGTAGGGGCAAACTATCGTCAGTCACTGTGACAAACAACAGGGACGACATTGCACAGAGGTGTCACTCGAGACGGTGTCGAGGTAAAAAGGTTCGCAGAAGGGATAAGCCTTTCAGGTACGTTTCTGACAAGAGGGAATTAGAGAAGGAATTAGATAAAGTGCTCCCCCTCTCTAATGCGAGTTTTCCTATTATTCTTTCAGGAAGATTGCAACTCCCTCTTAGACCAGACCCTCTGACCCAAGACCCCGAAGACCCTTGTTCTGTTCCTTGTCCCCCGGGTGCGTTCCCTCAGAGCTGTAAAACTATTACACTTTGGGGTGAAGGTGTTCGGTGGCAAAGGAATCCTATTCTTCACGACATCGTCCCTGCTGGCTGCTACGCAGAGGTTAGTGGGCTATATATATTCCTTTGTTGAGCTGCTGACAACCTGACACAATCAAGCATTTATGCAAGCATTGTTGTGAAGAACCCAGTATTTTACTTGAGAGACATACATTTGTAAAACGCTAGCAGAATATACATGAGAATGTGGAAGAGTATATTTCCGCTTTGAGAATACTTGCGGCAACATGTGGATTTGGGTCAAAGATTGAGGTTTTTATTTGTGATCAATTAATTTTTTATTGTTATTTATGTAAGATTCAGGAGAGATTATTGGTGTGTAGAAACCCGACTCTTATGGGTGTTATAGATCTAGCAAAAGTAATTGAACGTTCAATGATTTCCTTCGAATCTTTGAATGATTGGGTTCAGGTGGATCTAGTAAACACTAGAAATGAAGATTTGGAGGAATGTACAGAAGCAATATGTGTGGTTTCTGTACGTGGAAAAGAATAATTTTTGTTGTTGTAAGAAAAAAAGTATTTTATTGCAACAGATGTGGCTCGAAGAACCATATTGGTAACAATCCTAATTTCTCGCAATTGGGAAACGCTGCACGTCCTGCAGGAAAATTGGGCAGATTCAGGCGGTATGCAGAGGTAAAAAGACACCTGTCAAGGTCAACAGCATAGAACTTGTCGGAGAAATAGTTTTAGAAAAGACAAGAAATGTACTTTTGAAAATAGAATGTAATTCTATAACGTATTCTGAAGTTATGAAGGTACCTTTGGTGGAAGCTCCTTTAAAACCGGGTCCATTTCCTTCATGTGCGTGGGATAATGCACATGAAGGCAATGGAACCAGTTGTAAAGGAGCTTCCTTTGTTTTCCAATGTTTGTCAGAAATTAAACAATCAGGACATTCGTCAATCAAACTCTTCACATTAATCTTTAAAGATAGTCACCAATTAAATTGTTTGAATCTTTAACAATTTTTGGAATCTCCCGGGTGTCCTTGATGAGCCAAAGTAATCGGCTCATGTCTCAAATGTTCTGGTGGAATAAAAACCTCTCCACGCTTAACTATACCATTGACAACTGGCAATTCATCTGAGATCTTACAAAATGTTTTCAAATTAGTAGGTAAACACCTTATTTCAGGCCTCCCTTGCATAATGTACTGCCTGACCTTGGACAAATTTGTAGCAGACGGTCGCCTCCACCCACTTCTCTTCCAAAATCTTATCACCATGCTCACAAATCACATCTAAACATGCAAATACACATTCTGTGCCCTCAAGTATTTCACTCTTATCATCACCCAATTACATTTGTGACATGCAATCAACTGTGAAATTATTGCTTCCTGAAAGATTTTTGACCTCAAAATTGTACCCTTGGAGTTTAAATACTAATCTTATCAACCTTGCAGAAGTGTTACTGTATCCTTACCACTTTGGCAAATTTCAGGTTGTCATCCTGATAGGCTTGTACCCCCTGCATTTTACTATATAATTTGTCAATCAGCTTTTGAAAAACGCTTCCTGCTGACACCAACCCAAATGGAAGTCTGCCATACTCAAAGGCTCCAAATGTTGTGATAAATATTTTGGACTTCTCAGGTCCATTTACACTTTTGCCTTCTAACATGAGATACCTCATTGTTTAATAGACTATCATTCAAAGTGGATTTATCTATTATTTATTGATTCACCCATTACTAGTGTTGCCATTACATTTTTGGAAAATATGTTAAGTTTACGGGGTCTCCGAAAGCGATTGTAACTGATAATTGGACTCATCTTGTATCTGAGGGTATCATTTATTTTTGTGAGTATTATGATATTAGACATCATAAAGTTACTTTGTATTCACCTAGTTCCAATGGTTTCATAGAGAGAGAGCCAATACAATTCTGAAGGGGGGAATACAAACAGCTCTCAACTCTGGCCAAGATGTGAGTACATTCCTGAATGACAAAGTGTGGAATAATAATTTTACTCCCCACACCACCACAGATGAAGCGCCTTTCAATTTATTGAAGGGTTGTAAGGTTCACACTAGTCTGTTTCCAAGTTGGTTGAAAAGTAAAGCAGGCACTGAACAAGAATTACAGGCTAGTGAAAACAGTTCACGTTCAGTTGCTTTGAAACAGGCTGAAGTGAAAGAGTATTTTGACCAGAAACATCATTTCAATGACAGGGATTTCAATATAGAAGAATGGGTTTTGGTAAAAAATCCTGGGAAAGTCATGAAAAGTGATTATAAGTTTTCTATGCCAGTCCAGATTGTGAGAGTCATTAAAAGGATCCATTTTATTAGAAGGGAAAGGTTGGTGGAATAGAAGACAACTGGTAAAAAATTCTTCTTCACAATCCAGTATTATCAATAGTGGGCAACAAGCAAAGAACGATTCTGACTGGAAAACCTGGGTGCAACCACCAGAAGGAACAGGTAGTCGAAGTGTTGATGTTCAACTGCTGGTAACTACCAGTAAAGTCTCCTGCAAGGTAATCTCTAATTCATCGGAGATAAGAGTATCAAGCTAATTTAAAGATTATGTATTATACTAAAGTTTTTATTTTTATTTTTATTTCTTTTCTGTTATGTTTTGTTTTGCTGCAATTGGGAAGGTGTGGTAAGATGATGAGGAGAACGTTGTGGTAGAGATGTCAGAAGGTAGAATGTGTAGAACATAGAATGTCAAAGGGAGATAGGAATCTTCCTAAGGTTCTAGCAGTAGCCGGTATGCCAGTTGCTGCCAGGATGTTAGGAGAAGAGGATGTAAATGGCTGTGCTGAGTCGTGGGTGCTTAAGGTTATAACAAAACTTCATATTCCACAATCATATGGAGTCCGGCTACTTACTTCAAAATGGAAACAGTGTGTGTGATGAAAGGGAGGGAGGTGGTCACAGTGGTCAAGACCTTAATCACGGAGTCAGCTTTCCCCTCTTCGCATCTCTCCAACTGTCTATCCCCATTACTACCCTTCAAACTAGACATGCCCCGCTGAGTCTTCCTTTATGCAGTGTGCACCCCAAACATGTGTTGTAGCATCAGCCTTCCATTGTTCTCACTCTCTTACATCACTACTTCTAAAAGCATACATGGGCTATGCTGCAAAACCAAAATGATGCACCACGCTACCTATTCATACACAGTTGGGCCTGGGGCATCCATGCCCCACTCAATCCATCTCCACTACTATTTGGAAATGGCAGAATAGAATCAAGCTTCCCCAGTATATCTTTCACTTAGCTGCCTAACCTAAAAGCCTAGTCTTGTTCCTTTGAGTGTTCCTGCTTCTTCATGCATTTTATCCAGTTTAGAATTGCACCATGGGATAGGATCACATTCTATGAAGTGAATGAACCTGCAGTGCCAAGTCTTACACTGAATCTGCAGGTGATGAATATATCATCTGCCTGGAATATATTTAGGTTTTATTTAGGGTGTGGCATGAAGTGTAACTGTCCACCATACTCATTGTACAGGGCCAAAGAGGAGAAAATCAAAAAATCACATTCACTGAACCTTTGTAGTTCACTAATTGTTTTTACAAGTACAATGAGATAATTGTTTAAAATAATTAGCTTATACTTTGTTACTTTATGTTGCCTGCTCTTACCATCCCTTACATAACTTGCTCCCACCATTTACACTGTTCTGATGTACTTTCAGGTCTAAGCATGTCTGACATGGGTTTGTCATTGGTCAGATTCAGCGTGGTCTAAATTCATTGACAGTAGACAGTGAACATTCATCTGTCAAACTTTTCTTTAGAGTTACATGGTTTATGGTTCAAATCAAATGTATCCAGCGCTGTCTGGGATCTTTGTAGTGTACTGTTTGTGTGTTATATTTCATGGTGCTTTTAGGAAAATGGGTTACTGGTTGAGGGGGGTGAAACTCTACTTAAGCAGTAACCACAATTCTTGTCCAGGTGAAGTCACAAGCTAAACCCAAATTAACTTGTGCTTAACACTCTGGTAGCTTGGCACATAGCAGCCAGGCTTAACTTAGAGGCAATTTGTAAAGTATTTATGCAGCACTTCAGACAATAATAAAGTGAAAACACAACACAAGAACCAACTGTGGTTATCTGGTTGCACCGGACCAGGATAAACTCACAAGTTCAAACTGACCAGGATAGAATGTGGACTGGATACCACGACTAGGTTAGACTCACTGACAAAAGTAACTTAAATCCTGGTTGCAGAGCATTCAAGGTCCCGCTTTAAGATTGATTCTGCAGAGGTGACTGCAAGGTCCTGGGTTGAGGATGCACCGCAGATCGGTGGTTCCGAGGAGTTGCGAGGCTGACATGTGAGGTTCTGCTTTGAGGAAGCATCACACAGAGGTGGTTCCGAGGAGCTGCAATGAGAATGCATCGAGGATGTGTCATGCAGCAGCGGTTCTGAGGAGCAGCAGGTTTCTACATCAGGATGCGTCTTGCTGCAGCAGATCTTATGCAAGGCAGCGAGGTGATGCATTGTGCTACATCCGTTCTATCCAAGAGGCAACAGCTGAGCGGAGCTGGCAGCGCACATTCAAGCCCACTTGCAAGGGTCCAGGATTCGGGTGGCACCACTTGGGGGGGGGGCTGGACTCACGGCATGCAGAGTCCAGGTTGAGTAAATCAGTTCAAGTACCATACAAATGAAAGTTAAATCCCCTGGAATGGGGACTTACAAAGTCATCAAGCCATACAGAAATCCCATTTCCATGGGGTTTAACACATGCTTTTATCACTTGCACTAAGCAGTTTTAAACATAAGCGGATACCTTTGGCTGGAGCGTTTGTATACTCCTGCCAAAAAACAAAAACAGGGAATGATGCTTGGGTGCTCCTGCTGACAAAGCCTCGGGAGTTTTGTCTGCACAGAATTACTGGACATAAAAAACGGTCCAGAACTCTCACAATCGGATAAACCCAGTGAGAGACAAACGACCCGCTTGAAAACAGGTGGAAAGGAATTCCATTGTAAACAAGTTTTTGTTATTCTTCATGAAAGCCCCCAATCATTTCACAGTATATGTGTTCAGCTCATGAAAATGTTGTGATATATTATTTTACAGGCTGACAACAGTAAACACTTTTCTAGGTTAATCTATTTGAGCCATGTTTATTTAAGGTATGAAATAACGTGTATACCAGTATTGTTGTCAGTGCCACTGATCTCAGTGCAAATATCCCCAGTCCGTCAACTTTTGTCATTGTTTCCAAAGTGCCACAACATTACATCTACTTCCATGAAAATAAATGGAAAGAACTACTGTCAGTGAGGAGCACTCACTAAACCACACTGTCACAATATATGGTAGGAAGGAACTAAAGACTAGGGTGGCGGTGGGGGAGTGGAGGAGGTGGCCAATCATGCCATCTTCCTAGTGTCGGTGGTATTGGTACTGCAGTAGCTCTAGGGGGGCGGCATTTTACTCGTTAATCGTTTACCATGACATTTCGTGGGGTTCCCTGGTAAAAGATCTGCAGGAGGTTCTCTTCCAACTTCCACTAATGAAGCAAGATCGTATCCCCCGCTCTAGCTGCTGCCCCTCTTAGCCACTCTTATTTTCACATCCAGCTCATTTAATTATCTAATTGTGTAAGCTAGTGCAAGAATAGTTTACAGTTCAGACATGCTTTCTCCTCTCTCAGGACAGCGTAAAGTAGAGTAGGGTACTCTCTTTATGGGGGATCTGATTTTCCTTAACTATTTATTATGAGGCACCTTTATGACAATTCATCCTCTGGCTTATATGACTTTGATTATTTTTTTTAATGTAATGATGCATTCATTTATCGATTACTGATTGACAACAATTTGATGATTTTAAATTTGGAACCCTTTTTAACCTTTAATGCACCTTTATGGTTTGAAAACGTATTCACTCTCTGTCTTCTTTTGGAGTCTAATGTGCTTCATTTTATTAAAAGGTAGCAACTATTTACCCGGTCGTTGGGTAAATAGTGAATTTTCTCTGCTACTTACTAGGCCACTGGATAAATAGTTTACTTTATTTGCTATTTGGACCACGGGCTTGAAAATAGCAGAAAACGTCACTATTTACCCGGTCAAAGCTACATAATAGAAAACCTGCACTGTTTGGCTAATGGCTGTGAGTATAGCAGAAAAACCTCAATATTTGGAGAAGTGTGGCTCAATGGTTAGAACAGGTAGACCTTGATGCAGAGCTTTGGCCAGGGACCAGGGTTTGATTCCCGCCTCGGCGGGTCTCGGGCTCATAAATTCCTCTGACCGGATATTCTCGCCTCAGTGCCTATTCTAATCATGGGTCCCACGCTGCAACTCTGGGCAATAGCTTGCTTAGTCTCCACAACTGCCCCCACAGCACGAGGGATGCCTCGTTTCACCATGGGGGTGCCCAGGAGTGGACACTGCACAAGGAAAACCAGGAAGGGTTCCCTTGTGGTATTCATACAAGCGCCGGGAAACCCACTGTGGGTAGCTGTGCGCTATACAAGTACAAAAACATTTACATTTACCCAGCCACTGGCAAAATAGTAGAGATTCTGCACTGTTTGTCCAGTAGCCATGCAAATAATAGGGAAACTTGCCTATTTACCTGGCCACTGACTATACTGCATAAGATTTGTACTTGTTTTGGCAGGCTCTTAAGTAAAGAAGAATACTTCACTTGTTACCCATCTGCTCGCAAAACAGCAGATATGTACAATTCGGCCAGTGGCCATGCAAATAACAAATTCACATAATTATTTGTGTGGCTTCTGGTTAAATAGCAAATGTTACCTATTATTTGACCAGTAGCCTGGTATGTAGCATCGAAATTTCAATATTTACAGTGCAGCTGGCTAAATAGCAGACATTCTGTACTGTGTTGCTGGTGGCCTGGAAAATAACTTGAGAAGAAACGTTATTATTATTCTGGTGGCTGGCTTAATAACTGACAGTAGCCACAACTTGACCATACGCCATGCAAATATTTGAGGAACTTCAAAATGCACGCAGCTGTTATCCAAGCACTTACATTTTGTTGTTTTATGCCTTATGGAGGTACTTACGCCCGGTATAACTGTATACAAGGAGTGAACACAATTGGTATCCATCTCCTTATGACAGTTAGGGTCCTGGTGTATTATTATTTCATTTGCAAATGGTTAATACAAATTCCGCACATACTTTGTTCGAATGCAAAAGTATTTGGCAAACCAATCTATGTACTGTTCGGTCAGTTCACAAAATACTATTTGCAGGGAGTTGCAGACAACCTGCTTAATTAGTATTCATTAAGCCATTGCCAATTTGCAACCTTATCTGATTGGCTGGAATCACAGCAGAGGTGGCCTGCAAGGGATGGCACATAACAATCTCTACCTTTACATTTCAAAATTGGATTTTTTTTTTGTCAAAGCAGCCAGTGCTGGTTTAAAAAACAAAATGTTTTCTGTTTTGGAAAATGTATCCAACTTGAGGTTGCCAACATGATTTCCATGGATAAGGGATTCTAAGGCGATCACTTCTTCCACATCCTCTTTGCAATTTACTAACCACCCCAACATGGCTGTCATTAGCTTGTCAATAGTTTGCGACAACAATTGCAGTCACAAACTAGCTATAAATTATTTTCTGAATTGGAAGGTGGAGGGAGGAAACCCCTTTCATGAACCCTCCTATTCGCAATTCTGAAACAAACGCAAAAGTCCTTTTACTAGTCGAACTAATTTTTCAACTCATAAAAAGGGTTTTGTCCAAAATGATAAGCACTTTTTGGTCACAAACCCTGTAATTTTGTGGCACAAGGCCCTTAGGAATTGGACCACAATTAATTGAGCTAAATGTAATTGAAATGTGAGAACAATATATAGGAATCAAAGCCATAGAAGTGAAAAAACTCACAGAGATTTGTATTCATTGACTTTATAACAAATATAAAAAAAATAAGACACTGAATGAACAGAGACATTTTCTTACCTTGGTGACCTACAGATCAATAATGTTTTAGTCCACTTTTCTATGCATTTTTCAGACAGTGGATGTGTCTCCTCTATTGAGGTTACAGAACTGGTTTAGGGCAATTCTCTTTCAAATATAATTTCTGCTGTAGATCAGACACAGCCTTTGGGATACGTGATGGCTCTACCGACAGTAGCAATAATGCTAACTCCAAGAAGAAGTATCCAAAAGAAAGACACAATGAAGCAGGAGATCTCAACAACTGACTGCCATCAGCCTTCCTGAGCAGTCATCAGGCACAGACTAAAGGACAGCCCTGCTTAGAAATGTTGACACCTTTCGCTAAAGAAAAATATGACTTACCCCTTACTTTTACCATCTACCATATGTCGTTACTCAGGAAGAACTCATTAGCAGCCCTTTAATAAAATGTACATCTCAGAATTTATTTGAGTAGCCTTTTCTCCATTCTCCTTCACTTCAATTCCGAGTCTTTACCCTCAATCCACAGGGAGGCAGTCAATACACACTCACTATGAAGAGAAGCTGTAGCTGCTCTCTATCACATCATGCAAAATGCTTCCCACCGGTCCATGAGTTTCATCACACAAGGATTGTTACTACTACACACTTGCTACATACCCACCGCACGTACATGCACATCGAAAGTCAGCACACAGATCTGGGGTCACACAGAATACCTCTTTGGGCAATCTGAGTAGATCTGTCTGGAGCCTCCAGCATGCTGTCTTCTGCTCATCGGAGCCTTCTTATGCTCCTGAGCTCCCCTTTGCTGATTTCCATAGCTCTTTGACCCCTTTGTTAGCCATTAACCATTTTTCCGGACTTCATAGACCATACTCATTTTCACCCATCAACCTTTTAAACTCCTTAGCCAAGTTTCAGCCCCTATGCACTTAGATTCACCCTCAGACTACTGTGCCAGCATCAGACAGTGTCTTTTATCACTCAAAGGTCAAGAGTATAACAGCCCCGGATTTTCATTCACTTTGCATACTCTGATGTATCAGTAGATAATACCAGTTCCATATGTGGGCTACAGAGGTGGGGGTTAATAGGGGCTACAGCATAAGAAGCATGAATGACAACTATTTGCAAAAGAGTTAAGCTAATAGCAAGTGGCCTAGAATCACATAGGTGTTCGTCTTCTGCCAATCTTCTTCCTTCTCTTCTAGGTCCTTCTGGGCCATTAAGGATTGGTTCTCCTACTAGTCTTGGTCGAAGTCTTCCTTTTGTGGGTTGTTTTGGTCTTCCTGATCCTCACGTGGCCTAACCAGTTCTGGTCAGCCTGGTAGGGGTTTCCTGAATTTGTTACTCCTTGTTGTAGTCCTTCCTAGCCCTGCTCTTGGCTCATCCTTGTATTAGCCCTTCCCGGGCCTTCTGATTCTGGAACTATTGATTCCTACCTTTATCCTGCTGGTCTAATGGGTCCTTATCCACGTAGTCCTGATGTCCTGGTTTTCCTAGTCTGGCACTCCTATTCTTCCTGATTTTGGTCATCCTGATTCTCGTTCCCCTGGCACTTGTGGCCCAATTGGTACTGCATTCACAGGTCCTGGTCCTCTTGGGCATGGTCAGTTAGGTCTTGGTTTGGTCCTATTGGTCTTCTTGGCTGTGGTGTCGTGGTAACCCTGATCCTCACCAGCCTGGTGCTAATACCCCAATTCCTAGCCCTACTGCTCCGCTTGGAACTTCAGGTCCTGGTCCCCTTGGTTCCGACTTCTCTGTTCCTCCTATCCCTGGGCCTGGTACTGCTTATTCTGATCCTTCTAGTCCAACCTGTCCTTTCCCATCGATCCTTGGTCTAATAGCCCTAGCCCACCTGCTCCTGACCTCACTAGTTCTCCAGGTCCTCATTAAACATGTGACAACACTCTTGGCCCTCTTGGGCACTGCCAACCTGGAGTAACTTCTCCATTGTGTCCGGATCTTCATTTTTCAGTTCATCCCGTTCTTAGCCACTCAGCGTGGTCACCATGGCTCATGTCATACTGGACTTCTTTGTCTTGGTCCTCCTTTTTCTCCTCATCCTGGTCCTGCTTGCCCTGGTTTGCAGGTCCTGATACTCCTGGGCCTCTGAGACTTAAGTTTCCAATTCCCTTGTGGTCCCACTGGCCCTTCTTGCCCTGGTCCTCTTAGCTCTCATCCTGATTGCTCTGGTTGCCTTGCCATCTGATCTTGATTCTTCAGCTCCTGTTCTCTTAGACTTGCTCACTCTCAGTCTGGTTTGCCTAGCAATGGTATTCCTATTCCTAGTCCTCACAGTCCATGTTCTTTTCCTGGTTCCGTGCCCACTAGACTTGACACTTCTGTTTCTGGTCCTTCTTCTCACCGTCAACCTCCTAGCTCTGATACCGCAGGTCCTGGTCCATCTTTCTTCTTGTGTCCTTACACTCTTAGTCTCTGTTCTTCAGGTTTGGGTTGTCCTGGTTCTCCTGGATCTGTTCCTTGTCCATTTAGTCCTATTGGTACTGCAGCCATTGATCCAGGTTCTTTTGAACCAGTTCTTCTTGTTCAGTTCCTACTGAGCCTGGTCATTTTGGTCCTGGTCCTCTTGGCCGCCCCTTTCCACTTCACTTTGTCTTCCAGATTCTGGTTTGGCCTCGTAACATCTGATCCTCCTCATCCTTGGTACTGCCACCTGGTCTTTCCAGTCCCAGTCCTGAGTATCCTAGGCTTAGGATTCTGCAGTCATTTTTTCTGTAACAAATCATCCTAGACTTTTCAAGTTCTGATGGCCCTTGACCTCCGGTTCATGCTGGCCTAAGAACTTCCTGGCACTGTACTTCCTGGTCCTGCTCTGTCTGGTCATCATTACCATATACCGTTTTCCTAATCCTTTGGATCTTGGGTCTCCTATTTCCACAGGTTCTCAGTCCTGGACCTGTTCATCCACCTAATACTTGTCCATCAGTCCAGTTCCCCTAGTTTATCTAGTCACCTGGTTTGCCTGTTCCTAATCCTTCTAATCCTGGTACCACTGGCCATGTATTCTTGATCTTAGTTCTGGTACTTCTTTGTCTGGTCCTCATCTATCAGGTCTTTTGGTGCCGTCCCACTGGCCTTGGTTTCCCTAGCACTCCTAGTACATTTGTCCTCCTGCCTATCCTAGTCATACTAGTACCCCTGGATTGCCTGTTCTACCTTGTTCATGCCCTTCTGACCATGGTCTCTTGCATCATGGTCCACCTATAATAGTCCCTCTGTGGCACTCATCTTTCAAGTTCCAATGTTAGGTGTCACCCTGGTTCATGTAGTCCTTGTCACCCTGGTTTAGGATCTCTGTGAGTCTGACCCTATCAGACTTTCTGATCCTATTCCCTCTGGTCCTGGTCTTTCTGGTCATTTATATCAATGCTGGTCATTCTGATCTAGGTTCACCTGGTCCTGCTAGACCTAGGCCTTTCCAGTTGTGGTCTTCTAAATCCTGGTCCATTTGCTTCCTGCCTTCTCGTCCTTCTTGTTCTGATCTAGTTTTGGCCTTTTCTGCGAGACCCTTCTTTCCATTTATCTCCGGGTACTGGTCCTCTTTGATCTCGCTACCAGGGTCTGCTACTCCTGGGCCTGGTTGTTCTTGCCCTTCTGGTACTGGTCAGTGCACTCAGGCACTCTTCTCCCTACTTGTTGTTATGGTCCAGGACCTTCTGTTCATTCTACTCCTGGTCCTTCTTTTCCTTCAAGCCTGTGTCCAAATGTACCCCTAGTCCTGTATATCCATGTCCTTTTCCTCCTAATTTATTTTTGCCCAGTCCCCTCTGCATTGGTAACCCTGGTCCTCAAGGATTAGGTCTCCTTTGGCCTGGTTTTTCTTGTCTTGGTCCTCGTGGCTCTGCTACAGCCTTTAGATTGTCTGTCAGTTTCATTTTTTGCATCCTGATTTATTTAACTGAGACAGCACACTCAATTACAAAAATGAGGGATCAGTAAGGACATAACCTTACCCGCTTAAAACACTGCTTAGCATGTCAAAAATCTAAATTTCCATTTCCAAGATACACTCTGCGAGTGACTAAAATGTCAGTGTGGCTGAATGGCCACAAATGACATTGGACCAATAATTATCTATGCATTAAACCAACTCTGATGGGTGAATAGTATGAAAAGTGTGTTTTTTCAGCAGGCAGCTGAGTGAACTCCCCATATGTATTACTTACCTGTCTCCTGCTTTATCTTCCCCATTCCACAGAAGTCCCATTTCTGCATCTTATTCAATTTACCTCATGCAAGTGTCCTAAAGTACTGTTTCCCCAAACACTAATTGCCTACTGTAAGTATCCCTCCTTGTGTGACCTAAATACAACCTATCTGTCTGCATTCCCTTTTTACTGCTGCTTGTCGACTGTTGCTGTGTTGGCAGGTTTGAAATACTAAACAAGCACAATCCCTCTTAAAAAGAAGCCTAAAGCTAACACAAGGCCTCCTATGGAAAGCCTTAAAGAGCCCAGCCCTCAAAAATGAAACAGGGATCATACACATTAAAACAACAATGCATTCACACGAGTGAACAAAACATTTATGTAACATGCTTTAAAATCATACAAATTATAATTTGAAGCTGGGTAAATAATCGTAGTTTGCAGCAAAAAATATATGTGTGCCATCTCCTGAATCTCGTAAAACAGAAGTTTGATTCCTGCATATCTTATTCGAATATTAAAATAACATAAATGTTTTTCTTTAAAATGTATTGTACTGTTTTCTCATCTATCAACCACGTAGCTTAATCCACACAATTGCTTTTTTCCAAACTATGGTACATGGGATATGCACTTACTTTCAAATACCTTACATATGTTGCATCCCGATTAAAAGATGGCTACCACCATGACATTGACTGTTGTCTCTTTTTTCTTAATGGTCAGTGAAATAATCACCCTCATGCCGAATAAAGATCTGAGTTTTTATTAACAAGGGTGATAACGACATCCATAACCCAGTGACTGGAACCACACAGGTCCCCGAGAGTGCAGCATAGAACGTTGACAACATTCCAGGAAGGTCCAAAACAATGGAGGGGTGGGTTGAAGGAACCAATTAAGGATGATAGTTACAACACATCTCCTTCCCTAGGGATGATAATAATGAGGAGGATATTATTGCATAACATAGTCATTGTGCCATAGTGGTTTACATTGAAAAGTTCTTAAAGACTTTCTCAATTGTGGAGCACATTTGTTGGTCATGGTGTTTGTTGCCTCGAAGATTCCTCGGGAGCGGATCGATGCCAATTGGGGTCCACCTCTCGACAGCCCCAACCCTGAATGCTGTAAAAGCACAGGAGAGCGGGATGGTCAAGCGGGGGAAGGAAAGGATGGGAACAGCAGGGAGGGAGATCTGAAAAGGAAAAAGACACTAGCACATTAGCCTTATTTGAACACTGTGGAGGTAACCCAAGCCTGTGGTGGTATCGTATCTAACGCACCTGTAAATCAATAAAACTCTTGTTCTCCAGGTGTAAATATCCTGGACTTCACACAAGCAATAATTTGTTCTGTTTACCACTTGGCTTCTATGGAGAAAAGGGAGGCGTTATGAATACGTGCTCCCATCACACACCAACCATGCACCAACGCTCAGCCTCGCTCGGTAGCCATACACACCAGAATTAATGCCGTGCTTCTCGTCACAGGGGAAGAGCAGACTGCCGCCTCTTAAACCCCCTGTTAAAACACACAAAGGAAGGAGAGTTAAAATACGTCTTTTAACTCTAAATACTATGCAAATGTCAATGGTGTTAAGATGCCTCTGCCGGGGACTTGTTTCCTAATCACCTAACCCCGTGAGGCGAGCAAAGGTAAAGCAAACTGTTGAGCAGGGTTCGTAAGTATTTCACAAGGATACGCTCGAAGCGTAAGAAATGTCAAAAGGTAAACGCGGTAATCCGCGTCTATTCTACAAGAGCCGGTCGGCTCACAAGGTTCCTCTGGTGCAGGTGCACCCTTACCCTACACGGGCAAACTGGACGTCAGGAAATCACTGGCTGCTCTGAACTCCTCGGCTCCTTCACAGAATAACCAGCGGCGAGTGAAACGCCAAGCAGCGTTTTGAACTGGAGCTGCTTCCGGGTGATGCCCACGTGATCGGCGTCAATTACGGAGGGCCGGGGAACCTGGGAACTGTAGTTCTGCTAAGTGGCGCCTGTCCCCGTCCGGGCTCCGTCTCCGTAGTTTTCTCGGGTCGCTCCCCCACCACTCCGTTAGCCATCCCCACAGGGTTTTTGCTTTGAATTCCGGATGGATGCCTCCACCACCTCTCGGTGAGTTCAGCGGGCTACCAGGTACATACGATGCTCGGGGGGGGGGAACATGACAGCACATCCTTCTTTCGGGGCCCCTTTCTGTGGACCGGGTTTACTCGGATGGTTTTTATGGAAAAGTGCTACTAGACGAGGGGCGTGTACATTAGTCGCTGGCTCCCATGAGTTCTCTTCGGGTCCATAGTTTTTCCACGCCAAGAGGTACCATAAGGAGTTGCGTCTCCATTTGGAATCAAGAATCCTCTTCACCTCGTACTCGGGTTCCCCATCTATTACTACAGGGTTCAGTGGTAGTTGTTTAGGTCTAGCTGAGGGCTTCAGAAGGGAAACATGAAAAACCGGGTGGATTTTTATGTGTGAGGGCAAGGCAAGTTTGAATGCTACTGGGTTGATCTGTTTCACTATGCGGTATGGCCCGATGTACCGTGGATTAAAAATGCTGTATTTGCGAAATCGTATATTTTTTGTAGATAGCCACACGAAATCGCCCTTCTTGTAGCTTGGACCCGCTCTACGGTGCTTATCTGCCTGTTTTTTGTATCGTTCCTTAGCTTGTTGTAAGTTCTACCTAGCGAGTTTCAAATTGTCTTGTATGATTGTGATTCTTTCATGTACTTCAGGTATCTTTTCATTATCGTGAGGTTTTATCATGGGGAGAAAACGAGGATGGAACCCATACGTACAATAGAAGGGCGATAGATTACTGGAACTATGCAGGGCATCGTTATATGCGACTTCAGCCAACCATAGTAGGTCCACCCATTCTTCCGTTGTTTGGTCTACATAGCATCTTAAGTAGGTCTTTAAGGTTTGGTTAAGATGCTCGGTCTGACCATCTGTCTGTGGGTGGAAAGCTGTGGACGTATTGTTTGATATGTGTAGTGTTGTGCACCAGGTTTTCCAAAATTTGCTGGTGAATTGAGGGCCCCTATCTGTAATAATGACCTTGGGTATTCCGTGAAAACGAACGATATTTGTGAGTAATATTGTTGCCAACTGGGATGATGATGGGAGACCTGTACATGCTATGAAGTGGCCCAGCTTCGTCAGGCTATCCACTACCACTAATATGACAGTGTATCCCTTGTCCCTTGGTAGCCCTACAATGACGTCCATAGACACGTATTCCCAAGGTTTTTCAGGAGTGGGCAATGGTTGAAGCAATCCTGATGGTTTCATGTGGTCCGCCTTGGCCTGGCTACATGTCATGCACTGACGGATTCGTCCAGTAACATCTTGTCTGATCTTGGGCCACCAAAAGTATCGTGATATTTTCTCCACGGTCTTCTCTACGCCTGTGTGTACTGCACTTGGATTCATATGGCACCAATTGAAGACGGTTTGTCTTAAGCCCTCGGTTGGGATTAACAGCTGACCCTTTCGCATGGGAAGGCCGTCTTTCACGAACCACTCGGTATTCTCTTCCATCCATTTCTTCCACACTGCACTTTTCATGGCTTGTCTCACTTGTTCCAGGAATTTATCTGTTTGGATAACACAGATAACCTTGTTGGAGGAAATTATGGCTTGCAACTCGGGTTGGTCCACAGCAAGGGTATTGTCACGGCGAGATAGCGTATCTGCCTTCCGGTTTTCTGCCCCTGGTCGATAGGTCACTAGGAAATCAAACTCGGCGAAGAATAACATCCACCTTAGTTGACGTGGTGTAAGTAAGCGAGCTGACTTCATGAATTGTAGGTTTCTATGGTCCGCATATACCGTCACGGTATGTCTGGCTCCCATTAGATAATGCCTCCATTCCATAAAGGTGTCTTTGATAGCTAGGAGTTCCTTTTCCGCTATAGTATAGTGGGTTTCTGCCGTGTTCAATTTGCGGGACATATAAACCACCCGATGCAGTTGGCCGTTGTCTTTATTTCTTTGGGATAAGATGTCTCCTACTGCCACATCCGATGCATCTGCCTCTACAATATAGGGCTCGTCCGTGTCAGGGTGGGCCAAAACAGGGGCAGTGGTGAAGGCGGTTTTCAACCTGTCGAAAGCCTTCTGGGTGTCTTCAGTCCAGGTATAGGTAACGTTTTATTTTAGTAGTCTGGTCAAGGGAGTAGACACTTGTGAGAACTGTTGGATAAAACGCCTATAAAAGTTGGCAAATCCCAAAAAGCGTTGTAGTTCCTTCACGTTCTTGGGAGGTGACCAATCAAGGACTGCTTGTATTTTACGTGTTGTCATTTCTTGTCCATCAGCTGATAGGATTATACCCAAGAATTCAACCTTTCCCACATGAAACTCGCATTTGCTTATCTTGCAATATAGGCGATGTTTCCTCAAGGTAAGCAAAACTGCCCGAACATGTTCAACGTGGTCTTCTTCTCTTTCTGAATACACCAAAATGTCATCTATGTAGACGATGACTGTGATGTCAAGGAATTCCCGAAGTACATCTGTCAAAAAGAATTGAAACGCGGCTGGGGCGTTGCATAGTCCATAAAGCATTACGCAGTACTCAAATAACCCATATCTGGTGCGAAAGGCAGTTTTCCATTCATCGCCTTTGCGAATCCGTACTAAGTGATATGCGCCCTTAAGATCTAAACGGGTGTATATTACCGCTTGACGTACTTGATCTAGTAATACGGGAATAAGTGGCAATGGATAACGGTTCTTAACGGTGATGCTATTCAGTGCCCTAAAGTCCACACAGGCTCTGAGTTCACGGTTTGCCTTGGGTATAAAAAAGAGAGGCGACGCTGCGGGGGATTTGGATGGTCTTATAAATCCGTTGTGCAAGTATGTGTCTAGGTAGTGGCGCAAATGTTCGTTTTCTGGTTCGGTGAGGGCGTACACCCTTCCACAAGGCACCACCGCCCCTGGAACACGTCCTTGAGGTCATGGTAGGATGTAGGTAAAGGGACATCCTTTTCTTCTGCTGTAGCTATTACATGGGTTGGGGAAACTTCCTTCCCCGATCTATGGTTCCGGATGCAATTCTCTAGGCAGTAGGGCGAGGTAAAAGTGATTCTGTCTTTCTCCCAATCAATGGTTGGATTGTGTTTCCTAAGCCATGGAAGACCCAAGATAACCCCATACTGGGGTGCATGTATTACATTGAAACAGAGTGTTTCCCAGTGTTGTTCTTCCCAGGATATTACAAGGTTTTTGGTACAAGACCTTATAGGGCCAGAAAGCAGTTGCCGTCCATCCACGGTCATCACTATCTCCGGTTCGGATTTTGGTATCAACGGTATCTGCAACAGGGTAGCTAGTTCTTTATCCATAAAAAGGCCGGTTGCCCCTGAATCCACCATGGCTGTAAAGGAACACTTCCTATCCTCAAGGTGTACATGTAGCCGAACATGGAAGTGGGATGTCGGGCCTTCTACGGTGTTTTGAACTGAAGGGATCGTTTTTATGCCCAAGAACCTCCCTTCTTGTCTTCTTGAGCCCTGGGGTTTTCCGTCTTCGTACTTTCTCCACTTAAACGAGATAACAACTCTCGATCCTTTCCCTTAGGCTTAGCTACACAATCCTTCACGTAATGTCCCTTCTTACCGCAGTATAAGCACAAGCCATTCCTGCGTCTCTGCTCTTTTTCCTCTGCGGTGAGTGGGGGCCGAACTGAACCTATTTCCATGGGTTCTGGACCTGTGTTATACGATCCTGGAATGCTTCTGGCTCGGTCATACCTGAGCGCGGGTTTATCCCCCCGTCTTTTATCCACCCGACGGTCTGCTAGGCAATGATCTAACCTTTGGGTCAAACTAATAAGAGCTTTACAGGAGGTGGGTTGTGGGTCGATTGTCGCTAAGGCGTCCTTCAGTTCATCTTTAAGGCCCTGATAAAACAACACACTTTGCTTACTCTCGGGCCATTCAGTTTCTGTGATCAACCGTTGGAAGGCGTTTACGTAGGCTACTAGGTCCCTATTCCCTTGTCTTAATTCCAGCAACTCACGGTCAGCTGTAAAGGTGGCTGCTCTACGGTCAAACACTCATTCAAATTCCTCACGGAATGCATCCCAGTCGTACAACAGAGGATCATCGCGCCTTACTAAGGGAACGGCCCACTGGGCGGCATCACCATTTAAGTAAAAAATGGTAAAGGCTACTCTAGACTGGTTCGAAGGGAACGCCTTGACCAGTACAGATGAGCTTAGCTAAGCTGAATCATAACATCAGCTAGCTGCCATTCTCTTTTCACACTTTTTATTCAGGTAGAGAGCCACTCCCAATAAAATTATTTTTGGACCCTCTAACTTGTTTTAATTCACTTTCCTGCACTCACATCTACACCGCTAGGTTCCTCTCACACACACTGCATCATACGGCCAGGAACTGAAGATCTCCGCCAAAGAGCCCCTTTTAGGGTGCCCGTCGGGCATTGCAGCGCCGGCCCGACGAGGAGCAGGTCCATATGATGAAGCATGACACCTAGCTTGCTGGGTGTGTGAGGACCCTAGTTCCGAATAGAGGAATTCCTCTTCCTTACGGTCTCTTCTTTCTCTTCACTTCTCTTCTCTGAGGAACTGCATACTTTTTCTTCTCCATATGACTTACTGGGCATGTATGCTGGACCTCCTTAAATAATAAGCCCTTCAGTCCCTCCTTTGTCTATAACGCCTTGGGTTTGCAAGAAAAATGTAGGAGTATTTGTGTGATAAACACCTGCACCTTATGGGCTTCCCCTGAAAACCGTTCAGGCGCTGCAAGGGGAATAGGCGTTGGTATTTCTACGCTGAATGGTGTGGCTGAGGACGAAAAGCCCCCTGAGGGAAATCTTCCTGTACCCACATCAAAAGGATTACGCTGCATTCCTTCGATTCTTTGTTTTAAGGCCGCTGTTTCTTCTCGAGAGGAGGCTAGTTCTTGCTGCACTAGTGACAAGGCACCTAAGACCTCCTCTAATGAGGCCATCTCTCGTATCGACCCGCCCAGGAGGAAGTCAATTCGTGGGCTGGTTATTCTGTTGCCTCGAAGGTTCCTCAGGAGCGGATCGATGCCAATTGGGGTCCACCTCTCGACAGCCCCAACCCTGAATGCTGTAAAAGCACAGGACAGCGGGATGGTCAAGCGGGGGAAGGAAAGGATGGGAACAGCAGGGAGGGAGATCTGAAAAGGAAAAAGACACTAGCACATTAGCCTTATTTGAACACTGTGGAGGTAACCCAAGCCTGTGGTGGTATCGTATCTAACGCACCTGTAAATCAATAAAACTCTTGTTCTCCAGGTGTAAATATCCTGGACTTCACACAAGCAATTATTTGTTCTGTTTACCACTTGGCTTCTATGGAGAAAAGGGAGGCGTTATGAATACGTGCTCCCATCACACAACAACCATGCACCAACGCTCAGCCTCGCTCAGTAGCCATACACACCAGAATTAATGCCGTGCTTCTCGTCACAGGGGAAGAGCAGACTGCCGCCTCTTAAACCCCCTGTTAAAACACACAAAGGAAGGAGAGTTAAAATACGTCTTTTAACTCTAAATACTATGCAAATGTCAATGGTGTTAAGATGCCTCTGCCGGGGACTTGTTTCCTAATCACCTAACCCCGTGAGGCGAGCAAAGGTAAAGCAAACTGTTGAGCAGGGTTCGTAAGTATTTCACAAGGATACGCTCGAAGCGTAAGAAATGTCAAAAGGTAAACGCGGTAATCCGCGTCTTTTCTACAAGAGCCGGTCGGCTCACAAGGTTCCTCTGGTGCAGGTGCACCCTTACCCTACACGGGCAAACTGGACGTCAGGAAATCACTGGCTGCTCTGAACTCCTCGGCTCCTTCAAAGAATAACCAGCGGCGAGTGAAACGCCAAGCAGCGTTTTGAACTGGAGCTGCTTCCGGGTGATGCCCACGTGATTGGCGTCAATTACGGAGGGCCGGGGAACCTGGGAACTGTAGTTCTGCTAAGTGGCGCCTGTCCCCGTCCAGGCTCCGTCTCCGTAGTTTTCTCGGGTCGCTCCCCCACCACTCCGTTAGCCATCCCCACAGGGTTTTTGCTTTGAATTCCGGATGGATGCCTCCACCACCTCTCGGTGAATTCAGCGGGCTACCAGGTACAAACGATGCTCTGGGGGAGGAACATGACAGTGTTATTCTCAAGAATGTCAGTGGTGGTGGTAATACTCACACTGTTGTCTCTAACAATTCTGTCTGTGCTCCATGTTTGACCATCATCAAGTAACACAACATTCTTGAAAACCTTGCATAGTTTTTTTTTTCAGAAAACTTAGAACAACCTGAGTGTACCGTCCTAGGTAATTTCACTCTTATCACATCTCCTTCCTTCCAACATTTCACAGGTTTTTGTATTTTGCAATTGTACCTGTCAACATATTTCTTTTGGTGATCATGTACTCTCTCCATAATTCTTCCCCGATCAACTTCTTCAATTTTGTTACCTACAAGACACATGGGACTTCATTTTGCTCCTGGTTCCCGTCCTTTTAAGGACTTGAACGGTGACACACCAGTCACAGAATGAGGGGTTACAAGATAAGACCATATCATTTCATCTGAAGCCTCTTGACCATTGGTGCCATTATTTACTTCGAGTTGTATGCAATCCTTTATCATGCGATTTATTCGTTCAACAAGACCATTAGCTCTTGGACAATATAATGCAGTTTGCAGGTGCGTCACAGAAAATTCATTTAAGAACTCTTTCATGAGTGTAGATACAAATTGAACCCCATTGTCCGTGACTATAGTCTGAGGTACTCCTTCGTTGCGGAATAGTTCTTGCAAGAACAAAATAACTGTGTTTGTTGTTACATAGTTTACTGTTTTTGTGATTACCCATTTGGAATGATAATCCACTAGTGTTAGTATGAATCTACCACTTAACCCCTTCACATTCAAAGGGCCAATATTGTCCATAGCTAATTTATTCCATGGAGTGAAAGGTACTTCCACCACTGAAATGGGACCTTTACTTACTTGTTTACTTTTATCACTCCTAGCACATTTAGTGCATTGTCTTATTTTCCTCTCAATCATAGTGTCCATACTAGGCCACCAATAATGAAGACGGATTTTACTTTTAGTAAGGCTACACCCTAAATGACCTTCGTGTGCCAAGACAACAATCTTCTCTCTTAAGCTTTCTGGAGGTACTAATTTGCTCCCTCTGTAGAGATTTTCATCACAAACATACAATTCGTTTCTTACCTCCCAAAATCCACCTTCATCACTCGTAAGTTCTGAGCATTTGTTAGGCCACCCATTCAACACTCTTTCCTTTACCTTGTGGAATACCAGATCATTCTTGATACATTCATTCCATTCTTGTTTGTTTATACCTTCAGTGACTGCTGCCACTACAAATTCGTCAGAAATCTCATTCCCATTTTCCTTGTTCTCTAAGGGTAATCTAGACAGACAGTCACCTGCTTGATTTGTTTACCAGGTATATATGTGATCTTGAAATTATACTCTTCAAGGCCTAAAAACCACTTAGCAAACCTTGGTGTGGTTCTTTCAATGTTCTTTACTGAGAATGCACTTACTAAGGGCTTGTGATCAGTCCTTATGGTAAAAGGTATACCCCACATAAATATTCGGAAGTATTTCACCGCCCAAAAACATGCAAGTGCTTCTCTTTCAACTACAGAGTAGCGTGATTCTGCTTTAGTCAAGGATCTAGATGCGAAAGCCACAACTCTTTCCTCTCCTTCTACGATTTGACTGAGCGTGGCTCCAATGCCTCTAGTGCTCGCATCTGTGGTGACTATAGTAGGTTTGTTTGTGTCAAATTTAACTAAATAAGGTGCATTTACAATATGTAATTTCAGTTTCTCAAAAGCTTCTACACACTCTTTGCTCCAGTCAAACCTCGCTCCATTTTTTTTTAACAAATTCCTCATAGGATAAGTAATGTCTGCAAAATTCTTAATGAACTTTGAATAATATTCTGACAGCCCGAGGAAGGATTTGACTTCCTCTTTGGTGCTTGGTTCTGGTGCAAATTTAATCGCGTTCACTAGCTCTACTTTTGGCTTAATACCTTCTCTGGAAACTACATGGCCAAGATATGTGACAGAACGTACACCAATTTGACACTTTTCCCTTTTTAATGTAAGTCCTGCATCCCTCAGTTTGGTTAGTACTCTAAGGAAAGTTTTGTTGTGTTCATCTTCACTTTTTCCAAAGACTAATAGATCATCCTGGAAACACAAAACGTGATCTATACCTTCCAAGATGTTTTGCATAGGTCTTTGGAAAACTGCAGCAGCGGAGGCTAAACCAAAAGGCATTCTGCAAAACCTAAATGCACCAAAAGGTGTAATGAAAGTAGTGAGAGCTTTACTGGATTTGTGAAGTCTGATTTGATGATACGCTTGAGATAAATATATTACTGTGAAAAGCTCTGCCTTATTGGTACGATTTAACATTTCATTTATATTAGGCAAAGGATGCCTATCAACCCAAATATTGTTGTTTAATTCTCTCAGGTCAATACATAATCTGATGTCTTTAGTATTAGCTTTGGACGTGATAACTATGGGTGCAACCCATTCTGCACATTCTACAGATTCTATCACTCCTTGATTCAACAATTTGTCCAATTCCTGTTTCAAAGGTTCCTTCAACATCAAAGGTATATTTCTGAATTTATGTGCAACAGGTTTAGCACTTTCTTTCAACTTGATTTTGTGTTGATAATTTCTCAAACAACCCAGTTTGTCTGTGAAAACTTCTGGGAATTCATCTACAAGTTCTAAACCACAAACCGTTCTCTCTACTAGCATGACAGGTATTTCAGCTGAGGGATCAGGCTTTATTCCCAGGTCCTTCTGGTGTGCCCAACCTAGAAGATTAGGTCCATTACTCGCTACATATACTTTTCCTACAGTACTTCTATCTTTAAATGTAATTCTCATGGTAACTACTCCTTCTAAGGGAATAGGGTCTTTGTTGTAGCCTACTGGTTGTACATCAGGTTTATTTAAAGTCAAGTCTCTTACACTAAATTTTTCATAGAGAGTTTCTCTGAAGATAAACGTGAATGGTGAGCATGAATCTGCAAATACTTCTACTTTATGGCCATCCAACCCAATTTCGCATTTAGGTAAATCAATTTTATCTACCTTGCCATCTTCCATCTCACCTATCTGTAATACATGTATGTTTCTAAATTCATCGTTAGTGTTAACAGTATTAACCATTCTGTTCGACATATCCTTGCAAGCCCTTGCAAAATGTCCTTTACGGTTACAATTTCTACATGTGGCCGTTCTAGCAATGCAATGTACATTATTAGCCAGATGCCCTGTACTCCCACAACGGAAACATTTAAGTCTGTTCTCTGCATTTTCCCTATCTTTATTAAATTCTTTCCACGGTTCTTTTTTCCTAATATTCTTAATGGCATACACACTTTTGGGATCTTCAATGACTGCATTGACACTTCCTTCATCATTCACATTAATTTCCTTAATGCATTCTGCAGTATGCTCCACACTCTTTGCAATATCAACAGCATTTTTCAAATCTGGATTCACAACCAACAGTTTCTCCTGTATCTTCTTGTTGTTGGTACAACGCACCAATTGGTCACGAATTAACGACTCTGTCAATTCATTGAATTCACATGTACTAGCTAACCCTCTTAGACTTGCTATATAATTTGCTACTTTCTCATTCTTACCTTGTACTCTTCCAAAAAACGTATGTCTTTCTAAAACGACATTTATTTTGTCTGCAAATTGTAACTCTAACTTCTTGATGCTGTAATCATAAAGGTCTCTTTCCTCAACTCCAACCTCTTCCTCCTCTAGTTCAGGAAGGCTGTCAAAAACTTTTCTACCTTCCGTACCTAAATTAATTAGGAGTATGTGTTGCCTCCTTATGGCTGAGAATCCGCTTGCACCTATGGCTATAAGATAAGATTCAAACCCCTTCCTCCAATCCTTCCATGGCACAACAGGTTCTCCTGCATCTGAAAGGAAAGGCGCAGGTTGACTCATGCTAGCTGCAGCCATTTCGATAATAAGAAAGTTATTTAAATACGATAAAACACTTAATTTTTTTTAACATGTGAATTAATTTGCAGGGAACAATACTGCACTCTCCTCAATAGTGCAGTTCACCACAAGGATTGTGCCATAATTTTTGACATGCATGAGACACTAACCTGTAACATTTTCTACAACTTTACCATGCCTAAAGTTTAACTTTTAATGATGATAACTCTTTCAATAATGCCCTTCCATAGTCTTCTCAAAATAATCCTCCTACCACAGTTGTTAAAAGTCTTCACTACATTGTGATTTTCACACAAAGGCCATAATTATTGCAATTCGGTTTGATAACCCACTCACTGATATTATTTCACACGCCTAAGCTCCCGCGTCGCGTTTCAGCTGATGTCAATTTGCAGATGACGAGAGTTCTCGTTCTGAGGCGATTCCTAGCTCCCACGTAAATCACCGTAGTGCTGATTACCCGAGTTCCTTCTTGCTGAGGTGATTTCCTTGATGGTTATTTCTGCTTCCTCAGTCGACTACGCCGTTCCGCTTCAGCTCCAACCGGATTAGCCGAAGGGCCGGTATCACGCACTTCCTTCCTTCAACCTTCACCAATGCTGATGCGCTTAACTCTTATACGCGTTGGAGGCTTCGTTACCAGGTGTACGACAAGCCGTGTCTTCAGTCACAGTCTTCCCATACGCTAACTGCACCTGAGGCAACTCACTTTCTCACTTCCCCGTTGCAGCTGCTCGCAAGGGCAAACACAGAATTTCCTCACCGAAGACTTCAAACTTTCCAGCGCCTAGCTTCACGATAAGTACATTTCACTACTGTCAGCAAATCCAATATACTTATTATTTTTTTTTTTTTTTTACTTGCGTACATCTGATAACATCTGCTCACTTGCCTCAGATCATTTTCCTCTTTCTTACGTCGCTTAGTCTATCCTTTTTCTTATAAATTTGTTCCTCACTTCATCTGGGTAACGTATGGAGGGAATGTTGTGACGTTGTCCTCCTCACAACACTCGTCGCCAGTGAAATAATCACCCTCACGCCGAATAAAGATCCGAGTATTTATTAACAAGGGTGATATCGACATCCATAACCCAGTGACTGGAACCACACAGGTCCCCGAGAGTGCAGCATCGAACGTTGACAACATTTCAGGAAGGTCCAAAACAATGGAGGGGTGGGTGGAAGGAACCAATAAAGGATGATAGTTACAACAGTCAGCTAATTAAATACCTCCTGCACACTACTTTTCCGGACACTAGCCAAATTGTCTCATGTCGACTATTTAGCCTGTGGCTGGCCAAATAGCAATCATTATGTTTTTGCGGGCCGCTGTGTAAAGTAGAGATTATGTACAATTTCCCTTCGGCCTGGTAGATAGCCACTTCCTGTTTTATAGATGGTAAATCTATTCTGGGAATTGCCCACAACTAATCTCTGTGATTGAGATCTCGGCAGTGTCCAGGGGTTCGTAGGTCGTATTGAAATCTTCTATGAAAATTAAAAGGCCAATTTAGTATTTGATTCCATATGTGATTCAAAATGACACAAAGGGGTCTATTACCCTAGTGGTGCTGGGACCGGCCACCAGTGGTGCGGCGGTCCCTCTGTGCCAATTAGGATGCGACCGCCACCATAGCGGTCGCATCCTGTATATTTAACATTGTGGCGGGCGGTGCTGTATTCAGCACCCGCCACAATGTTAAAAGGGCATGTTGTGCATTTGCATGCACAACGTGACAGGCCCCGCTTGGTGCCTGCCACCTTGTGCATGCAAATGTCGGGAGTACCATGGGTACCCTCCAAGTGCAGCCACCCACCCAACCCCCTGTGGGCCCGCAACGGGCCCCCAAAGGCATTCTCCGCATGCCTTTCCATGGCGGAGTCTCCACTATGGAAAGGCAAGAGACCACCATCATCATAATATGGATGGCGGTGCCTTCCAGGCACTGCCACCATATTGCAGGTCTTTTCCGCCCGGTAGGCAATTGGGCGGATTGCCTACCGGCGGAGGGTCCTTACCGCCATCATAATATGGCGGGGGGAAATGATAGGCGGGCGGACGGAAATGGCGGGCGGATCGCCCCAAAAGTTTCAGATTCCCTGTTCTCCTGCGTTCTGTTATTATAAATATAATAAGGGAACCGCTCCAAAACCGCCACGAGAGGGGAGGACTACAAACCCCACACTGCCTTGCTGCCACGTTAGCGCCAGGAGGCGTTGCCGCCACTCTACCGCGCCCGGAGGAGCATAAAGCACAGCACGGCTCCCGCTTTGCGGGAACCGCTCCAAAACTGCCACGAGAGGGGAGGACTACAAACCCCACACTGCCTTGCTGCCACGTTAGCGCCAGGAGGCGTTGCCGCCACTCTACCACACCCGGAGGCGCATAAAACACAGCGCGGCTCCCGCTTTGCGGGAACCGCTCAAAAACCGCCACAAGAGGGGAGGACTACAAACCCCACACTGCCTTGCTGCCACGTTAGCGCCAGGAGGCGTTGCCACCACTCTACCATGCCCAGAGGCGCATAAAGCACAGCGCGGTTCCTGCTATGCGGGAACTGCTCCGAAACCGCCACAAGAGGGGAGGACTACAAACCCCACAATGCCTTGCTGCCACGTTAGCGCCAGGAGGCGTTGTCGCCACTCTACCCCGCCCGGAGGCGCATAAAGCACAGCGCGGCTCCCGCTTCGTGGGACGCGCGTGGGCGCGCGCCATGCGTAGCCCGTGCCAAGGGCGGGCCCGTCTGAGCCCGTCCGAGGCCGAAGGAGGCGGGGCTGAGCGACGTTATTTGGCCCCAGCAGAGGCTGTCATTGTCGTCCTGTCCCCCATCTACAGATATCCGGTGTTAAGGTACTGTGAAGCCGCTTACTGCCCATTGTATTAGCTGTTGTTTGGTGGGCCCACAATTGTGTAATTGGGCTACTACATCACTTTGTGTTGCAAAATGAGTAAATTAAAAGGTGTAGCCGGGACCCTGGATGTATTTATTGTAAGGGCTGAATCACTTTTAACTCATGAAATCCACTTGACTGAAAGACGGTTGTCTCTGGATCCTGCCACGCTACAATCTCGTTTCTCACTGGGTGGTTCTGCTAATGTCAACACAACTCGTCCGAACACACCAAATATATCACCAAATATATCTCCAGCAAGACGTGTCTCTGTCTCCTCTAACTTACTTTTACCATTTGGAGACTCCCCTAATGTGCCTGTTTTAGATGTACCTTGTATTAATACTAGGGGTAATGCCGCTAAGGCACAAAGGAACACTACATTAAGCGGTCAATCTACTAAAAAAAAGCACGCCGCCTCTGCCAAATCCAATTCTAAAAACGTTAAAGGCCGCCAACCGGTTGGGAACCCAAACATTGTCGTGGATGCCATTACAAACTCAGTAGCAACCCAGACAGACAGTATTTTTGAACCCATGTGCAATAAGGCCAACACAGGTGTTGCGGGGGGAGCCACACAAACAGGGTTCGTAATGGAAGCTCTAGAGCAGGGTTACTCATAGTACGGCCCGCGGGCTGCCAGCAGCCCGGCAAGCCTACCTCGGTGGCCCGCGGACCTTGCAGACATCCTGCATGTGTTTTAAAAAAAAATTAAATAATGTTAGCTAACATTGTCAGAGTGTCCGGTGCAGCAGCCCGGACTCTGAGACTCTGCTGTGTGGGGGCCGGGGGATTCCACTGATTGTGAAAGTGGAGCTGCAGGGGCCTAAGCGGTGAAATACAACAAAGCTTTAACATGTAAATGGTCTTTTAACGACCTTGAAGTACTCGGATGGGGCTGTGTGTGAGCGCTGGGAAGCTGCCTCAGTGTGGCTGTGTGTGTGCGTGCTGGGAAGCTGTCTCAGCCCCGGCTGAGGGCTGACACACACACAGGGTGAGATGACAGAGGGTGAGGGAGTGAGAGGGAGACAGAGGGAGAGGGAGGGAGACAGAGACAGGCAGAGAGGGAGAGAATGAGGGAGATGGAGGCGGAGGGAGAGAGACAGAGGGAGAGGGAGAGGGAGAGAGACAGAGGGAGAGGGAGAGAGACAGAGGGAGAGAGGCAGGGAGAGATGGGGGAGGGAGACAGAGGGAGGGAGATGGAGGGAGGGAGAGGGAGACGGAGGGAGACAGAGGGAGAGAGACAGAGGGAGGGAGGGAGGGACACGGAGGGTGACAGAGGGAGGGAGACAGAGGGAGGGAGAGGGGGAGAGAGGGAGAGGGAGGGAGAGAGACAGGGGGAGATAGAGGGAGGGAGACAGAGAGAGAGAGACGGAGGGAGGGAGATGGAGGGAGGGAGATGGAGGGAGAGGGAGGGAGACATAGGGAGAGAGGGAAACGGAGGGAGGTAGGGAGGGAGGGAGACAGAGGGAGGGAGGGAGAGAGACAGAGGGAGGGAGGGAGATGGAGGGTGACAGAGGGAGGGAGGGAGACAGAGGGAGGGAGAGGGAGACAGAGGGAGAGAGGGAGAGGGAGGGAGAGATAGAGGGAGGGAGACAGAGAGAGAGACGGAGGGAGGGAGACGGAGGGAGGGAGATGGAGGGAGACAGAGGGAGGGAGGGAGACAGAGGGAGGGAGACGTAGGGAGGGAGATGTAGGGAGGGAGATGGAGGAAGACAGAGAGAGGGAGGGAGAGGGAGGGAGAGGGAGGGAGACAGAGGGAGGGAGAAGGAGGGAGAGGGAGACGGAGGGAGACAGGGAGGGAGGGAGACAGAGGGAGACAGGGAGACGGAGGGAGGGAGACTGAGGGAGAGGGAGGGAGACAGAGGGAGGAGGCCGACAGAGGGAGGGCGACAGAGGGAGGGCGACAGAGGGAGGGCAACAGAGGTGGAGGAGGGAGACAGAGGGGGAGGAGGGAGACAGAGGGGGAGGAGGGAGACAGAGGGGGAGGAGGGAGACAGAGGGGGGAGGGAGGACAACGGAGGGAGGGCGATGGAGGGAGGGCGATGGAGGGAGGGAGACAGGGAGAGAGACAGGGGGAGAGAGACAGAGGGAGAGAATCAGAGGGAGAGAGACAGGGGGAGAGAGACAAGGAGGGAGAGAGACAGGGAGGGTGAGAGACAGGGAGGGAGAGAGACAGGGAGGGAGAGAGACAGAGAGGGAGAGGGAAAGGGGGAGGGAGTGGGAGTGAGGGAGGGAAAGGGGGAGGGAGGGGGAGGGATGGAGAGAGGGAGAGAGAGAGAGATCTGTGTATGCTGGGTCTGGTGGCTCAGTGGACGAAGGTGTCTGCTGCAGGGACCTGTGCTCAACCTCATGGTCAATTGTTTTTTTGCTTTAGCCCCGCCCCTCCCCCTCTGACCCCGCTCCCACCGGTGCAGCCCTCGGCCACAAACCACACTGTAAATTTGGCCCCCCGAGAGAAAGTTAGTGAGTACCCATGCTCTAGAGTCTTCGTTGGTTACCCTCAAGGATGTGATTGATAAAAATGTTGAACTGCTGTGGGGGAAATGTAATCAATTGGACCGTATTGTGGACAACTTAAGCGGTGGGAGTTTGTACAAAGTTTCTGATGAAGCGGGATGAGGGAACAATATACCATCAGTGGCTAACAAATATGGGCCAGCTATGCAATTGATGGATGTTGCTCTCGCTTCCCAGGTTACACCCTTCGTTGTCAATCCCAGTGTTTCCCGTTGTAATCAAAACAACTTACCTGTGTCAAATCCCATTGCCATACAGAGGGGAAGCCTGGGTATACCCCAAATATGTAATCCAAATGATTTCAATGTGACACTAGGTAGTGTGAATTGTAATTTGCCTCAGCAGGGAACTATTGATGCTGACCCAAACATTGTTGCTATGGACCACCTTAGAGATACACACTCAAGTCCCAACACAGATGTGCTGAGCCTGCCACCGGCTTCTAGTCCCTATGTGTTAGTATTGGCTGGTGTTCCCAACCTTGCTGAGGGACAGAGGGAATCCTGGTCAGACCTCTGCAACAAATCTGTAGATTTGCTACGCAAACATAAAGGTTTCCACCCCTCTTCAATGAATAAAATCATTATGGCGAGGAGAGTAGGGTGGGTTGGCCACTCGGACAAGAACATCAACGGTGACTGCATTGTCCTTAATTTTTGTAGACCACACACGGTCCGTCATTTACTTAGTACTCAAGAGCAATCTTTTTCACAACATACCGACATTTGCGCACTCCCCTTAGTTTTTTTTTACAAACCACCAGTTTCATCGTTTCGGGATGCTCATGTAATACCCTTGGCAGCAAATAGGTTCCACGCACTTTCGAACTTGGACGCTCCGGACTGACAACCACTGTTGCCGACTAATTTACAGGCCTATGCGGAGGATCATTCAGATATCGTACTCCCATCTTCTAATGATAAATTGGATCCAACTATGGTAAACATGGGAGCCAACCTGAGCATCCTAAGTTGGAACATGGCGGGGCTTCAATCCAGGCTTGGAGAACAAGATTGGTTGCGCATAGTAAAGGAACAAGACATAGTCATGTTCCAGGAGACCTGGGCCACCGATGATATTCATATCGAAGGGTTCCATTGCTTTAGTATAGTAGCACCCACCCCTAAATTGGGAAGACCATCAGGGGGGCTACTCATTGGGATTAATGTGGCTGCTGGCAGCAGTTTTAAGGTTCTCCCAACTAATAGTAGAAACTATCAAGTTGTCTTTTTTAAAAGGAAGGTTTGTTTATATTTGGTAAATGTTTATAACAATGACTATCAGGAACTTTATTGGGCTTTTTGACTTTATTTCTAACTTAGATAGTCAGCAAAACATGGAGGGACCTATTGGGATTCTTTTGGGAGGAGATTTCAATGCTATAATTCATGGCGTGGTGCATGGTAAAGGAACAAGTAATCCTGGACCCTCGTCCCGTAGGGGAGCAGAGTTAAACTTGTTTCTAAAATCAAACAACTTGACTAATGTTATGGATTTGGTGAGCAGCCCTAATACCACTAATAAAAAATTGCCAACATTTAGGGGAAGGGGTTGCTCGTCAACCATTGATTTTATTTTTATTTCTCCCTGCCTTGAAGATCAACTAATGGCCGCTGAAGTAATTGCAATGGATTATGGGGATCATAACCCCATTAAAATAGTGCTGAGCTCTGCACCTCGGCCTGTGTTTTCCTTCGAATGCGGAGCAAAAAATCTTATACCTTCAACTGATAACCTGAGATTAGCTTGGAAGGGCGTTGACAGCGACAAACTTTTTAAAACGTTAGTTAGAGGTAACATGCATCTTATTAATTCCTGCTTGTATACTGCACATTCTGAGGTAGTTCAAGATTTTTCAAAACTGTGCCTAGCTATCAAAACACACCTGTCGAAACCCGCCTTATTGGCAGTAAACAATCCCAAATGGTTTGACCGTGAGTGTACATGGGCCAATAGAAATCTTCGCAGGGCACTGTCACTTAACCCAAGGTGCGCCATAGACGTACAATCGACAAGGAGGGAATATAACATAGCAATCCAGAAAAGGAAGGGAACCCTCCTATAGGAACGCTGGGAAACCCTATCCCAGGCTGCAAGTACAAAAAAGGGCAAAATGTTTTGGTCCGCAGTAAAGGAGCTTCGATCGATGGGTCAGCTACTAACTCCCATTAGTTGCAATATATCAAGCGAGACCTGGGAAAATCATTTCTCAAAAATGTATGCTACCCCGCAACCAGAGCTTGACCAATATGATTACGGCCCTTTTACCACTATTGAGTTACCTATCTCTGACATAGAAGAGGCTATCCAACAGAGCATTGGGAACAAAGCACCTGGCCCAGATGGGCTACCAATTGATCTAATAAAATGGAAACCAGACTTTTGGGCCCCACTACTTTTAAATGTTTTTAATAGTTTAACACATTCTACGTTACCAGGCACATGGGCTAAGAGTATCATAGTCCCAATTTTTAAATAGGGAGATCGGTCCCAGCCTAGTAACTATAGGCCGATCTCATTAATTGATAACACTTTAAAAATATTGGGAAGAGTCCTGTATAATAAAATCTCAACCTGGACAGAGAAAAATAGTATCTTAGAGCACTGTCAGCTAGACTTCCATAGCAAGGTGGGTACCAATAAGCAATGTCTCAATCTCAATTTGGTTATTGGGAAATACACCATTGCACGGAAATCCCCGGTCTGTATGGCCTTTATGGACCTGTCCTCCGCGTTCAACCTTGTCCATAGGCCGAAGCACTGGGCAATTCTTTTGGCATATGGTTTGCACGAACCTCTGGTACATTTCCTAGCTTACCTCCATAAAGACCTCCAGGCACAGGTGCGGATCGGCTCGAGTGGCAAGGTTTCGGGGGCAATTAAGTTAGGAAGGGGGGTCAGACAGGGTTGTGTCTTGGCCCCCCTCCTTTTCATTATTTATATCAATGGGCTGAACAATCTGCTCAAAACCTCGACCCATGACGTCCCCATGATCAATGGTAAAACTCTTCCCGTGCTATTATACGCAGGTGATGCGGTCCTCATAGGCCGCACCCCGAATTGCCTGCGTAGGTTAGTACGGACTTTTGTTGAGTACATGGATAGCTTGGACCTATGTGTCAATTTTAATAAATCATTTTTAATGTCCTGTCGTCCTGGGAAGCGACAGTTAAGTTCCATTGTAGTGGGTAGTCAGAAATTGACAAGTACATGTACATTTCCCTATCTTGGTTTGGTCTTTGCTGTGAACGGCTCCTGGACTGAGCATCTTGCTCACTCCAGGAGCAAGTTCTCAAAGGCCACCAACTCAATTCTTAGTCTTCCCTGCCCAAAGACCACCGGTGCTATATCAGCCATTTAAAAAAAATTAAAATTACAGCGTGTCCCTGTGGCCACCTATGGGGCTGAGATTTGGGGCATTGTAAATTGTTGCTGCATTCAGCAGGAAGAAAATAGGTTTTGTAGGAAACTTTTGGGCATCTCAATCTCTACCCCACAATACATCTGCCACAGAGAACTTAATCTTAGTTTTATATCGGATTTTATACGCGCTCGTTCTGCCCTTTTTTGGCTATCGGTATGGAAGAACCAGGCTGCCTCCCTAACCAGAGAGATTATTAACGATTGCCATTTTGTGTGACAAAGGGATGGAAATACCCTGGCTTAGTGGAGTATACCAAAGCCTGTGCAGTGTCAATAAAGAAAATATCTTCCTAAAACCAAATATAGCTGACACTGTGCCAAAAAAGGAGCTTAGAGATGCGCTTTACTTTTTATATAACAAAGAAAGGATTGGCCTGGAATCTAAGAAATCTTCTGTTCTCAGTTACATGTCCATTGAACAGGACCATCACTCCCTACCTACATATCTCACCCTACGCATGAGCCATTGGGAAAGGAGCCTATTATTCCGCCTTAGAGCAGGAACTGTTAGATTTGCATTGTGCTTTCCTCTTGGCTATCATCATAATCTTGATCATGTACCATGCCCTTGTGATGGGGTGAGTGGCCAATCAATTTTACATTTTGTATTTTTTTGTAAGTATTATATAAGATATACAAAGTGGCTTTTAAATCAATTTTTTAAAAAGAGAAGGCTTATCAGTCTGGATAATGCCTATACATGCTTAGTTTTCCTGGTTGATGAAGAGCTGATCCTTCGCACAAGCACTTTCCTGAGAATTGCCACTAGAGTACGTAAGACTATGCCTGATCCCTGAGCCCTTACTTGACTAACTATCTCTGTGTTATTGTTAGCTGATATATTGTTTTATTAACAGAAAATCATCTATTTATTACCAATGAAGCTCCTTTTTAATATGTCATCAAATGTATTAATTGTTATAGCTATATTACTATAAAAGTTTGATCATTGTGTACTGTCAATCTTCCATTTTTCTATTTATTTTTTGTTAAGATATTGTGCTTTTATGGGTATTAAGTTACCCGAATAAAGTCTATGAACTGAACTGAACTGAATAGGCATTCAGTTTAAGACCAGTTAATGATGTTAAATGAATACCTTATATGTGTCAAGTGAGTTAATCCTTATCTTTTTAATCTTAGAATTCAGATTAGGTCTTACTCATAGTGAAAGCCCCCATGTGGGTGCCTGACTCACTAAATGAGTGTATTGATACAGAAATGTGTGTAATCCGATCTAAAGACATGTGTGGTACACAATGTCTCTTGGAATAAACAAAAGTCATGCTGACCTAAAAAATCGCCTCAATCAGGGCCAGCTATTTTGGAGTTCGTCCCTGCTGCATTACAAGATAAACTGTTCAGCCTTTTAATCGTCCTCATCACCAGCTGATGTTTTTCATACACTCAAGCTGCCTGTCTAATAATGTTGGGATCGCTAATGTCACTTTCACAATGGTGTATCATAGATATGTCACAGTTACACTTGTGGTTCCTCTTGTTTCATTTTGGGGGGCTCACCATGTTTGGGTCCTGCTTTTTTCAACCAGTCAATCAACCCCAGGAATATCTGAATTCCCATTTCACAATAGTAGATTACCAGGGTGATAAGTAATGTTTGGGGGATGTATGTAGTGATCCAGAAGAAAAGGCAGTTGTATGTGAATTACATTTTGTTAGCTCATTTTGCAAATTGTACGTATATCTAAATCCACCAGACCTTCTACTAACTTCCCAATTTTTATGTTAATTATACATAATAATACTGGTTAAAAGGGGAAAAGTGACTTGTGGCCTTTAGAATGTCGGTACTAACACAGATTTGCAATGATGTACGCTTCTAAACCATCAGATTGATTTGTTTTTCAGTGAGCCTTCATGCTCTTGTTTAATATTTAAAAGTAGGGTTTTTTCTTGTAACAAGAGGTGCTTGCCTACAGGTTTACAAGCTGCAGCAGTTAGCTTACACGGGTAGGCCTGAGACCAAGTTTTCTTTGTCAGCTAGTGGATGACACAACATGTGCTACAATGCACAAATGCCATTTAACTTTTCTATGCCATACTATACTATGGCTTAAATGGAAAGTTAAATATGCCAATTAGGGGTTAATCGATGCTGTCACCTTTAGGGGTCAGAGTACATAAATTTGGGTCTAGACAGCTACGTCGTAGAACGTAAAGTTAAAAAACCAGCACCATCAGTCCATAAACAACAGGGATGACCACACAAAAAAGAGGCACTTTCATACACTCACAATAGTCATATAGGCATGTTTTCAGCAAAATGGCTATTGAGAATTGCCTTACGGTAGCCAGTTTTAGAAGAAAGGGCAGACAAATGGGTGACAACCTACACCACGCATACCAGTAGTGACAGAATATGGAGGACTGGTTCTGAACCTTCACGTCTAATTTCCTAACACAAGAAGCATGTAAGAAAATAGCAGTCAATGTCTATGTACTATTTGATATTTTATTAGGTGATTTGGTGTTTGCTTGAAGTGTCGCTGATTATCATTCTAAATGTCCAGAAATTAACACTGACAGTACAGTTAACAAGGAATGTATTAGAAAGTTTTTAAAGAGATTCTCACAAGGGTGTGATATCCTTAGACCCCGGTTCAATTAACTTCTTCATCTATGATTTTTTTTTTTGCAGACTTGTGTTATCAGAAACATCACACCATATATCCGTAATCCAATAGACATGCTGAATGGTTCATTTGACTTATCAAAGAGTAAGTGATATGAGTGTTAACTTAGGAAAGTAATTGCAAAGTGTTTTTAGAGAAAAATTGTAGATGTACAAGAAGTGTCCTCAAACTACTATAGCAAAAGCCCCTTCTGGATGCTGAAGGGCAGACATATTATTTCAAGAATGGGAGGGAATGATGCTATGGTCATTAGATTCATCAAAAAACTGCTGATTGAGTTGAGATGACATTAGTTGCAGCTAAGGAGAGAAATTATTCTTTTAGTAAAGAAGTGAATCCTAATACAACAGTGCATGATTTTGTGTGGAGTCTGATAACCTGGTTGTGTAGTTAACTGTCAGTCTAAATTTAACAAGCCTTTGCAAGTTGTGAAGGTGACCAGATGTGCATGTCTGGAGTGTAAGGTGAGTGGAAGATTGTGTAGTGTTAGCTAATGCTACCATCATGGATGTCTAAGTTGAGAACTAAGGGAGAACCAGGGCACCCTCATTGAAGTTGATAGGCTACAATCATTGTTCGTGAACGTTGATTTCTATACGTTCTTTAGCAAATGTTTTTAGCTTTCTTTTTCTTCTTGCAAAGAAAATGAGATGTGCTATATTTTGCTGTTGATTATAGTTTTTTTTAGTATTTTACACGGTTCCTTATCATTCTGTCTGTCTTATTGGAATGTTCAGAGAAAATGTAGTATCTGCTCTGTATTCTAGAAATGTTGATCTCAGCCTCAACAAGGGCCTCAGCAACTAAGCGTCAGACATGTCAAATGACAGGTTATCATTCACTAGATTTCAATCTGACAAATGTCCTCTGCACAGGACTGCACATGACCCAGGCTTCACCTTCATGTTACATTTGCACACATTTATTTGGAGACCTACGGACAGCAGCACAAAAGTTAGCCTAATACCCATAGTACAGTAAAATGTAATATTAGATTACAAATATTTTAAAGTGAAACACAGTAATACAGATTAAAATTTAATAAAGCTTTTTTTTAAAGTCTGTATTTCGAATATCTCATGTTGTTTGGGTAATGTAAATAATATTACAGAACCAAGGAAAGTGTGGGCTATTGGTGTCACAAATACGCTTCCAGATAAGCACACTCAGAAACTGTACAGACAGTACACTGAAACTCGCAGTGATGAAACTACATTCTCATTTGTTTGCTACGGACTTTAACCACACACTCAGACCAGATCCATTTTCTCTATTTAGCCTTAAGCCCACTTAGCCCAATCGGTCTTATAACTCAGTGTGTTATGCTCTTGGTTGATTGCTTGGAATATTTGCATACTACATTTAGTGATATGCCTCTCCCGTTACTACAGAATCAATCTTGCAACTTGCCAAGAAAACAAAAAATGAAGAAAATGAGAATGGAGACTATTTGAAAAGGTAAACTTACGCTTGAGTAAATCTACATGTGTAAGTTTACTCTTAAATTTTTCGGTATCTCTACAACTGTAGTCTATTCACCATTTATAGTGTAAATTTCCTTCAAAGCGCCGGCTTACATGTCGTGTCTCCCTTAACCTAGGGCATTGAGCCCAATTTACATGTGTAAATTAAACTATTCACATATCGGTGAAGATATCTGCCACTGGGACCGTAAATTATAGGGAAAGGTTTAAAAGTTTATTAAACTTTAACAAAAATGCAAAAAATATTTTTAAGATAAATATTAATTTGAATTATTTTCATATATTTCTTTTAAAGAAGAACACAATAAAAAATGCTAAAGCACTGTTAACTTAATTTTGCATTAAATACTTTGACAATGTTCATATATTTATTTCAAAGAAATTATTTTTGAAGATTTAATAAAATAATCCCCTAGAGTAAAATGTTTATATTTATTTATCATGCAGGAAAACGTAATAAAAGTTATGAATATGAGTAATGTTAACTAATTTAATTATTTAAAAAGTTACATTTATTTTTAAAGTTAAAAAAGCTTTGAAATATAATTATTGTTGTTATATATATTTTAACATTTAATTAAATATATATTTATGTATATATATATTTTTTTTTCACAAATGTACGTCACACTCAGAAATCCTTCTTTTCAATACGTTTTTAGTTCAACAGAGCCATTCTGTCATACTGGCTCTGTTGAAATAAAAACTTATTGAAAAGAAGGATTTCTGAGTCCGACGTACATTTGTGAAAAAATGGATCCAGGCCATTGTTTGCACCCACTGTTGTGCGCTCCGGCATATATTTATAAATTTTTTGAGAAGTGTCAATAAATGAATATATTTTAATGTTATTTTGTTATGGAGTGGTATTTTAAGTCCCCTTCCTCCATTATTTTCTATAGGAGGGTGTTGCTGTACCAGTGGTTGGCCATGTATGGTGATCTGAGCTGGAGTACATTTATTACTGTTTTATGTCATTTTCAGTTGTAGTAACATTAGTTTGTGAATAACTAAGGGCTTATTCTGTTGTTGGTGGGTGCATGCTCACCCCTTAACCCCACCTTACTCCTCCGATTAATCCCTCCCATTGAATAGTAGGTGGGTCCCACATTCCAGCCACGTCCGTTCCCTCCTACACTTACTACTTAAAACATAGGCATGCATGTGTATAGATGTCCACACAGAAAGATAAGGAGGAGACATCTGCATGTAGGTTTCTGAATAGTATTTTGAAGCACTTGAGTAGTACCACTGTACTACTTCTAAATATACAAAAAAAAGCAGTTTGTGACAAGGCCTCTAAGAGTTTAGAACCCAGCAAAAAATCTCGGGAAGCGGAGAAAACCCAGATAAAAAAATAAATTGAAAGTTGTTCTACAATTTTCGCATAGGGCGGACATTGCCCTCCAGTCATTTCTGACGTGACGTCAAGGGAACTAGAAGACATTTATGTAAGTGTTCATTGTGATAGCATTTTTATAATGCTGATAAAAATATCTTGCTAGGAGTCACAGCAGACCTAAGTTACATTGGTGGAACAGGCCAAGAACCTCAGGAGCAGTTCTGTTGCCCGATTCCTTCTAACATGTTGTTAAATATCAGTATTTGCATCTGAAAACATCCATGTGGTAGCTACATTGGCCTTATTTGGTGAGTTGGTGTTTAAACATGAAGATGGAGCAGCATCATTTTAGTGCTCCATAATATCACTATTCACATGTTAATTGATATACTGATACATAAATGTGGGTGTCAATGTGTGGCAATATGCTCATATATGCATGCAGAAGCTACATTCATATAGTCTTAGTCTAATCCTTAGTTCATGGTGTATTTGTATTAATCAAATGTAGTGTGACCACAGGACTTGATGCAAGTAGGCCCCAAGTTGACTTGACTCTTTTAACGTTGTTCTCATATTTTAAAGTGCAATGTAAATTTTGAACTGTTCTCATGTTTTCTTTTCAGTTGTAGGTGTCCTATCTAAATAATTAGTTAGAATAGCCTTCTGTTTACATTAGAGATGGGAGCAGTAACTAAACCCTGGCCATGGGCATGCAGTGCGTGGGTATGAGAGAGAGCCTCTTGTAACAGACAGACCAGACCATTGATACTTTTCAAGGCCATACAGGTGGCTACTTCTTTGTTCGATGATGGGAACATGGGGAGTTTACCTACTCCCAGAAGACGGTGTATCCTAATTAGCCCATATAAAGGGAGTTGGTGGGGCGAAGCTTCCAGAATCTTCTACTTCATATTAATTTTGTGTTTCTTATAATAGTTAAGCAGATTCCGTCGTGACTTCACTGATGGAAGATCTTTCCCGGACTCTGCTACTTTCCCCTACCCGAGGTGTTGAGCTTCATGCTTGAACATCTGTGCCTATTTCTCCTTGAACCTTAATTTAGTTCATCTGATGAAGACACTTTCCTCTTATAATTTTCCCTTGCCTCTTTTGATGCCTTACTTAGCTTAGAACAAAGCAAAACCAAAGGGAATGATGGACGGAGTGTTGAACATTGCAAGCACTCACCCCCAGTCAACTGATCTGGGTTTAATCCATCATCATTCTTTAGCTCACTCCGCCACCCCAGTTCAGACATGGCCATATGCAAATCAGTCTGACCCTGTACCTCATGGGAACAGTCCAGCCCGAACTGCCAAGCCATGTCTTCCGTGGACCGGAAACAAGCATCCTGGGACCGGTTTCTGGCTAATCAGCCGTTATCAGCCAGGCTAGCTTAAATCCAGTGGCAAAGTGAGCAAGGGACCCACGTCTGGGCATACCCTGCCAACTTAGAGCGAACAAAACAACACCACAGGGGATGATGGATGGACTGTTGAACATTGCAAGCACTCACCCTCAGTCAACTGATCTGGGTTTAATCCATCATCATTCTTTAGCTCACTCCGCCACCCCAGTTCAGACATGGCATATGCAAATCAGTCTGACCCTGTGCCTCATGGGAACAGTCCAGCCCGAACTGCCAAGCCATGTCTTCCGTGGACCGGAAACAAGCATCCTGGGACCGGTTTCTGGCTAATCAGCCGTCATCAGCCAGGCTAGCTTGAATCCAGTGGCAAAGTGAGCAAGGGACCCACGTCTGGGCATACCCTGCCAACTTAGGGCGAACAAAGCAAAACCAAAGGGATGATGGACGGAATGTTGAACATTGCAAGCACTCATCCCCAGTCAACTGATCTGGGTTTAATCCATCATCCCCTTTGGTTTTGCTTACTTAGCTTAGAAAGCACCTTTATAGAACCAATTTATTTCCTATTTTGCACATTTTATATAATTATATTTTTCATCTTCTTTATAAAATACAAACTTAGATTACATTATTGAATGGAAATATATGTTTTTTAATTGAAATGCTGTTTGATCTACTTGTAACTTGTAATTTTGATAATAAAACCTTTATGGTTTGGACACCAGCCACTCGGTTGTTTCTCTGGAGCCAACTTAGTTTCACTGTAATCGATATTTGAATGCTAATGCTAGCTGTGTTAACACTCTTCCAGTCGACCATGAAAAGTCCATAAATCAGTGCCCTGTCTTCTAGGACGTCTACACTAGAAGAACTTAGAGGTACAAGAAGGTGCACTGGATCAAAGACTAGAGTGTCTCTGCTTCAATTCAAGAGTCCTTCAGGCTTTCTTGAGAGTTGCCAACTCACCGATAACAAACATTGTTTGAACATATGCTTGCAGTTGTGAGATTTTTCACAATTGGGTTCTGCAATGATGTTGAGAATGAATGTCCCTATTTGACTAAACATGAATGGAAATTGACGCATGGGATGCTATCAAGTTTGAAATGGAAGAAGAAATACATTATGTTTAAGGTTCTGAAATGTGAGCTTTCACTTGAGATTGTCATGGTCATCTTCGAGGATGGTGTATTTGCTCAAGGTATGTATTGTTGGGCTGCAAACCTAGAGCAAAATCAACTACTCAATGCCTCCCAATCCAGCTTCCACAGCAATCACAGCACCAAAACTCATTGTAGCCACAGACGAGATCTGAATCCTCCTCAACTGAGGAGAAACAGCAGCTCTGATCCTCCTCGACCTCTCAGCACCCTTCAACGCCAAATCCCACCACATGCTGATCGAAAGACTTCACAACATCGGCATCCAAGGGGACGCTCTCAGATGGATCTCCTCCTTCCTCACCGGAAGAACCCAGAGGATCCACCTCTCACCTTTCACCTCTGAACCCAAGGAGAACACCTGCGGTGTCTCCGAGGGCTCAGCTCTCAGCCCTACGCTCTTCAACACAAATATGACCTGTTAGATTTGGGAGTCTCTAGTTGGCAGAGGTAGGTACCTTTGACCAAATAGGGACCCTTGCTTCTAGTCAGGTAAGGGGGTACACTCCTAAAATAACCCCTGCTCACCCCCTTGGTAGCTTGGCACGAGCAGACAGGTTTATCTCAGAGGAAGTATGTAAAGCATTTGTGAACACATACAGTCACCCAGTGACAACACTACAGATGGACACCACACAAGTTGTAGTATAAAAATAAGTATTTTTTTATAGACTTAAGACGACCACAAACGACAAAAATCCACAGTACAGTACTTTAAAAATGGTAGAATTAGCTTAGGGCCATATGTACGAACACATTTTCCCATATACACAGAGGCGTTGATTCGGATCCTGGAAAAACTGGGTACGAACCGTCGGTCGGAGCGTATTCTCCGTCCGACTCGTACCCGGGAAAAAAACATTACAAACATGCAAGTACGATTCGCACGGAAACACCATTTACGTACGAATCGTAATAAACACCGACCGACGAAAAAATACATACCAATGTGATCCGGGAAGGCTCCGACGTGACATCGGGACCATGCAGGTTGCGGTTCACGAACCAGGAAGTTCGCACCGACGTCACCCCGCACGGATGATATTTTCCGGCTGCCAGAAACTGCCGGGAAACCAGGACGATGCGCACAAGGAGCACCTGTATGCGACGGACAGCCATGGACCCGAACCTACGTGTCATCCCAGCCCTCATAGCAGTCCACTTGCTCTACAGGCACCGACGCGGACGCCGCAGAAGGTCAGAATAACACCCAGGGGCAAAGGGGGGGGCAGAGGCAGGACATATAACCCCCACACAAGTCACAAATCACACAAGCCCTGGACATACCTGACCTGCAGGACCTGGTCACCTCGAGGGGGTGGGGGCGTGTCCAGCAACGCAAGCGTCCGCCACAACGGAAGTGGATGTTGACGCGAGCCGGCAACACAACAATACCGGTACATACCGTACCCACGCCTTAAGAGCGTGGGTACGGGCCGTACCACGCCCACCACTACGTCACCCCGACAATGGCGGTATGGCCCGTACCCACGTTTGAATGGCCTGGGTACGGGCTGTACCAGCATTGTTGGGGTGATGTGGGGGTACGCATGGTACGACCCGTACCCACGCTCTGAAGGGCTGGGGACGGTGCGTACCCCTACGGCACCCAATTGGGGGTCTGCACCGTACCCAGGCCCTCAGAGCGTTGGTACGGGTCGTACCACGCGTACCCCCACATCACCCCAACAATGCTGGTACTGCTCGTACCCAGGCCATTCTAACGTGGGTACGGGCCGTACCGCCATTGTCGGGGTGACGTAGTGGTGGGCGTGGTACGAGCCGTACACACGCTCTTAAGGCCTGGGGACGGTACGTTCCCAGGCCTGCAAACCGTGGGTACAGGAATGCAAGGAGTGTACCCCCAGCCGTGTATGAATGGAGCGTACCCCCACCCCACCAGTGTATGTACGGAGCGTACCCACACCCGTGTATGTATGGAGCGTACCCACACCCATGTATGAATGGAGCGTACCCCCACCCCACCAGTGTATGTACGGGCCGTACCCCCACCCCACCAGTGTATGTACGGAGCGTACCCCCACCCGTGTATGAATGAAGCGTACCCCCACCCCACCAGTGTATGTACGGAGCGTACTCACACCCGTGTATGAATGGAGCGTACCCACACCCGTGTATGTCCCAACTGTACATGCCAGACATAGGAGGGGTGTGTGCAGAGTCCTCCCAGCAGTGCCCAGACACAGGAGGGGTGTGTGCCTATCACTCCCAGCAGTGCCAGGCATAGGAGGGGTGTGTGCAGAGTCCTCCCAGCAGTGCCCAGACACAGGAGGGGTGTGTGCCTATCACTCCCAGCAGTGCCCAGGCACAGGAGGGGTGTGTGCAGAGTCCTCCCAGCAGTGCCCAGACGCAGGAGGGGTGTGGGCAGAGTCCTCCCAGCAGTGCCCAGACACAGGTGGGGTGTGTGCCTATCACTGCCAGCAGTGCCCAGACACAGGAGGGGTGTGTGCAGAGTCCTCCCAGCAGTGCCCAGACACAGGAGGGGTGTGTGCCTATCACTCCCAGCAGTGCCCAGACACAGGAGGGGTGTGTGCAGAGTCCTCCCAGCAGTGCCCAGACGCAGGTGGGGTGTGTGCAGAGTCCTCCCAGCAGTGCCCAAACAAAGGAGGGGTGTGTGCCTATCACTCCCAGCAGTGCCCAGACAAAGGAGGGGTGTGTGCAGAGTCCTCCCAGCAGTGCCCAGACACAGGAGGGGTGTGTGCAGAGTCCTCCCAGCAGTGCCCATTCACAGGAGGGGTGTGTGCAGAGTCCTCCCAGCAGTGCCCAGACGCAGGAGGGGTGGGTGCAGTGTCCTCCCAGCAGTGCCCAGACGCAGGAGGGGTGTGTGCAGAGTCCTCCCAGCAGTGCCCAGACACAGGAGGGGGGTGTGCCTATCACTCCCAGCAGTGCCCAGAGACAGGAGGGGTGTGTGCAGAGTCCTCCCAGCAGTGCCCAGACACAGGAGGGGTGTGTGCAGAGTCCTCCCAGCAGTGCCCAGACGCAGGAGGGGTGGGTGCAGAGTCCTCCCAGCAGTGCCCAGACGCAGGAGGGGTGTGTGCAGAGTCCTCCCAGCAGTGCCCAGACACAGGAGGGGTGTGTGCCTATCACTCCCAGCAGTGCCCAGACACAGGAGGGGTGTGTACAGAGTCCTCCCAGCAGTGCCCAGACGCAGGAGGGGTGTGTGCAGAGTCCTCCCAGCAGTGCCCAGACGCAGGAGGGGTGTGTACAGAGTCCTCCCAGCAGTGCCCAGATGCAGGAGGGGTGTGTGCAGAGTCCTGCCAGCAGTGCCCAGGCGCAGGAGGGGTGGGTGCAGAGTCCTCACAGCAGTGCCCAGACACAGGAGGGGGGTGTGCAGAGTCCTCCCAGCAGTGCCCAGACACAGGAGGGGTGTGTGCCTATCACTCCCAGCAGTGCCCAGACACAGGAGGGGTGTGTGCAGAGTCCCCCCAGCTGTGCCCATGGAAAGAAAGGGGTTGAGTACACACAGATACAATGGCCACAATTGTCAGTCAGGTGCCCAAAGACCCAGCAGAACACGAAACACATGTGTGTGAGGCTGGGAGTACACACATGCAAAGTGCGGAAAAGGGAACATGTACACATGAAGTCCTGTCAATATACTCCACTCACAAGTACAGTGACCCCCAAGGATGACACAAATGATGCAGGTGGAAACCTTGCCCAGCATGAATGGCCAAAGTTGAAGGGGTCCGTCACACACCCAGCAAATGTAGACACAGCACTGCACAAATGTCTGCACAACACCCTGCAGGGAAGATGTCAGGGTCCACAGAGGAAGGTACACACCTTGGGACAATGTCACCATGCAGCAACAGCTTACATGAGCAAAGTTTGATAGCAAATACCGTGTGATGGCACACATATAACAGGGTCCACCCCACGAACAGCACACTACAACATATCCCAGACACCTAACACATTATCGCCACCCCAAATCATGGAGCAGCACCACCAACAGCAATGCCAGAAAAGCAGTAGTGTGCCAAGGAAAATAATACAGCTTTATTCAGCAATGTCCCAAAATGATTTGTACGAAGAGTTCAAATTGCACAAGGCACATAGGGCAGTCCATTGTTCCAATCCAGGTGGGGGACACATTGGGATGCGTGTCCCCTAGCTTGCCTGCACAGTTCAGACTACCTTGTCATCCACAGGGGGGGGGCATCATGTGGGGGGGAAGGACCAGGCACCGCAGGGACAGGAGGGGCAAGGGTAGGTGGTGTGGGTGCAGGGACGGACGACTCCAACACAGGGGTGGGGCAGCGCCAAAGGTGGATTCGAGCACGGCGCTGCACACTACTGCCAGGTCGCCCAGCGTCTCCCCTGCACCTGAAGGAACCACAGGCCCCAAGGAGGGAGGGGGGGGGCGCAGGGATGGGTCGCAGCGCTACCAGGGGAGGTTGTGGACAGGGGGGGCTCAACTCCCCTGCCGGTGTCCTGCCTCAACCGCTTGCGGGGTGGTTCCACACTGGGGCTGATGGACACACTGGGCAGGACTGACCCTGTGTCCGACACTTGGCCAGGAGAGCTGAGGGGAGTGGATTTGGAGGGTGGTGGTCGTGAGGAATGTGGACTCCCACTCTGGCTGCGTGTCTTTCGTTTCCCCCCTGACCCAGTGGGTGTGCCTACTTCACCCTGTGTGTGCGTGCCAGGAGGTGTGCGCTTTGCCTTCCCTGGTGGTGTGGTGCCTGTGTCTGGTGGTGTGTGTGCATGGCTATGTCTGGGTGTGCTTTGGACAGGCATGGGAGTGGGAAGTGTGGATGCTGCAGGGGTGGGGGGGACGTAGCGCTGCAGGAGACCCAATGTTGCAGTCAGTGTCGAGTCTATGGACCGCAGAAAGTTGCATTGGTCAGACTGCGCAGCTGAAATGCCCTCCATGTATGCCTCCATCTGGTTGAGCACTTGGCTGTGGCCATGGAGGACATTAAGCATCGCAGTCTGACCAACCTGCAACTGCCGCAGGATGTCCACAGACTCGGCATTGGTGGCAGAAGTGGAGACAGGGGCAGGGGGTGCGGTGCCTGGCAAGAAGGAGACACATGGTGACCGAGCACGGCGGGAAGGGAGACGAGCAAGTGGGAGGCCGGTGATCGGAATGGAGGGGGCGGGTAGTGATGGAGTGCTGGTGTCAGCTGTGGGAGCAGCCTCCGCCCCCTCGGAGTGCTCAGCCTCAGACCCGTCTGCGTCATAGTCGGTGGTGGTTTGACTGGACAGGTCCTCCGCTGCACTCCCGTCGGCCTCCGTGCCACTCGATGTGCCAGACAACTCTGCACTGCTGGCACTGGTGCTCGCTCCCTCCTCACGGTCCGTGCCAGTGTCTCCCTCGTAGTCCCCTGACGATGCTGTGGGCAAGGTGAAGAGACAGGAGAAATCAGACACCTGGATACATATGTCACATGAGTCAACTCTACATAGGTCACAGTGCATAGCCTGAAAAGCTACAAGAGTAACATCTACAATACATGGTACCTATGTAGTCCCTGCAACACACAGTTTGCTGACCCCCATGCCACTGTTAAAATATGGAGAGCATGACACAATACCAAATAACTTGATATCAAATTGTACAGGGGAGCCAGGCTCTGGGGACAATCTAGCACAGCATCAGCGACACACAGCGTAGCCAAGAAAGGGATGAGCAGGAACCATGTCTAGCAACTCTTGGGACATGCTGCAAAGGTAATACTGAAAAAAATGGCCAACATGACTGGGGCACTGCACCTTGAGTGTTTGGCCACACAAACATCACACACTGGCCAGACCGAGCAAGGAGACCTCAGGTTTGAACATGTAGGCCTTGGCCGCACCAACCCCCCCCACCTGAGACAATGTGATAGAGACAGAGGAAGTACTTACACCTCTTAGTCTGGGATGAAAACAAATGGCCTGCAATTAATCCTGATCGCACACAAACTACCCCTGGTGCGCCTGTACACATATATCACTGACAAACAACCATCATCAGATAGTTGTACCAAGACACACAGGCACTGGCCCCTGTGAGTATGCACCAGCTAATTTAGGTCACCCTGTACAGTGGACACATGTAGCACAGTATACGTGAATACAAATTAGGCCATGGTACTATGCCACAGGGCCCAAACCATGCTGAAGACACAGAGAATGTCCACATTGTCTGATGACACACATGATACCTAGGAAAAGGTGCCCCAGGGGACTGTAGTGGCCACACTACTCCATGGCCCTGGATGGATATGACTGGAACACAAGCCACCATCCCTGCACTATGCACATCTCACACTCAAGCACATCATGTCAGAGGGCACAACATTCGACATGCAGGCAGTAAGGCAGTACACATGAAACACACACTCCCATGTCGGGACTCAGCATCAGTGCCAACTAACATGGACCCCACAATGACAGAACTGGCCAGGGCACAGGCAACGTGCAAAAACCTGTTACACACCACCCCCACACATGATGCTGTAAGCATTGGGCACTTGGAGTAACTGCCAGCCTAGATGACCTTGTGCAAGAGTGACTACACACAGACCAGGGAACACATGGCAAGGAGGGGAAGGGAGGAAGAACAGCACCGCTTTACTTTGGGGAACAGGATATGCACTGCACATTTAAACCCTGGCAGTGTATCCATGCAACTGCGCACTTCCAAGAGCTGGTCACACACAACAACCACACATGTACCTACCCCCTTCCTGCTGCTGCTTCTCCAATAAGCGCCTGTCCAAGTCAGGGAAGACCACCGCCAGCACACGCTTCTGGATGTGGGTCAGACGCCGGCGCCCACGTTTTTTCTGGCTCACAGGTGAGTCCCCCAGCAGGACCCGTGCGATCCTCCGCGTCCAGCACCGGATGTCCTGCCAGCGTTTCCTCACCTGGGCTAGGCGCCGCTTCTGACCCTCTGTCCTCCTCACGGCACTGACGGCTTGCTTCCAGATCTACCCCTTGGCACAGACGCCTACCTGTGAGGATGTAAAAGTGACAATACATCAATCCACCTTATCAATGAAACAGAGACACACATATTACAAATTATGCATGTTTGAACTGGCCATAGTATGCAGCCAACTCATTGCACCTTTGCCATAGTGACATCATCCTCCTGGGAATGGGCGAATGCAGTAGGTGCCATAGAAAGTACACAGGTGGCATGAGGGGTGCAACACAATCAATGATGCAGGCTCACACTGTGCATCCCAAGCTACAACAGGAATCTGAACAGTACACATGCCCCAGCCCACTTACGCTACCTCAGCAGAGTACACAGACGCACACAGGCACAGAACAATCACCTGGCATAGGCAACTGCCGCTACAAACCTCACTCTGCACATGTGCCACTAGACTGGGGGTGTCACAGATGTGGGGCTGTCTCAGCACGGCAGACATCCAGCACAGCTCCCTGCTCACATCAGATGGCCAGGGTGTATCCATCCCACATGCAGCTGGGGTGCAACACTCCACATATGCCCACACCCACATGACAGGGGACTCACACACACACACCAATGTCCAGGGGACGACCACATCATTTGCACACTCTCACCACAGGTACACTGAACAGACACACATCAGTGGGTCCTGGCACATATCACACTGGGGGGAGCACAGACTCACATCAGGACTGTAGAAACAACATTTCCAGGAGGATGAGACAGTCCGAAAGTGGCATGCACCATGCAGTGATCGTCACAGTAAGCACCATGCTAGTGCGTTGTGCACACAGGAACTACAGCATGCTCTGCATGGGAGACATGAGCCCTCCCCCCGCCCGGGACCCACTATGAAGAACCCTGCATGTCTGTCACACCTGGACACAATGCCAGAAGTCATAGTCACTAAAAGGGGCACAGTTTAAGCTAGTGGAGTCTGCACTCACCTGCTCCCCTGGTCGACCATACAGCATGGTGTACTGTGGGAGGATCACATCCACCAACCCCATATTCTCCTCCATGGTGAATGGCTGGGCCCTCTTCACAGACCTGGACATGGTGCCAGAGGAATCACAAGCAGCAGCAGTGGTGTGTAATGCAAGAATGTGCAGGCAAGTGCTCTCTCAAGGGACCTGGCTGCCTTATATCTTCCTTGCTGGCCTGTTTCATTTACAGGAGTACAGAGTGATTGGCTCAGTCACATTTGCATCCTACGTGTCGTCCAATCATTTTAAAACTACCCCAGTGACAGGCTTTGCATGATCTTAAAATTGAGCATGATGTAATGTCAACAACCACATTGCAACAAAGTAAATTGTCTCCAACCGACTTCTGCTGGGCACATGATGCAAAATTCAAACCTGAAACTCGGTCTCCATGACAACCAGCATGCATTTAGGCCCCTATACTTGTCCCTCATGTTTCCCTTATGGCAATCCTATGTCACAACACAGGTACGGTGCGTCCCACTGCCCTAGGGCACCCCAAATGCATTGCAACGGACCGTACACACGTGTGCACGGTCCCTATCACTATGGTGGTGCTGGCGTATGCGTACGCCATAGTGATAGGGACCGTACACACGCGTGTGTACGGTCCATACTACTGAGGCGTACGCATACGCCAGCACCACCATAGTGATACGGACCGTACACGCGTGTGTACGGTCCGGACTACTAAGGCGTACACGTACGCCAGCACCACCATAGTGTTACGGACCGTACATGTATTGTTGGTGGGTATACTCTGGCAGTCCTGTATTTAACATCATCTTCCTGTCTTACTGCTCCTCCTGACCCACTCTTGTCCATGATGTTTCCATGTAGGGGACGCTGGCTATCCCAACATGCCATGGCTGATCACGCCTCTCCGCAACCCCAGCACGGCTGCCGATCACCGCTACAACAATGCCCATGGGCGGACCAGGCGAGTGATAGAGAGGACGTTTGGACTCCTGAAGAGCCGATTCCGTTGCCTCCACAAGACCGGTGGCGCACTCCCATATGCACCGGTGAAGGTCTGCAAGATATTCCTCGTGTGCTGCATGCTGCACAACATGGCAGTGGAGAAAGCTGTGCCACTCATCCTGGATCCAGATGAGCAGGACCATCCACCCGTGGAGGATGAAGGGCTTGGGCACGAGGCAAGTGATGTGGAGGAGGAGGAGGCGGTAGAGGACATGCGGAGTCGGCTCATACGCGACTTCTTTGCTTAGTGGTGAGTTCCAGTGTCTGAGTGTGCACGCATTGGGCTGTGTGTGGGATGTGTTGCAATGTGTGTGTCCATCTGCATGTCTTCCAAGTGAGTCTGAGGTGTGTTTGGATGTGTCACTCGAGTGATGGTGCAATAGAAGAATGTTTTTCCAGAGTCATCATTGTCACCTAGCATGTTGACAACCTAATACGTGTCGAGTACATGCACATGCATGCGGATGTACTTCTTTTGGCTGACTTCTGGTGTGTCTCACATCCACAGGTACTTGCGCATGCTGTCTGCTGGTGGCATTGTTGTGCTCCTGCTATTCCTCATGAACACAGCAACATGTGCTGAATCAGCGTTACATGCACGGACAAGTTTGAAAATCTCCTTCGGGTAAGGGATGCAGCACGGCTTTTTGGGAGTGGTATTTGTTTTGAATGTGTGTGCACTGCTCCTGTTCATGTTTGGTTACTTTGCATACATGTAGAATCACCATGGGGCACATGACCTGGAGCAGAATTCACCTGAATTGATGGTCAGACTTGGTGACAGTCATCTGTAATGGGATTGTGATGGAGCCTTCAATGTGTGTAACACTGGCCTCGGAAACATACGGGTTGCACCGGGTTGACATGGTGTGTGAATTCCCCATTAGGGGCTCAATGGTGTATAGCAGGCTCTCCGTGAGCAGCAGGGGGTGTTTAGCTGTAACCCGTCACTTGTGTGCCAGTGCCATGGATTTCCAGCATCTGTGGCGGTAAGGGGGGTGCCAGTGTTGGTCCCACGTGTTCATCCACATGACCTGTGTATGTGTTGACAGAGTTGCATTAGCATTCCGACACACGAGTAATAAAGGTGTCCCTCTGCCTCCAAGGTGCCTCATCTCTGTCAATGGTGGTCTGTTGCCACTGTGCATGCGGCATGTCTGGCATTGTTCTCAGAGATGGTGCATATGAGTCTATGTGTAGGGTAGCAAGATGCAAGCTGTTTGTCAGGGATTAGATTCTGTATTGTGCATGATGTCCATGGCTGTGTAGGTATTGTGGCATGTCAGTCTCCACGACGGCCACTGTGCTGCATGTGAATCCATTGTGTGTTTGTGTCATGTTGAACCAGACATTCCTTCCTTGACATACACCTTTTACATAGTTCCTTCCTGAGATCCTTGTCTTTGTGTGCTACTTGTGGCATTGTTTCCTTGACATGGCGCATGCTGCTGCAGGCCCTGCAGCAAGGGCACCCAGTGTCCACGCAAACGAGATGGTGTTCATCATGGATTGCTTGCTGACATGTGCTATGCTGATCAGCAGCATCTGTGCCTCATGCGGCAGCACACTCTGCATTATGCACAAGATCCCCAGTTCCATCCACCTCAAGGCAAGAGAGAGACCATCCCCCAGGTCAACTACGACATCCGTGTCTAATCCTACCCTGCACTCTACGGACATGTGCGTTAGAAATCCCATGATACTTGTCCGCATCCAGGGTGCATCTGCACATCTCTGCTACTACATCCGGCGACCAGGCCACATCAACATCCAACAGAGATGGGGGGAGTGGATCACTGGCAGCTGCAGGATGACCTTCGCAATCCACGCACACACTCAGGATGCAGCCCACAACCACAACACAACCTTGTGGCACTGTGATCCAACACCCAATTGTGCCATATCCATGCATCCAACCTTGGCTGGCCCACCATTCTCCACATCCACCTGACTCAAGCATGCAGGACATGGTTCTGCCACGTGTCTACACATACCTGGGACTCCCACCCCAGGACACTCCACATGATCCCTGACCTCTGCGCATGACTGTTGCTCTTCTAAATAGGTCTGTAGGCACAGTTGTGCGGGCACCCCCTCAGCTGGTTGGGCCCATCACAGGTGAGTAAGGTGCTCCATGTCTGTCTTGGATGGTACGTTGTGACCCATGTGTGTCCTGTGCCAGACTCAGACCCCAGGGTATGGAGGTTTGGAGTTAATTCAGAAATCAGGCATGGTTTGACTTTACAACACACACCTGTAGTGGAATAATGCAAAATGACGGCATCATTTTGTGATTGTGATGAATTTTATTAGTGCTGGGGTACGTGTTTGGGGGGTGACAAGAGGTGCTTGGCAGGAGTGTAGAATCCAAAGTTCACAGGGGGAGTTGGTGTCCTTGCCATTGACAGTCATCAGAGTCTGTGCCACAGTCTTTGTCAACATTGGTCAGACAGTGACCAGCAAGGCCATGTGGCAGAGAATGTCCTTTACTGCTGTGCTGCTGTTGGGCCAGAGTGCCAGGTGCCAGGCCAGGTGACCTGGGAGATGGTGATGTTCCGCTGACTCTCACGGTCTTTTTCGTGGACAACCCACCTTCCTGCGGGGACCCTCAGACGCCTGCCTTGACGATGCAAGGGACGCTCCGTCAGATGAATCCTCCTCCTCCTCCCTCCCTGTGTCTGGTGGTGGTCTACGCCTGGTGGCACAGGGAGGGTTTGCCAGGCTTTGGGTGATCTGACGGAGGGATTGGCTCACGTCCCTGTGCACCGCCATCCTGGCATGATGCTCAACCTGCAGGGCCTTCACCTCATTGAGGGTCCCCACTACCTGGGCGATGCCTCTGGAGTCACGCCGGTATGCGTCCAGGATGGTTCTGACATGTGCCATAGCCGGGTCCTGAGCCAACTGGGCAGGCTCGCGCCTCCGCCGTCCTCCACTCCCACCACCCCTGCCCACTTGCGCCTGGCCTGCCGTTGTGGGCACATCGGGTCTCCGGGACCCCTGAGGGATGGCATTTGCGGTGTCGCCTGCCTCCTCCTGGGTGCCCGGAGAACCTTGTCCCTCGTGGACAGACTGGCTGTCTTGTTGTGTGCGGGCAGGGCTCCTGGGTGTCTCCTGGGATGTGGCAGGAATGGGGGTGGTGGTTGGCACAGTTGTACCTGACGCAGGTGCTGCAGGTGGTTGGACACCAGAGGGGCCAGGTTGGTCTGGGTCATCCACAGAGTGGTGAGAGTCGTCGCTGCCGGTGGTGTCCTCTTCACGCAGAGCCTGGTCCTGTGAGTCTTCCCCCCCAGTGTTGGTGGGTGATCAATGACGTTGACCTGTGTGTGAGAGAGACAGTGTTAATTGTGTTACATGCGACATCCATGTTTCATTCTTTTTTGATTTGGCACAGTTCCCTGGGTGGTTGGATTTGGCTAGCATTCCTCACACAGTGCACTTGTGCATGGGTATGTCCCTTGGCCACAGCTTTCGACACTTTACCTATGTGTGACACAATGTTAGTTGATGCATATTTTGGGAACGCAGTCAGCAGTGTAGTGAGCGGGCGTAGCAAGCCATGCAGAGCCGCCTTACGTGTTGCACTGTACGTGGCCAAATGGTGTTTATTCCATGCAATTTGAGAATGCAGGTAGGTAACTTAACAATTAGTGACAGGGTTCTGACGAACACAGTGGGTAGGTATACTGGGTGTAAGGTTCTGTTTGTGCCTGCAGCAGGGATGTACTCGTGCACAGATTGACACATGGCCTAGTGTTTATCAAAGGTTGAAGGGGGTTAAGGCACTGCCAAACCTTGTCTACATGCACACAGTCCACCTGCTGACGAGCGGACATGGCCACACCACCCAAGGGTGATTTGGTCTCCCCTTTCTCCCTCCCTCTATCAGCCTCCTCCCTCTGTCCGTCTCCCTCTATCTCCCTTTCTCACTCCCTCTGTCAGCCTCCTCCCTCTGTCCGTCACCCTTTCTCCCTCCCTCTGTCAGCCTCCTCCCTCTGTCTCCCTTTCTCCCTCCCTCTATCAGCCTCCTCCCTCTGTCCGTCTCCCTCTATCTCCCTTTCTCCCTCCCTCTGTCAGCCTCCTCCCTCTGTCCGTCTCCCTTTCTCCCTCCCTCTGTCAGCCTCCTCCCTCTGTCTGTCACCCTTTCTCCCTCCCTCTGTCAGCCTCCTCCCTCTGTCCGTCTCCCTCTGTCTCCCTTTCTCCCTCCCTCTGTCAGCCTCCTCCCTCTGTCCGTCTCCCTCTGTCTTCCTTTCTCCCTCCCTCTATCAGCCTCCTCCCTCTGTCCATCTCCCTCTATCTCCCTTTCTCCCTCCCTCTGTCAGCCTCCTCCCTCTGTCCGTCTCCCTTTCTCCCTCCCTCTATCAGCCTGCTCCCTCTGTCCATTTCCCTTTCTCCCTCCCTCTGTCAGCCTCCTCCCTCTGGCCGTCTCCCTTTCTCCCTCCCTCTATCAGCCTCCTCCCTCTGTCCGTCTCCCCTTCTCCCTCCCTCTGTCAGCCTCCTCCCTCCCTCTGTCTGTCTCCCTGTGTCCACCTCTGTCTGTGTCCCTCTCTCTGCCCCTCTCCCTCCCTCTGTGTGTCACTCTCTGTCACCTCAGCCCAGCTTCCTGGGCACACACAGTTAGCAGGTCTTGCAAAGGCCATTGGCTTGTTCATGTGGGTTTGTTTCTTTTCTGCGGGCACCCATTGGGCGGAGTGTCTGCATCTGCGCTGCTGCTGTGGCGGTGTGTGCTGATACTCTTTCAGTGTGCTGCGTCTTCATTGGCTGCTGTTATGTGCAAATTGTGCCTTCATACCTATGTCGTCCTGCAACGCGGCCACCATTAGCAGGCAAACAGTACTGTGTGGGGGGACACTGTTGGTATGGCTGTGCCCTAAGGCATATGGGCTGAGGGCATTGTTGTGTGCTTCAGAGTTGCCCTATGTTAGTTTTGAGGCCCACCCTCCCGGCATCGGGGACATCATGTCTTGTGTTGGTGTTTTGTGTGGCCTGTGACTTGGCATGGCCTTGCTTGGGGCATGGGGCATGGAGGCGCTAGTGGCATGTGTGTGTTTTTGGAGTGTGGTTGTGTCCGGTGCTGGCTTTGGGGGGGTTGCGTGCATGATTGTTATTTGGGTTGTATATGGCGTTCCCCCCATGTGAGGTGAGTTGTTTGTGTACTCACCAGGCTCTCGGACTCCTTCTAGTCCGTCTACTCCCACCGGCGGCAGCGTGGCCATCACCTTCTCCTCCCAGGGATGGTCTGCGGGACGGACCTCCTCCAGTGATGTTGGCCTGGTTGTGCTCATCCGTCATTTTTCTCTTGACCGTCCTCCGCAGATCGTACCACCTGGCTAAGCACTCATGCCTGGTCCTTCTGGTGGCCCCAACAGCATTCACGGAATTGACTATCCTCTCCCACATGGCAGTTTTTTCTGATATGCTGGTCCGTCTGACCAATGTTCCAAAGAGCTGTGGCTCGACTCTGATGATTTCATCGACAAGGGACTCCAGCTCGACCTTTGTGAACTTTGGATTCTTGTTGGTGGGCATGGTGTGGGTGTGGATGGTTGTGGGGGTGGGGGTGTGGATGGTTGTGGGTGTGTGGGTGTGTGTGTGTGAATGTGATGAGGGTGTGTTTGTGATGGTGGTTGTTTGAAAGAGTGCAAGTGTAAGGTGTATTGATGGTTGAAGTATGGTGCAGTGCATGGTCTCTGGAGTCTGGCAGCAGTGGATCTGTTGCAAAGGATCATGGTTTGTGTGTGTTGGGCCTTTTTATTGGTCCATTTGTGGGTGTGGCTGTGTTTGAACTTTGGGTGGGTGTGTTATAAGGAGTGGTAGTGGTTTGGGCCTCTGTTTATCTGTTTGTCAGTTGCAGGTCAGTGTATAGGATGTATTTGGCCTTGTTGGATATGTTTAGTGGTGTTGTGGGCCTCGGATTGACTGTCCTTGTGTTTTTTTGGTTAGTCCTGGTTCAGTAGGAGTGTTTTTAGCGTCTGTACGGTGCGTACATGGGCCATGTTGTGGTACAGTGCTGTCCTTTGCTATGGCTTAGTACGACTCGTACATGCCCGATGTTGGGTGAGGGTGCTGGTGTGTGGGCCTGGAGTAGGGTACGTACGAACACAGGCAGGGTGTTGGTCCGCACCGTCCATCGGTGGTGGTGTTTCGCACCCTACATACAGTGGGGGCTGGGTGTAGGGTCCGTACATACACGGGTGGGATGGGAGTATGCTCCATTCATACACGGGTGGGGGTACGCTCCATTCATACACGGGTGTGGGTACGCTCCATTCATACACGGGTGTGGGTACGCTCCGTACATATACTGGTGGGGTGGGGGTACGGTCCGTACATACACTGGTGGGGTGGGGGTATGCTCCATTCATACACGGGTGGGGGTACGGTCCGTACATACACTGGTGGGGTGGGGGTACGGTCCGTACATACACTGGTGGGGTGGGGGTACGGTCCGTACATACACGGGTGGGGAGTTGGTACGCTGCATGCATACACGGGTGGGGGTACGGTCCGTACATACACTGGTGGGGTGGGGGTACGGTCCGTACATACACTGGTGGGGTGGGGGTACGGTCCGTACATACACGGGTGGGTTGGGGGTACGGTCCGTACATACACGGGTAGGGTGGGGGTACGGTCCGTACATACACGGGTGGGGAGTTGGTACGCTGCATGCATACACGGGTGGGGGTACGGTCCGTACATACACGGGTGGGGAGTTGGTACGCTGCATGCATACACGGGTGGGGGTACGGTCCGTACATACACTGGTGGGGTGGGGGTACGGTCCGTACATACACGGGTGGGGTGGGGGTACGGTCCGTACATACACGGGTGGGGTGGGGGTGCGGTCCGTACATACACAGGTGGGGAGTTGGTACACTGCATGCATACACGGGTGGGGGTACGGTCCGTACATACACGGGTGGGGAGTTGGTACGCTGCATGCATACACGGGTGGGGGTACGGTCCGTACATACACTGGTGGGGTGGGGGTACGGTCTGTACATACACGGGTGGGGTGGGGGTACGGTCTGTACATACACGGGTGGGTGGGGGTACGGTCCGTACATACACGGGTGGGGAGTTGGTACGCTGCATGCATACACGGGTGGGGGTACGGTCTGTACATACACGGGTGGGGAGTTGGTACGCTGCATGCATACACGGGTGGGGGTACGGTCTGTACATACACTGGTGGGGTGGGGGTACGGTCCGTACATACACGAGTGGGGTAGGGGTACGGTCCGTACATACACGGGTGGGGAGTTGGTACGCTGCATGCATACACGGGTGGGGGTACGGTCCGTACATACACGGGTGGGGAGTTGGCACGCTGCATGCATACACGGGTGGGGGTACGGTCCGTACATACACTGGTGGGGTGGGGGTATGGTCCGTACATACACAGGTGGGGTGGGGGTACGGTCCATACATACACGGGTGGGGAGTTGGTACGCTGCATGCATACACGGGTGGGGGTACGGTCCGTACATACACGGGTGGGGAGTTGGTACGCTGCATGCATACACGGGTGGGGGTACGGTCCGTACATACACTGGTGGGGTGGGGGTATGGTCCGTACATACACGGGTGGGGTGGGGGTATGGTCCGTACATACACGGGTGGGGTGGGGGTACGGTCCATACATACACGGGTGGGGAGTTGGTACGCTGCATGCATACACGGGTGGGGGTACGGTCCGTACATACACTGGTGGGGTGGGGGTACGGTCCGTACATACACAGGTGGGGTGGGGGTACGGTCCATACATACACGGGTGGGGAGTTGGTACACTGCATGCATACACGGGTGGGGGTACGGTCCGTACATACACGGGTGGGGAGTTGGTACGCTGCATGCATACACGGGTGGGGGTACGGTCCGTACATACACGGGTGGGGAGTTGGTACGCTGCATGCATACACGGGTGGGGGTACGGTCCGTACATACACGGGTGGGGGGTTGGTACGCTGCATGCATACACGGGTGGGGGTACGGTCCGTACATACACGGGTGCGGTGGGGATACGGTCCGTACATACACGGGTGGGGTGGGGGTACCGTCCGTACATACACGGGTGGGGGTACGCTCCATGCATACACTGGTAGGGGTTCGGAGCGTACATCCGCGGCCGGGGGGCATTTTGCGCGTACATGCGGGGTCTGTGGTGGGGTGTTCGGCGCGTATGCGGGCACATGTCTCCATGGTTGCTATGGGAGTTCGGTCCGTACGGTGTTTTTTCCATACCGTTGTGAAATCGAAAGGACGGGAGTGATCGTACTTGCGCGGTCGGACTTCATTTTTCCGATTCGTACGGTAAATCGTCCGGGGATGTGTCGGACACAATTTCCGACCCGAGGACGTGTGGGGAACTTTTCCGGATGTGATTCGTATGGAGTTTTTCCCATGCGAATCGTACTTGGCAGTTTGTACGCTACTTGGACGATTCGGACGGAAAAAAGTCCATATTCAATTCGGACGGGGGAAATTTTTCCAGGATCCGAATCGGCACCAGAATGAGTAAATCCCTTTGATACATCTGGTCGTTAGTTCTTTTTAGATGTAAAATGCGACACTTTGAGTTCAATGTACCTTAGGATGCGTAACGCTAAACAACAAAAGTGTTGCAGGGAAGGTGATGCTTCAGTTCCTTACATGCAAAAACGGTGATGCGTTGGGTCCCTACTGATGCCTAGGGGATGCAACAGTTCTTCTCTGAGAGGGGAGGTGATGCGTCGGTTTCTTACTGCACTTCCGAGGTGATGCAGCCCGCAATGCCATGATGCTGATGAAGATCCGGTGCAATGAAGCAAAAATGGCGTCTTCTTCTTGATGTGACACGATGTGTGCATTCCCGACGGGAGTGCAGTGACTAAACGATTCTTCTGAGCCCCGACAGGCCCTGCGACACGCTTCCTGGTGATGCAGCAGCATGTGATGCGATGTCGATACTCTTATCCGGCAATGCGAGGTGCTTTGGCAATGATGCGACAACTGCAGCGGCGACACGCTTCCCCAGCGATGTAACAACAGCGGCTGCGACACGCTTCTCCAATGATGCGGCGGGGTCTGGTGTGATGTCGATCCTCTTCTCCGGCTATGCAAGGCGCTTTCACGTTGTGAAACGACAGCGGCAGTTCGGCGACACGCTTCTTCGTGCATCGCGCTTCAAGCTCCTGGCAACACGCAGTCCCTCAGAAAGCCCAACACAACTGCAGGCACCTCCAAAGAACTCTTGGGGAGCTACTGGGTGAAGTCTGTTGTCCCTGAGACTTCAGCAGGAGGCAAGCTTTTTCTCAAGCCCTTGGAGATTCTTCACAAGTTGATGAAAGTACACACAAAGTTCCTTTCTCCTTTCTTTGGCAGTCAGGCAACTACTGTAGGCCAATCCCTCAAGCTTAGGGATAGTCTCTCCTCAGTCTCTCTAGTTTCGCTCCTCAGCAAACGTTTTTTCTTGTTTCCCAAAAGTGATTTAAAGTTTTGGGGTCTGGGTCCCCCTTTTTATACACAGTTTCTCTTTGTTCTCTGAAGGCAGAGAGGCCTTTGCCTAGTCCAAACCAGTGCTGGTCAGTCCTGGAGCACTCTGTTTACATGACTCCTTCTTTCCTTTCACAGTGCAGGCCAGGGACATCAGACACACGCTACAGGAGGTGGAGCCAGCATTGTGGAGGGAAGGCACAGCCCTATTCAGGTCACAGGTGCAACTCCTCCCACCCATCTACATGCAGATCTCTCTATTCAGCCCTGTGCTGACTCACCCTGTCTCCTGGAATCCCCCATCCCCTTTCACTCACACTCCAGACAAGGAATACACATCCTAGCAGAGGCAGGCTTGGATGGTTAGGCAAGAAAGTACCTACTTTCTAAAAGTGGTATTTTCAAACACAGAATGTTAAAACCAACTTCACCAAAGATGTATTTTATCATTCTGAGTTCAGGCATACTAAACTCAAATTTCTACCTAGTTTCCTGAGTCAGTTAGGATTATAAAATATAATAACCAAACTGCCCATTCTGGCCTATGGAGATCAGGTAGCCTTGCAATAGTGAAACACGAAAATGGCTGTAATTCACTATTAGGACATGCCACACACATCACGGCTTGTCCTACCTTTTACCTGCAATGCACCCTGCCCTTGGGCCTACCATAGGGGTGACTAATATGCCGAAAAGGGAAGGTTTGGGACTGGCAAGTGGGTGCACTTGCCCAGTCAACATGGCAGTACCAGACTGCACATAGGCTCTGCAATGGCAGACCTGAGACACACTTTTACAGGCTGCTTCTGTGGGTGGCACAACCGGTGCTGCAAGCCCACCAGCAGCATTTGGTTTACAAGCCCTGGGCACACTCAGTGCACTGTACTAGGGTCTGACAAGTAAACGAAACCAACCAATCATGGAATCACTAATCCATACATCAATTTACCATAGGGAGCACTTGCACTGTGGCACTGGACAGCAGTGGCACAGTGCCCAAAGCATCTATAACCATCAAAAACACATGAGGCAACAGCAAAAAATGGAAGGGAGACCCATGCTAAGGTGCCAGGTCTAACATGACCCCACTGGCCACCTTCGTCAGATCCCACAGTCTCAACATAATTTCCTACGCAGACAACACCCAACTCATCCTTTCGCTCACTGATAACCCCACCACCACCAGAACCAACTTCCGCAGAGGCATGACAAGCATTGCCAACTGGATGAAGAACAACTACCTGCAGCTAAACACAGCCAGGCAGAATTACTGATCTTCTGCAACAGCAGCAACACATGGAACAACTCATGGTGACCATCAGACCTGGGATCCGCACTCACTCCCTCTGACCATGCCAGAAACCTCAGAATCATCATTGACAACAAGCTCACAATGAAATCACAGATCAATGTAGTCTCCTCTGTCTTTTTCCTCATTTTTCACATGCTACATATGATCTTCAAGTGGCTACCACTACACACAAGACCCACCATGACATAGGTGCTCATCATCATCTGACTGGACTATGGCAACACCCTCTACTTAGGAATCTCCACACACCTCCTACAGAGACTCCAGACAATACAGAACACTGCAGCCAGACTCATCCTCTGCCATCCCTGACAAACCCACAACACACCCCACCTCAGGCATAGGCACTGGCTACCTGTACAGAAGATATGCCAATTCAAGCTGCTGACTCACACAGACAAGGCTCTACACAACCAAGAACCCGTCTACATTGACCACCGACTGAACTTCCACCAACCATAGAGAAGACTACAGTCTGCCTCCCTCTCACTTACACATCCATAATCCTCGCATTTACTGAAGTAGAAGTGGAGGACGTTCGTTCTCCCACATCAAAGCAAAGACCTTAAACATCCTTCCCACACCACTCCTGACCATAATGTGGCTTCTGGAATTCCAAATGGCCCTCAAGACCTGGCGGTTCAAATAAGCCTCCAGGGCCAGTAAGCGCCTGGATACCCTATGATTAACAGCACTTTAAAAATCATGATTGATTGCTTGATTAAAGTATTGTGAAAACTCCAAGAAAAAATAAGAGGGTCATAAAATAGCCTTTTTAGCCTCAGGGTACGTCCAGAACAAGCTTGGGGTACACCACGAGCGCTGATAATGCACTATATGTACTCACTTATCCTTGTAACCTATAATACAACATTACAGGTGCATAAGAGGATCTTGCAACATTTCAGGGCGATCAGAAATAAGGCTAGAAACTATCCAGTTGCTTCCCATTTTGAGGGGTTCCATGGGAATGATGCTTTACTATTTTATTATTGATGCAGTACCCACAAATAAAAGAGGTGGAGATAGAGAGAAAGCGTTACCCTGTTTGGAATCAAAGTACATCATTGAGTTTAAAACTAAGATGCCATCAGGATTTAATACAGAATATTTATGTACACATTAAAAAATTTCCTTTTGCCCTCCTCTGTTTTAGTCAGCATTGGTAGGGTTATGCCAGAATGTTAATATCAACTTGCATTAGTGACTTTGTAGATGCACTTGATGAAGTGTTAAAATAGGTAAATAACCCATGGACATAAATATATTTTATAAGAAAAAAAAAATTTGATAGAAAACTTGTAAGAGCTTTTTAAATGCACCATGATGTGAAAGAATATCCTTGTGCAATAGGCCACTTGGGCAAAATATGTGTATATGTGTGTGGACTGTTATAATAATTTTAAATCATTTTAATAATTTTTGTAAGTTTTGAAACACACAAATAGTAATGAATAATGGAAAAGAATGTGAATTGTTTCAGTGAACGGTGCTATTGAACATAAGGTACAAGATTTGCCCACTAGGGCTTGATTGGAAACGTTATTAATTGCTGTGAACTTAATTTGGATTGTTTCAATGAAATGTTCCAATGATATACAGCATGTAAACTATTACTGAGTTATTATGAGATAACATGAAAGGTAAAAATATTTATTTATTTTATTCAAGCAACTTGTAAAGCACGCAAATACCCTCAGGTGTTTCTACGCTACGGACTGGGTAAAGGGAAGGCCAGGAGCTGGTAGATTATTGGTTAAAGAGCCAGGTCTTTAATTGTTTCCGGAAGGTAAGCAGGGGGGGACTGGTCTTAATGTGAAGGGGGAGCATGTTCCATAGTCTGTCAAAGGCTGGCCAATCAGAAGAGGCTGCTATAGGGCTGATTTTAGGTAACTTCAGGAAAGCAGTTCGATAACTTATTTCCTGCAATAGTTATAATAATACATCCTACCGTGGCAAGTTACTGGATTCATTGTAACTATTATGTTCATACTTTGAATTATATTTCTAGCTCACTCCTGTCAAAAGATAGGCTTTATGATGTTAAATAAAGCCTTCCCATTTTAGCTTAGGGAGCTAGCAACCTATAATGGGGAAAATGAATTTAGCAGTTTTTCCCTCACCAGGGCATATAAAACATTTTTTATGGTGCCCCTGCTTATTATCACAATGCACCTTGGAAAGACCTTAGGGGTGAGATATATGTAATAAAAAGGTAGTCCATGACTTTGGAAGCACTTTTAATTCCCAAGCACAATTTGGACATGGTTTTAGTTTAAAAGCAGCCTGCAAAGCAGGCCTAGCTTTAAAATCACAGCTGGCACCACAGCAGTGCACACTTAAGTGCACTAAATCTACTGGGCCTCTAACCCTACATGCCCTACCATAACTAGGAACTTACAGGTAGGTTGTCAGTATCAATTGTAATTACACCTAATTACCATACACCTTTTAAACAGATCACTGGCCCAACTCATCCCACTCATATAGCAGAGACCGTTCTTAACAATAAGACATTTCCTCCACTCTTCCCGGGGTATTTACTCACAACTCTCTGGTGCCTTGGTGATGGCTGCACTGCACCACACTTGCTGTCCAATTAGAGTTCAGTCTTAGAGTAAATGCACTGAACCCTGTCATAACCAACACACAATGTCAGGCTTGGGTCCACCTAGCCATGATGCGTCACTGCCCTGTCAGGAATTAATCTTTACCTTACCACAAGGTGAGGAGAAAGAAATACATGTCACACAAAAATTTTGGCTTATCAGGTAGGACAACATTGCAGTCTTCGATTCTCATTGTGATGGGGGAAAATTAATAAAAAGTGTTAGTCAAATCCAAGATCTCCGACACTTGGCACGGCTAATTTACACCAGTGTGTGTTTATGTGTCACCTACAGCACTGCACAGCTACCACATTTTCAATGTGATTATGAGTGCCATTTTGATATTTTTATCATGCCTATGTGTGATGTTACAACTACTTACATTTGACACTTTGAGTGACAATTTCTTACTACAGGTGTGCAAAATTGTGAAAATGACCATCATTTGGGTTTTTCTATGTGTTGTGTTTAAGGGAAGAAAAATAGGTCCTCTACAACAGAAGTACAACTATCTAGGCAGCCTCTTTTGAGTGAAAGCAGGCTTCCCTGCCACTCTGATACCACACAATTGTGCTTCCTTGCAGCTAGAAGCACCAAGCTAAGAGCCAGGAATACCCAGTGAACTGCAAAAGGCTAATGGCAGATCTGTTTTGCCACCCTTCCAACTACCATGCAGCATAAGTTAGCCTAACACATTTTCAAATTTGATTTCATCAGTTTCGATGGTGATGCTGATGCTGGCCCTGACTTTTTAATGCCCCTCATGTGGTTATGATAGGGTTAACAACACATGAGACTGCTTGCTTCATCACTGATACAGTCACCTAACATAGGCTGCGCTTGATCTAAGTGTCACTGGCCTTGTTCTTTCCCATAGCCCTCTATCCCATTGTTTCTCTCTGTCCGTTTTCTTTAATCTTTCTCTTCATACTCACTACCTTAACAGCTCTTGTTCTGATTTGACACCTGGTAGCAGTATGTGGTGGAATCATAGCACAGTCTTCTTTTAACTACTGAAGGTGTAGGGGAAAAAAAGGTTGGTGTTTATTTTTTTCTAACAACACTTTATTAGAGCTTGGTACCGGCACTAGTAATGCATACACATTATGGGCCCTCGCGGGGGACCCCCAGAAAAGAATTGATTGCTTCCGATATTCAACAGTTTCCCTCCAACCCTCATCATACAATCCCAATACCCAGCCCATAGTATGCCCACATTTTACCCCATATTTTCAATTGTTCCTTGGGGCAGCCATATGATATATAGTTAGGTTCCTCTATTTTCGCAGAACAATCAATTTCTGCCCTCCATTACCTCCGTGGTTGGTGGGCCCTTGGCACCTTCCGGTATTTTTCCATGGCTCTTTTTGCCAAAGGTTGGTAATTTTTATCCCACTCGTCACTAGTAGTACATGCAGGAGGGAAGACTTGAAATAGGAAATACCTGTCTTCCACTGCACCTGGTCTGAGTACATTTTTAACAGATTCTGATGAATGGTTACATGAGCTAATTTAGCAAGGCTTAGAACGCCGACTGACATAGTATGTTAGATTGCTGATCTCTGTTACCATATGAGAGAGGATTGGATGGATGAGATCAAAGCTATGCAAAATGAGTTGTCTTTGTGTGGTGGGCCAAATAAACAGACACTGCCCACTTATTCCACAGTGAGAGCCTGGATTCTGATGGAGCAGGAGGGAACAAGAGCAGCAGCCTGCATTTTCTCCTGTTTCCAGACTAGAAAACAAATATAAAGACAGGCACCTGATTTCCAGAATCTCCTCTCTCTGAAATCCAGAGGAGAGCAGAAACACCAGAATTCTCTGAACCAGTGCCGATAGGCATGCCAACAACTACAAGGATGTCTTTTTCTATCAGTGCTCAATGGGTTAGGAAGTAGTGGTAGCGATTCCTGCTGTGCTGGTGAAAAGTATGTGCAGCCACAAGAACTGTCCATCTGGGGAACCTCAGAAGGGGACGTATTGATAGTTTGCTCTGCATTACATTATATAATGAATTCCAACGTAACACAAGTTATTTCTTTGTCGTAAAAACAAATTTGTACATTTTGGAAAATGGCTTCAGCTCACCATAAATTAAATTTAAAAATAAATATTTATGTGTATTTGCTGTGGAACTGCTTCTGCATTTGGTGGCATTGGTCCCTTTGTACCAATAAAGGTTTGAAACCTACATGGCGTCAGAGTGCATCCCACCGGAGGGCAACCTTTTGAGCAGACATATTTGGCGGCAGCCCAGTCACCGGGAGTGCACCACCCCACAATGGGGGCCATCGGATCTGGCTGTTACTGGGTCCTGATTATTTGAGACGCTGCAAATGGATTTAAAGGGGACAAGTGTACACCGAGGCCCATTTGTGGGCTTGAAACTTTGCAGCAGTGTTAATGCGTTGTGTGGCGATTGTAGGAGTGATTCGCCAGGACTACGAGGTCCAACAATCCTTGCTTCGTCAATATGTACGGCCCATACAGGGCGGGCTTACGTGTAATAATTATGGGAGTGGTCCTGCAATGCAGAGATCTTCACTTACGTCCACGTCTTTGAGGAAGAGGATTTGTACTTCGAAACGCATCAGGCGGGGAGGACGCTGTGGAACTGCTTATGCATTTGGTGGCATTGGTCCCTTTGTACCAATAAAGGTTTGAAACCTACATGACGTCAGAGTGCATCCCACCGGAGGGCAACCTTTTGAGCATACATATTTGGCTGCAGCCCAGTCGCCGGGAGTGCACCACCCCACAATGGAGCCATCGGATCTGGCTGTTACTGGGTCCTGATTATTGGAGATGCGGCAAATGGATTTAAAGGGGACACGTGAACACCGAGGCCCATTTGTGGGCTTGAAACTCTGCGGCAGTGTTAATGCGATGTGCGGCGATTGTAGGAGTGATTTGCCAGGACTATGAGGCCCAGCAATCCTTGCTTCGTCAATATGTACGGCCCATACAGGGCGGGCTTACCTCTATTAATTAAGGGAGTGGTCCTGCAATGCACCATCTTCACTTACGTCAACGTCTTTGAGGAAGAGGATTTTTACTTTGAAATGCATCAGGCGGAGAGGACGCTGTGAAACTGCTTATGCATTTGGTGGCATTGGTCCCTTTGAACCAATAGAGGTTTGAAACCTACATGGCATCAGAGGGCATCCCACTGGATGGCAATCTTTTGAGCAGACATATATATATGCCAGGTGCAGCTCGTGACTTCACGAGGAGCAGGATTCATTGCAATTCTGACTCGCGGCCCGGCTGACACATGTATTAAGGGGCTGCCGTGGATTTCCTGTGCAACCTAGTGCACAGGTTCCCTTTGTCCACATATACGGTGAGGTCCAAATAATTAACAGATGAAGAACTCACTTCCCCAGTGAATTCCAAATTGACCTCATTTGAGTTCAGTGCCTCAATACATGTGTATGCTGTCTCAGGTGGCCCTCTCCAGATAATAAACAGGTCAGCGAGATATCATTGGACAAGTGGTGTATGTAATGCCCATTCTGGGCGTGATGAATGTGGTCATTTGATCTCTTTTGAAATTGATTGGGCAGCGTGACTTCGGATACGGGTGGAGGTTAGCATGATTCTATGTGTACACCATGATTGTATTAACTACATGATGTAATTCAACCTGGCCGATTAGTATCGCATTGGGAAGTGTAATATCCATCTAGGGTTGACATTCATCTTAAACCCTATGTGTGCTCAGGAATCATTCCTTGATTATGTTTAACATTTGTTTTGCATACATTCGGTAACATTGGCCTGGGATTCAATGTAACCAAAAATAGTTCCAAAATGGCAGAATTTATAGCAGGGTCTTACACGTTCTAATACGGAAAGTCCTTTGTTTATGTTGTTACTAGGAAATGGGAAATTAAATACGTATTTAAAATGGTGGTTTTGGCGTTTGCCGGCAAACATCAATAAAGGCTGGTGTCGAAACGTGTCTGTGCCTGTGGTTAAAAAAATAAAGCTTATGAACATGCCCCAGTGAGTGCTGTTTTCTTGGCGTACTCCAGGAGAATTTAGAGCGAATATATATATATATATATATATATATATATATATATATATATATATATATATATATATATATATATATATATAATCTACTGGCGGTCGCCAGTAGATAATTATAGTTAGGATCGTGTTTCCATAGGAAATCTCAAAATTCTATTTTGAATAACTTTGGCGCCGGTTGACGAATCCTCGTGAAATTTTCAAAACTAATGGGGCGCTCCGCTCAGCTCCTACCCTGAAAGTCTCGGGGTGATTCGTCAAGCAGGGGCCGAGAAAAAAGGGGGGTCCCAAAACGCGTTTTCCCCATGCATTTTTCCATAGGGAGCTTTAGTCGAAGGTACAGCCCGAACGGCTGAACAGAATTACTTGAAATTTGGCAGAGAGGTAGTCCTCAGGTCAAGGAAGTGCCTTTTGCATATACGGAGTCAATCTGTTTAGTATTTCCTGATAAAATAGCATTTAAAAGCATATAAAGATCTATAAGCACGCACCGTGCGCGCACCCTAACGTGCGCGAGCGTAATTCTGATTGGTGGTTACATGTCAGTCAACCTTCGAATCTGTCAAAATCAGAAAGTGTCGGCCGCCATTTTGTTTGTTTTGGATGCGAGAGTGAAAAAGAGAGGTGGCAAACGTGAAAAGGGGGCAGGGTAGAGAGTTCCTGACCCCCTAGCCTTTGTCAGGGGGTCCCTAAAGGACCCCGAAGGGTGAAAAAACATTTTAATTTAAAAAAAAAAATATTGTGAGGTGCGTACACGGTAAAAAAAAATAAAAAAAATAAAAATAATACATACATAACTTACCATTTAAAAAACCGTACAAATTCACTTAAAAAACCATAGGTTTCAAAACATGTTATAGTTAGGAATTAGCATTTAAAAAACCTTGCAAATTCACTTAAAAAACAATAGGTTTCACACACGTTATAGTTAGGTGGACATTTCACTCATAAAAAAACAATGAAATTCCCCCGTTATAGTTAGTTCAGATAACTATAACTCGTGCGACCGCCACTCTATCACAAGGATGATGTCATCAGTGAAGTCATGAGTGATGCCAATGACCATGTCATGAGTGATGTAATATGTGATGTCAAGAGCAGTGGATTGCGGGCGTGCGAGTTATAGTTATCTGAACTATCTATAACGGGGGAATTTCATTGGTTTTTTACGAGTGAAATGTCCACCTAACTATAATGTGTGTGAAACCTATGGTTTTTTAAGTGAATATATATATAAATATATCTATCTATTTATCTATCTATCTATCTATCTATCTATCTATCTATCTATCTATCTATCTATCTATCTATCTATCTATCTATCTATCTATATATATATTCACTTAAAAAACCATAGGTTTCACACATGTTATAGTTAGCTGGACATTTCACTCATAAAAAACCAATGAAATTCCCCCGTTATAGTTACTGCAGGCAACTATAACTCACGCGACCGTAATCCTCTGCTGATGCTAATACTGTATTTAGACACTTATTTACCCATGTCTTCTTCCATTAATCTTTAGCTATACATATATTACAAATATTTATTTTTCAGAAAGACACATATGTCATCAGTGATGTAATATCTGACGTCATCAGCAGAGGATTGCGGTCGCGTGAGTTATAGTTGCCTGCAGTAACTATAACGGGGGAATTTCATTGGTTTTTTATGAGTGAAATGTCCAGCTAACTATAACATGTGTGAAACCTATGGTTTTTTAAGTGAATTTGCAAGGTTTTTTAAATGCTAATTCCTAACTATAACGTGTGTGAAACCTATGGTTTTTTCAGTGAATTTGTACGGTTTTTTAAATGCTAATTTATTTATGTATTATTTTTTTTATATATTTATTTTACAATAAACTACGTATTAAAAATTATTATTATTTTTTTTTTTGGTTTTCACCCTGCGAATAAATTTTTTTTTGTGTTTTTCAGGGTGCGCGCACTGTGCGCGCACCCCCGCGATTTTTAAAAAAAAAATTTTTTTTGCCTTCGGGGTCCTTCAGGGACCCCCTGACAAAGGCTAGGGGGTCAGGAACTCTCTACCCTGCCCCCTTTTCACGTTCGCCACCTTCCTTTTTCACTCTCGCACTGAAAACAAACAAAATGGCGGCCGACACTTCCTGATTTCGACCGATTCGAACGTTGACTAACATGTAACCACCAATCAGAATTACGCTCGCGCACGTTAGGGTGCTCGCACGGTGCTCGCATGGTGCGCGCACCCTGCGCGCATATAGATATATATATGCTTTTAAATGCTATTTTCTCCGGAAATACTGAACAGATTTACACCAGACCTGCAAAAGGCACTTCCTTGACCTTATGGCTACCTCTCTGCCAAATTTCAAGTAATTCTGTTCAGCCGTTCGGGCTGTAGCTGTGTCTAAAGGTCCTATGTAAAAATGCATGGGAAAAACGCGTTTTGGGACCCCCCTTTTATCTCAGCCCCCGCTTGACGAATCCCCCCGAGACTTTCAGGGTAGGAGCGGAGCGTAGCGCCCCACCTATTTTGAAAAATTCGCGAGGATTCGTCGACCGGCGCCAAAGTTATTCAAAATAGAATGTTGCGGATTTCCTATGGAAACGTGGTCCTAACTATAACTACCTACTGGCGACCGCCAGTAGGTAATATATATATATATGTGTGCGTGTGCGCACGGAACGAACTGCGTTAAGTGGGCACGCACGCCACGAATGGCGTATAGTAACTTAGCATTTAAAAAACCGTACAAATTCACTGAAAAAAACATAGGTTTCACACACGTTATAGTTAGGAATTAGCATTTAAAAAACCTTGCAAATTCACTGAAAAAACCATAGGTTTCACACATGTTATAGTTAGCGGAAATTTTACTGATAAAAAACCAATGAAATTCCCCCGTTATAGTTAGTGCAGGAAACTATAACTCACGCGACCGCAATCTTCTGCTGATGACATATGTGTCTTTATGAAAAAAAAATATTTGTAATATATGTATAGCTAAAAATTTATGGAAGAAGACATGGGCAAATAAGTGTCTAAATACAGTATTAGCATCAGCAGAGGGTTGCGGTCGCGTGAGTTATAGTTTCCTGCACTAACTATAACGGGGGAATTTCATTGGTTTTTTATCAGTAAAATTTCCGCTAACTATAACATGTGTGAAACCTATGGTTTTTTCAGTGAATTTGCAAGGTTTTTTAAATGCTAATTCCTAACTATAACGTGTGTGAAACCTATGGTTTTTTCAGTGAATTATATATATATATATATATTACCTACTGGCAGTCACCAGTAGGTAGTTATAGTTAGGACCTATTTTCCATAGGAAATCCGCAACATTCTATTTGGAATAACGTTGGTGCCGATTGACGAATTCTCGCGAAATTTCTCAAACTTTTGGCCAGCTCCGGTCCGCTCCTATCCTGAAAATTTCACGGTGATTCGTCAAGTGGGGGTTGAGAAAAAAGGGGGGTCCCAAAACGCGTTTTTTCCATGCATTTTCCAATAGGACCTGTTGACGCAGCTACAACCCGAACTGCTAAACGGAATTACACCAAATTTGGCAAAGAGGTAGTCCTCAGTTCAGACTCGTGCCTTTTGCTTGCATGGAGTAAATCCGTTCAGTAGTTCCTGAGAAAATGAGAGTTAAAAAGATAGATATATCTGGGTGGAGCCTAGCGACACATCTCATCGTGAAAAAGCCTTCTCCTGTGATATCATGAATCATGTTTGAGAGAAAACTATTTTCTCATGCTTTTCCCACAGAGGTTTGGAAGGTGATCTATAAGCTAAACTGAGAGCATATTTTCTGTAAATTCACATTATCTTTCTCAGTCATTTGAGAATGAAGTCTGACATCCTCAGTACAACATGTACATCCAACAAGGGCAGAGACTGTCAGTTGATTCCTTTGTGTTCTACTGCAGCTTCCCAGAGTGTTCTAAAGAACAACTAGAGCGCTAACAGTCCTACTTATGACAAACGTATTGCACACCTGAAGCCATCTTGATTGGAATAAAGTGGTAACTCTTAAAACATTTAATTTAAAAAGGAACAAAATGAGGGGGTTCATTTTGCCATAGAAAGTTTGATTAGTGCTGCAGAAAGAAAAATTAGGGCACATTTTGACTTCTTAAATCCTCTTCTATTTCATAAAAAAATTCTGACATGCCGACTGAACCATGCACTTTGAATACCAGTAGCAGACTTCCCTGGTGAGCAGTAGCTTTACTACAGTGATCTAATGAGCAACTACAGTGCTAACATTCAGAATTTATGGCAAATGTGTGACACATCTGAATGCCTTCTTGATGGAACCAAAGTAAAAATCTGAAAGTATTTCCTACTGAGGAGACTGCAGTAAATGAGGAAATGAGGAAATTAGGAAACTTCATAACAAATAAATCTCCCAAGATGGCCATCAGAGACAAAAGAGCCCAACTGTAGCCCAAATATCACCCAGATGTAGCCCAAGTATAGCCCAATGACAGAATGTCCCAGAGTGTTCTTAAGAACAACTAGAGCGCTTACTGTCTTACTTATGACAAAAGTATGGCACACCTGAAGCGATCTTGATTGGAATAAAGTGGTAACACTTAAAACATTTAATTTAAAAAGGAACACAATGAGGGGGTTCATTTTGCCATAGAAATTATGATTAGTGCTGAAGAAAGAAAAGAAAAATTAGGGCACGTTTTGAGTGACTTCTCAAATCCTTTTCTATTTCATTAAAAAATTCTGATATGCAGACTGAAACATGCACTTTTAATACCAGCAGCAGACTTCCTTGGTGAGCAGTAGCTTTACTACAGTGATCTAATGAGCAACTAGAGTGCTAACATTCAGAATTTATGGCAAATGTGTGACATATATGAATACCTTCTTGATGGAATCAAAGTAAAAAACTGAAAGCATTTCCTACTGAGGAGACTGCAGTAAATGAGGAAATTAGGAAACTTCATAACAAATAAATCTCCCAAGATGGCCACCAGAGACAAAAGATCCCAAATGCAGCACAAATATCACCCAGATGTAGCCCACATGTAGCCCAATGACAGAAGTGTGCAAAACACTTATTTTTTGTGTATTTGCAGTTTTATATCGTGCAGACTTGTCAGGTATTGGAGTGCTTTACATGAGCATTGGTTACATCACACAAGATCAAATTCATTTTGGTTGTAGACATGGGGAGATTAAGTGATTTTACCAAAATCACAGAATGTTGAGCTGAAGCAGAAACTCCAACCTGGTTCCCCAGTTGCAAAGTATGCAGCTCTGGAAGTAACACCACATCCTCTCCTCTAAGTGCAATATTTAATCAAGTGGTCAACTGGATAAAAAAACATAAAGATTACAAATAATTTAAAAGTTCTTTGTCGCTATTTGAAAACTAAGAAAATATGACCTCATTTTAGTTTTTTAGAGCACTAACCATAATTTTGATGCAAATAAGACCCTCTCATATATGTAATTTCTAAAGGAAATGCTCTAGGTATTACAGTTTTGATCACATCAAGGTGACGTCAGGCGTTCCACACTTTTGTAATAAATATAGAATGATAGCAATTTAGTTGTTCATTGGGATACTGTTGAGAGGCAGAGGCCAGGGGCACGGACTCTTAAAATTGAAGGCAGGTAGGAGAGTGCAGAGGCAACAATTTGACCACACTGGGCAGGCAGGAAGGGCAGTGGCAGCACAACAGACTATGGAGGGCAGTGGAAAGGGGGGCAGGGGCAACAAACCAACAACACAGGACTGGCAAGAGAGGCTGTGGCAATATAATAGACCATTGTGGGCAGAAGGAAGAGGCAGTGGTAGTACAACCATACATGCCAACAGACCCGTTTCAGCCAGGAAACGTCCAATGTTTTTAAGCTCAAATGGGCTTTATTTGATCTGTCTCCTGTCTACAATCTCCTCTTTTTCAATGTAACTCAAAGGGGAAAATCAATACCCCAGTTTTTTTTCAAAATCTCCCTCTTACCAAGTTCAAAATGTTCGCAAGTATGGTACATTGGATCATGGTAGGCAGGAGGAATTGGGGTAGGGACATGGACTCGGATAACAGAGGACAGGAGGGACATGGAGAGGTACACCAAACTGATCCTACAGGGCAGGCATCAGGGTTCGCAGCAGCACAATACACCACACAGGGCATGCGGGACGGGAGTGCAGCACAACAATCCATAGAAAGCAATAGGGAGGGGACAGGACCATGCACATGGACAACAGAGAACAGAGGGGAAAGAAGCAATGGTAGCTAGCTGACCATAATGGACAGACAGGAGAGAAAGCTGCAGCATAACAGACCATAAAGGGCAGGAGGGACGGATCAGGGGCATTACAATGGAACAGATAAGCCAGGAGGGAGGGAATAGGGGTCTGCACATGGAAACAGAGGGCTGGGGGCAAGGGGGCAGGGCAGGAGCAGCAAGATGACCATGGAGGTCAGGCAGGATGGGCACTAGAAACAAGACAAACCATGGAGAGCAACAGTGAGACTATGATGGCATACACACAGACCATGGAGGGAAGGTGGGAGGGGGTCAGGTGCAGCTAGCTGACCACACAGGGAAGGTGGGAGGGGTCATGGCAGCATAGAAGACCATGCATGGCAAGCGGGAGGGTTAGTGGCAGCACAATGGCTATGATGGTCAAGAAGGAGGGTGCAGGGGCATGCACAAAGGACCATGGAGGATAGAAGGGAGGCTCAGGACCTGGTCACAGACAAGAGAGTTCAGGGGAAGGGGCCTCACAACAGACTGCGTGGGGCAGGCAGGAGGAGCAGTTGCAGCACAACAGACCAGGGAGGGCAGAAGGGTGTGGCAGTAAAATGGACCATGGAGGACAGGAGGAAGGGGATAGGGGCATGGCATGTGGACAGGCAGGGTGGAGGTGGCAGGGACAGGTTACAGTCATCTGACAATGCTAGGCAGGTGGGAGGGGAGTGTCAGCTCAACAGAACACTCAGAGTAGATAGGAGTGGCAGGTCCATGGAACATGGTGGTCAAAAAGGATGGAGTAGGGGCATGCACAATGACATCAGAGGGCAGGGGGAAGGAGAATAGGGGCAGCAAGCTAAGCACAGAGGCTAAGCAGGAGGTCAATGATGGGCCATAGAATTGGGCAATGGAGGGTAGGAGGAGTGGACTGGTACATCATGCTAAATGGAGGGCAGTGGCAACACATCAGACCATGCATGGCAGGAGGGAGGAGGCTAGTCCATGGATTCAGACAACAGAGGATAGGGAGGAGGTGGATGGGGCAGCAAGCTAACTGTTCAGAGAAGGTGGGTATTAGGAACTTTATTGTTTTTAAAATGTGTGTCTGTGCAAACTACTTAAAACATGAACAAGTATGCAGCATAATCTCACTTTTATTCAGGAAAAAGAGGACGTTTGTGACTGTGACTCCGGGCTCACTTGGCAGAAACACCCCCTGACCCTCCAACCCACATCGCAAAATGTAATGCCCGTGAAAAGGGTAGGTGGACGCAGTGTTATATAGAACATCGTCCTGAGAGCACGATTGAAAATGAAAACTAGATATAGTTTATGGTATAAACTATGCACCAAAAAGTGTGATATAAGATGAACCGGGACATGAAATATAATATGCAATACATTGTGCGCAATGACAGATTCATTGGAGAGCACGAGATGGCACAGGCACTAGCGTGTGCTATGCGATATACGCCTTGGAGTGTAATATGCACAGGGCAGTGCTGTGTAACGTAACTAGTCTCTAAAGTTGTAATATAAAATATGTGCTGGGGACTGTAACGTTGCATATGCACTGTGACAAAGATATGGATCCCAGATTGTAATATGTATGGCATAGCTCTGTGCGTTATAACATAGGCATCGAGGAAGGCATGTTAGATGGGGCAATATAACCCGTGCAAAAGCAAGTGTGGCATGACATATTCACGGGGTGGTGTTACAGTGCACATGGGCTAGAGAGTATCATAGCATATACGCACTAGCTGGTGGAATACTACACATAGGTGTGTGGCACTCGATGGGCACTGGTGGGTGTAAAACAGCATTGGGCTCAGCCAGGAGCACGCTGTGACTCTCAAGTGAGGTTTGTCTCCTTTCCAGAGAGTAAAATAAAAAGTATTACACATCCGGTGGTGGATGTGTGTTTTATTATCCGTGAGGGGGGTTTCTTGCATAGTTTGGTTGAATTGTTATCAAATCCCCTTTGAATGGCTTGGTGTGCGTGTGTATTAAATGTGCCCGTCAATAGCTACCCATGTTTGTATAAATAAACGACAAGGGTGTCTACTTGGAGAGTACCCACTGGTGGGGGCGCAGGGATTAGGCACGGTAGGGTGTCACACACGTCAGAGCTTCACTAGCGGTGTAAATACATTCCACGTGGATTCATTGTATGCATAGTTGCCTTTTAATGAATATCACACAAATCCTCATGGTGATAGGTACATACGGTTTGTCCAGCATGTCCTAGGTGTTTCTATAAATATATATTTTTTTTAAATAATAAAAAACAAAGGCCAGCCCCGGGGGATGGGGTCCCGGGGGCCATAAGTGGCCTGAGGAGGGGGGCAACGCAGCCCCATTCCTAAAGATTTTTCTTAAAAAAGGCTATGACCCAGGGGTTGGGGTCCCCGGGGCCGATTAAGGCCTTGGGAGGGGGGCCACGCCTTCCAATTTTTTTTTTATTCAACAAAAAAAATTGGGGTGCAGGCCCTGGGGGATGGGGTCCCCAGGGCCAATAAATTAGAAAAAGAAGGGGGGCCACAGAGCCCTCCTTCTTAAAAAAATAAAATAAATAAAAGACAGGCATTGCGCCGGAGGCCACGCCCCCTCCTTGCAGCACTCTGCAAACGCGCCCCCTGGCCAGTTGTAAGTTGGGGAATTAATTCCCCTTCAATACTGAGGGTCCCTGAGGGCCAACTAGCCCAACAGGTATCTTCAGTATGCGCCATGGAGCTGCGTTGCAGACAGGGGTTCTGAGGCCACGCCCCTTTTTACACCTCTATGCAACGCAGCTATGTGGCGTTTAGTGGAGGTACCTAGTGGGCTAGTTTGACCCTAGGGACCCTTAGGATTCAAGGGGACTTAATCTCTCAACTTAGAATGGCCACAGGGCGCATTTACACAGTGGTGAAGGGAGGGGACGGGGCCTGAGGTGACGTATGCAAACACGCTCTGTGGCGTGTTTTAAGTTGGGAAAATAATTCCCTTTCAATCCTGAGGGACCCTGGGGGCCAACTAGCCCACCAGGTGCTTCCAGTAAGCGCCACTGCTCTGCGTTGCAGAGAGGTGGTGCAGGCCGTGAACCTTTTTACACCTCTCTGCAATGGCGCTTACTGGACGTACCTAGTGGGCTATTTTGCCCCTAGACACCCTCAGGATTCAAGGCGACTTAATCTCCCAACTTAAAACGGCCACAGGGCGTGTTTACACAATGGGGAAGGGAGGGGACGGGGCCTGAGGTGACGTGTGCAACCACGCCCTATGGCACGTTTTAAGTTGGGGAAATAATTCCCCTTCAATACTGAGGGCCCCTGGGGGCTAACTAGCCCACCAGGTGCTTCCAGTAAGTGCCACTGAGCTGCGTTGCAGAGAGGTGGTCCAGGCCGTGCCACTTTTTACACCTCTCTGCAACGCAGCTCTGTGGCGCTTACTGGAGGTACCTAGTGGGCTAGTTGGACCCTAGGGACCCTCAGGATTCAAATGAACTTAATCTCCCAACTAAAAACGGCCACAGGGCGTTTGCACAGTGGTGAAGGGAGGGGACGGGGCATGAGTTAACGTGTGCAAACACGCCCTGTGGCGCGTTTTAAGTTGGGGAGATAATTCCCCTTCAATCCTGAGGGACCATGGGGGCCAACTAGCCCACCAGGTGCTTCCAGTAAGCGCCACTGCGCTGCATTGCAGAAAGGTGGTCTAGGCCGTTCCCCTTTTTACATCTCTCTGCAACGCAGCTTTGTGGCTCTTACTGGAGGTACCTAGTGGTCTAGTTGGACCCTAGGGACCCTCAGGATTCAAGGGGACTTGTTTGCACAGTGGGGAAGGGAGGGGACGGGGCCTGAGGTGACGTGTGCAAACACGCCCTGTGGCGCGTTTTAAGAGGTAGTTTTAATCCCCTGCCCTATAATATACTAGGGGCTTATAGAGGAGGTCTTGCTAATCACAGGGGGACCCCAGCACATAGTGTTCCCTAGTGTATGTAGGTGTTTTCACTGTATTCTGAGTGTCTTTTAACATATCACTGGCTCTAGGTTAGTCAGACTCAGTTACCACCAGTATCCGTCTGAAAAAGCTTAGGGTACAGGATGATTTTGCAACAAGGCTTCTTTCTGCTCTTCTGTTTGTTCTTTCTGCACGTTATCCTTCTTCCTGCACTTTTCTTCATCTTTGAGGACTTCTTTTGCTTCTTTCTGCTTTTCTTTGATTTCTTTCTGTGCGTTTTTTCTTCTTTCTTCACATGTCCTATCTCTGTAGGCATAGTAAGAAATTAGCATTTAAAAAACCTTTGAAATTCACTGAAAAAAACATAGGTTTCAGGCACGTTATAGTTAGGAATTAGCATTTAAAAAACGTTAGAAATTCACTGAAAAAACCATAGGTTTCAGGGGCGTTATAGTTAGCTGGACTTTTCACTCGTACAAAACCATTGAAATTCCCCCCGTTATAGTTAGTTCAGCTAACTATAACTCGCGCGCCCGCAATGCACTGCTGATGACGTCACATATTACATCACTCATTCTAGCCGCTATTTTAGAAAAGTCGTGAGGGATCCACGTACGGTGTGCGATGGCTGCGTGTTTTTCAGTTACATCATATACATTTAATATTACGTGATGTGCGTGATTGGTATGCGACCAGTCCACGATTCCTGCTCCCGCGCATTTGCAACACATGCACATTACGGTACGAGATGTTTGCGTGGTGGCTGGTCCCGCGTGAAGTCATATACGTGCTGGGGCACGCTGGGTGCACAACTCCCGAAGAGATTATCTAAGATAGTCATAAAAATAAGATATTTGTACTTATAATAAACTTATATTATTTTTAAATATATTTGCGCGAAGTCGGTGCGTGCATCGTGAGTGCAGAGAACCAGGTCAGCAGAGGTGCTGTAGAGCCAGAGAGACCAGGTCAGCAGAGCCATTGTAGAGCCAGAGAACCAGGTCAGCAGAGCTGCTCTAGAACCAGAGATCCAGGTCAGCAAAGCTGTTCTAGAGCCAGAGACTCAGGTCAGCAGAGCTGCTGTAGAGCCGGAGAAACCAGGTCAGCAGAGCTGCTTTAGAGGGAGAGAACCAGGTCAGCAGAACTGCTTTAGAGCCAGAGACCCAGGTCAGCAGATTTGCTCTAGAGCCAGAGAACCAGGTCAGCAGAGCTGCTTTAGAGCCAGAGACCCAGGTCAGCAGAGCTGCTCTAGAGGCCGAGAACCAGGTAAGCAGAGCTGCTGTAGAGCCAGAGAAACCAGGTCAGCGGAGCTGCTCTAGAGTCAGAGAACCAGGTCAGCAGAGTTGCTGTGGAGCCAGAGAAACCAGGTCAGTAGAGCTGCTTTAGAGAGAGAGAACCAGGTCAGCAGAGCTGCTTTAGAGGGAGAGAACCAGGTCTGCAGGTCTGCTTTAGAGCCAAGGGACCAGGTCAGCAGAGCTGCTCTAGAGCCACAGAACCAGGTCAGCAGAGTTGCTGTAGAGCCAGAGAAACCAGGTCAGCAGAGCTGCTTTAGAGGGAGTGAACTAGGTCAGCAGAGCTGCTTTAGAGCCAGAGAACCTGTTCAGCAGAGCTGCTCTAGCTGACACTGACTGACTGACACTGACTGACTGACACTGACAGATTGACACTGACTGACACTGATTGACTGACACTGACACTGACTGACACTGACTGACACTGATTGACTGACACTGACTGACTGACAATTACTGACACTGATTGACTGACACTGATTGACTGACACTGACTGACACTGACTGACTGACTGACACTGATTGACTGACACTGACTGACTGACACTGATTGACTGACACTGACTGACTGACTGACACTGACTGACTGACACTGACACTGACAGACACTGACTGACTGACTGACACTGACTGACTACTCTCTACTACTCTACTACTACTTACTCTCTACTACTCTCTACTACTCACTCTCTACTACTCTACTACTCTCTACTACTCTCTACTACTCTCTACTATTCACTCTCTAATACTCATTCTCTACTACTCTCTCTCTACTACTCACTCTCTACTACTCACTCGCTACTACGCTTTAATACTCACTCTCTACTACTCACTCTCTACTACTCTCTACTACTCACTCTCTACTACTCACTCTCTAATACTCTCTACTACTCACTCTACTACTCTCTACCACTCACTCTCTACTACTCTACTACTCACTCTCTACTACTCTCTACTACTCTCTCTCTACTACTCACTTTCTACTTCTCACTCTACTACTCTCTACTGCTCACTCTCTACTACTCACTGTCTACTACTCACTCTCTACTACTTGCTCTCTACTACACTCTACTAGTCTCTCTCTACTACTCACTCTCTACTACTCACTCTACTACTCTCTGCTACTCACTCTCTACTACTCACTCTCTACAATTCACTCTCTACTACTCACTCTCTACTACTCGCTCTCTACTACTCGCTCTCTACTACTCTCTACTACTCACTCTCTACTACTCAATCTCTACTATTCTCTACTACTCACTCTCTACTACTCACTCTCTACTATTTTCTACTACTTACTCTACTAATCTCTATTACTCTTTACCACTCACTCTCTACTACTCTACTACTCACTCTCTACTGCTCTCTCTCTACTACTCACTCTACTACTCTCTACTACTCACTCTACACTACTCTCTCTCTACTATTCTCTACTACTTACTCTACTACTCTCTATTACTCTTTACCACTCACTCTCTACTACTCACTCTCTACTGCTCTCTCTCTACTACTCACTCTCTACTACTCACTCTACTACTCTCTACTACTCACTCTATACTACTCTCTCTCTACTACTCACTCTCTACTACTCACTCTCTACTACTTGCTCTCAACTACTCTCTACTACTCACTCTATTACTCACTCTCTACTACTATCTCTACTTCTCAATATCTACTACTCTCTCTACTACTCACTCTCTACTACTCACTATCTAATACACACTCTCTACTACTTGCTCTCTACTACTCACTCTCTACTACTCGACTACTCTCTACTACTCACTCTCTACTACTCACTCTCTACTACTTACTACTCTCTACTACTCTCTCTCTACTACTCACTCTCTACTACTCTCTACTACTCACTCTCTACTACTCACTCTCTACTACTCACTCTCTACTACTCACTCTACTACTACTCTCTACTAATCTCTACTACTTCCTCTCTACTACTCACTCTACTACTCACTCTACTGCTCACTCTCTACTACTCCCTCTCTACTACTATCTACTACTCACTCTCTACTACTCTCTCTACTACTCTCTACTACTCACTCTACTACTCACTCTCTACTACTCTCTACTACTATCTATTACTCTCTACTACTCACTCTACTCCTCACTCTCTACTACTCTCTACTACTCACTCTCTACTCTCTATTGCTCGCTCTCCACTCTCTACCTCTTCACCTCACTCTACCTCTCTCTCTACTACTCTCTACCTCTCTACCTCTACCTCTCTACCTCTACCTCTCTACCTCTACACCTCGACCTCTCTCTACGTGCACACATATGCACATATATATATGCATATGCATTTATATATATGCATGTGTATTACCTACTGGTGGTCGCCAGTAGGTAGTTATAGTTAGGACCTATTTTCCATAGGAAATCCGCAACATTCTATTCCCAATAAGTCTGGCGCCGGTTGACGCATCTTCGTGGAAATTTCCAAACTTTTAGCCAGCTCCGGTCCGCCCCTATCTTGAAAGTTTCGGGGTGATTCATCAAGCGGCGACCGAGAAAAAAGGGGGTCCCAAAACACGTTTCCCCATGCAATTTCCCATAGGACCTTTTGACGCAGCTACAGCCCGAACTGCTGAATGGAATTACACCAAATTTGGCAAATAGGTAGTCCTCAGTTCAGACTCGTGCCTTTTGCTTAAATGGTGTATATCCATTCAGTAGTTCCTAAGAAAATTAGAGTTAAAAGTACATATATATCTATGGCCTTGGAGGATCCGTGCACCCTATGCGCACCCTGAGCGCACCCTCTGAGAACCGTGTGCGCACCCTCCCGATCACGCGCTGAATGCTAATTGGCTGTCAAGTGTCTGTCAACATTCGAAACCAGGAACTGTTGGCAGCCATTTTGTGCCTCGGTAGAAGCGAGGCTGAGGAAGTAAGGGAAATAAGTGTGTGAAAGGTGTAAAGGGGGCAGGGTAGAAATACTCTGACCCTCTAGTGTTGCTTAGGGGGTCCCAGAAGGACCCCCCAGGGCCTCCTTTAAAAAAAAAAAACAGTAGAATGCGTGCAGGGTGCGTGGATCCGGCCGTATAAAAAAAAACGAAGCGTGGGCTTTCGCGCTTCCTTAATAATTAGCCCCCAGGGTGCCAAATCCCAGGGGCTAATACATAAAAAATTAAAAGGTGGACCCAGGGGGGGCCCCCCAGCTCCGGGGACCGCTGCCCCCGGGGCTACAAATTAAATAGGGTGGGGGGCTGAACGGCCCCCCCAAGCCCTGGGGACCACCACCCCCCAGGGCTTTATTCATTGAGGGAGGGGGGCTGCGTGGCTCCCCTCCTGGAGCGCTCAAGGGCCCTGGGGTGCCCACCCCCCAGGACACTGTTGTTTGCTATGAGAGGGCGGGAGTCTCCCGCCCTCCCATAGCAAACTTCGTTTGGATTTTGAAAGAGAGAGCAGGGAAACCTGCTCTCTCTTTCAAAATCCAAACATATTGCTTTTCCACACGGGGAGCTGCATGTCAGCAGCTCCCCATGTGGAAAAGCAATGCCGGCGCCCGAAGGACGCGGGGAGCAGGCTGGGACCGTGGGGGGATTGGGGCTCACCCCATGGTCCCCAATGTGTTTTTATAAGCCCCGGGGGATGGGGTCCCCGGGGATAATAAAAATTAGTGATAGGGGCTATTTTTTTTTTAAGGTAAAATTAGAAGTCGCGCATCCTAACGCGTATGGTGCACGATTTCTCTCGCATAGGGTGCGCGGTTCCTAACGGGTTGGGTGCGCGACTCCAGGGGAAAAAAATGAAATTTTTAGGAGATAAACATCAAGCTTAAGTGTTTTGTTCTTGAGTGGCTCTAAAAAGAGCCGTTGTGTTCATTGAGAGTTTTTGGTGCTTATAAGTAAGTACCTATACAGAGTCTAAAGTTGTTGAGGAAGACTCTGTTTCCTTCATCAGTAAAGTGTACTCCATCTCTCCTATACATCTCTTGCATATGAAAGCGCAGATTGTTATTGTAAATGGACCCCATTCTATAGTCTCTGAGAAAAGCAGAAACAGATTTATTCACATGTTTCCTAGCTTTCTCAATCTGTGGACAAAAATGATTGGACCAGTTCCATTTCTGCCTTTGGCATATGTTAGAATACACAAAGGCAGTTTTGGGAAAAAGTGAAATCAATTCTGCAAAGGTGTCCTTCATAAGCATTTCCAGACCTACCCCAGTCAAAGTGCCTAGGTCATTGCCACCACAGTGCACTATTATGAGGTCAGGGTGTTGGAGATGCATAAATGATTTTACCAATGGCATCAATTGGTGCCACTTTAACCCTCTCTGTCCAATCCATTTAATGTCTACATTTGGCAAACCTAGGTCTTTGTGAATGCCTTTGTTTTCTGCATACCTTTGGTCCAGAAAATATAGCTGTGTCCCACAATCCACACTCTAAGCATCTTGAAGGGAGGTCTGGATGCACTCAAATGGTCTCTGTAAATGAAATGGCAGTTTGAAAAGTAAGATTTTTCTAAAATGGTGGCTAAGATGCAGTTTTGAAAAAATACAAAAAATCATTGGTTGTTTGACAACCTTCTACACTGAAAAGTAGGGTGCATGTTTCTGTTATTTAAACACATGATTCTTATTGGTTAACAAAAACTGATTGAAAGGATCAATATATGTGATAAGCTGCTATGTTGAAAAGTCAAGCACACTTGCTGTTTTGATTAGCAACATTGTGTGCTGAATTTGTGACCTGTGTGCTCAGTTAAGTGTTCCATGACCTGTTTCTATGGTAACAGGCAGAAGGCAGATTGGGGGTAGGGTTCAAATTTATGTCATTTGGAAAGGGTTGAAATGTTTAACAAATAGAAATGTGTGTTAGCTTTTGAAATAATGTGGGAAGGAATGTGATTTGATGTTTACATGTATATGTGTGCAAAATGAGAGGCAAACTTTGCCATTCTTTGGTTTTGCTGACAGGTGCACAGTGCAGAGTTTCTGTATAAGAAAATCTGGTGTGTGACTGACATACTTCTTAATCTACAAAACAACTTGAAAGGTGAGTTATTTAATTGTGGGGGGATGTATGTGGTCTATTTTGATTTTAATCAGACTAATGTATTTCTCCTGCTAAAGTGCAGGGAGTACTTTTTTTGTCTACAATCTTATTGACAGTGTGTGTGCATGCAGAAACCATTCAGTGATAAGCATTTGTGTTTTTCATGTGTTTGCAGACAGATAACTGTGCTGTTTTATTATGTTTTGGTAGAGTTAGAAACCAGTCATTGTTTATGTATTTGCAAAATGAGTGATGTTTCTACACTAAAATGTAGTACTTCTTCTAGATTAAGAAATGTGTTTTGGTACAGTGCAAGCGATAGTGTTATTTGTCTAGAATCACACAGTGAGTCTGTGTGCATTTAGGAATCATTTTGAGAGAAACATTTTGGTACTAATGTGTAGTAGAAAATTTTCTGCAATGTGTGCAGTCACCTTACATCTTGTAGACTAGTGAATGTATTTTGTACAAGGGATAGTTCGCTGTCTACAATCACACTGTGAGTCTGTGTGCATTTGGGCAATTATTGTGAGAAAAGCATTTGGTAACATCATGTATTTGCTTGCAGATTACTGCTTTAAAATTTGGTTTGTTGTCAAGTTTGAGTAGCACTAGAGGCCATTCATTGCTTATACAATTGCAAAATGAGTCAGGCTTTCACAGTAGTGTGCAGTATTGAAATATGTAGAATGTGTGCAGTCACCTTACCCCTTCCAGAGTAGTAAATGACTTTTGGTAAACTCCTAGAGATAGTGTTGCTTGTCTAGAATCACACTGTGAGTCAGTGTGCATTTGGGTAAGCATTGTGAGAGAAGCATTTGGTAACATCGTGTATATGCTGATAGATAACTGTTTTAAAACCTGTCATGTTGTCAAGTTTTAGTAGCATTAGAAGCCAGTCTTTGCTTATGCATTGATAAAATGAGTCAGGCTTTGACATTAAAGTGCAGTACTGAAATATGTAGATTGTGTGCAGTCCCCTAACCCCTTCCACAGTAGTGAATGAGTTTTGGTAAACTCCTAGGGATAGTGTTGCTTGTCTAGAATCACACTGTGAGTCTGTGTGCACTTGGGTAACCATAGTGAGAGATGCATTTGGTAACATCATGTATTTGCTGACAGATAACTGTTTTAAAACCTGTCATGTTGTCAAGTTTAAGTAGCATTAGAAGCCAGTCTTTGCTTCTGCATTGATAAAATGAGTCAGGCTTTGACACTAAAGTACAGTACTGAAATATGTAGATTGTGTGAAGTCCCCTTATCCTTCCAGAGTAGTGAATATGTTTTGGTAAAGTCCAAGGGATAGTGTTGCTTGTCTAGAATCACACTGTGAGTCTGTATGCATTTGGCCAACCATTGTGAGAGAAGCATTTGGTTATATTGTGTATTTGCTGACAGATAACTGTTTTAAAACCTGTCATGTTGTGAAGTTTTAGTAGTATTAGAAGCCAGTTATTGCTTATGCATTCATAAAATAAGTCAGGCTTTGACACTAAAGTGCAGTACTGAAATATGTAGATTGTGTGCAGTCCCCTTACCCCTTCCAGAGTAGTGAATGAGTTTTGGTAAAGTCCAAGGGATAGTGTTGCTTGTGTAGAATCACACTGTGAGTCTGTGTGCATTTGGAAACCACTGTGAGAGAAGCATTTGTGTACTTCATATCTTTGCATACACATAACTGCTTAAAAACCTTTCCTGTTCTCACGTTTTGGTAGAATTAGAAGCTAGTCATTGCTTATTTTTTCACCCAGGAACTCTCCTTGCAATACTGTAAACATTCAGTTAATATCCAAGTAGTAATGCAGTGAGGCAGGCCTTAGCACATGGATTGATTCAAACGCCTATCCACTATGCATGCAGTCCTCTAACCATCTACACACTTGTCTTTCACACCTTCAATTCCCCAGTCAATATCCATACACTTCCAGGAAACACCCTGTCACTGTCCTTGCACTCTTCTACTGATCCATTCAGCACCATGTCTTAATCCATTCACTGTGCGAAAACCCAACCACTTATAAATTCATCCAGGCGCTGTCCTTGCAGTACTCTAATTATTCAGTCAGTACCCAAGTACTCATTCAGTGACCACGCCTTAGCACATGGACTGCTTCAAACCCCTATCCACTATGCAGGCAGTCCTCTAACCATTTACACACTTGTCTTTCATACCTGCAATTCCCCAGTTAGTATCCATACACTTCCAGCAAACATCCTGTCACTCCCCTTGCACTCCTCTAGTGACCCATTCAGCACCATGTACTAATCCATTGACTGCACCAAAACCCTACCACTTATAAATTCCCCGAGGCACTCTCATTGTAGTACTCTAATGATTCAGTCAGTATCCAGGTACTTATGTAGTTAACCCGGACTTAGCACATGGACTACTTCAAACGTCTATCCACTATGCATGCTTGCCTCTAACCACCTATGCAATTTTCTTTCACACCTTCAATTGCCCAGTCAGTATCTATATACTCCAATAAACACCCTGTCACTCCCCTTGCACACCTCCAGTGACTCATCCAGCACCATGTACTAATCTATTCACTGCGCCAAATCCCCAAAACTTAAAAGATTCATCCAGGCACTCTCCTTTAGGCCTGGACCAAAATTCTGTTCAGTTCGCGGAAATTGCGATAATTTGGCATATTCACATTCCGCGGCAAGCGCGAAAATGTCAAAATTTCCGCAATCCGCAGCTTAGTGATAATTTGTTTCTTGCTCGCGCTGTAAAAAAATACATTCTCGCGTGCACGCGATCGCCTTACCTGAATCCCCGCGCTCGCTGACAAGTTTTCTCAACCCGGTCGCGTTCTCCACGAGATATTGGATTGTTGGTAGCCATTTTGCGCTGTCTTGCAACAGTTCTCGTTCGCATTATTGTCACTTGTCGCGCGATCACTTCATTTGTCGCGCGATCACGTCATTCTTCTCTCGATCATGCACCGTGCGAGTATGAGAAGATTGAGATCTCGAACACGTCATTCTCCACCGCGAGCGAGAGAGTGAGGACGCGGGCACGTCTAATCGAACGCGAAAAGGAGAAAGAGACCCCGAACACGTCATATCCAACGCGACAGAGAGCGAGAGAACGCGATCAAGTCATTTTGGACACGCCATCGACATCCGGTGGAAGTAATGTGAAGCTCGAGAACTCGAACATGTAAAATTTTCAATTTGGAGAAGAATATCAGCTCTAGCAGCATGAAACCTTCTGCAAATGATGATTTTGGATGAAAACAACTCCTCAGATTGACATTTGGCTGTCCTTTTTTGTGCAAGCAGTACTTTTTTAAAATGGTGGGGAGAGGGAGGAAGTGACACAGAATCTCCAACTTCCTGTTCCTGTTCAGCAGGCTCCTCCCAGTGCTTTGTCCATCTCCTGCTCATTCTGCCTTTGGATTTTGAGCTGGAAAGATTACTCTTTTTGTCTGCTGCATCATTGCAATTGGATTTGAGGATTTTTTGATTTGGATATTTTACAAGTAAGTGGTTGTTGTGTCTGTTTGATTGTGGGCATTGCAGTTGTTGTAACTACCATTTATTTTTGGTAACTATCATCATTCCTTTTTTTTAAAATGTTGTGGGTAATAGTAGTCAGTAGTAGGTCCGAGCTAGTCATGGGCATGGCCTCATGGGTGTGTGCATGATGAAGCAACTGTTTCTTTGGTGTTTTTTTAATGTGTTTCATTTTCAAGTATCATTTAGGGCATGGATGGCATTGGATTGAGTTGGGGAAGTGTGTTTTTTTGGGGTGTGCTTTCTGATGTTGTTGGGCCTGGCCATGTGGCTGGTGGCCATTTTGAAGCCTAGGTCTGCAAGCTTGCCTGGCCTTGTCTGCCAACAGCCCTGCTTTCATCCACTAGGATCAGAGCAGGTAGCCACAGCTTTATTAATCAAGTGTTTTCTGTGTGGTCTGTTAAATTTGGACATCATTTAGGGCATGGATGGCATTGGATTGAGTTGGGGAAGTGTGTTTTTTTGGGGTGGGCTTTCTGATGTTGTTGGGCCTGGCCATGTGGCTGGTGGCCATTTTGAAGCCTAGGCCTGCAAGCTTGCCTGGCCTTGTCTGTCAACAGGCCTGCTTTCATCCACTAGGATCAGAGCAGGTAGCCAGAGCTTTATTAATCAAGTGTTTTCTGTGTGGTCTGTTGAATTTAGACATCATTTATGGCATGGATGGCATTAGATTGAGTTGGGGAAGTGTGTTTTTTTTGGGGTGGGCTTTCTGATGTTGTTGGGCCTGGCCATGTGGCTGGTGGCCATTTTGAAGCCTAGGCCTGCAAGCTTGCCTGGCCTTGTCTGCCAACAGGACTGCTTTTTCATCCACTAGGATCAGAGCAGGTAGCCACAGCTTTATTAATCAAGTGTTTTCTGTGTGGTCTGTTGAATTTAGACATCATTTAGGGCATGGATGGCATTGGATTGAGTTGGGGAAGTGTGTTTTTTTGGGGTGGCCTTTCTGATGTTGGTTGTCTTAAAGACATGCTTTTGTTGTGTGTGTCTGGTGTGTTGGTGTGCAATGCATGCACCCTGCAGACCTTTTTGGGGCCTGTGAATGTTCGTATTTCCATTTTGTTGCAGTAAAAAGGCAGAGCAGTGTGCTTTAACATGCATCCTTTACCTGGCTTTTATAGGCCTTTTGTCAACTCCTGGTGTTTCCCAGGCCCCCTGCTTGTTTGTGATTTGTGAGTGTCCATTTGCTATTGGCCTTTTTTTGTGTTTGGACTGGGAGTTATTAGTGTCCTGCTTTTGCCATGGGCCTGCATGGTTTTCCTATTGGCTATTTGGCTTACTGCTTCCATCCATCCACCCCCTTTGCCAGCAGCAGCTCCATGGATGCTGAGATGCTCAAATAATTTAAAGGCAAATAGGGTCCACCCCACTTCCATTACATTTTTATTTTGGTGGTTATTATTAACTTTCCTATCCTTCCTGAGAGTTTAGTGTGTGACTGTACACAGTAGTATAACATAGCCCTTGTTAAAAAAAAGTCATAAATGGCTAGACTATATCTTTTGTTTGCACTAGTACAGTACTAAGTAACTGAATCACAACAACAAATACAGCATTTCACTGATGTTCTTCTCCTGGCTTATTTGCTTTTAGGTGCACAAAAGACAGAGGAGGAGGTGTCATCAGCATCACCCGGCTGCCCATTGTACTGCCAGCCAGACAGAAGCCCTGCTGCGCATCACGTCCACGTGTGACCAGAACTTGTTGTGCATCTGCATCCTGCCTGACATCTGAAGAAGATGGCCCCAAAGAAAGGTACCAGGTCCAGTACCAAGAAAGTTGCCGGTGAGAAGAAGGAACAGCAAAATGAAGTGCCATTATTAACCATGACTGGAGGTGTGCCGGACAATGTTTTTTTTGGCACCAAAAAAGTTACGCCTGCAGCAGCGTTGTCCGGGAACCAAGCTAGGAGTAGCACAGCGGTCCAACCCCACCAACCTAGGCCCAAGGGCTTTAGTGTCGCAGAGGTAGCCAGTCTACTAACGAGCAGCGATGTTGAAGAAATGTCATTACCGCAAAGTAGTACACAATCAAGTTCAACGCAGGTGCAAACTCAGCAGATAAGTGTGCAGACGCAACAAGAACAGCAGCAGCCGCAAACAAGAACAGCAGCGGCCGCAACAAGAACAGCAGCGGCCGCAACAAGAACAGCAGCGGCCGCAACAGCCCACCATAGTAGTTGTTGCTCCTGACGTAGGGGCATTTCAGGAAATTGAGCTTCCTGCAGACAAAGTGGAGCAAATTCAAACCACTGTTTCAGAAGATCTATTGTCTTCCAGACCACCAGCAAGGAAAAGGAGGCTTAGTCCATCATCTTCTTCTTCAAGCCCCGCTTCTGATGATCGTGATGCCACTTGGCTCCCACCAGCTCAGTCTGAGAGTGATATACGCCACAAGACAATACTTCTGAAAAGGAAGGTCCCAGAAAAACTTAGAGTTATGGAGGTAGATGTAGAAGAGGGGGGTGATGATGTTGATGAAGACGAGCCAGTCATCACGCACATTACTCCCGCCCCAAAGGGATTGGAGACCAACATTCTCACCCTATCCAGAAAGGCTGCTACTGAGCGGGATGTAGCACGGATATCACCAACACAGGTTACACCACCACTACCTCCAGCTGCCATATTTTCCAAGGCCCGGCAGGAACCTACATCCAGCTCAACCATCTCAGTAGGTAGTGGTAGTAAAAGTCACAGTCTAGGTGCACAGGGTCACATTTCAAGCACACTCTCCAGTTCATCTGGTATTGAAAGTGGCACATCCAGCAGTGCCAGAAAGTTCTCCTCCCCAGTTTGGGACTTCTTTTCTGTTAGCGCCAAGGAGGAGAACGTTGCTATATGCTCAATTTGTCAGCAAGGTGTTCGGCGTGGTAAGCTTGGTACAAACTATGGTACCGGAGGACAAGCAAGTCATCTCAGAATACACCACACTATCGTGTGGGAGGATCACCTACTTCAGTTAAAAGAAAGTAGAAAAACTCAACCCATTGAAGTTGGTCAGGAAGAATCAGGGAGCGATATTATTGCGGTGGAAGGTGAAGAAAAGGGAGGCATTTCCAGCTTGTCCCCAGTAGTGCAGTGGTAACGCCCACATCCTCCTCAGTAACATCAGAGTGGCACCGCAGTAGGAGTCAGGCTGAGACACCAAGGCGACCGAGTACCGCAATGAGACAATCTGTGTCGTTGAGCCTTAGTGGGTTAATGAAAACAGCACCACAAAGGAAAGTAATCCAGCCTACCATTGAGAGCATGTTTAGGTTGGAGGGGCAGTTGCAACGCAACCACCCAACGGCACGGTTGTGCAATGCGAAGCTGGCTAAAATGTTAGCGCTGGACCTTCTTCCTTTTTCATTTGTGGAAGGGGTGGGTTTCCTTGAATTTGTGTCTGCCATCTGCCCTAAATGGAAGGTTCCCAGCCGGTCCTATTTCGCAAGAATTGCTGTTCCGACACTAAATCATGATGTGCTGGAATCAAGCTTTGCAGCAGAGTGTTGTTCACAATATCCACCTGACAACAGACATGTGGACCAGTTGCCAAGCCACAGATTACATGTGCATCACTGCACACTGGATCTCTTTTGTGGGGGTTAGAGATACGCTATCTGCACGAGGTGCTGTTGACACAGCTGCGATTTTTGAAGGTACTCGGAAACATGCAACTGTAGCCATGTTCGCCATGGAGAAATCTCATACGACTGAAAACATTTTACACAAGTTTCACAGCAAGGTTTTGGAATGGCTGCGGCCAAGAGGGCTTGGTATTGGTTTTGTTGCCACAGACAATGGCAGTAATGTACTTAAGGCCATGGAACTTGGTTCCTATTTCAGGGTTCCGTGTTTGGCGCACTGCATAAACATTATAGTTCAAGACTTTCTGAAAAAAGAACCCATAGTCAGCAATTTACTGGCCATCTGCCGAAGAATATGCACTCATTTCAGCCATTCTTTTAAAGCTCGGAAGCAGCTGAGGATCATCCAACGTGAACATAGGATGCCAGTCAAGGCACTCATCCAGGAGGTGGCAACACGTTGGAACTCAACGTATTACATGTTGATCGTCTGTATGAGCAGTACAGGTCACTCCATGAATATGTCTGGAAAAGAAAAGGGGATGCTACTGTTAAAGGCATGAACCTTGAGATGGAGCAATGGAGCCTAATTAAATGCCTGACTGAGATGCTTTGTCCTTTTGAGGTCTTAACACGTGAAGTCAGCAAGGAGGACTGTACAATGGGCCAAGCTATCCCATTATTGCAAATGCTAGAGCATCAGATGAATAATGTGTCTGAATCATACAAAGGTGTAGAGGACAAAAGGCAAGCCCATGACTTGGTGGAGAGCTTATCCCGGCGCTTAGCTGAAAATGTAAGGATACAAAATAAAATTTTGTCACAAGAACATTACATTTGTGCCACAATTCTGGATCCACATGCAAAATTTGGACTGAAGACATTCTTTGCTTTTTCCGAGATTGATGTTGCCCGCTACAAAACTTGTATAGCTGAAGCAGCCAGTAAGTTGGAAAATGAACGGCTGCTAATTAAAAGCCTGCAAGATCAACCCACAAGAAGTACTGCAGCAGGCCATGCAGGATCAAGTGCAACTTCGTCGGCTGAGGGCAGTGCATTTGGATCACAACACTCACCATCACTATTGACCACAGAAACAATAACTGGATCATTAGGCCGAGTACAATCATTACACGATTGGTATCTAAAGTTAGGCATTAATAAGCACAGTGCTGATGCACAGAGAAAAGAGCACAGACGCTTACCAACAGCAACCCTGAACATTAAGCGGATGGTCCAGGCCTATCTGGACGACCCAACAGAGGTGTACATTGATCAAAACCCATTGCAGTATTGGTATAGGAAAAGGTCTGAATGGCCAGAGATCAGCAGGCTGGCGATAAGCTATCTGGCTTGCCCTGTCGCAAGTGTCTCTTCCGAACGTGTTTTAAGTGCTGCTGGTTCCATTGTAACATTGAGAAGGACCAGTCTCTCGCCCAAAAACGTGAGAGGTTAACAATGATCAAAATGAATCAGCACTTCATACCACCAAATTACACAATACATGAAGCAATGGAGGAAGATGAGGACAGCGGCTCAGGTGACAGAAGTAGTGTGTCACATGATGATTACTACCTACTACTGGCTGACCCCCCAGAGTTTGAGGACTAGCTATACTTCCCTGACAATTAGGCTTGCCCTTACTGTCTTCCTCCCTTTTTTCCCACCTTTATTTGTGTGTCTGTCATTCCGGTTACAAACTTGTGAATCACAACATATCCATTACCACCGTCTTCTACTCTTCTTATTTAATATACAATTTTAAGGTGTCTGCAATTTGACAGTACAGTCCTCCGAATCCAGCTCCTCCGCTCCATCATACTGAATCTCCTGCCCAAATCCATTGCCCTCATGAATGATGATTGGATAATGGTAAAATACTACAAGAACAAATTCAAACTTTCCTAGTCCTGCCAAAAGAAGTGGAGCATGAATCAGATGACTACTATAGCTATCCTCCTTTCAGAGCCGAGAGAGACTGGCCATTAACTGAAAATAAGATGGAACAGGTAATGATTGATGCCATGCATTGGACGCAGAGTCGCAGACTGAATGATTTTGTTGTGTTTGTTGTCCATGAATTTATGTAATTGTGTACTACCACTAATCAACTTTCTACAGAACACACTAACCTTAACTCAAGGTAAATTCAATTTTCCCCTTCTTGCAAATAAGAAATTTGTACTTCTCCTGCAGCTTGGTGATACATTGCTTTTAATTCAATACAGGAAGGGGACTCACTCAATCTGCGCAATGAGTATGATTGACACAACAGCACCGTCCATCATGATGATGGCGAAATAGACGGCCCGTTAACTTAAGATGAGAAGGAACAGGTAATGACAATTAATGGCATGCATTGGACACCTGACTCTGAGCGATTGGTCTTTGTGTTTTCGTTGTTTGTTTGTTGTGCACAAAGTGAAGTCAAAGTGTACTAGTAATCTATCTTTCTGTACACACTAAAGACTGACTCAAGTCAATAAGTTTTCTACTCTTGTTGTGTAATAACAATTTTACTTCTACTGCAGGCCGATCTTCACAGTCAGTCAGTAAAAGTATCTGAGATGATGAAGTCAGGAGGACGTTTCATGAGTGGCATAAACTTAAAAGCCTAAAGGTAAACACGTCAACAACAACCACAGCAGACCCAAATGTCTGTGTAGAAGTGGAATAGAGTGTAGCGGTGGGATGACTGCGGTGCATTGATTTACTAACTTAAACTGTAAAATGCTATGTTTGGAATGGATAATGTGCTTTGCCTTTGTCCAACTCTTTAAAAAAAACAAAAGTACTCTAAAGTCTTAACGTAGGATGTGCTACTGCTAAGCACTGTAGAGTAGAGATGATGCATACATGCCACCTCGGAAAGTGTTCTTGTTGCACTACACCATAACTTGTGCATTTGTTTCAACTTTGTTTCTCAATATCCCCTTTGTTTTTCCATCTACAATTACAGGCCGGACCTTGCCCTATACTTGGGAAAACATTACAATGCACACTTACCTTACCAATAAATCATCATTTTTTTTCCAGCCGGGCAGTGGCGAGCGGTGACACCCAAGATTGATGGGCGAGAGGACGAAGAGGAATGCCGAGATGCAAATCCAGTCCACATTTTTGACCAGGATAACACAGTAACAGTATCAACTTTCATCTTTTTTTTAAAGAATTTGATTCATTTTTTTGTCTACAATCTTTACAACAGTGTGTTCTTGTTGTTGTTGCAGCTTTTTGTATAAGACACCTTTGAGCCCACATGACCTGCCTCACACTGCTACTGTCTAGTCTACGCGCTGCGTACAAGCAGTTAACAAAAACATTAACAAGCCACTTTTTTAGGAAGTACTGTTAGTCGATATTGCTTATCAATAAATGCTACACTTTTTGGCACAGCTGAGAAATGCTTGCAAGTTGCAATATACTAATGCGCACCATTTCATTTTTTGCATTACAGACGGAAGATTCCCTTCTACGAACCAGAGCTTTGCAGAGCTTCTGAATGATGCAACAACTACCAGTACTAGGTTCTTCTAAGGTGAGGGGTCCCTTCACTCACATCTTCATTTATAAATTTATATAAACTACATTCCTAGGGGATGGTGGTGCTGCCTTCCACCACTGTTCAGTTATCATGATTTAATTCCCAACTGTAAGTAAGTGTAATAATGTTTATTGTTTTAATGTTATTGATTTTCCGGTTGGTGCTGCATTTTATAATAGAACAATGCACAGAGCTTCTCAATTCAAAATAAACATTTTGAACGTACATAGACTTGGTGGTATTTGGTGTGGACTAACTTACACGAGTGAACAAATTAAAGTAAGGGTGTGCATGTGCATTGCTTCCACTACTGAGAGGTTGGGTGTGTTATGTTTTGGGTTGTGTACTTGTTGGGTATCTTGGGGGGAGGGTTCGGAGACCTAATAGTTATGTTAAGACAGTACTATAGTCAAGCTGGGGATTGTGGTGGGTTCTGAATTTCTGATTGAGGTGTGTGAGGAAGGTCCAACCTACCATCACCAACATCCTATTTTCTTGTGCAAAGGTCTGTGTATGTGCAAGTTCCCTACAACAGTAGTAGTATGTCCTATAGGCTATCCTATCTAAATAGTAATAAATCTGGTTGGGCTTTTGTTGCTGTGAATTTTCAAAGCCTCAAGATTAACAAAGACTCAAGATCAATAAGACTAGAAGTAGTACAAGAGGACGACCCAAAGGATTGGACTCAATGGCTAGAGCTACTGGTGAATATGAGTTTTATATTACAACCTTTCACATAAAGAGTGGCACTGGCCACCTGGGCAAGCTTAGATACTACAGTACAGACAGACTGATAGTAGTAGTAGTACTGAGAGTCATCATAGCAGAGGCAGGGATAAGATTTTTGAAACCGTACAGATTGAAGGATAATTGTTGGTAAAAAAATAGCATTTGGAAACAAACAATAATTCGTGAAAAATATGGTGCAGTAAAAGTTATGGAATAAGAAATATTATTAAAAACAAGAAGACTTACTGGGGCCAGCAGAGGAGCCCTCATTGGTATCCTCCTGGTGGTGCTCTTCGGACTGTTGTCCCACCGTCTCCCCACTCCCTGTCTGTCTGCCCCTGGGTGCTGATGAACAGGAAAGATATAAGAAAGAGACAAACATTGATGGATGGTGTCAAACAAATACAATATTTTTCAACAACGGTCAAAAAACACTTATGTAAACAACAATTGCAATAACTAAATTGACCGATCTCATCTGGTCAACAAGTAGTATCGGGGGATTTGCTGATCGACTACTTAAGTTACTATTTATCAACAGTAATCCAGTCTTCCATTCTGATTCCAGAATACTAAGTTACAAGCAACTTAGCCTAAGTACAACGTATCACCCAACCTAGCCCACCTATTCCAGGCATGCCAATTGTACATTAAATATGCATTTCCACTTCTTTTATTCCTCAACAATGCATATGGTCAAATGGAGGACACATGACTACATTTTTTGTATACACCAAATTTTGGGTTGATTGATTGATGCTGATGTTCTGCTAGTGCTAAGCCAATTACCACCACTCTTTGAACAAACTAGAAAAGGTTCTAATAATGACTGCCGTACTAGCAGCACGTAACGTAACTGAGGGGGCATCACGCATACCACTAACAAATTAGAAACTCATACAAAGTACCTAAACCTAAGTATCAATCCGCCCCTATCTATTAGTGACAGGACAAAGTAAGGAGTGGACTAGAGTCACTGTAGCATTACGTAACTTAATTTCTCTAAAATAAACTCGTACAGAATCACGCTAAGCGAGCGCAAACGCAAAGTTGCAAACAAGTAAGATTAGTAGTAGCGCAGAAGAGCACCTGTGTCATAATCACAGAAGACTTTTAAACGTAATTAACCTGGAATGTAAGCAGCAACATTCTAGCTGGTTGGAAGAAAAAAAAGATATTCGCAATATATAACACAGAGCAGAAGAACAGACACAAAGTAGTAATAATTAAATAGTTACTCACCAAGCCCCGGGACCTCCACTCCTAGCAGGTTCAGCAGGTCATGCTCACGGTCCAGGATGTCGGACCACCGGTGCATCAGCTGCGCCTGGGTGCGCCGGACCCCAGAGAAGCGTGACACTGCCCGCCGCACCTTCCCCCACCGCTGCCGACGCTCCCGGAGGCCGTACCCGGACCCAGGCCTGCCACCTGCTGCCAGGGTTGAGAGGAGGTGGTGCTGCGCAAAGAAAATCAGTGCAGCTAACTCCACCTCCCCAAATAAGGCCTGTGCCTGCACCCCATGTGGGGTCGCGGCTCTGGCTGCGACGGCAACCAGCCCTACCCTTAGACATGGTTCTGGGGTAAGAAAAGGTAATAAAATTAAAGAAGTAAAGGAAATAAATAATAGCAGGCAATAGAAAGAGAAAAAGTAGCTAAAAAACAAAAAAAAGGAGACAAAAACCAAAAATATAGAAGCAGGAAAATAGTTAGAGAAATAGTAAATAAGAAAGATCGAAAAAAAGTGGGGTTAAACAAAGGATTGAAAAGATGTAGGGAGGATACAAAATCAGGCCCCAGAACCATGCAATAGAGTGAAAAACAAGATGGCCGCGCCCATTGTGACCACGTGCGCAAGTTCGCGCGATATTTTCTCCCCGAGCAAGCAAAAAGCAACGCGATCAAGTAAAAGCGGTCGCGAACAGGAAATATCTACCGCGAACATGCATTGCGCGACCCGGAACAGGAAGTAAGCATCATGAGAGGGTGGGACAAGTGAAAACAAGATGGCCGCGCCCGTGAGCAACCGCATGGGTAAGATGGCGACCCGCGATCACGCAAAAATTACCGTGAACAGGCGGGAAAAAAACGTCTGCGTCTTCGCGATATTTCCGGCGTGTTTGCGGAGATTTTTAGCATTTTTGCGATAATTTGCGAAAGTTAATTTCGCAAATTCCGCCCACCCCTACACTCCTTGGAGTAATGATTCAGTCAGTACCCAGGTACTCATGCAGTGACCCAGGCCTTAGCTCATGGACTGCTTCAAATGTCTGTCCAGTATGCATTCAGGCCTCTAACCACCTACACACTTGTCTTTCCCACCTTCAAAACCCCAGTCAGTATTCATACAGTTCCCGCAAACACCCTGTCACTCCCCTTACACTTCTCCAGTGACCCATTCAGCACCATGTACTAATCCATTGACTGCACCAAAACCCAACCACTTATAAATTCACCGAAGCACTCTCCTTGTAGTACTCTAATGATTCAGTCAGTACCCAGGTACTTATGTAGTGAACCCGGCCTTAGCACATGGACTTCCTCAAATGTCTATCCACTATGCATGCAGGCCTCTAACCACCTACACAATTGTCTTTCACACCTTCAATTGCCCAGTCAGTATCTATATACTCCAATAAACACCCTATCACTCCCCTTGCACACCTCCAGTGACTCATCCAGCACCATGTACTAATCTATTCACTGTGCCAAAACCCAAAAACTTAAAAGATTCATCCAGGCACTCTCCTTGCAGTACTCTAATGATTCAGTCAGTACCCGGGTACTCATGCAGTGACCCACGCCTTAGCCCATGGAGTGCTTCAAACGTCTGTCCAGTATGCATGCAGGCCTCTAGTCACCTAGACACTTGTCTTTCACTTCTTCAATTAACTAGTCAGTATCTATAAACTCCAGTAAACACTCTTTCAGTCCATTTGCACACCTCTAGTGACTCATCTGGCACTATGTAGTAATCAATTCACTGTACCAAAACACAAAAACGTAAAAAGATTAACCCAGGCACTCTCCTTGCAGTAGTGTAATGATTCTGTCAGTACCCAGGTAATCATGCAGTGTCCGAGGTCTGAGCTCATGGACTGTTTAAACGTCTATCCACTATGCATGCAGGCTTCTAGTCACCTACACACTTGTCTTTCACTTCTTCAATTAACTAATCAGTATCTATATACTTCAATAAACACCCTGTCACTCATTTTGCACTCCTCCAGTGACTGATCCAGTACCATGTACTAATCTATTCACTGCGCCAAAACCGAAAAACGTAAACGTTTCACCCTGGCAGTCTCCTAGCAGTAGTTTAATGATTCAGTCAGTACCCAGGCACTCATGCAGTGAACCATGCATTACCACATGGACTGCTTCAAAGGTCTATCCAGTATGCATGCAGGCTTCTAACCTACTATACACTTGTCTTTAACAGCTTGAATTCCCCAGTCAGTATCCATGTACTTTCAGCAAACACCCTGTCACTCTCCTTGCACTCTTCCAGTGACTTATTCAGCACCATGTAGTAATGCATTCAATGCGCCAAAACTGAAACACTTATAAATTCACCCAGGCACTCTTCCCGCAATAGTCTAATCATTCAGTCAATACCCAAGTACTAATGTAGTGAGGCAGGCCTTAGCACATGGATTGATTCAAACGCGTTTCCACTATGCATGGAGGCCTCTAACTACCAACACAATGTCTTTCAGACCTTCAATTTCCCAGTCAGTATCTATAAACTCCAATAAACACCCTGTCACTCCAATTGCACACCTCCACTGACTCATTTGGCACTATGTACTAATCTATTCACTGCGCCAAAACCCAAAAACTTAAAAAGATTCACCCAGGCACTCTCCTTGCAGTACTCTAATGATTCAGTCAGTACCCAGGTAGTTTTTCAGTGATCCAGGTGTTACTCCATGGACTGTTTCAAACGTCTACCCACTATGCATGCAGGTCTTTAGCCACCTACACACTTGACTTTCACACCTTCAATACCCCAGTCAGTATTCATACAGTTCCCGCAAACAAACTGTCACTCCCCTTATACTTCTCCAGTGACTCATTCAGCACCATGTACTAATGTATTTACTGCGCCAAAAACCAAATACTTATAAATTCATCCAGGCACTCTCCTTGCAATACTCAAAACATTCAGTCAGTATCCAAGTACTATTGGAGTGAGGCAGGCCTTAGCACATGGATTGATTCAAACGCCTATCCACTGTGCATGTAGGTCTCTAATCACCTACACACTTGTCTTTCACACCATCAATATCCCAGTCAGTATCCATACACTTCTAGCAAACACCCTGTCACTCACCCAGTGTCTCTCCTTATAGTACTGTAATCATTCAGTCATTAAGTATGTAGTCTTTCAGTGAGGCAGGCTTTAGGGCATGAACTGCTTGAAAGTAGTATGCACTATGCATGTAGTGTTTTAACCATCGTCACACTTGTGCTTCAGGGCTATAATTTCTTAGTCAGTATTTATATAAAATGTGTTTGTATAGTAATAGAAAAGTATACATTTTAAAGTTATTAATATACAATTTGTTTGTGATTATTTTTTACAGATACTGTTTTTCACCATTAAAATAGAGAAATCATGCCAGAAAAAAAAGAAAAAGAAAAGAACAGAGAAAGGAGAGTTACTTGAAGAAAAATCAACCACAAGTATTGAATGAACAACATAATGTGGCTAAAAAGAAAAAATCTTCTGGTAAGATCACAAAGCAATTTATTACAAATGTTTGTAGGACCAGACAGAGGGACCGATTCCGATGGCCGGTCGGACAGCTGTCCGTAGCCTTACCCTGCGACCGACACGTACCCGGAGCCAGTCCGTCCTGTAGAGTAAGTACGATGCACATAACTGCCAAAAACACGACCGACACGTAGGCTGTGAATCAAACCCCATTCTCCGTCCGAGCCGTAACTCCCAAAGAGGATCCGTGTCGCCCGGAAGCAGTATCCATATTAGTTTCCGGCATGACAAGTACGATTCGTACTTCCTACGCGCCGGATGGTTCATCACGTACGGCACGTCCCAGCATCCGGAAAACAAGCATATCAGCTACGATTCGCACCACAAATCAATACACGGCTTCGAGACGGACCAGCTTGCAGCGGGTACGAGACGGAGCAACAAGCAGCGTGTACGACACGAACACATCATAATTCCCATCGCGCAGGTCATACCAGTACTCTACATCTATGACCGGCTCAGGAACTGACGCCGATGGCGCAGGCTCCTACCACATAAACAATTGACACGTACCCGCAAAATGGCACACACACACGGGGGATCCATATCCTGGCCACTAACAACAGCCCACCATAGGGGTTGCATGGCCAGCACCAGTAACATCCCCACTCACAGGGGACCTGTTGCTCATCACTACTGCCACCCCCACCCATAGGGACTATGTTACCCAACACCCCTGCCACCCCCACTCACAGGGCTTATGTTGCCCATTACCCTTGCCACCCCCACTCACAGGGCTTATGTCGCCCATCACCCCTGCCACCCCGACTCACAGGGCTTATGTTGCCTATCACCCCTGCCACCCCCACTCACAGGGGACCTGTTGCCCATCACCCCTGTCACCCCTACCCCTAGTGCTTATGTTGGCCATCACCCCTGCCACCCCCACTCACAGGGGACCTGTTGCCCATCACCCCTGCCACCCCCACTCATGGTGGATCTGTTGCTCATCACCACTGCCACCCCCACCCATAGGGACTACGTTGCCCATCACCCCTGCCACCCCCACTCACAGGGGACCTGTTGCTCATCACTACTGCCACCCCTACCCATAGGGACTATGTTTCCCATCACCCCTGCCACACCCACTCACAGGGGACCTGTTGCTCATCACCCCTGCCACCCCCACCCATAGGGACTACGTTGCCCATCACCCCTCCCACCCACACCCCTAGTGCTTATGTTGCCCATCACCCCTGCCACCCCCACTCACAGGGGACCTGTTGCCCATCACCCCTGCCACCCACCCCCCTAGTGCTTATGTTGCCCATCACCCCTGCCACCCCCACTCACAGGGGACCTGTTGCCCATCACTACTGTCACCCCCACCCATAGGGACTATGTTGCCCATCACTACTGCCACCCCCACCCATAGGAACTATGTTGCCCATCACCCCTGCCACCCCCACTCACAGTGGACCTGTTGCCCATCACCCCTGCCACCCACACCCATAGGATGGGTGATGCGCAACACATCCAGTATACGCAAACATCAGGTATGTCTGCAAAATACATCCCCCATGACATCATGACAATAGTGTGTAGTCTGTGACAAATGCCCACAACAGTGATTATGGCTAAGAGCATACAATGTAAGTAACAGCACATGTGTGACCAACACGAGTGTGACATACACAAGGCAAGCATCACCATAGCACTGTGGCAATGTAAAAAGAACAACCCCTCACTGTGTAGAGCAGAAGTTAAGTGGGGGCGCACAAAATGCAGCAGATGTCGAGCATTGTGGTGAGGAGGACCAAACCTCCCTCAACACAGTGACCAAAAGGTAAGTGTCATCATGGTCAAAGCTGCAAATAACAAACAGCATGTATGATCCCTACTCCCAACACATCAAACACTTCTGGGGCAAACTAGTGGTTGTATCCCATACACACAGATATGTGGTGAGGCTAACAGTGCTGTGAAAACATAACACTCTCGGCCATGTGCAGACAAGCACCACACATGGGGGCTGACAATGCACACAGCGTACAATGACACAACAGCAGGAGTGAGTATCACCAAGCATGCACACATCTCGAAAATAGACATACCAATCAAAACAACATGTGTAGACTGTAGGTGTCAGCTCACAAACTCACATTCCATGCCAGCAATGGCACCCAACAACCACGATGAATGTGTACAATGATGTGAAATGACTCACAGGGACAGCATGCAAAATCACAGAAACAGCATCCAGACCAAGGCCCACAACAGCAATACCAATGCACTGGTACAGATGCACAAACAGGCAAACTCACACTGCACATCGGACACAACATGTGTGTGTGTGTGTGTCACAGTATCCCCAGGCAACTACACAACACATGAGGGGGGCTGAACCACAGTGACACAGATGTGGACACAGTGCCATACAAAAGTAAACCATCATTGGGACAACTTCAGTGGGCAATCAGGCGTTTGGGAGATGAGAGGAAGCACAACAGACACATGTGACACAAGCTGGAATGAACACCAACTAACACAGCAAGAGACTGACACACAACACCACTACCCCCAGGGAACAGACAGTGGGGTGACACAAGCATGCATGACACCTCCACTGTGATGACAAAGGCAGATGTCGTACAAACTGGGAAACCCAGACATGTGTCCTGTGCCACAAACGTACATCACACATACACAAACACAAATCACTCAGCATGGCCCCTCATCCATGGACAAATGGGATCTAGGGGACCATCCATGCAAACATTCACATCAGTCCACCATCAACACCATACACCTGAACTGCTACAATGTGTATCTGTGAAGTCCACATGGACAGGTGACATTGCATATGCACCCATGACAAACACAGGAATGTTGCCAGGAACTAAGGTGCACACACACATCACACAAGGACTATTTACAACCCTGGGGAATGACAGACACACTGCACAGTATGCTGTACATGGCCATAACTTCAAAGGTCATGTAACCTTCAGAATCCCTGCCACAGTGACAGGACTATGCAGATGCCAAGGGGGAACACAAGGCACCCATGCTGACACCTGCCAGCATCGCTGCCGTGAACCCGACAAGTGGGAGCAGTCACACACCCATACAAATGTCTCAATCACTGAAAACTACCAACTAGCGCCAACTACATGATATTGCGAAAAAACATGTGCCTTGAGGAACCCTTACTGTGTCCCATCTGTGTCTGACAACATCATCACCACTCAGAACTGACAAATCACAACGATGATTCACCAATTAACAGTAGTGTGTCATGCACACACATCTGGTAGCCCATTGGAAAAGTAGTGGGATGAACCCAGTACTACTCAGCAAGCATCAACAACAGGAACATATCAAGGGAACCCTGTCTGTGTATGAACAGGGATGTGGACACACACACATGCACATACAACACACACCATGGGCTCAGGCCATGTCACTGGACAACACACTAACTTGAGGGGACACAACTCCTGTGGGAGCCCAGCTGTGCCAAACATATTCACTGCAAGTCCCACTCATGTCTGCAGAACACTTGGTCAGTCCGCCATCAGTTACCACACAATGAAGGCTCTGATCACAACAGCCTGGGTATGGGAGTCTCTCCTAAGTCAGCTGCACATACCCAAAACATATGTCTAGCAAGTTGCACAGAAGACCCAGTTGCTCCTATTACAATGATGCCCACACCTGTAGGGCCTGTAGTGATGAGCACGAAGTATGTGGAAGTGACAATTTGGACAATGGTAAGCACATCATATGTGCAGGGGTGCAAGCTACAGATGTGACCATGCCAATGAAATGGTCACAGAGAGGTACACAAATAGTTGATCCAGACACACCCAGGCAGCTGCAAAGGATGACATGGATACCCACCACAATAGGATACATATCTCACGAACCACAGGGAGTACCTCACATCAACACATCAGTATGCAACATTGTAAACCAAGCATTACAGGTGCAAGGGCATGTAAAACAACATCAACATGATGTACAGCTAAATCAAGTTCACAGGGACAAAGTAAAAAGCTTTATTCAGCATATGAAAAGTGAAACGTCTGTTCCAACAAAAGGCCAATGGCCAGTCCATGTCCAAATGGCAATGAGTGAACTAGAGTGACAAATTCTGTATATGAAATGCTAAACGTCTGTGCAACCAAAAGGCCAATGGCCAGTCCATGTCCAAATGGCAAGGAGTGAACTAGAATGACAAATTCAGTATATGAAATGCTAAACGTCTGTGCAACCAAAAAGCCAATGGCCAGTCCATGTCAAAATGCCAAGGAGTGAACTAGAGTGACAACTGTCACACCTTGATTGCCTGCACTGCTAAAGACCGGGGTCATCCCCTCGGAGGCGCATACATGGGGGCAGGCCAGGCACCGCAGGGACAGGATCAGTGTGCAGCAGAAGGAGGCAGTGAAGAGATGGGGGATGCAGGCGAGACACTTGCAACTGCAGTGGAGCTGACTGAAGTGGTGGGTGCTGTCACAACTGTGGGGCACAAGTCAGATGGGGTGGGTGCCGGCACAACTGGGGATGGAGGACGGAGACTTTGCCTTGGAGCTGCGTGCTGGCGGGGGTCTTGCTCTTCTTGAGCTGGTGGAACTTGCGGGTGGGCGTCTCGGTCTGACTGCGCCTGGGGGAGGGTGTCCGGGTGTGAGGGGCACTCCCTTCTGTGTGTGGGGACTTCCTCTTCCCCTTGTAATCAGGATCTGCCGGGTCGGTGGTTAAGAGGCCAAGGTCACAGAGGAAGAGCTTCTGGGGGGATGGGGTTGCAGGTGAGGCAAGGGAAGGGGGCTGGGAGGGAGAGGTCTCGGAGGACTGTGGAGTGGTTGTGGATGACTGTGTGTGTGTCAGCAAACCAGCCCCTGTGAGTGTAGAATCAGTCCCCTGCACTTGCTTGTGTGCACGTCTAGCCCTTGGTTTGGGGGTTTCTGTGCATGGGACAGGTAGGGTGCTAGGAATCGTGGGTAGTGCAGGGGTAGGAGGGGTGTGAGACTGTTGGAGGAGGGACACTGCTGCCGTCAGGGAGGAGGCCACGGACTGGTTGGTCCTCTGTAGGGCAACATGCCCGAGGAAATGTCCTCCATGAATGACACCAGTTGTGTCAACAGACCTGTGTGTGCATGGAGGACCTTCAGCATCGACGTCTGCCCTACATGGATCTGTCTAAGTAAGTCCACAGACTCCTCACTCAGGGCAGCAGGGGACACAGGGGCAGGGGGTGCGGTGCCTGGTACAAAGGAGACATGCTCACAAACACGGGAGCCCACAGGGACCTCTGGGATGGGAGCCGATGGGAGGGGGGTGGTGGTGGTGGTGGCGGTGGCAGAGACAGCCTCACTAGCTGGTGTTTGGTGGCTGCCTCCACAGGGGAGTCATCCTCAGAGCTGCTGTGGCCTTCAGCTGGGGGGGATGGTGCTGACAACTCCTCTGTGTGGCTCAACTCGCCCTCCGTGCCACTGGGTCCACCTGACTCCTCTCCTTCAATCCCTGTAAGGCTCTGTGGCTCCTCCTGGTCCATGGAGCTGTCCCCTCCTGTGGCCGTGGATGTATCTGGATAGGAATAGGAAGTAAGAGAACAACATCAGTCACCTGCACCAACTGCACACACCACAGTGAGTACATCACATCACAGGGCAAGCCCTGGCATCATCAGCTGAACACAGCTCAAAGTGCCAACACTGTTTAGGATGAGACAAATGTAATTCTCAACATCGACCATGGCACACATATCCCTCCTTGACTTTCACACATATGTCCGTTGCATGTTGGATGCTAACACACCAATATGGCAACATTCACCACCCACACATTATTTGTACATGCAAGTGAACATGTAGGAGTATGTCACTAGACACACAGCACATCTCTTGCGACTGACTCAGTAGAGGTGTCTGGATGAAGGGATGGGCAGAGACTCATTTCACATGCTTGGGATGCATGCCAGCAACACACACTATGATGTACTCATGTCCTGATGGGCAAGGCCACAATGGGGTGCATGGTGCACACTTGAACACAACACAGGCTCACTCATAGCAAGTTCAATGCCATGGCACTGGGATGCCCTGAAAGTCAGTCAACACTGTCTCCTGTCACATGGGCAGGGCATCCAGACAACAACAATATGCACTGACTCACAATCCTAGCTCAGGGGTAAATCTGACTCTGTAGATGACCAGTGCACTTGCCCATCCCATACAAACAACATATCCAGGACCCAGAAGACCCCACATCATGAAAATCATTCATATGAGTCTCAGCAAACACAAATCCATGTACATTAACACATCACAGTCTGCCATGCATATAACCCATCTGCATGAGGGACACAGTTGCATACACCATTGTGCGTTGTCAGATGATCACACACCTATATGTCACACAGGTCTTGTCTCCCACAGTCACATTGCAGATGTCATGCTGACCCTCTGAATCATGGACACCCCAGTTGTACGTAGCAACAAGCCACACCCTAATGACACAGAGGCACACACCTGAGGGCACATGTCACTAAGCACAACCTGCAATTTCATACACAGGAGTGGGATTAAAGAGTGTTTCTGAATGCCCTTGAGGGGGCATGACTGGGCAGGACTAAGTGAAATAGTGTTTTGCCCCGGACAGTAGTCAGGTGGCTAAGCAATTGTGACGTACTTGATATACATACTCCTGATGCCCAAAAATTGGAGTCCCCTGCTGCATGGTTTTGTTTTGAATACCCCAGAAACATGTTGCGAGTCAGACCAGCAATTGGTACACATCTCAAGGGCACACACAGTTCACATGTCAGATCTCAGGCATTGTGTAAACAATTGAACCACACATGAAACACACAACAGAGTCACGGGAACTGATGCTGACTGGTACATGAAACATAGCTGACTGCAGGGACACAGTGCCCTAGTGACACAAGCAACAGACTGTAGGGGCCACACCTGTGGAACAGATGAGGAGGGTACATCACACAGATGAGGGACCTGATTTTGGGACTACAAGACCTACGTAATGTGGAAGTGTGACCAGGACAAAAGACTGCTATTTGCATGTCAGACATATTACACAGATCAGGCATGGACTTACCCCCTTCCTGCTGCTGTCTGGCCTTCAGCTGCCTATCCAGGTCCGGGAAAATCACCGCCAGTATCCGGAGCATGTGGGGAGTCAGGGTCCGGTGTCCGCCCCTCTTGCGTGGAGGTGACAGCTTCAGCTGGACTCTAGCTATCCTCCGGATCCAGCCCCGAAGCTCCTGCCACCTCTTCTGGCAGTTGCGGATGCCGCGCTTGTAGACCCCCACAGAACGACCAGCCTGGGCGATGGTCAGCCAGATCTCCTGCTTCTGGTGGGCATCAACCTGTGAGGATGACAAAGTGAAAAGTACATTAACACACATGCCCCAGATTTGTGCAGCGCACAATTGGATATACATGTCATCATCACAAAGGGAAATAAATTACACAGGTAGTGCAACCATGGGGAATGAAAACTCACATGCATGTCTGACATGTTAACCCCTTCAGTGCCCATGACGAGATAGTCTCGTCATGGAGCGCGGTTGCGCTGTGCCCATGACGAGACTATCTCGTCATGAACCCCGCCCGCTAATTCAACGCCCGGCACAGGGCGTGGAAAGGGCGGGGCACTGGAGAGGTTAACAATGCCTGGATAGTTTAAGCTTGCAACAATGCACTTTAGCAGCAGGAAAACTGTTCATTACATGTACCTACACACTTTGGTGGATGAAAGTAGTCAGTGAGAATGTTTGCCACTGATGTACACACTGCTAGTACTGCTAGTCAGACAACATGCATAATTAGGAAGGCAGTGGACAGCACACTCACCTGCTCCCCTGGTGTCCCATAGAGCTTTCTGTACTCTGGAAGGAGCCCGTCCAGCAGGGCCTGGTTCTCCTCCTCAGTGAAGGCTGGGGCCCTCTCCAGTGTACGTGCCATAGCAGGAGCCAGAGGATGCATAGACATCAGCAATGGTAGCAGGGATGTGGTCCAGTAGCATGTAGTGCAGGCAAGTGAGCTCCCTGGGGACCAGCCAGCCTTATATCTGTGCTGCAGAGGCATACTCTGTGCCATGTGTCCCAAGTGATAGGTCCAACACGGTTGCATCCTATGAATCTGGCCAATCCATTCAAAAGTACGACTCGTACACGCCTTCCGCATCGTTCAAATCTTCACCTTCATGGAACACTTGAAATTGCAACATTGTTGTAGGCATCCAACTGAATTTCCAGTGCACAACTCGTACAAGTTTTGAATCTGCATCCGTCTCCATGACAGTCCTGAGCCAATGGGTTCGCCCGGCTCGTTCAACTGACTGTACAACGCGTATTTTGAATATACATATGCACCCGTCTCCATACGATTCAATGGCCAAGGCATACGCCTGTCTCGGACCATGCCTGTCCGAAGCGTATGCATGATAGTCACCTGCGTCGGACCTCATCGCATTCAATGACAAGGCGTACGCATGGCTCGGTCATGACCCATGCAATGCGTACACATTGTCACCCGCGTTGGACCTCATTGCATTCAATGACAAGGCGCACGCACGGCTCGGTCATGACCCGTGCAATGCGTACGCATTGTCACCTGCGTCAGACCTCATTGCATTCAATGACAAGGCGTACGCACGGCTATGACCCGTGCAATGCGCACGCATTGTCACCCGCGTCGGACCTCATTACATTCAATGACAAGGCGTATGCACGGCTCGGTCATGACCCGTCCAATGCGTACGCATTGTCACCCGCGTCGGACCTCATTGCATTCAATGACAAGGCGTACGCACGGCTCGGTCATGACTCGTGCAATGCGTACGCATTGTCACCCACGTCGGACCTCATTGGATTCAATGACAAGGCGTACGCACGGCTCGGTCATGACCCGTGCAATGCGTACGCATTGCCACCCGTGTCGGACCTCATTAGTGTGACTATTAGATGGATGCAACACACATATACTGGCCATGGACACCTGCACACACCTGCCACATTATAGCATTGGCCACAGTGTCCCATGGCATGTAAGGCTGCATTCCCTGGGTGTTTGAGGGGGCTACAGCTGTTTTGTTTGTCTGGCTCTTTGTGCAGCCACTCCCAGGCTGTCATCTTGTACATGGGGGCAGAGTCCTTTGTGTGTTGTGCACATTAGCACTGTGATGTGCAATTGGACAGTAATGGGCATGAGTGAAGGCCACAGTGTCAGGTTGGATATGTTTAAGACATGTCACATACACCCTGAGTCCTGGGGGTGATGGCATGTACGTCACAGTGAGACCTGTAGCCCCAATACTGATGTGCACCCGCAGTCTGTGTGCATGTTGTGTCTCAGATGTGTCTGATCACATGTTACCAATGGGTGACAGTCTCCACATCCATGTGGTATATGCATTAACCTTGATGGGGTGTGTGTATAAGAGACGTACATGTAGGGCCAGCATGAACAACAGCGGCCACTACCTGTGGGACTTACGCTTGCCTTGTGGTGTGTACGTGCTACGCCATGTCCATTGCTGTGTTGATGTGGCAATACAGGGATCCTGGGTTTCTGCATGGCAAAGATCTGTGATGCCTGGGAGACATGAGTCCTCATTTGTCACTGGGGTGATTTTTTTTAACATTGCAGCAGCACATAGGTTGGGTGACACAGCCAGATGATTAGCCCATTGCACTACATGGCACTCATGTGGACATGTGGAATTGAGATGTGAGGTGGTGGTCTTGTAGGTGACATATGTGTTCATGCCCAACAGCACACACCTCAGTACATTGTGTAATGTCATGAACTAGCATGTGATAGTGATCGTGGTCATGGCCACATGGGTGGATGTACTGACAATCTTCCTTTGTGCATCTCTGTACTGCAGGGCACCAGCTGTCCATCGGCCGTTCCCAGACCTTGCAACCATGCAGGAACGCGACAGCATCAGACGGTACCGCTTCACCAGGCCACTGATTGAGGAGTTGGCGGTGCAGTTGGCGCCACATCTGCTACCTGGCCGGACATACCCTACAGCACTGACCCCAGAGGTGAAGGTGATGGCAGCCCTGCACTTCTTTGCTACCGGTACCTTCCAGTACACTGTGGCTACTGCTGGTGGTATGTCGCAAACAATGTTTAGTCGGGTGCTACACGATGTCTTGGAGGGGATGTTGCAATTCCTCGACCTGTATATCAAGTTCCCGAGCCAAGATGAACTCCCTGAAATTAAGGATGCCTTTTATACACTGGGGAGGATGCCAAACGTCATTGAATTCATTGACGGGACACATGTTGCCCTGATACCACCACAGGCACATGAGCAGGCATACCGGAACAGGAAGCACTACCATTCGATCAATGCTATGGTGGTCTGTCTTACTGACATGTTGATCACACATGTGTGTGCACGGTTCCCTGGTTTGGCGCATGATGCCTACATTATGAGGAGTAGTCACATTGCAATGCTGATGTCATCAATGCCAGCTCAGCGTGCCTGGCTTGTCGGTGTGTCCTGACTATTTCTCATTGTGTGTGTTTGTCAGTGTTGTATTCCGCACTCCTACAAAACTCAGATACTTGTTCATTTTTGTGTGTGTAGGTGACTCTGGATACCCCAACATGCCGTGGTTGCTGACACCCCTCAGGAACCCTGTGACACCAGCCGAGCTGCGCTACAATGAGGCACATGGTCGGAGCAGGAGGGTGATTGAGCGGACATCCGGCCTCCTGAAAAGCCTCTTTCGCTGCCTGGACAAGACCAGAGGGGACCTCCCATATGAGCCTGAAAAGGTGTGCAAAATAATACTGGTCTGCTGCATGCTACACAACATGGCGGTGCGGAAGGAGGTGCCTTTCATCCAGGATGATGATGACGACGACCAACGTCCGGCACCTGTGGAGGATCCTGGCCTGGGCCAAGATGCCAGTGATGATGAAGATGATGGTGACGTCCTCTCCCAGCTCATCAACAACTTCTTCCCCTGAATGTGAGTTTCCAGTGTTGTTATGTGAATGTATGGAGGTAGCCTGAAATGTGTTGAGCTAGCTCTGTTGCTGTCTGAGTGTGTCTGTGCACCACTTGATGGGATGCATGCTGTGATGTGTCCATTCAGGTGGTGTGTACTCCACAATAGGGTAGTACTGCTAACTAGTGTTTATGTAGGTGTTTTGCAACATGTTTTGTGCATGTGTATTACATTTCTCTCCTGTTCGTCTGTGCTTTTGACTGTATCTTGTCTGTCCTTCCCAGGGTCCTTTGCCTGTTGTGTGCTCAACACTGACCCCCAACACCCAGAAGCCAACACCAGTGTGGAAGCTGACAATTCCCATCAACTGATGTACCACACATCCCCAGAACTTCCATTCTCCAACACATTGTGAGCATGTGTCCACTGTTACGTAGAATTACCGTGCAACTAGTGCAGGAATACACGTGTTGCTGATGTGTAATGAACCTGTGCTACGCTTTGTTATGTGCGTTGTCTGTCTTCCCACATCTGAGTGACATCTGCTTACCTCACCTGTGGACTTGTTACCACTGACTGTGCTTGGTGTTGTGTCTGTGCATGCCAATGTGTTTCAGGTCAACATCATTGTGTGTGATGAGTAACATGGCCATGGTGAGTATGTTTTGTGTTGCCATAGTGGTGTGTCTCCCTTACATGTGTCACATCCCCATGGCTCACCTTACGTTGGTCACATTGTTGCAGTATTTGGCATGCATTGTGTTGTGTAGCAGATCGACTTCGCCCTGAACATGATAAGTTGGAATCACAACAGAGGCAAGTATGGTGTACTGGTGAGTTTATTTACAAACATGTGTGAGTGAAGTGCACAGGATGGTGGGTGCTGTACAGTGGTTAGGGAATCCAAAGTTCACATTGGAGTTGGAAGTGCTGGTAGATGAAATGTCCAGAGTAAAGTCCACAGTTGTCAGCTACATTGGCCCAACATGAACCCTCGATGTAATGTGGGTGAGTTGTGTGCGATTGGACAAGGTGAACGGGTTGCGCACAAAGAACATTGTCCAGAAAAAGGTTTGTAGGCCCTGGGGGATGTGCTGGGACATCTGCTTCTCACGTGTCCTTCTTCGGACGACCCTCCTCTTCCGGGGGGGGGATCCTCATGTGCAGGCATCTGCGGTGCAGGGGACTCTCTGCCAGAGTCCTCCTCCCTCCCTGTGGTGCTTGCAGATGGTGTTGCGACAGATGTTGTTGGCACACAGGGGATGGGGACAGGTTGGTGTTGATCTGGCGGAGGCATTGTAGTATGTCCCGATGCACCGCAGTAAGGGCATCCCACTTTGCCTCCATACGGGCATGGTGGGTGACCTGCTCCTGTTGCATGTCCTTGAGGATCCCCACTACCTGGCCAAATCCTCCGGTGCTATCCTGGTACTCATCTAAGATGCGTGCCAGTTGGGGGTCATCATGCAGTCCAGACCCCTCTGCAAGACGTGCCCTGTGCCTCCCACCCCTCTCCACACAGACAGGACCAGCAGCGGTACGCACAGGTGACACTGGGACCCCTTGGGTGGTGTTGCTGGTGGTGTAGTCTGTAGCTTCCGGGGGGTCCTGTGTCCCTGTGCTGTGGCTGTTGATTGTCCTTGGTCTGTCCGTGTTGGCGGGGGTGCCCTGTCGGTGTCCTGATGCTGGAGGCATGGGTACAGGGGGGGCAGATGTTGCTGCTGCTGGTGCTGCATGATGGCTCACACCGTAGGGGCCAGGTTGGTCGTCGTAATCCGAAGAGGACAGTGAGAGAGTCAGACCAGAGAGCTCAGTGTCCACCAGAGTTTGGGACTGGGTATCCTCGTCATTTGGCACTGGGTGCCCAGCACGATCTGTGGTTGGAAGAGACACACAATGTGATTTATGTTTCTACATGCATCGTTGGTTCACAAACATGACATTTTCTACTTTTCAAACAGATGCCTGCCTGTACACTGCTTTTTCCCAGCTTGTCACAGACAGAGTTTGATCTTGTTGTTGGCCATTTGCCAGCATGGCCTTGTGCTCCCCACAACAGAGCCCAGTGTCAGATATCTTGTCAGTCCCTTCCCCCTCCCTGTGAGGTGAGTATGGTTCAGGTTGATCTTATAGGGCCATGTGGGTGGGTGTAGGTTGTCTGTGACTGCGAGTCCCATCATACTCTTGGCTACACCCCCCTTCCCAGCATGCCCATGCTTCCTCCCTCTTTACTCTGCTTCCCTGTGAGGGGGTGTGACATCAATGGCAAGATGGCTGACTGTGAAATCCTGGTGTTTGTGTGGCTACCAGTCTCAGCATGGCCTTGTGCTCCCCACAACAGAGCCCAGTGTCAGACATCTTGTCAGTCCCTTCCCACTCCCTGCGAGGCGAGAATGGTTCAGGTAGATCTTGCAGGACAATGTGGGTGGGTGTAGGTTGTCTGTGACTGTGAGTCCCATCATAATCTTGGCTACACCCCCCTTCCCAGCATGCACATGCTTCCTCCCTCTTGACTCTGCTTCTCTGTGAGGGGGTGTGACATCAATGGCAAGATGGCTGACTGTGAAATCCTGGTGTTGGTTTGGCTACAAGTCCCAAGTGACCCCCTGTGCTTCACACAGCAGCACCCAGTACGGGGTATCTTTTGCTGATATTTCAATGAGGTGTGTGTCAATGCATTGTACCCTGTGAGTTGTGTGGAGTTTGTGTTGGGGGGAGGTGTCTCCCCATGCTGATTAGTATGGTCAGGGCTGTCATTCCTCCTTCCCATCATGAAACGTGCTTCCATTGTAGGGCGTGCAAGTTGTCTTTCAGGATGTCAGTCAGTGGTGTCCTGCTACTGATTTGCACACAAGCCCTAGCAGGGCCTTGTGCTCCCCACAGCAGGAGCCAGTGTCAGCCATCTTGTCAGTCATTTTCCACTCCCTGTGATGTGGGCATGTTTCAGAGGCAATTATGGTGTACTGGTGAGTTTATTTACAAACATGTGTGAGTGAAGTGCACAGGATGGTGGGTGCTGTACAGTGGTTAGGGAATCCAAAGTTCACATTGGAGTTGGAAGTGCTGGTAGATGAAATGTCCAGAGTAAAGTCCACAGTTGTCAGCTACATTGGCCCAACATGAACCCTCGATGTAATGTGGGTGAGTTGTGTGCGATTGGACAAGGTGAACGGGTTGCGCACAAAGAACGTTGTCCAGAAAAAGGTTTGTAGGCCCTGGGGGATGTGCTGGGACATCTGCTTCTCACGTGTCCTTCTTCGGACGACCCTCCTCTTCCGGGGGGGGGATCCTCATGTGCAGGCATCTGCGGTGCAGGGGACTCTCTGCCAGAGTCCTCCTCCCTCCCTGTGGTGCTTGCAGATGGTGTTGCGACAGATGTTGTTGGCACACAGGGGATGGGGACAGGTTGGTGTTGATCTGGCGGAGGCATTGTAGTATGTCCCGATGCACCGCAGTAAGGGCATCCCACTTTGCCTCCATACGGGCATGGTGGGTGACCTGCTCCTGTTGCATGTCCTTGAGGATCCCCACTACCTGGCCAAATCCTCCGGTGCTATCCTGGTACTCATCTAAGATGCGTGCCAGTTGGGGGTCATCATGCAGTCCAGACCCCTCTGCAAGACGTGCCCTGTGCCTCCCACCCCTCTCCACACAGACAGGACCAGCAGCGGTACGTACAGGTGACACTGGGACCCCTTGGGTGGTGTTGCTGGTGGTGTAGTCTGTAGCTTCCGGGGGGTCCTGTGTCCCTGTGCTGTGGCTGTTGATTGTCCTTGGTCTGTCCGTGTTGGCGGGGGTGCCCTGTCGGTGTCCTGATGCTGGAGGCATGGGTACAAGGGGGGCAGATGTTGCTGCTGCTGGTGCTGCATGATGGCTCACACCGTAGGGGCCAGGTTGGTCGTCGTAATCCAAAGAGGACAGTGAGAGAGTCAGACCAGAGAGCTCAGTGTCCACCAGAGTTTGGGACTGGGTATCCTCGTCATTTGGCACTGGGTGCCCAGCACGATCTGTGGTTGGAAGAGACACACAATGTGATTTATGTTTCTACATGCATCGTTGGTTCACAAACATGACATTTTCTACTTTTCAAACAGATGCCTGCCTGTACACTGCTTTTTCCCAGCTTGTCACAGACAGAGTTTGATCTTGTTGTTGGCCATTTGCCAGCATGGCCTTGTGCTCCCCACAACAGAGCCCAGTGTCAGATATCTTGTCAGTCCCTTCCCCCTCCCTGTGAGGTGAGTATGGTTCAGGTTGATCTTGTAGGGCCATGTGGGTGGGTGTAGGTTGTCTGTGACTGCGAGTCCCATCATACTCTTGGCTACACCCCCCTTCCCAGCATGCCCATGCTTCCTCCCTCTTTACTCTGCTTCCCTGTGAGGGGGTGTGACATCAATGGCAAGATGGCTGACTGTGAAATCCTGGTGTGTGTGTGGCTACCAGTCTCAGCATGGCCTTGTGCTCCCCACAACAGAGCCCAGTGTCAGACATCTTGTCAGTCCCTTCCCACTCCCTGCGAGGCGAGAATGGTTCAGGTTGATCTTGCAGGACAATGTGGGTGGGTGTAGGTTGTCTGTGACTGTGAGTCCCATCATAATTTTGGCTACACCCCCCTTCCCAGCATGCACATGCTTCCTCCCTCTTGACTCTGCTTCTCTGTGAGGGGGTGTGACATCAATGGCAAGATGGCTGACTGTGAAATACTGGTGTTGGTTTGGCTACAAGTCCCAAGTGACCCCCTGTGCTTCACACAGCAGCACCCAGTACGGGGTATCTTTTGCTGATATTACAATGAGGTGTGTGTCAATGCATTGTACCCGGTGAGTTGTGTGGAGTTTGTGTTGGGGGGAGGTGTCTCCCCATGCTGATTAGTATGGTCAGGGCTGTCATTCCTCCTTCCCATCATGAAACGTGCTTCCATTGTAGGGCGTGCAAGTTGTCTTTCAGGATGTCAGTCAGTGGTGTCCTGCTTCTGATTTGCACACAAGCCCTAGCAGGGCCTTGTGCTCCCCACAGCAGGAGCCAGTGTCAGCCATCTTGTCAGTAATTTTCCACTCCCTGTGATGTGGGCATGTTTCAGAGGGGTCTTGTGGGCCAATCAGGAGGGGGAGCATTATCTGTGAATACACGCCCCATCATGCTTTTGTCTACACTCACTTCACCTGCATCCCCACTATTACTTCCTGACAGTCAGCTGCACTGTGAGGTGGTGTGTCTTTGGTGGCAAACTGTCTGGCTGGGTGTATTTGGCCTAGTGCCACTGGCTTGCTCGATTTGTTTGTAGGTTGGTGCATGTCATGACACAGTCCCCAGTCACTATGAGATGGCAGGTATTGTGTTTGTGTGACTGGCATACACATCTTGGGTTGATTATCTATTGGTTAGTGTAGCTTTGCTTGGGGTGCATGGTTTCACTGTCCCCTTGCCACACAATCTTGGGTATGTTGTTTGTGTACTCACCATTCTCTGGGATGTCTGTTAGGCTATGGATGCTCTCTGGTGGTAGGATGTCCCGCACCTTCTCCTCCCAGGTCCTGAAGTAGACTGGTTTGGCAGGAGGGCCACTGCCGGTGCGCTGACTCAAGGCGTGATCTTTCTCGATGAGTTTCTTGACCCTCCTGCGCATGTCATACCACCGGTTCTGGATATCGTCCTTTGTGCGCAACGTTGGTGCTTGTGCGTTCACCTTGTTCACAATCCTCGCCCACATCTTGGTTTTCTAAGAGATGGGGGTCCTTTGAACCAAAGTACCAAACAAATGTGGCTCTACTCTGATGATCTCGTCTACCAGTACTTCTAACTCACTATCTGTGAACTTTGGATTCTTCTTTGGAGGCATGGTGATGAGAGGTGGTGGTGGGGGATGTGTGTGTGAGGGTGCAAGTGATATTGGGTGGGTGTTGGTTTCTGTGCTTTAAATGGGCCGATACTGTACGGTACGGAGTACCGGCAATTTTTTATTTTGAGAGGGAGAGTACTGGCACTTCTCAAGAGAAATGCTATACTTTTAATTGAAGAGTACCGGCACTTCTCTGAAACAAGCAGGTACTCTGGTACAGAGTACCTGCACTTCTATTTTTCAATTTCAAGCACTGGTTGGTTTTGCTGTGTGTATGTGTGTGTGCTTTTGTATGAGGTGCTGATGGTGTGTGAGTTGTGTGATGGGTGAGTTGTGTGTGTGTCTGTGGTTGCTGTGTACTGGTGTTTGCTGCTGGGTGTGTCTCCTGTTTGCAAGGGATGATGGTAGTGATTGTAGTCCTTTATATCGTTGGAGTTGTGGGTGTGAACCCTCCATGTAATGTGGGTGAGTTGTGTGCGATTGGACAAGGTGAACGGGTTGCGCACAAAGAACATTGTCCAGAATAAGGTTTGTAGGCCCTGGGGGATGTGCTGGGACATCTGCCTCTCACGTGTCCTTCTTCGGACGACCCTCCTCTTCCAGGGGGGGGATCCTCATGTGCAGGCCTCTCCGGTGCAGGGGACTCTCTGCCAGAGTCCTCCTCCCTCCCTGTGGCGCTGGCAGATGGTGTTGCAATAGAAGTTGTGGGCATACAGGGGGTTGGGGACAGGTTGGTGTTGATCTGGCGGAGGCATTGTAGTATGTCCCGATGCACCACAGTAAGGGCATCCCACTTTGCCTCCATACGGGCATGGTGGGTGACCTGCTCCTGTTGCATGTCCTTGAGGATCCCCACTACCTGGCCAAATCCTCCGGTGCAATCCTGGTATGCATCTAAGATGCGTGCCAGTTGAGGGTCATCATGCAGTCCAGACCCATCTGCAAGGCGTGCCCTGTGCCTCCCACCCCTCTCAGCACCCCTCTCCACACGGGTAGGACCAGCAGCGGTACGCACAGGTGACACTGGGACTCCTTGGGTGGTGTTGCGGGTGGTGTAGTCTGTAGCTTCTGGGGGGTCCTGTGTCCCTGTGCTGTGGCTGTTGATTGTCCTTGGTCTGTCCGTGTTGGCGGGGGTGCCCTGTCGGTGTACAGATGCTGGAGGCATGGGTACAGGGGGGGCAGATGTTGCTGCAGCTGGTGCTGCATGATGGCTCACACCGGAGGGGCCAGGTTGGTCGTCGTCATCCGAAGAGGACAGTGAGAGAGTCAGACCAGAGAGCTCAGTGTCCACCAGAGTTTGGGACTGGGTATCCTCGTCATTTGGCACTTGGTGCCCAGCACGATCTGTGTTTGGAAGAGACACACAATTTGATTTATGTTTCTATATGCATCGTTGGTTCACACACATGACATTTTCTACTTTTCAAACAGATGCCTGCCTGTACACTGCTTTTTCCCAGCTTGTCACAGACAGAGTTTGATCTTGTTGTTGGCCATTTGCCAGCATGGCCTTGTGCTCCCCACAACAGAGCCCAGTGTCAGACATCTTGTCAGTCCCTTCCCACTCCCTGTGAGGCGAGTATGGTTCAGGTTGATCTTGCAGGGCCATGTGGGTGGGTGTAGGTTGTCTGTGACTGCGAGTCCCATCATACTCTTGGCTACACCCCCCTTCCCAGCATGCCCATGCTTCTTCCCTCTTGACTCTGCTTCCCTGTGAGGGGGTGTGACATCAATGGCAAGAGGGCTGACTGTGAAATCCTGGTGTTTGTTTGGCTACCAGTCCCAGCATAGCCTTGTGCGCCCCACAACAGAGCCCAGTGTCAGACATCTTGTCAGTCCCTTCCCACTCCCTGTGAGGCGAGTATGGTTCAGGTTGATCTTGCAGGGCCATGTGGGTGGGTGTAGGTTGTCTGTGACTGTAAATCCCATCATACTCTTGGCTACACCCCCCTTCCCAGCATGCAAATGCTTCCTCCCTCTTGACTCTTCTTCCCTGTGAGGGGGTGTGACATCAATGGCAAGATGGTTGACTGTGAAATCCTGGTGTTGGTTTGGCTACAAGTCCCAAGTGAGCCCCTGTGCTTCACACAGCAGCACCCAGTACGGGGTATCTTTTGCTGATATTTCAATGAGGTGTTTGTCAATGCATTGTACCCGGTGAGTTGTGTGGAGTTTGTGTTGGGGGGGTGTCTCCCCATGCTGATTAGTATGGTCAGGGCTGTCAGTCCTCCTTCCCATCATGAAACGGGCTTCCATTGTAGGGCGTGCAAGTTGTCTTTCAGGATGTCAGTCAGTGGTGTCCTGCTTCTGATTTGCACACAAGCCCTAGCAGGGCCTTGTGCTCCCCACAGCAGGAGCCAGTGTCAGCCATCTTGTCAGTCATTTTCCACTCCCTGTGATGTGGGCATGTTTGAGAGGGGTCTTGATGGGCCAATCAGGAGGGGGAGCATTATCTGTGACTACAGGCCCCATCATGCTTTTGTCTACACTCACTTCACCTGCATCCCCACTATTACTTCCTGACAGTCAGCTGCACTGTGAGGTGGTGTGTTTGTGGTGGCAAACTGTCTGGCTGGGTGTATTTGGCTTAGTGCCACTGGCTTGCTCTATTTGTTTGTAGGTTGGTGCATGTCATGACTCAGTCCCCAGTCACTATGAGATGGCAGGTATTGTGTTTGTGTGACTGGCATACACATCTTGGGTTGATTATCTATTGGTTAGTGTAGCTTTGCTTGGGGTGCATGGTTTCACTGTCCCCTTGCCACACAATCTTGGGTATGTTGCTTGTGTACTCACCAGTCTCTGGGATGTCTGTTAGGCCATGGACACTCTCTGGTGGTAGGATGTCCCGCACCTTCTCCTCCCAGGTCCTGAAGTAGACTGGTTTGGAAGGAGGGCCACTGCCGGTGCACTGACTCACGGCGTGATTTTTCTCGATGAGTTTCTTGACCCTCCTGCGCACGTCATACCACCGGTTCTGGATATCGTCCTTTGTGCGCAACGTTGGTGCTTGTGCGTTCACCTTGTCCACAATCCTCGCCCACATCTTGGTTTTCTGAGAGATGGGGGTCCTTTGAACCAATGTACCAAACAAATGTGGCTCTACTCTGATGATCTCGTCTACCAGCACTTCTAACTCACTATCTGTGAACTTTGGATTCTTCTTTGAAGGCATGGTGTGTGGTACTGAAATTTCTGGACCCGTGTTATAAACATCGTCGTATCATGACGATTTTGGTATCAGCAGACCGAGAATGATTAGAATACTATGCACAAGCATTTTCGCCATATTCGGGTGACGGAATCACCCTGAAATCAGAGTTTCCGTCCTGAACCCTCGGTTTCCATTGTACGGCAGCCATTTTGTGATTGCCCTCACATAGGCCAATGACTAAGGCCAAAAACGAGTCTGAAGGACACATGCACCTTTGCTGACTCCTCTGTGACCTGGGCAAGCTGACTCCACTGCTTGAAGCCAAACCTGTTCGGCCAGTTCCTTTCCCAGTGGCCGAATGAGATTAGTATCAAGGCACAACATATCATAAAACCTTTCATCACACACAAACCATGCCTAATCTTACACACACCTGCCCCTGTTTCTTACTTTATGACTTGCTTTACGAGGAGGAGGTGCCCGTTTTTATTGGGGGTCCGTCGATATCTGATGAAAGTACTGAGCCTTGCCGGGTAATTGATTGAGGGCTGGACAAACTGAAATATGGGCTTGTCATCATGACTCTGCTTTTTCTTTGTGGTGAAAATATGTGAATAGTCAACTGTAAAATAAGGAATGTTTGCCTAAAGCATAATATTTTGTATAAAAAGAGAAGGCTGGCTTTGTAAGGTTGAGCAGTCTCCTGAGAATATACACCGTGTTGTACTTCTAGGATACCTGTTACTGGTTGCAGCCAATAAATACTTCACCAAGAAGACTCTGTGTTTCTGTAGTCTGGAACAGGAAGAACTCGAAGTCTTAGGGTGTGTTCCCTAGCACCGCTGGGTTCTGAAAAACCCAGTACTTCAGTTGGCGCCCAACGTGGGGCGATTTCAGCGGTACCGGTCCAAGCCAGAGGTTCGTGAGGAGCTTCATGTGAAAATTCTGGAGGAAGGCCGCCACTTCATCGACCCCTGCATGTCGACGTGGTCCGAAAGTCTTTGCTGCGAGGTTCCCCGCTTCCCGACGGCTACGAAGGACTGCTGCCCTGACTATCGCCCTGTTTTGGACCCTTGATGATTGGTAGAGCGAAACGATAGACGAGTCTTCTGGTGACGTCATCGATACCTCAGTTAAGTATAAGTGGAGTGTCTCCCAGTCCTTAGTTTGGTTCTTAGTTTGGTATCCCCTTGGGATCTTTGATTTGGAACTTGCAAGTACCAAAGCCGAGGGACTCGTGTACTCACAAGACTATCGTATTCGATAATCCTTTGAAATTTGAAGCTAGACTAGAGAGCGAAGATGCCTGGTCTTAGCAGACTTGGAAATTTGTTTTGTCTTGGTTGTAATAGGGATTCCCGATTGGAGGACTCGTGTCCGGTTCCTCCGATTGGAACTCCAACCTATGAACTATATGTGAAACATGGCGTAGGCCCTATCACATATAATGAAGTATGGATCCGATACACCAGGAAAGATGGTGTTTTAAAATGGCCCCAATATGGTAGTTTTGTCACAGAGATTCTGGATAATCTGGAGGTTAAACTTTTTAAGAAGAAAGCCCGGCCGGCGATGTTTGACTCTTTCCGCCTATGGCGTAAGGAAGCCAAACAGAAGGAAATTAAATTAGCAAAGAGAAATAAGAGAGAAAAGGGTATCTCGATAATGCAAGCTGCTATGCAGTTTAAAGATAATGAAGAAGAACAGATGAGTGAGCAGTTGCACAGGCAACGTAAAATGGTGATCGATAAATTTTATCCAGTTTTGCCGCTTCTTCAGCAAGATGCAGCAAAAGAACTTGAGATAGATCCTTTAATGTCACACTTGTTGAGTTCGCCACCCCCTTATGAGCAGAGTGCTACAGCACCCCCAAATATTGTGCCTCAGGTTCTTCCACAGCCGCCAGCTCCTCTTCAAGTGGCTCCTACTCCTATGGCGCAGCCCCCTCAAGAACCGCCGACTTCGCTACCTGCTCCATCTGTACTTTCTACGACTTTGTCTACTACATCGACTGCCTCCTATGGTGTTCTTCCTGATACTGCCTCTGCGTCTGCATCTGCGTCTGCCTTGCCTCCCTCTGTTTTTCCTCCTGTTCTTTGGTCAACTTCTCCTTCTGTCCGACAGAGAATGACTAACACTGTTGCTAGCCTTATATTTCCTCTCTTTGGGTCATCTGGTATGACCCCTGATTCAGAGCGTAAGCAGTCGCGTAGTCAACTGCCTGATTCTCGAGAGAGAGAAGTGTTTGACCATATGGCGCGTAAATGGGTTACTTTCCCTTTTAAATATGATGTAGAGTCTGTTATGGATGTCTTCCGTCAATGGGAAGCACCAAAACAAAGATACGTTTTTGAGAAAATGTGTGCTTTCCTTTGTGAGGAATTGGAGGATAATGATTTAGAAACAAATCCGCCTGATTTGTGCCGTGTACGGTTTGAGTTTTCAAAGGGCACGATTGTGGATTCCGATGTTGAGAAAGCAGTTGCGACGTTGTTGTCCTTTAGGAATAAGGATCCTTCCCAGTCACTGTTTGAACATGACTCCTCAGTTAGGAAAAAAGTGCGACAGTACCCAATGAGAGAAGTCCCTCCGGTATGGAAGGACGCCGTTGCGGCTGATGCCGCTAATCAAATTGCTGCTGCTCCAGCTCATTTTCAGCGTGTTTGGGTACATGTTCCTTGGAAGCGAGCTGAAGTTTTAGCCCTTAAGCAGACTTTGCCTGACCCCCGTAAAAACCCTGCAGGGTATTATAAGGAATTATCACAGACTGCAGACTCATGCATTATGAATTTAGCCGACATAGCCATGTTATTTGGGAATGTTGTTCCACAGCCTTTGTGGGGATTGATTCGCCATACAGATCATGCGCAAGAGTTAGGTGACTTATGGGCTAATATTAGTACTGCAAATGATAGACAAGTTGGTGGTGCCAAGCCTGAGCCTTTGGTAGCAGAACTTCCTGCTAGGATCATTACTTACATGAAAACTTTAATGCCTGCGATGCGTGTGAATTGGGATAAATTGTCTGCGTGTAAGCAGAAGAAAGATGAAACAGTGTCCGATTTCTTCACTAGGTTTGAGGAAACGTTTATCGACCACAGCGGTCAAGATTTGAGTACAGAAGGTGGTCAACGGTTGTTCGTTGACAAGTTTGTGCACAAATTGCTTCCCGATCTGTGTAAGAAATTGAAAGATTCAGAGAGTTCTTGGGCCGTTTCCTCTTCAGCACAAATATTGGCTACTGCACAGTACTATGAAAATAGGAATAAAGATGAGAAGGATAGAGCAGACAAGAAAACTAAAGAATTAAAGACGAAGGTTCTTTTACAACAGGCGTATCCGCCATGTGGTGGTCAGAGTAACTATCAGCAACCACAACAGTTTCAGAGAAACTCGCAAAGGTTCGAGTTTTCTCAACCACGTGTTCCTATAGGTCCCAATCAGTGTTCATATTATAAAGAAGAGGGTCATTTCAAGTATAGTTGCCCTATTTTGTAACAGCGTACGAATGGTGTTTCTGGCGCAAGAGGTCGAGGTGTTCAACAAGCTCCTAGAGGTAGAGGACGTGGAAGTGTCCCCCAGAACGCGCGTTCCTTGCCGTCTCAGAATTCAATGAATAGTTTTGACCAGCAAAATAACGCGTCTAGTAGGACGGCTCAGTACTATGCTAACGACTACTATGCAAAAGATGAAAATATGGAGGGTAATGATTGCTAGGACAGCCATAGACAAAGAGAGGGAGTTGTTTCAGTTCCAGTAGATCAGAGTGGGCCATATGTTAAGGTGATTACATCAGGTGTGTCAGAGCCTTTTCTGTTGGATACTGTTGCTACAAAGAGGTCTATTATGCACTCAAAGCTCCCTGGCGCACCTTTGTCTGGCGAGATGAATGTTTCAGTAGGTTTTTCTGGCGCCCTGGTTAGGAATCCGATTTCTAGTCCTATGTCCCTTTCTGTTGGACCTTGTGAATTGAAAGCACCCCTTATTCTGACGACAGGTTGTGGTGAAAACTTGTTAGGATTGGATTTGTTGAAAAGATTGTATGCGACATTATATTGTTCTCCTTCGGGAGTACAATTTACACTGGGTAGGAAAGTGATCTCTCCAATGTATTTGTCGAAGGATAAACTTCCGACCGAATTGTCGTTTCTTCCTGATATTCTTTGGGCTACTGGTCCTAATGATGTGGGTCTTTTGGAAATACCGCCATATGTTGTGACATTGAAAGCCAATGTTAAATTGCCACGCATTCCCCAATACCAGATCTCTAGTGAAGGTGAAAAAGCGTTGCTAGCGATCATTTATGATTTGATTGAAAAAGATGTAATTGAAAAGATAAGAGGCAACATTTGTAATAGTCCTGTTCTGCCTGTTTTGAAACGTACTGACCCTTCTCAGCCACCTGTTTACAGGTTCGTGATTGATCTTAGAGAGGTCAATAAAATAGTTGTGCCACAGTTTCCAGTTGTTCCTGATATCACTGCCCTATTGACTATGATTCCAGCTTCCACCACCTGGTTCTCGGTGATTGACTTGAAGAATGCTTTCTTCAGCATCCCGATTGCTGAGGAGAGCAGGGATATTTTTGGCTTCAGTTTAGGAGGCCGAAGCTTGCGCTTCAAACGCGCTCCTCAAGGCTACTGTGAAAGTCCATCAATATATAGTCAGGCTTTAAAAACACAGCTTGATGCAATTGTTTTACCTGATGGCGCTACCCTTATTCAGTACGTCGATGATCTGCTGATCGCTGCAGATACTGAGGAGATTTGTAAAGAAGCCACCTTGTCGTTGTTGCGTCATTTGTCTGATTTACATCACAAAGTGTCTCTTTCAAAACTGCAATATTGTCGACAAGAAGTGACCTACTTAGGTCATCTCTTATCGAAGGAGGGAAGGAAACTGACCCCAGAAAGAATTCAGGCAATTGCGAAATTGAGTGTGCCAAAGACACAGAGAGAAGTACGTGCTTTCTTGGGCATTACATCATACTGCAGACAGTGGATACCGAATTTTTCTTTGCTGGCCAAACCTTTGGTAGCTTTGACCTGTAAAGATACACCGCATCCCGTTCCATGATCTGAAGATTGTCAGAAAAGTTTTTCCAAATTGCGTAATGCACTGTGATCGGCTCCTGTGTTGGGTACCCCCGACTACAGTAAGCCCTTTACACTGTATGTCCATGAGAAAGAGGGTTGTGCATTGTCAGTACTGACACAGTCTTTTGGAGACAAGCAGCGTCCATGCGCGTATTTTTCGTCGACTTTGGATCCGGTAGCTAAAGCATTGCCGAGTTGCTTGAGAGCCACAGCGGCAGCAGCTGTTTCTATTCGACAGTCTGCTGGATTAGTGATGAATAATATGTTGATTGTGATGGTTCCACATGCAGTGGACACGTTGTTAAACAGGACCAAGACACAGAACTTAACTAGTGCTCGATTGTCAGGTTACGAGTTGACACTGTTAGCGAGTCATGTGCACATAAAGAGGTGCAATACGTTGGATCCAGCCACGTTATTGCCGATTTCAGTAGAGACAGATGATGTTGAACAGCATGATTGTTTTCTCAGGACAGAAGAAGAAACGAAAGGGAGAGTAGATCTTAAAGATACTCCTCTTGTAAAATGTGATGGTACCTTATGGGTGGATGGTTCATGCTTCAAGCTTCCGAATGGTGACACGACTGCAGCATATGCTGTCACGACTTTGCACACGATTGTTGAAGCTGCACGTATACCACATAATTCAGCTCAAGCAGCAGAGTTGATTGCACTTACGAGAGCGTGTGTGTTATCGAAAGGAATGAAGGTGACCATATATACTGACAGCCAGTATGCGTTTGGTGTGGCTCATAGTTTTGGACGATTGTGGAAAGAACGTGGGTTCCTGACTTCGCATGGAGCTAAGATTCAGCATGGTCAGTTGGTGAATGAGCTTCTTGAGTCACTGACCTTGCCGTTACAAGTTGCGATTGTGAAATGCAGTGCACACAAGAAGGTTACTGATGATGTTGGTCGTGGCAATGCATTTGCTGACAAAATCGCAAAAGAAACAGCAAAAGATGTGATGAATCGAATGTATGTTGCAGGCCCTGCAAGATGGGTTGGTGACGTTGGAATGTGTGAAGATACGATAGAGAGTGTGAAGTCTCTTCAAGCTGAAGCTACAGAGAAAGAGTTGAGTGTGTGGAGAGAAAGTGCGGGTAAATTGGATGAAAATGGTTGTTGGGTTGACTTGTCAGAACATCAGCGATGGTTGTTACCCGATGCGTATGTGCTTGCAGTGGTGACAATGGCTCATGGAATGGCCCATATCAGTGTGAAAGGGATTTATAAGTTGTTGGCTCCAGTATGGCAAAATGCTTGAATTCCTAAATGTGCAGAGAATGTGGTCAAGAATTGCATGGTGTGTCTGAAATACAATCCTGGTAGGGGAACCCCAACTCCAGCTGGTCATTTTGCGCCTCCAACGTATCCGTTTGAGGTTTTGCAGCTAGATTTCATCCACATGGAAAGGTGCAACAATTTGAAATACGTACTCGTTGTTGTTTGTGCCTTTTCAAGATGGGTAGAAGCATATCCCTTAAAAGACAACACTGCCTTATCCACAGCTAAAGCCCTTGCCAAAGAATTCTTCCCTAGGTTTTGAATGCCGAGAATGGTCTGGAGTGATAATGGGAGTGAATTTGGGGGTCGAGTGATGAAGAAAGTATGAGAGGGGCTAGGTATCCAGCAGAAATTCCATGCTGCAAATCACCCCCAATCAGCTGGACTAGTAGAGTGCTATAGGCACGTTAAAACTGAAGTTGGTAAAGATACAAGCAAGCTTTGGTCTTAAATGGCCTGATGCTCTGCCTTTAGCACTCCTATCAACAAGAATGACTGTGCATTCGCGAGTGGGACTTAGTCCCTATGAAATTGTGTTCGGCCGCCCGGCCAACATATGGGGAGTGCCAAGGCCGACAAAATTCAGTGAGATCGAATACCCTGTACTGCTTGATTATTTGTATGAATTGACGGCTAAACTGCGTGTTTTACACCAACAGGTTCACGATACACTGCCTCAGGTCTCTGAAGCTCCAGGACATCTTATCGATCCTGGATCATGGGTGCTGGTCAAAAATTTCCAGCGGACAAACAATGACCAGCCCCACTGGACAGGTCCCCGCCTCGTCCTTCTCTCAACAAGATCAGCTGTTCGAGTGGAAGGGAAAAAGAACTGGATCCACGGCGTACACTGCAAGAGGGTCCCTTTGCCTCTACCGTATGACCGGTGGGTCCAGGAGGGGATCGCTGACTCTGAGACAGAGACCGTGCCCCGTTTTCTGCCTTTTAGCGATGCACGTGTAAAAGGAACGATTTCAGAGCAAGAAAGTGACAATATTTTGCAAGAAGCTGTGCCACCGTCAATTCGATTGAACACTACAGAGCCTGAACTCTTGTTCCAGAACCAGATAGTACCTGGAAAAAAACGTTACAATTTGAGGTCGAGAACCATGGACAAATAAAAACATTCTTTTTTTGCTATTTTTGAAAGCGCAGCTCTCTCATCTGAAAAACTTTCTTATTTTTGTTTTTTCGAACCGCCATCCGGGTTCAGCTGTAGGGTCGTGGTTGCCCAAGCCTTTGGAGTGCAGCTGAAGACGTTAGGTCGACAGTTCTGGTCGGTCTAAGGGAGTTGCCCTGGACTGACAGAAGCATTCCTTAGCATAGAACACCCTACCACCACGAGCAGCAATTAGAGAGGATGGAGTTTTTCGAGAATGAGAGACCTGCCAAACAGATGAACTTTAAAGCCAGAATGTGTATAATGATGACAAAGAAACGATTTTTGATATTATGTATTTTCATGTTGCTTAGTGTAATGACGTTTTTAATAGGATATGTTTTATTCTCTTTTCAAGTGACATTTGCACCCACTACACAGCCTATACCTCCTTCTACTGTTTCCTCGCATTCTTTTCACCCTCTGCCTGAACACGAGTCTGCTAGAAGATTAGAATTTGTCAATAATTCATTCATTCAGCTTCTACACCAACACCAATTAGTAGTGAACACAACTAACTGTTGGGTGTGTGGTCTTATGCCTCATACTACTGATAAAGGTATCCCTTATCTGGTCCTGCCTTTCAGCCATAATGGTTCTGTGTGGGCATATAGAACGATATTCATATACGCTCATGAAGCCAACCCCCTACGTTCTGTGAAGGATAATCCTAAGAATAGTGCTCTAGTTAAGGGTATAGTAGATATGATTAGGGAAGATATTTCCTATGAGACTATCCCGAGAGATGAGACACTAGCATATATTGGATGGAACATAACAGGATATGGAGCTACTCTGAGTGAGAACCAGCGAGCAAAGAGATCCTCCCCAATCTGGATTGTACCCCATCAGGGTCACCTATGTCTGCAAGGTAATGGCAAGAATCCCAGAGCTCAGTTAGGGAAAAGTATCTGCACTGAAACATATGTTTTTGTGTCTCAGACTTCCCCTTCGTTCTTAGCAGCTAAGGGTACCTATTTCATCTGCCATAATAGAGCCTATACATGGTTGCCCCCTGACTTCTCAGGCACATGTTTTGTTTCGTTCCTGTTGCCTCCCACCTACACGGCCGCGGCAGATTACCATAAGACAAGGATGGTTAGAGGTGTCATCAGTAAAGAAGACACTGCAGTACAAGAACTTGGAGATTTTGTAAAGGGTTTTCTGCCATTTTGGGGGCCTATGGTTAACAGCAGGAACATAAGGCAATTGACAAGGGTGGTTGCATCCACGGTAGATGAAACAGCCGGTGCCCTTGGTAATTTGACCGCTGAGCTCCAGTCGGATCGCCTTATGACTCTTCAGAACAGGGTCGCATTAGACGTCATACTTGCAGACCGAGGTGGGGTATGTAAAGTGATCCAATCAAGTTGCTGTGTTTTCATTCCAGATAACGCTCCGACAGTTTACCAGGCCATTTCCAAACTGCATAAGATCTCCAAATCTATTCACGTGGATAAAGGAGATTGGACATTGATGGGGTGGTTCTGGGAACTGATCTCCGCCTGGGGATGGAAGATTCTGATAGTCATTGGGATGATCTTAGCCATTCTTTTCCTGTTCTGTCTGTGTGTACAGTGTGCTCCTGCAATATGTGGCCTTTGTGCTACATCGTGTGTAAGGAAACCTGTATCAAGAGACGAGCTAAGTAATAGGATGATGCTACAGCAACATCTCAACGACTTTATGAATATAGACCTGGACTCAGACCTAGACTCAGATTAACGTGAGTATAGGTTATTGCCTATGTAAGGGCAAAAGGAGGGTCTGTGGTACTGAAATTTCTGGACCCGTGTTATAAACATCGTCGTATCATGACGATTTTGGTATCAGCAGACCAAGAATGATTAGAATACTATGCACAAGCATTTTCGCCATATTCGGGTGACGAAATCACCCTGAAATCAGAGTTTCCGTCCTGAACCCTCGGTTTCCATTCTACGGCAGCCATTGTGTGATTGCCCTCACATAGGCCAATGACTAAGGCCAAAAACGAGTCTGAAGGACACATGCACCTTTGCTGACTCCTCTGTGACCTGGGCAAGCTGACTCCACTGCCTGAAGCCAAACCTGTTCGGCCAGTTCCTTTCCCAGAGGCCGAATGAGATTGGTATCAAGGCACAACGTATCATAAAACCTTTCATCACACACAAACCATGCCTAATCTTACACAAACCTGCCCCTGTTTCTTACTTTATGACTTGCTTTATGAGGAGGAGGTGCCCGTTTATATTGGGGGTCCGTCGATATCTGATGAAAGTACTGAGCCTTGCCGGGTAAATTATTGAGGGCTGGACAAACTGAAATATGGGCTTGTCATCATGACTCTGCTTTTTCTTTGTAGTGAAAATATGTGAATAGTCAACTGTAAAATAAGGAATGTTTGCCTAAAGCATAATATTTTGTATAAAAAGAGAAGGCTGGCTTTGTAAGGTTGAGCAGTCTCCTGAGAATATACACTGTGTTGTACTTCTAGGATACCTGTTACTGGTTGCAGCCAATAAATACGATCTTTGACTTCACCAAGAAGACTCTGTGTTTCTGTAGTCTGGAACAGGAAGAACTCGAAGTCTTAGGGTGTGTTCCCTGGCACCGCTGGGTTCTGAAAAACCCAGTACTTCAGGTGATGAGTGGTGGTGGTGGGGGATGTGTGTGTGAGGGTGCAAGTGATATTGGGTTGGTGTTGGTTTCAGTGCTTTAAATGGGCCAGTACTGTCCGGTACGGAGTACCGGCACTTTTTTATTTTGAGAAATGCTATAGTTTTAATTGAAGAGTACCGGCACTTCTCCGAAACAAGCAGGTACTCTGGTACAGAGTACTTGCACTTCTATTTTTCAATTTCAAGCACTGGTTGGTTTTACTGTGTGTATTTTTGTGTGCTTTTGTATGAGGTGCTGATGGTGTGTGAGTTGTGTGATGGGTGAGCTGTGAGTGTGTCTGTGGTTGCTGTGTACTGGTGTTTGCTGCTGGCTGTGTCTCCTGTTTGCAAGGGATGATGGTAGTGATTGTAGTCCTTTATATCATTGGAGTTGTGTGTGTGTCTTTGTCCAATTAATTTTTTTAGGGTATTTATTGGCTGAGTCATTGCTTGTTTGGTCCTTTTTTTGTGTTTTTTCCTTTCTGTTTTGTAGGCATGAAGGAGACGTTCATGTGATGGAAACGGATGCTGCTGTTGTCTCGTGTGTCCCTGGTAGTTCCTGATGCGTGAGGAGTGCAGGTGCGAGTTTGGTATGTGCGGACTCGTGTGATGAAATGCTGCGCGATGATGTGTGCGACGTCAATGTACCTAGTGTGGAAGTGCCACTTCTAGAAGTTGGCATATCTGTGTGCAGTGTGAGATGAGTGCCTTGTCTGGCGATTGGCTGGCTGAGGTCATGTGACGGGCTAGGGAATCTCCAGAGTCAGGATGAGTCACCCAGTGGTCAATGGGGAGGTCAGCAGCCAGATGGGTGGGAGGAGTACACCGGTGACCTGAATAGGGCTGGGCTTTCCCCACACAATGCTGGCTCCACCCCCTGTGGTGCGACTGATGACCCTGGCCTGTTCTGTGAATAGGGAGAGGGGCTGAGCATAACAAAGTGCTCAGGAACCAGTTGCATCTGGTTCGCCCCTCCCCTGCACCTTGAGACAAAGGAAATCTGTGTATAAGAAGGGGCTGTGACCCCATGTAAAATGTTCTCTGCTGATCCTAACTTGAGGGGGGCCTGCTGCTGCTGGGCGGCAGGAGAGACCGCCACTAGGGACTGCCTCCCTGCTGGAGGGCCCTGTGAGCTGGCCCCTGGGCCCAGTCTTTGCCCCCCTGCATCTAAAGCCTTTTTCTGGACCTTGCCTGAACCTAGCGCCTGGAAGAGCGCTTTATTTTGCCTTCTTGTGAGAGAAACGCTTTATTTGTGGCAGTCCAAGGAGGCGCTGTGGAGGACGGTGGGTGACTGCTGCACGAAGCTGCGCCGTGTGGGATTCCCCCGATTTGTGCCCTTTTGAGCGGGAGCCCACCCCGCATTGCGGTGCTCTTGCGGGTGCCTACCCCGCTTATTAGGGAATTGATATCCCTAGCGGGTGCCCACCCCGCCAGGGACCTTGCCGTTTTGTTTTATTTGCCTAAGCGGGTGCCTACCCCGCTTTATTGTTCTTGGAGGGAGCCCACCCCTCATTGCCCCAAAAACGGAAGGAATCACCACCGCAGCCCGAGCTCCAAATACACTGTCGCTGGCCCGCGAACCCCGGGAGCTCCTTGCCACGTCACCCTCAGCGTCATAGGGGAGCCGCGCTGTGATTGGAGAGCGAGCGGGGTGCTGCTTAGCAACAGGGGGCTCGCCGATCTGAGAGGCGGAAGTCCCGAGAGTGCGAGGCCGACGGACCGCCTCCTGCGATCAGCAAACTTCACGAGGACAAAGAAGGCGCCAGTGCTCCGGGGTGCCGGGGGAAAGAAGAGAGCGAGTCAGCGCGCGCTGCTGCCCGCCCGGAAACAGAGAGAGCAGAGACAACGCGGGAGTCCCCAGAGAACAGCCCGGTGAGTTGGCAAGGGCTGGGGGACTCCGTGCATGTGTTGTGGGTGCCGGTCTCAGACCGGTCTCTTTCCTGAGCGGCCCCCCGCCTGATAAAGGGGGGCGCTCCCACGTTTGGGGACTCCAACCCTGGGGCCATTATTTGTTTCGAGTCCAGAGGGACTCCAACATACGGGGGCAATTCTTTGGGTGAAAAGAGCAGCTCCGCCTGCCAGAGGGCCGCTCCGACAAAGGGGGCATTTCTTTTGGTGATAAGGGCAGCCCCGGAAGGCAGCGGACCGCCCCAATGTTGTCCCAGGGCATATTTGTCTTAAGAGCCCCCGAGTGAGGCTCCAACGTCGGGCCTTCTTGGCTTACAGCCCACGAGGCTCCCACGCTGTTTTGGGGCATTCCAGAGCCCGGAGAGGGCTCAAGAGGCACGCCGGTGCCAGGTTCCTTCCCAGCTGCCCAGCACTTAGTGGGCAGCTGCAACGTTTAGGTTGTGCCCAGTGCCCCTTTGCGCTTTGGCTTGCGCAGCCTGCGCAGTCCAGCCCTGACTCTGTGAACAAAGGGCGTACCTGGTTATGTTTACCTGTGTACTTTTGCGCAATGTGCCTTTCCGTTATGCGATGTTTATTTCTAACTGTACCTATGTGTAGGAGAGGGTTTTTCCTAGTATAGGTTATGCTGATTTGTTCATGATTCCCTGCGTAATATTTTCCTAAGGTGGTTAGGGTTGCGTAGGTGGTACTTATCTGTTACCAGTGGTTACTGGTTGTGCGTCACATTTTCTAATTGGTGCTACAGTGATTATATGTGCTATGTTCTAAAGTGCTATTCCTAAAAAGTGCTTATTCCTGACAGTGGTCCATGAGACCCTGTCCCATGTAGATAATTCCCCTGTAAATTCTGCCCGTGCCAGTGGCACATTGTAAAGTGTGTATTTATTATCTAATGTGTCTGGTATAATACAAAGGCTATTTTTATATATAACCTTGTGTGGAGTTTCTTTTGTGGTGGGCCTTGGGTGTTGTTGCTGGGTGCGTGCGCAAACGCTTTACACATTGCCTCCGGGATAAGCCTGACTGCTCGTGCCAAGCTACCAAGGAGGTGAGCAGGGGTTATCTTTGGCGTGTAACTTCCTTGCCCTGACTAGAGTGGTGGTTTCTGTCTGGCTTTGGCGCAAGCCCTAGCCAACCAGAAACCCCATTTCTAACAGAAGGCAAAATCAGTATAAGGAAATACACAAATAAATATTTTACAAGAGTGTAGTACATAATTTGCTGAAAGATGTGAAGAAATATAAAAAGAGATCTCTATTTTATAAAAAGAAGAAGCATATTGAAACCATTGTTGAAAAGGCTTTTGAAGTAAAAAGGAAACTATTCATTTTATTATTAAACAGAATTCGATCACTAGATAAACCAATTCATTTAATGAAGGCCAAAAGTAGGAGTAAAAGAGTAATTAATAGAACAAATTTTTGTGATGGTTTTTTAGGAGAATGGAAACACAGTTCCAGTGCAGAGCCTTTCTTTAATGAAGAGAGGTATTTACAGAGCAATAATTTATTGCATGCAGTTGACACCAGTGGTCGAGGTTATGAGGTTAGAGATGGTTGTCCAATTGACAAAGAGAAAATGGTTGAAAGAAATGCAGAAGAAGTGATAGCTGATGAAGTTCTAGAGAGATGTCATAGACACCCTGTGTACACTTGGGATTGCAGTAGTATTTGTAGTGTACGACAAGAATCTATTGATAAATTATGTCGTTTTTTACGAGCATATAGTAAAAAAAGTGTTAAACAAAAGATTAAGGTGTTGCAAGGACTAGACCCTTGCAGAGTGAGAAAAAATACTGGTTTGCAAGGTCATTCTTTGGCTTGTCTTTCTAGGAAAGTTTGTCAAAGTGTTTTTCACCATTTCAGGATGTTGACAGTACATCATACTCAAATGCAGAAGTTAGTGAGAAGATTGTATTATGCAAAAAGTCCAGCACTGTTAAATGAGTTGAATTGTGCTCTTTTACATGGGTCAGTATCAGATGTGAAGAAGGTTTGTGATGATATTGAGTTTTGTTACTTTGGTCCTCAGCAAGAGAGTGCAGAAACTGACACATTAGTAGAACAAAATGTTGAAGACAATGTAGAACCCGTGAGTAAAAAATTTTTTGAAGTTCAAATCACAAAGTTTAAGGTAATTTCAGGTGAAAGACCAAATGTTTCTTGTATTTGTTGTCGGCGAAATCACTGTAAAAATCATACTAGGAGTGTCAATCTGTATTTAAAAGGTGAAACAGAAAATAATGATAAGTGGAAGGAATTTGTAACTTATTTGTTGGTAGAGGATTGTTTTGATTTGGGATCTGAGCAGCGTATTTGCAAATAATGTTATAACAAATTAGATGAGAATAAAATACCTGCTAGAGCTGTTCATAATAATCTAGAGTTGGTTGCTATTCCTCCAGAGCTGAGAGATTTAAATACGTATGAGTCTATTCTCATTCAATGTGTGCACCCGTTTCAGGCTATTGTTCGTATGGAGCCTAAAACAGGTAAATTACCTCCATCAGAGTTACAAAGAGGATTGAAAGGAAGAGTTGTGTATTTACCGAAAAACATTGAAACTATTGGTGAAGACCATGCAGAAAATTAACCACTAGTCATTCTAGTTAATGGTGTTCCTACTAAGAATAAGAAAATCTGGCAAGAGTTAGTGGATGTTAGAAACGTGCAAAAGGCATCATTGTATCTGATAAAAAATAATGAGTACTATAGAAATGTGTTTTTAGGAGAAGAAGAAATAGATTAACCAGAAGATACTGAAACATTAAGCGGACAAATTGAAAATGTGCACATATCCAGATGTGAAGAAATCTATGAACATTACAGTGTACATCCACTTCATTCCAAAGAGGTGATGGGGAATACGATTGAGTTGTTCCAAATGAAAAAAGCAAGAGGAAGTCCCATGAGTGTATGGGAAGAGAGCTTGGAAGCTCGTTGTTTCCCACAGTTGTTTCCAACAGAAAAAGGTGGACGATATGATGAACGCCCTGTGCAGATTCCGGCATCCGAATTTCGGACAACAAGATTATATGCAGAAGATCCAAGATTTCGACAATGTATCCCTTATATGTTTCATCTTCTGTTGTAAAGTGACTTGTCTGGACTTTCATATGCAGTAAATCACATGTTAAAAACTGGAATGCATCTGCAAAATGTAACTGCAAAGGATTTTATGGATAAAGTGCATCAGAGAGATGATCATTTAGAATCTCAGTTGATTAATCTGATGGCATGTCAGCGTGGGACTAATGAATATTGGTACCGTCGTCATGGAGAACTAAAATGTATGCTACGGAACTTAGGAACTCCTACATGGTTCGTTACACTAAGCTGTGCTGAGTATGCTTGGGATGATTTACTTGAATTTCTTCGGGAGGCAAATTTCAATAAAAAAATATTGACTACAAGACACCTGGAGAATTGTGCTCTTTGGATCCTGTTAATGTATGCAGATATTTCAATCATAGATTTGAAGCTTTGATGTCTTTCATCTGCAATAAAAAAAAATCCTCCTCTTGGAGAAGTTGTGAATTTCTTTTGGAGAAAGGAGTATCAAGCAAGAGGTGCTCCTCATATACATATGTTGTTATGGATCAAGGATGCCCCCAAATTTGGCATAGATTCAGATGATACTGTTTTGTCTTTCATTGAAGATTATGCCACATGTGCTGTACCCAATAGCAGAGAAGATAAAAGCTTAAGACAACAAGTCTTATGATTCCAAAGCCATAGGTGTGGAAAATACTGTCGACGAAAGTACAAGTCAAAGGATAAGTTCTATACCAAATGTCATTTTGGATTTCCACGTCCTGTATTTTCCAAAGGAAGAATGAACAGTTTTATGTCAGCTATGCGACATACCATCACAAGAAAGTCTCAGAAAAATACCTACAACTTAAGAAGAAGCGAAGAGTCAAAATACATAAATGACTACAATCCAGTTATTTTATAAATGTGGAACGCTAACATGGATATTCAGTATGTTGCGGACAATTCCATTGCTGTTGCTCGATATGTAACATCCTACATTACTAAATCAGAAAAGACGGAATTGAAAGAAATGTGAGAAGAGATTTCTCACGAGAAGACTCTAAGTAAGAAATTATGCAGTTTCAGTTTGAAGAGGTTATCGCATCGTGAAATTGGAGCATATGATTGCTCAGATCAGTTATCATCTGCAAGTCTATACTCCAAAAGTAGAAGAATCATTTGGGTGAGTCTAGGTCTTGCAGCAATGCGAAATCGGGTACTGAAATCTGTTCAAGAAATTGAATATTTAGCAGAAAAAGAACCAGAAAATGTTCAAACCATGGAATGCAGAACTGCTTGGAGATTTTCAGAGCTATGAAGATTCATTTAATGCTTGTAAAGATAGCATACAATGCAGTGCTTTTGCAAATTATGTGAAAATGTTGAATGATGAAATTGATCAAGAAGCTACAATTGCAGCTGAGATTGCTAGTGACAGTTCTCAAGACAGTCTAAGTTCTGCTGCACTGAGTCAAACTCCACTAGGACAACCAATTGTTGAAAATGAAGCAGCAATTGCCATGAATGAGGTGAAAACAGCAATGCATCAAGCTCAAGAAGATGTAATGCAGTTAGGAAACTTGGAAGAACAATTAAGGGGACGATTCCGATCCTGTATTTTTTTTCCCCGTACGACTCGTATCCGTATTTTTTTCCGTACGAATCATACAAATCACGTCCGACCCGTAAATACGATCCGTACGGGAAAAAGTACATACGGATCGGCCCGATCCATACGAATCTTAGCTGGAAAATTAGTACGAGACGGACCCGGACACTTCTCCGTACAAATCGTAAAAATGAAGTCCGACCGTACTAGTACGATCCGGACCGGCGTTAAAAGTTACGATTCGTACGGAAAATGACCCGTACATGGGGAATGACTTTGCCCGTTATGAAGCAAAGTTTGTACGCATCGTACCGCCAGCACGAATGTATGGTGCGTACCCCCAGCGCGTAGGTACGCACCGTACCCCCAGTGCGAATGTACGGTGCGTACCCACAGCGCGTAGGTATGCACCATACCCCCAGCACATAGGTACGCACCGTACCCCCATTGTGAATGTACGGTACGTACCCCCAACATCGCGTATGTACAGCGGATGTTGCAGGTACGCGATGTTGCGGGTACACACCGTACATACGCGATGGCGGTCTACGCACCCGCACCGTACAGAAGCAATGGGGTGTACGCACAGTACATAGCAATGTCCGTATACGCACCTCACATCCACTACGCATGGGGGTGTGTGACTGTACAACTCGTACCCCTGTACCGTACTGAACCACGGACACTGTAAAACAGCACAAGGAGGGCCTATTCGACTCGCACAACACCACAAAACACGTCTACGCTGCACAAAAAATGGAAAGGACTGACCTGGACACATCCAAACAGGCAAACAGAGGGGCAACCTCACAACCACCCCTTATAACATATTCACCAAAAATTCAAACTGAGCCCCACCCACAAATGGACCAATAAAAAGGGACCACACACACAAACCATGAGCCTTTGCAACAGACTCACTACTGCTACGGAGCACACACAAACCACTGCACCCATCCACCTTAACATATACACCTTCACACACACCCCTTCACACATACCCCCTCTCCACATTCACACACACACCATCACATTCAGATCCACACACCCACAACCATCCACACCCTCACCCCACACCATGCCCACCGACAAGAATCCAAAGTTCACAAGGGAGGAGCTGGAGATCCTTGTCAATGAAGTCATCAGAGTCGAGCCATAGCTGTTTGGAACATTGGTCAGACAGACCAGCATAGCTGAAAAATCACACCTGTGGCAGAGGATCGTCGATAGGGTGAATGCTGTTTTACCCATCAAAAGGACCAGGAATGATTGCCAAGCCAGGTGGTACGATCTGCAGAGGGCGGTCAAGAGAAAAATGAATGAAGAGCACGCCCAGACCAACATCACTGGAGGTGGTGTGCCCCGCAGACCAGTACATTACCATCTCTGGGAGGAGAAGGTGATGGCCATGCTTCTGCCGGTGGGAGTACATGGACTCCAAGGACCTCCAGAGCCTGGTGAGTACACAAACAACTTACGTAACATGGGGGTAATGGCATCCACACCCCAACTACACCAAATGCATGCAACTACCCCCCAAGCCCTCACCCGCCAGAACCACAGTCACAAACAACGCGAATGCCAATAACATGTGTATGCCCCATTGAGAAAGCAAGGCCATGCTATGTCCCATGCTACACGAAGCACCAACCCAAGAATGGATGTCCGGTATGCTGGGAGGGTGGGTGCACCAAAACGCATGTTTGAATTCCAAATCAGACACAATTGCCCTCATCCCATATGGCCCAGCTACATACCCATGCACCATGCGCAATGCCCACGGATTGGGAAAGTACTGACAAGATAGCTGACACTTGGCCCTGGTGTAGGCAGCACAAGGCCCTCCTGTGACCAGTGCAAACACAAACACCAACACAACAAGGTCAGATATCTAGGACAGGAACTCACACTCACTGTCATGGCAGCATGCTCCATGGGGGGACAGCTACATCACCTGGGAGCCCCAATGCCAAATCACACTACACCCACCAGCAGGCCCTGTCACACACACCCCTTACACAAGCAGACACCACCAGGACAGGCAATGGATTTACCCACTGCCACAATGGGCATGTAACACAACAAGACCAATACATAGCCGAAGAAGCACCCAAGCCACAAATGGACATGTCAAAGACTCAGGAGAACATATCAATCTGTCCCCCGCAACATACCCATACACAAGTAAACATTGAGGAGAATGCTAGGCACATACAACTACCTGGAGGAACAGTGCCAACTTGAATGTGTATAAAACATGCATGTTGCATGAAACAGCATTAACATTGTCTGTCTCTCACACACAGGGCAACGTGATGAACATCCCCCCAACAATGGGGGTGAAGAATCACAGTCACAGGCTCGGGAGGAACCGGATCCCACCAGCAGCGACGCCTCTCAACACTCCGTGGATCACCCCGACCGACCTGGACCCTCTGGTGTCCAAGCCCCTGCAGAACCTGGTTCAGGAACATCTGTGCCAACCACCACCCCCACTCCTGCCACATCATAGGAGACACCCAGGAGCCCTGCCTGCAGTGAACAGAGCCAGTCTGACCAGGAGGGACAAGGTGCGGCGGGCACCCAGGAGGAGGCAGACAACACCGCCACTGCCATCCCTCAGGGGTCCCATCGACCCAAGGTGCCCACAACGGCAGAACAGGCTCTTGTGGGCAGGGGTGGCGGGAGTGGAGGAAGGCGGAGGCGAGAACCTGACCAGCCAGCTGAAAGGACCGGTATGTCACACATCCGCAACATCATGGAGGCATACCGGCGTGACACCAGGGAAATCAGCCAGGTAGTGGTGACCCTCACAGAGATCAAAAACCAGCAGGCCGAGCAACACGCCAGTCAACAACAACAGCAATGACGGATGGAGGCAAGACTGGCTGAGCTCCTAGTGGTGCAAAGGGACATAAGCCATTCACTCCGTCGGATCGCCGACAACATGGGCAACCCTCCCTGTGACACCAGGCGCAGACTAGCACCAGCCACAGGGAGGGAGGAGGAGGAGGATTTGTCCGACGGAGCGTCCCAAACATCGTCAAGGCCTGCATCTGAGGGTCCCCGGAGGAAGGTTGGTCGTCCACGGAAAAGACCGTGAGAGGTAGCAGGCCATCCACATCTCCCAGGTCACCTAGCCTGGCACCTGGCCTTCATGTGCGACAGCATCACCTCATTGACTGACATTATCTGCCACATGGACCTGCTGGTCACAGTCTGACCAATGATGCCAAAAACTGAGGGCTGGACTCTGATGACTTCAAATGGCAAGGATCCCATCTCCCCCTGTGAACTTTGGATTCTATGGTCCCTGCATTTCCCCATTTTCTGTGCACAAATCACGCCCCAGAGCTAGAAATTAAAAAATTAATAATTGAAATTTCATGTTGCAGTCATTTAGCATGAGTCCACAACATACGTGTGGGGATATGTCAAAGTATGCCTGAGTGTGGAACTAACTCCAGCCATCCATACACTTGGATCTGAGTCCGGTCGAGGACACACATGGCTCACAATGTATCACAAAATACAGACATGGAGCCCAACACTCACCCGTGATGGCCTCAAGCTGCTGAGGGGGTTTTGCCATATTGCTCTGACAGATCAATTTGGAAGAGTTACATGAAGGTGTAGAGGTCATGGGTCATGTTGATGTGCCCGGGGAGGGAGTACCAGGTCTGTTTTGCGAGGTGGGTGAGCTATCTCCTGCATGCAGATTTTATGTGGATGTGATGAATGGTGGCCAGGTGGGCTGCATGGAGTAGGGCCAACAGGGTTTTGGATGGCACACGTCCAAGGTCGGTTTGGGTCTGGGGTTGTGGACTGCCTCCTGAGTGTAGTTGAGGAGTTTGAAGGTGATCATGCAGCACACAGTGAGCCATTGTACCTCTCACAGGTGGACGGTGATGTGGCTGGGGCGGGGGATGTTGCAGATGAGGTGTGCGGATGCATCCTGGATGTGGATAAGTTCTCTGCATGTTTGCTGTTGTCCTGCTGTATTTGAGCCGGCTGGTGTCCTGGACCAGGGGGATGGTCTGTCTTGCCTTGGAGTGGATCTATCTGGGGGTCATCAGCAGCATGTGGAGGGTGTTGCAGCATGAGGTACAGATGTTGCTGAGTTGCATGTTAATTGTGAGCGATGGGTCCATGATGAACACCAGCTTGCCTGCGTGGCCACTGGGTGCTGGTGCGGTGCACAGACCAGTGGGACGCAAGGAGTTGACCCAGCCGTATGGGGACAATCCTCAGATGATTACCTCTGTCCTGTCCAAGTCCTGCCTCAGATGGCTGATGTTCAGCCATTCATCAACTGATCTCATGCCTTCTTGAAGTTTGGATCTGGCAATGGCTGGCTCTTTGGTGAGTTTGAGGAGTAGCTGGGTGTCAATGGCATACCAGATGATGATGAGGTTGTGTGCGCATCTGGTGGTGGAGAGGGGGGTCATGGAGACATTGAAGATAGTCACGCTGAGAGAAGAGCCCTGTGGCATGGGCCAGATGACCACAGTGTACTACATGTTGCAGGGTGGAGGCAGACTCCCTGGGCCTTGCTGGTGAGCTACTTCCTGATTGAATCCTGGGCCCTCCTCTGGATACCAGTGTTGGAGATGTGTGAGCTGACAGTGTGGTAGCACATGGTGTAGAATACCGTTGAGAGGTCAAGGGTGGTGGCCTCACCATTGTTGAGCAGGGCAAAGTAGTCGTTGGTGGTGGCAATGATGACGGTTGCAGTGGTATGATTACTGTGTAAAACGGTCTGGTGCCGTTTGGCTGGAGCTGGTTGCATGTAGGAAATTGGTCAGTTGCTTGTTGAGTGTCTTCCTGGTGACATTTGCTGGTTAGGGAAGTAGGGTGATGTACCAGGAGATCCTGCGGTACTGCCATCCGTTGTTTAAGAAGGGCCTGGGGCTCTGCATGCATCCTGCAGCCATGGAATGTGGCTAACTCAAGGGAGACATTCATGATGCGCTGGACGTGGGCTTCAAGGATGGCGAATGATGTGGTTGAGATGTTGTGTGGGAAGGGGCCTGATGGAGAGCCAGAGTGGATGGTGCACATGATCCCAGTTGTGTACTTGCTGCTGACGGGAGTCCATAACCTGACGGGTGTTTGTCCAGCGGATAATAGTGCTGTCTGCCTCTGTGTGCCAAGGCTATTGTGTATGGCCATGAGCTTGCAGTGGTACAAAGTTGCAAGGGATGGGATCTGCCTTGCAAGGGTGGGGTGTCTTGGATGGAGATCTGCTGTCAGTTCACTCACAATGCTGATGAGCTCCTTGATGTCGTGTGTTTGGGTGTCTCGGCACTATCTGAAGTATCTCCACTTGTCCTTGCTGATGATATGGTGATGGCTGTGTGTGGTGTTGTAAGGAAAATGATGTCTCTTTGTGTTGCAAGGTTTGCACAAGAGCCCGGCTAGGTCTGTAGGAGTCCAGTAGGTCTGCCTTGTCCCAGGTGCCTTCACTGTTGTTGTGCTTCACAGGAAAGTCCGTCAATGTGGCAAGATTGTTGGATCAGTTGCTGATCCAGTGTGTGAGTTTGCAGGGTGTGACGGTGGTGTTGTTTTGAGTGTCCCACACAGCTTGTCTGTGGCGACTTACATCAAGGATCTTTGGGGGATCGGTAGCGGGTGTGTGGCACTGTGTTGCTTGTTGGAGACGTGGATTCAAATATTGATGGACCAATGATGGATGGTGGTGTGTGTCCCCTCCAGCAAGAAGTTCCTGGCCCCACCCACATGTAGCCTGTGAAGGTGAGGGCCTGCGTGCAGATGTACGTGTTGATGGCTTAGCGGAATTGTGGATGTAGGCCTGCAGATCTGTAGATGAGTGTTACTCCGAGGGTTGCTAGGGAGTTGCTGCGAACCCGGACTTGTGACTCTGAGGGTGTACTTGTGAATAATTAGCAATTCAGCTCCCGGGATTGGTGTTGGCGTCCCTGCGGGTGATCTTGGATCCGTCTGAGATGGCAATGAAGACGTCCATGTGCTGAGGATGCTTTTGTCCAGGTTACTGTAATGAAGGTGATGTGTGGGGCTGTAGTGTTGAGGAGGTAACAGAGTCCAATGGCGTGCTGGTGGATGGAGCGGGTGTGGAGTAGGAGGCACATAACCTGGTTGTACTGACAGGGTCTGGTAGGCTGGGCAGCACTGTGTAGGCAGTTGGAGTAGCACACTCAGCATGCGAAGGTGTCGTGTGTGTGCTTAGGGGTTGCCTGATGGCAGGAGGATGATTGTCACGAGGACATTGCTTGGAGAGTGGCTGCAGCATGAGCCTGTTGTGTGACGTGGGTCATGCAAAGACTAGAGGGTCGTGCACTGTTCATGTTGCAGGCGCAGACGGTCCTGCCTGTGGCACGTTGCTGGGGCTACAGTGACACAGAAAAGCTGCTGGCTGCATTTCAAATGGGTGGAGGGGGAAGGGCTGAGCATTTTTGAAGCGTGGGGGTTGCAGAATCAGGGCACTCAGAGTGGCGGGGTTGCAGGTGAGGCAGCAGCAGGCGGAAGGGGTTAGAAATCATGCACAAATCAACACACAAAGACTAGGAGGTCTGCAAGGCACAGTGCAACAGGTGTATGTCAAGGAAGGAGTGTCAGCTCACTCATGGGTCACTCCCAGAAAGTGTATGATCAATCACCATAAATTACAGCCACTGTATCAGGCAACAAAATGCGGAGATGTGCAAAGGAGACACACCATCAGCAGGCATTCACGTACCGTTGTGGGCAGCAACCTGCAAAAATACATACACAACCAGGTACTTCATGCACAATAGAGATCATTAGCCATGAAGTACTGCATGCATGTTTCCAAAGTACACATACACTCATATGCTCAATCTTTGTCAATTATGCCATAGATGACGCATGCAAACTGGTAAGAGATCTACAGTGACCGAGATGAGGCACTTTGGATTGTGCTGAACACCTTTATTCCACATACACACACAAAGGGATATGCCTCCATATTAACAGACTCACAGGTCAGTTGACAGAACATGTGAGACATACGCTGGACCCCCCCTTCACAACACGGATGATGTCAATCCCAATGAACTGGCACACAAGGTAAGGGGATGAGCAAAACACATCCTGCTGCACACGGAGGGGCTGCAATTCCCCATAGAGCATGTTGTTGTGATGTCCCCCACTATGTCCACCCGTAGCATCTGCAATGTTTCAGAGCCAAGGTTCACACACATTGATGCCTTCATCAGATGCCGTATTCCACTACAGATGACTGTCAAGAAGACTGACTATCATGTCATGGGAGTGATGCTACATGTTATATGCTCCATGGTGAGAAGACATGTATGCATGGTACCACAACACGCACAGAAGCAGTCACCACACATTCCCAACCTGTACCACCACTAAAAAGCCTTGCTGCAATACTTACCCAAAGTGACATTTCCACATGTCCGTGCATGGAACGCTGATTCAGCACACGTTGCAATCCTCATGAGGAATAGCTGGAGGCCAACGATGACACGACCAGACAACAGGTGCAAAATACCTGGGAACGACAGACACACGAGAAGTCACCTAAAAAAATTCTCAACGCACACATGGAAGTGTACAAAACATGAACAATGTTGGACACTTGTAAATTGCCAATCAAGTCTCTCCGCAAAACTGTGTTGCATGACATCATCACTCGAGTGACACATCAGAACACACATCCAAGTCACTTTGCATTCAGTCAGCTGGACACACACATTGCAACACATGACAATCAACGCTACAAGCTTGCACACTCATAGCCAGTGACTCACCATTATGAGAAGAAGTTGCGTATGAGCTGACTCCGGATATCATCCCCCTCCTCCTCCTCATCACTAGCCTCGTGACCAAGCCCTTGATCCTCCATGGGTGGATGTTCCTGCTCATCTGGATCCAGGATGAGTGGCACTGCCTTCTCAACTGCCATGTAGTGAAGCATGCAGCACACAATGAAGATTTTGCAGACCTTCTCCGGCGCATAAGGGAGGGACCCGCCTGTCTTGTCCAGGCACCGGAATCGGCTCTTCAGGAGTCCAAACGTCCTCTCAATCACTCGCCTGGTCTGCCCGTGTGCATTATTGTACCGGTGATCTGCAGCTGTTCTTGGGTTGCGGAGAGGTGTCATCAGCCATGGCATGTTGGGATAGCCAGAGTCCCCTACATGGAAACATCATGTAAATAAGTGGGTCATGAGATGCTGTAAGAGACAAAGATACCGCAACACATAGGACAAAAAGACTATACCCACCAACAAGACATGCTCGTTCGTTGTGCAGCCGCAGCATCATTTGTGGCACCCTGCTACGCCTCATGATGTAGGCATCGTGTTCTGATACTGGAAAACATGTGCACAGACATGGGAAATCAGCATGTTAGCAAGACACACCACAAGGGCATTTATCGAGTGGTAATGTTTGCTATTGCGATAGGCTTGTTCCTGTGCCTGTGGTGGTACAAAAGCCACATGTGTACCATCAATGGACCCAATTACATGGGGCATCCCACCCAGGGCATAGAAATCCCCCTTGACATCCCTCAACCCCTTTGGAATCGGAAATTTTATGAATTCATCAAGGTGCTAAAACATCACGCAGGACACGGCTGAACATAGTCTGGGACATCCCACCCACATCAGCTATGGTCAATTGAAACGTACCTGTGGCAAAAAAATGTATGGCTGCCATCACCTTCATCTTGGGGGTCAGCGCAGTAGGATACCTGTGTTGCGGTTGGAGGTGTGGTGCCAGCTTGTTTGTCAGGTCCTCAATCAATTGTTGAGTGAATCTGTAACGGCGGATGCAGGCACGTTCTCTCATGGCAGCCAAGTCTGGCATTATTCTTGGGACAGGTGGTGCGCTGCAAAACATCGTTTTGAAGAATGAAGGTTGAGAGTCGGCAAACATCAATGTCAATGAACATAGCACATGCTACACTGCTAATACACATCAGGTAACTATGTAGTCGGGTGTGTGCAATACATCCAGGACACAGATGCCAGCTTGCTGGCACTCCTACAAAAAGCCTGATACACCTGTTGATTGTCAAGTCTACATGACATGCCCTGAAATGATTTGGGGGCCAGTCTGAGTGAAGAGCCACAGATATGACCGGAGTGACACACAACCACATAGCTGCATTTGAAGGATGTCATCTCATCCAGACAGCTGACTGCAAGGCACACGCACAGGTCACATGAAATGTCAAATGTACATATCAAACACAGTGGGATGAAGGGGTACACGTGACAACACAAAGACACAGCCATTGAGACAACAAACACATATATGACTGAAAATATATGATGTCCCATGCAAACAGACCCTACTGCCTTGGGAATCCACATGTGGCATGGTGTGCGTAGATGTGTTACATGCCCATCTCCACACAGATCCCTGTTGGATGCACCAACAGCAGATGCCGTTGACGGGACACTGACATGAAGCTCATGGGAACACATGACACACACCTGACATAGTCCCAAAGGGGCATGCTGACCTTGACAGGTCAGTTGATAAAGTGTCCCTGTCCCTGGCATCAGGAGACAGGTGCAGGTGTTGATGACTGTGCCACCCACTGCTGCTATGCATGACACAATTGGACTACAGACACACATGTGGCAAGTGTCAAGGTGATGTGTTCCACATCGTGCCCCATCACACATGACATGTGTCCACAGGTCAGAACACATTAATTGTGAAACTAGATGAGAGGACCTGTGCAATATCACTGGCTAACACACCTAGGGCCTGCACATGAAAGTATGCAATGACAAGTACTTGATGGACATCCATGTGCGACTCGTAGCCCTCCATTCCTGGCATGTGTACAGCTGTATTACCATTGTAAGCGTGTGAAATGCGTACCCGTATGTGTACGCACTGATAGTACACGTAAGTGTACTACCAGTGCGTACATGTACGTGTACAACTAGTGCGTACACATACTTGTACACGTACGTGTAGGCACTGGTAGTACACGTACGTGTACTACCAGTGCCTACACGTACGTGTACAACTAGTGCGTACACGTACTTGTACACGTACGTGTAGGCACTGGTAGTACACGTACGTGTACTACCAGTGCCTACACGTACATATACAAGTACGTGTACACACTAGTTGTTACCAGTGCCTACACGTACGTGTACACGTACGTGTACGCACTAGTTCTACACGTACGTGTACTACCAGTGCCTACACGTACGTGTACAAGTACTTGTACTGACTAGTTGTACACGTACGTGTACGCACTGGTAGTACACGTACGTGTACTACCAGTGCGTACATGTACGTGTACAACTAGTGCGTACACGTAATTGTACACGTACATGTACTACCAGTGCCTACACGTACGTGTACAAGTACGTGTACGCACTAGTTGTACACGTACGTCTATGCACTGGTAGTACACGTACGTGTACTACCAGTGCCTACACGTACGTGTCAAGCGCACGTGCAACTGGTGCCATAGGGGTACGTGTGAAACGCACCGCACCTGTGTGTGGCTTTCAAAATTACATAGGGGACACATAAGGGACAAGTATTAGGCCCTAAATGCATGCTGGTTGTCATGGATACCGAGTTTTCTCTTCAAATTTTTCCATCAGGTGGAAAAGTCAGTTGGCCACAAAATACAATGTTGCAAAGTGGTTGTTGACTTGACATGATGCTCTAAATTTGAACAATGCAAATGCTGTCACTGGTGTATGTTTAAAGGGATTGGAGTAAACGTAAGATGCGATTCTGACCAATCACTATGTACTCCTCAAAATGAATGCCCCTCAGCAAGACAGATATAAGGCAGCCAGAAGCCATGAGAGGGCACTTGCCTGCACAAATTTCCTGTCGACAACATTGCTGCTGTCTCTGCTTTCCTGGAGCATGTCTCATGCTGTGGAGAGGGCCCAGCCATTCACCCTGGAGGAGGATCAGACCTTGCTGGACGTCCTCCTCCCACAGTAGACCAGCCTGTATAGGAGACCAGGGGAGCAGGTGAGTGCTGAGTCCACTACCTTTGCCTATGCACCTGTTGTGTGACTGTCAATATTGTGTCCAGGTGGGACTGACATGCAATGTTGTTCAGAGTGTGTCCCGGGGGGGGCATGCTTATGTCTCTCATGCAATGCATCATGTAGGTCCTGTGTGCACTCCTCACTTGCATGGTGCTTACAGTGACTTTCACTGCATAGTGCATGAGACATTCAGCCTGGCTAATCCTTGAGGGCTTTTATTCCTGTTGTCCTGAGGTGATTCAGTGGTCCCCCCGGTGTGACAGGTGACTGTACCCACAGATGTGTATGAGTTGTGTGGACCTGTGGTGAGAGTGTCCAAATGACGTGTACGACCTCATGGACATTGATGTGTGTGAATGTTCCTTGTCATGTGGGTGAGTGTCTATGTGAATTGTTGCACCACAGCTGCATGTTGGAGGCTACTGATCTAACCATCTGATGTGACAAGTGAGCCGTGCTTTGTGTCTGACTTGCAGAGCTAGCACGACACCTGTGACTCCCCCCTGGCAAATGGCACATGTGCAGAGTGAGGGTTGTATCCGCTGTTGTCAATGACAGGGCAGTGATCTGTGGCTGGGTATGTCTGCCTAGTCTGCTGAGGGTGCGTCAGTGGAGTGGGACATGTGACTGCATGGCACGTGCTGGCCATCAGCCTGCTGTTGCATGTGCTGCACAGTGTGTGCACCCCTTATGCCACCTGTAGACTTTCAATGCCATGTACTGCATTGGCGCTTGCACACAGGCCAATTTCATGTTGTGAATGAGGCTATTCATGTCAGCATCCTATGCCCTGTTCAACATTTCAAAGATGTTCTAATGTGTGTCCCTGGGACATGGAGCAGGTGTATTGATGTTGTGTCACTTTGTCATCCTGACAGGTAACTGCCTACGAGAAGGGGGTGATTTGGACCAACGTCGTCAGGGCCGTGAGGACTGCGGGGGGGTGTGATCGGCAGCTGGCCCAGGTCCGCAAGAGGTGGCAGGACATCCGGTGCTGGACCCGGCGGATCGCCCGGGTCCAGCTCAAGCTCTCTCCACCTCGCCCCCACGGCAGCCACCGACACCTGACCCACCACATGAAACGTGTCCTGGCGGTGGTCTTCCCTGACCTCGATAGGCAGTTACAGGAGAGACTGCAGCAAGGAGGGGGTAGGTACGTGGCTTTTTGTCGTGTTATGTGTCGCCAGCTTTAGGAAGTGCTATTTTGCATGAATAGACTCCCAGAGTTCATATGTGCAGTGCATTTTCTGTTCCCAAATGTCACCTGGTGATCTTTTTCATCCCTTCCTCTCCTTGACATGTGTCCCCTAGTGTGTGTGTAATCACATTTGCACATGGTCATCTAGGGTGCCAGTACATCTAAGTGCACATTTCTTTCTGCATCATGTGGGAGGGTGGTCTGTGACTTGGGTTGTTACCTTGCCTGTGCCATGACCTGTTCACTATGTTGGGGGTCCATAGTTGTTGTCACTGATGCTGATTCTCAACATAGGAGTGTGAGCTTTCAACTGGACACCCTTGCAGCATGCATGAGCACTGGCGTAGCGAGGGGGGGGCGGTGGGTGCGGTCCGCCCCAGGCGGCACTATTTTCGGGGCGGCGGCCGCGCGGCACTAGTGGCCCATTGCGGAGGCCTTTATAATTTATTTGGTGACACTTACTGACACTACTGTCAGTCATTACAGTAGTGTCAGAGTCCCCAAATAAATGATAAAGGCTGCCGCAAAGGGCCAGCAGTGCAGCGCATGCGGCTCCGTTTGAAGCACAAGTGCCCCTGATTGCAACTGCAAGTGCAATTGCTTCCTGCAGCGCACGCATCACCACCTAGCGTGGTGGTGTGGTGCGCGACCGGACCAAGGTCAGAGGGGAAAGACTCCAATCAGCCAATGAGCTGTCTCAGCTCAGAGATGCAGCCGACGAGCCCTCCCCTTCGTAGTGTGCAGGCAATCGAACGGAGGCCAGGGCTGGCAGATTGGGCTACTTCTCGCACGCACAATTGGGCGATATTTTGCCCGATTGTGCGAGGAAAAATTGTGTTGGGCGGGCTACTGAAATTTGGGCTATAATCCGCCCAGTGTGCGGCGGATTCAAAGCTTTGTGCGGCGCCTGTGGCGCCGCCGCGCTGCAGCACATGGATGCCTTGCATCCCACACCTCTTTCCTAAATTAGGTGCGTCTGTGGCTCTATGCCATGCGGCCCCTGCCCACAAGTAACACCGCCAAGGCAATAAATCTATGCGGGCGGGAAGTTTCTTTCCATTTAGGGTCCTGCAAGATCTGCAGTGACCTTTGACCTGCCCCCAGTAAGGTTCCGACCGACCTTGGAGTTGTTTGACCCAATCCAGGGTCAGATCAGTTCAATGAGCGGCGTGTCAGGCACATTACGGCCCGCCTCCATTCCCATGCAGCAGCAGCAGGTATGGTGACGTCAGAGGTTCCAGCTGTAGGGCTTAGTGTAGTTGGGAAAGAGGGCAGAGGGGTGTTGAACACACTGGGCAATAAGAGGAATGACTGGGGCGTCAGCGGAGCAAAGGGAGTGGAACAGGGGGCAGGAAGGGGTGATGAAAATACATGGCAAGGAGAGCGGTGAGAACAGAGGGGTGCAGAGGGCAGCGAGGAGTGGAAGATGAGCGCAGAGTGGGAAACCGGGGACAGGAAGGGGTGATGAAAACATAGAGCAAGAGAGAGATGAGAGCAGAGGGGTGCAGGGGGCAGCGAGGAGTGGCAGATGAGCGCAGAGTGGAAAACCGGGGACAGGAAGGGGTGATGAAAACATAGAGCAAGGAGAGAGATGAGAGCAGAGGGGTGCAGGGGGCAGCGAGGAGTGGCAGATGAGCGCAGAGTGGAAAACCGGGGACAGGAAGGGGTGATGAAAACACAGGGCAAGGAGAGAGATGAGAGCAGAGGGGTGCAGGGGGCAGCGAGGAGTGGCAGATGAGCGCAGAGTGGAAAACCGGGACAGGAAGGGGTGATGAAAACACAGGGCAAGGTGAGCGGTGAGAACAGAGGGGTGCAGAGGGCAGTGCGGAGTGGCAGATGAGCGCAGAGTGGAAAACAGGAGTCAGGAAGTGGTGATGAAAACACTGGACAAGGAGAGAGATGAGAGCAGAGGGGTGCAGGGGGCAGCGAGGAGTGGCAGATGAGCGCAGAGTGGAAAACCGGGGACAGGAAGGGGTGATGAAAACACAGGTCAAGGAGGGGTGAGAACAGAGGGTGTCAGATGTGTGCACTGGGAAGTGGAGCACAGGGGGCAAAAAAGGGCGAGATAACACCAGACAAGGAAAAGGATGAGAACAGAGGGTAATAGGCGGGGCGAGGAGTGGCAGATGAGCACACAGTGCACAACTGGGGGCAGGAAAGGGTGATGAAAACACAGTGCAAAAAGAGGGATGACTAGAGGGGTGAGGGGGCAGATGAGCACACAGAGTGGAACACAGGACGTTGTGATTAAAATACAGGGCAAGGAGGGTATAAGTACAGAAGGATGCTGGGGTGACAGATGTGTGCACATCAGTCACACTTAACAATAACATTGATGATTATGAAAAGCAGACTTAGGCACCCCACACGGTATGAAATACTCGTTTATTGGCAGGGCAGGCTCCTTTTAATGCACTCATGCCTCAGCAGCCTGCCTGGTTCTGTCACTGGTCAGCGTGTGACTAGCACCAGACAGATCAGGTTTTTTTTATTTAAACAAATCCTGCTGGGCCCCCATAAACACATTGCTGCTACGCTGGAAGGGTCAAGGCAAAATCATATGAAATACTCGACTAGCTTCCTGTCACAGTGTTCGTGCAATTTGTCTGTGGTTTTGCAAGCAGTAGTAGTGATCACAAGAGTAAAATCATGTACAATGTGAGTAGATTGTGGGCATACGATCATTTTACAGTAGGATCAGGTGCTCTGCAGCAGTTCGTTTTATAGTTTGGCCTTGCTCAAATCAGTGTAATTTCTTTTGTTTTATCTGTTGCCAAGTACTTAATTTCTTGATTTTGCCTTGTCACTCTTAGTGTCATACCATTAGTAGTTGAATGTCATTCATAAGTACTCTGAAACTTTGAAAATGGCTCACCTAAGCACTCTTAAAACGTGGCAACTATGCAGTTTATTTTCCATATCGGATAGTGTCCTTCCATTTCTGGTGCTTTGAAATAGTTTTAAGAAAGTCATAGAGTTTCTTGTCGCTGGAATGGCTGTAATTTCTGATGTTTATATGTTTCCCTCATCTTCTTTACTTGATTTTTGTTCCTGAGAAAGTGTCACTCGTAGTCGTTGAATGTCACTCATAATTACACAAAAAATGTGAAAATGTCACACTTAAGCAATCTGAAACCTTGGCAGCTATGAATCGCCTGCAGGCACCTTCGTACCATTTTTCTTTGCCTTCGTACCATTTTTCTTTGATCAGGCCACAATACTTCATGTTGCCTCGCACACAGAACCGTGCTAGCGGTGTGAAATAAGCATTGGAATTCAATTGTTCTCATATTTGTTGGAGGTGGTGCTATTGGCAATGTGAATGTCCAAGTGTAATTCGTCCATACTTCATTGTTGGTCTCTTTGTAGTTCCTAGCTTATTTGGCAGGTTTGTAATGCACGCAGACCTTCATTTGAGGTTGATGTTTTGTATTAAGCTTGGCACACTTTAAAAATCGTGTTCCTTTCACATTGTGGTGAGTTTGTGGGTTAAAACACCCTTTCCTGTAAGCAGAAGGGTCATAAGGTAGGTAGGTTCTTGCAACCACTGTGGCCGTTGAGATGGGCGCACTAATGGAGGAAAGGCTTCTCACCCCTAATTGGAGGGAAGTAGGCCTCTCACACCCACGGACCCTGTTGGCACTGCACCTACTGCATTAATGATAGTATACGTCTTTAAGGCAGTAAACATTTACCTTTCCACTGGCTGAACAAGGATCCACCATACTGATACCTTGCAAAGAACAGGAGATGAAGATTCTTCTGAGTCTTCAGAATGCACTTGCACTTTATGGGGTATTAGCTCATGGGAACATCAAGCAGCAAGCTCTGCACCCCATGCCATGGACTGCTCTCTTCAGATGAGTACCAAAAAGTACGTAACATATGTAATTTGCGTATATAAAGAGATGTTCAGCATTGCTCTTGGAGCATTCAAACAAGTGTGAAAAAACATGGAGCATTGGCCTATATTGCCATTACTCTGAGGGGCCTGACATGAGCATGCAAAAGGAACTTCATGCTGAAGAGCACCTTTCCCAAGAAGAACGTTTCCGCAGTTGCAGTCCTCAAAATTGGACCAAGAACATTTTTGGGCAGCTTTCTCCACACCATGCGATATCAAGTGAGTGACAGTTTTCCTGACAGACCAACTTTGATTTTAGTGTACAAAATATAGGTAATCTGATTAATGTGGGTACTAAACATATCCTTGAAATAGAAGTATATTTTTTAAATGTTGTAGACAGGGTACACGTAAGTTAATGGAGTGGCAACATTGGGCTATTTTAGGCTACTTTTTTGTTGCTTTTGGGCTTGAAAGTTGTGAAAAAATCTGGCAACACTGATGTAGGCGTGCAAGGGTCTGTATTGCTACAGTAGGCTTTGAATTGTTCTCTGATTGATGCTGCCCCGACGTACCGTGTTTGTTGTGGTTGCTTGCGGGTACATCCCAGGGGCCAGTGGAGGACCAGAGCCTACCCAAGAGGAACTTCTACAGTGCATCACAGGTATCTCCACAGTTGTTTGTTTGGAACGTCTGAAGACAGGAAAGAAAGGAGAGGAGCAGACAGGTACGTCCACCCGGCAAGCGTGTTGAAAATTATGCAAATGGCAGTTCTGCCCCTCAATACCACACGTGATGGTTGGCGCCTGAAAGGATACAAGCATCCATTAACATGGGTCCCAGTATGCTAATTTCTAGTTTTCTTTACCATTAAAGCATTTTCGAGATTTACCATGATATGGATCGGTAATCCCACACACATCCTTTTATTTATAAGACATGTCACTGTCATGAGTGTAAAATCTGAACATTTTGGGGAAGCAACAGTGTGGAGATTTTAGTAGCAAAGCATTTATTGTGGCATTGATAATGCATTGTTGGAGAAAGCTAATAATACCTGGAATCTGAAAGCACTGATAAGGCATTAGTGGAGGAAGATCATGTGTACCTCAACACTGATAAGGCCCTTCTGTGGTAAGGCCATACTGCTGAGGTCCTGTAGCAATGAGGCAGTGCTGGTAAGGCAAGTTGGTGGGGCCTGGGATTCCCAAGGAATGAGAAGACATCAGTTAAGAAGCTGGCACTGTTGATAGGCATGGATGCTTTGGTGGATGGTGATGCTGTAACCCTGCAGGGTCGTACCTTGTTGTTGCTATAGTGGCTTGCTGCTGTGGTGGGCCACCAGTGCGACTCTCAATTAATGCAGGCTGGTGCTAGGTTGGTGACAAGATAGTGAGATCTTAGAAATCTCCCTTGACTTGAATTGAACTTAGCTGTTGCACACACTCCAACTTAGATTGGCACCAAACAGTAGGCACTAGGAGTTTGGCAGAAACTCTCTGGCTGCAATGGTGTGGGTCTGACTGTTGAGACTGGTGTGACTCTGTTCTAAGGTCAAAGCGGTACAAAAGGGGGTGGTGATGGACGGAGCATCAGAACCAATCAAACACTCACACCCAGTCAACAGATCTGGGTTTGATCCATCACCATTCTTTAGCCCACTCTGCCACCCCAGTTCAGACATGGCCATATGCAAATCAGTCTGACCCTGTGCCTCATGGGAACAGTCCAGCCCGAACTGCCTAGCCATGCCTTCTCTGGACTGGAAACAAGCTTCCTAGGACCGGTTTCTGGCATTTCAGCCGTCTTCAGCCAGGCTTGCTTGTATCCAGTGGCAAAGTGAGCAAGGGACTCACGTCTGAACATACCCTGCCAACTTATGGCGAACAAAGCGGTACAAAAGGGGGTGATGATGGACGGAGCATCAGAACCAATCAAACACTCACACCCAGTCAACAGATCTGGGTTTGATCCATCACCATTCTTTAGCCCACTCTGCCACCCCAGTTCAGACATGGCCATATGCAAATCAGTCTGACCCTGTGCCTCATGGGAACAGTCCAGCCCGAACTGCCAAGCCATGCCTTCCCTGGACTGGAAACAAGCTTCCTAGGACCGGTTTCTGGCATTTCAGCCGTCTTCAGCCAGGCTTGCTTGTATCCAGTGGCAAAGTGAGCAAGGGACTCACGTCTGAGCATACCCTGCCAACTTATGGCGAACAAAGCGGTACAAAAGGGGGTGGTGATGGACGGAGCATCAGAACCAATCAAACACTCACACCCAGTCAACAGATCTGGGTTTGATCCATCACCATTCTTTAGCCCACTCTGCCACCCCAGTTCAGACATGGCCATATGCAAATCAGTCTGACCCTGTGCCTCATGGGAACAGTCCAGCCCGAACTGCCAAGCCATGCCTTCCCTGGACTGGAAACAAGCTTCCTAGGACCGGTTTCTGGCATTTCAGCCGTCTTCAGCCAGGCTTGCTTGTATCCAGTGGCAAAGTGAGCAAGGGACTCACGTCTGAGCATACCCTGCCAACTTATGGCGAACAAAGCGGTACAAAAGGGGGTGGTGATGGACGGAGCATCTGTTCTAAGGTCAGGCTTTATGTGTACCACCTCGCCCCCACCTCCCCTCAGTAGTTCATGCTGTTCCGAGTTCGTCATTGCATTATTGTACCTCAAGTCAGAGCACATTGCGTTTTTGCATGTCCCCACTGCTTTAATGGGGGAACCATGATGTTTGGTCATTTAATGTCAGCTGTAGATGATGGATCCCCAAACAGTGTCATGTATGTGCATGTTTGCATTGTGCTGAGGGAATTACCAGGTAATCGTTCACACAGCTCTCTGATGGATGTCACATGTGGTTTTTCTGAGTCCCCAGATAGATCATGCAGTCTGTGTGTTCTCCTTGTACTGCTGATCACCGGTATATTCAACTGTGTAGCCTTGGACCGTGTCATGTATGTGCATGTAACTTGCATAAGCAAGGTAAGTATTAGCGGCGATACTACGTGTCTCTCGGACCTCTTTCAAGTGCTCGCCTGCATTTTTCCCCAGCACCCCTCCTCCCCCTAGGGGCGGCAACCTGAGGGATAGCCCCGGGCGCCACAAGCTCTAGCTACGCCCATGTGCATGAGCAATCTTGTGGACTCAGACATGATGTGCATGAGTGTGAGATATGCATAGTGCCATGACGGTTGAACATGGTAGAGTCAGCTCATTCCAGGACCATGGAGCAGTGTGCCCACTACAGTCCCCCGAGACACCCTGGCCTCCTAATCATGTGTGTCATCCAACACTGTGCACATTCTCTGTGTGTGCTGCATAGGTATGCCTCTGTGGCATTGTTCCCTGGCCTAGTTTGGATTTTGTTAATGTGTGCTACATGTGTCCACTGGACAGGGATACACCATTTTGCTTGTGCATACTCACACTGGGCAGTGCCTGTGTGGCTATTCACAATAATCTGTTGATGCTTGTTTGTCACAAATATGTGTTGTCAGCCCCACGAGGTGATGTGGTGTCAATGAAGCAATTTTTCTAGCACAGTTGTTGTAACCCTGAATAAGAGGTGTCACTTCTTGATCTGTATAAATCACATTGACTAAGGTATTGGGGGGGGGGGTGCGGGAGAGGCATACATGTGCAACCCTGATTTTTCATTGCCAGGTCTGACTTGTGTGTGAGAATTGCCTGGACTAAAATACACTGGGCAGTGCCCCTGTGATGCTGGCCAGTGCTTAATGTACGTGCTTTGCAGCCTGTGTCATTTTTTTACCAACAAGAATCCTGCTCATACATTTTTTCCACGTGTGTGGTTCAGATGCAACGCACTTTGGACTTTGTGTGCTGACATCTGTGTGTACATTCTGGCTTGCCATGAGGGTGTCCCCACAGTACAGCTGGTCTTTTTTACCAACCAATTGCAGGCCCATTAGCTTATGCATTGTCCTAAGTGTGGACATGTGTGCCACTCCAAATGACAGGCAGTAGGTCATATGTGCAGCCAACTGTGTAATCAGGTGACGGATGGCCTGGTGACAACTGACATGATTCAAGTTGTTACTCTTCATGAATTGTACCTTGGCACTCACAGCACTTGTCAACAGTTGTTCATGTTTAACATGTGGAAATTTGATGATTTGTGTTAAGAACACTAATGTGCCTGCATGCAATATGTCGCACAAGGCAGTGCACACAAAAGTACATTGACACTGTCATTAAATCAGCTGGCACCTTTTCAAAGAAGCCACTGTTATAAATAAATGGTGTTGCAGATTCTCCATATACATGTTCCCACGGTGGTCTTGATTTTGTGAGACTCATTAGTTGTCGGTGATACAAACTAACGAGTGTCAAGACTTCAAGACCTCCGTGGGCCCATGTATATGTACTTTCTGCAACGCCATCTATTTCTAACAGTGGCTCCTCCGAAAAGGTGCCAGCTTCTTCAATGACAGTGTCAATGTACTTTTGTGTGTACTGCCTTGTGCAACATCTTGCATGCAGGCACATCAGTGTTCTTTTCACGAAATGGCCAATTGGCACATCCCAAACATGTAGATTGGTTAAAGTATTGTGAGTCCCAAGGTACCAACATTTGTTTGTTTTGTGTTCCAAGGGACTTACAGGTCTCTGAGTGTGGTGACACCTTGAGAATTGAGGTGTGTTAGTTTACCTTGAGTGCACCACTCCTGTTTATTTCAGGGTAAACAAGAGGTGTCATGACTTCATTGTATTGCTGTGATCCCCGGTTCACAGACACTAGCTTCTAAGTGTATTGCTCATTCAAGTTGTGGCCTTTTGTGTATTGAGTTTCCTGGTGTCAAAGTGGCATGGTGGGTCTACCAACTGGGCAGTACAGGGCTTACATATGTGCGGAGTAATCCAGCTGTTACTCATGATGCATTGCCTGATATGCACTGTGACCAATTGTTCTTGTGTTCATGTGTCAGATGTATACAGGTGACTGATGCTTTCTGGTTTCTTCTCCTTGCCCACAGCATCATCATCCACAAGCGAGGGAGACACCTGCATGGACCTTGAGGAGGGACCCAGCGACAGTGCCACCAGTGCTGTGGAGTCAGCAGGAGACAGTGGCTCGGAGGGCGAGGGGAGTCAGTCGGAGGACCTGTCCAGAGGCGAGAGCATGTACGACACCGACGGGTCCCAGGCTGACATCCTTGAGGAGGCGGAGGATGCAACAACATCTGGCAGCATCCCACCATCTGTACCCGCCTCCTCCATTGCCATCTCCACCCTCCCAGTTGCTCCCGTCCCTTCTGTCTGGCAGGGTCCCACAGTGTCTCCTTCGGACCAGGCACCGCAGCCCCTGCCCCTGTCACCTCTACTGCCCTCAGTGAAGAGTCTGTGGACACGCTGTGGCAGTTGCAGGTTGGTCAGGCATCGATGCTGCATGTTCTCCATGAACACATTAGACTGCTCACACAGTTGGTGTCGTTCGTGGAGGGCATGTCATCAACGATGACTGAGCATCGCAGGTTTCTGCGGTCCATGGACTCTTCACTGACGGAAGCAGTGTCTCTCCTGCGGCGCTCCGTCCCCCCCTACCCCGGACCCATTCACACTGCCCTCTTCCATGCTTGTCCAAAGCACACACAGACAGTCACAGGCACACACCCCAACAGACACATCCAGCACACCCCCAACTAAGGCACAGCGCACACCTCCTGGCACGCACACTCAGGGGGATGTAGTCACACCAACAGGGTCTGGGGGCAAACGGCAGACACGCAGCCACAGTCAGAGTCCGCAGTCCTCACGACCCACTTCCTCCAAATCCACTCCCCTTAGCTCCCCTGCCAAAATGTCACCCAAAGAGACCTACATGGCTAGTCTGTCCCTCAGCCCCACTGTGACACCACCCCGCAAGCGGTGGAGGAAGTCTCCAGCCAGGGGAGTTGAGTCCCCCCCCCCCATGTCCACCACCTCCCCCAAGAGCGCTGCACCCCATCCCTCGGACACACCCCTCCATTGGCCCTGGTGTTTCTTCCGGTGCAGGGGTTCCTCTGGACGCCCTGGTAGCAGTGTGCAGCGAGCTGCTCACCACCACCTTTGGCGCTGCCCCACCCCCCGTGGTGGATACGTCCAACCCTGCACCTACCACACCTACCCAACCCACTCCTGTCCCTGCGGTGCCTGGTACTCCCACTGATGATGCCCCCCCGGTCGAAAAACCTTGAGGTGACTTTGTGCAGTTAAGGTAGGGGTGGACACAGTCGCATACGTCCACCCTTGGACTCGAACTATGGACTGGCCATTGGCCTTTGTAAATAGTGTCTTCTTACAATTTATTTTTGGTGTGCTGAATAAAGCCTTTTCATTTAGTTTCCACACTATTGCATTTCAGGTACTTGATGTTGGTGATGAGGCCCATGAAGTTGGTGTTCTGGTAATGTGTTAGGGTTCTGAGATATGTTTTAGTATGGTGGTCATGAGGTGGACCATCTTATCTGTGTGCCATCACAATGTTAATTGGTAGTGTGTGTTCCTTTGGGTTGTGAGACATTGCCCCAAGGAGTGTTCCTTCCTCTGTGGCACCTGACATGTTCCCTGCAAACAGTTGCACAATTGTTGTGCTGACCTGTGTCAACATATCCTTTGTTGGTGATGGATCCCTTCAACAATGGCCATGCATGCTCACCGATGTCTCCTGCTGAATCGTCTGTGCCATCCTTGTCAGTCACTGTACTTGTGTTTTGTGTATGTAGGAATGGCATCAGGGACCAATTGCCCCTTGCACCTGTACAATGCTATCACTCCTGTGATGTGCGTGACAGTGTGTGTTCCCCTTGGCTAACTTATTTTAGTATGCATTTCCATGACTATACAGTATGTTGGCATGAAATCAGGGTGTGTGTTGTGGGGCATCCGCCATGGGTGGTTATGCATGTGTTGTATGTCCTCACACCCACATGTGGTGTGTCATGCAGTGTATGAATGACATCCATCATCCTGGGAGTGGGGCACTGCTGGGAGTCCTCTGCACCCACCCCTCATATGTCTGGACACTGCTGGGAGTCCTCTGCACCCACCCCTCATATGTCTGGGCACTGCTGGGAGTCCTCTGCACCCACCCCTCATATGTCTGTCCACTGCTGGGAGTCCTCTGCACCCACCCCTCATATCTCTGTCCACTGCTGGGAGTCCTCTGCACCCACCCCTCATATCTCTGTTCACTGCTGGTAGTGATATGCACCCACCCCTCATATGTCTGTCCACTGCTGGGAGTCCTCTGCACCCACCCCTCATATGTATGGATACTGCTGGTAGTGATATGCACCCACCCCTCATATGTCTGTCCACTGCTGGGAGTCCTCTGAACCCACCCTTCATATGTCTGTCCACTGCTGGGAGTCCTCTGCACCCACCCTTCAAATGTCTGGACACTGCTGGTAGTGATAGGCACCCACCCCTCATATGTCTGTCCACTGCTGGCAGTCCTCTGCACCCATCCCTCATATGTCTGGACACTGCTGGGAGTCCTCTTCACCAACCCCTAATATGTCTGGGCACTGCTGGGAGTCCTCTGCACCCACCCCCATATGTCTGTCCACTGCTGGGAGTCCTCTGCACCCACCCCTCATATGTCTGTCCACTGCTGGGAGTCCTCTGTACCCACCCCTCATATGTCTGGGCACTGCTGGGAGTCCTCTGCACCCACCCCTCATATGTCTGGGCACTGCTGGGAGTCCTCTTCACCCACCCCTCATATGTCTGTCCACTGCTGGGAGTCCTCTGCACCCACCCCTCACATCTCTGTCCACTGCTGGTAGTGATATGCACCCACCCCTCATATGTCTGTCCACTGCTGGGAGTCCTCCGCACCCACACCTCATATCTCTGTCCACTGCTGGGAGTCCTCTGCACCCACCCCTCATATCTCTGTCCACTGCTGGTAGTGATATGCACCCACCCCTCATATGTCTGTCCACTGCTGGGAGTCCTCTGCACCCACCCCTCATATGTCTGGATACTGCTGGTAGTGATATGCACCCACCCCTCATATGTCTGTCCACTGCTGGGAGTCCTCTGCACCCACCCCTCATATGTCTGGACACTGCTGGTAGTGATATGCACCCACCCCTCATGTCTCTGTCCACTGCTGGGAGTCCTCTGCACCCACCCCCATATGTCTGTCCACTGCTGGGAGTCATCTTTTCCACCCCCCTCATATCTCTGTCCACTGCTGGTAGTGATATGCACCCACCCCTCATATGTCTGTCCACTGCTGGGAGTCCTCTGCACTAGGCCTGGACCAAAATTCCGTTCCGTTGGCGGAAAATGCGATATTTTGGCATTTTCGCGTTCCGCGGAAAGCGCGAAAATGTCAAAATTTCCGCATTCCGCAGCTTAGCGATAATTTGTTTCTTGCTCGCGCTGTAAAATAATACATTCTAGCGTGCGCGCGATCGCCTTACCTGAATCCCCGCGTTCGCCGACAAGTTTTCCCGACCCGGTCGCGTTCTCCACGAGATGTTGGATTGTTGGTAGCCATTTTGCGCTGTCTCGCGACTGTTCGCGGCTGCATTAACGTCATTTGTCGTGCGATCACGTCATTTGTCACGCGATCACGTCTTTCTTCTCGCGATCATGCACCGCGCGAGTATGAGAAGATTGAGATTTTGAACACGTCATTCTACATCGCGAGCGAGAGGGTGAGGACGCGGGCACGTCTCATTGAACGCGAACAGGAGAAAGAGACCCCGAACACGTCATATCCAACGCGACAGGGACAAAGAGAACGCGATCATGTCATTTTCGACACGCCGGCGGAAGTAATGTGAAGCTCGAGAACTCGAATATGTAAAATTTTCAATTTGGAGAGGAATATCAGCTCTAGCAGCATGAAACCTTCTGCAAATGCTGATTTTGGATGAAACAACTCCTTACATTGACATTTGGCTGTCCTTTTTTGTACAAGGAGTCCTTTTTTTAATAGGTGGAGAGAGGGAGGAAGTGACACAGAATCTCCAACTTCCTGTTCCTGTCCAGCAGGCTCCTCCCAGTGCTTTGTCCATCTCCTGCTCATTCTGCCTTTGGATTTGGAGCTGGAAAGATCACTCTTTTTGTCTGCTGCATCATTGCAATTGGATTTGAGGATTTTTGGAATAGGATATTTTACAAGTAAGTGGTTGTTGTGTCTGTTTGATTGTGGGCATTGCAGTTGTTGTAACTACAATTTATTTTTGATAATTATCATCATTCCTTTTTAAATTTTTTAAAATTTTGTGGGTAGTAGTAGTAGGCCCGAGCTAGCCATGGGCATGGCCTCATGGGTGTGTGCATGATGAAGCAACTGTTCCTTTTGTTGTTTTTTGAATGTATTTCATTTTCAAGCACATTTAGGGCATGGATGGCATTGGATTGAGTTGGGGAAGTGTGTTTTTTGGGGGTGGCCTTTGTGATGTTGTTGGGCCTGGCCATGTGGCTGGTGGCCATTTTGAAGCCTAGGCCTGCAAGCTTGCCTGGCCTTGTCTGCCAACAGGCCTGCTTTTTCATCCACTAGGATCAGAGCAGGTAGCCACAGCTTTATTAATCTTGTGTTTTCTGTGTGGTCTGTTGAATTTAGACATCATTTAGGGCATGGATGGCATTGGATTGAGCTGGGGAAGTGTGTTTTTTGGGGGTGGCCTTTGTGATGTTGTTGGGCCTGGCCATGTGGCTGGTGGCCATTTTGAAGCCTAGGCCTGCAAGCTTGCCTGGCCTTGTCTACCAACAGGCCTGCTTTTTCACCCACTAGGATCAGAGCAGGTAGCCACAGCTTTATTAATCAAGTGTTTTCTGTGTGGTCTATTGAATTTAGACATCATTTAGGGCATGGATGGCATTGGATTGAGTTGGGGAAGTGTGTTTTTTGGGGGTGGCCTTTGTGATGTTGTTGGGCCTGGCCATGTGGCTGGTGGCCATTTTGAAGCCTAGGCCTGCAAGCTTGCCTGGCCTTGTCTGCCAACAGGTCTGCTTTTTCATCCACCAGGATCAGAGCAGGTAGCCACAGCTTTATTAATCAAGTGTTTTCTGTGTGATCTGTTGAATTTAGACATCATTTAGGGCATGGCTGGCATTGGATTGAGTTGGGGAAGTGTGTTTTTTGGGGGTGGCCTTTGTGATGTTGTTGGGCCTGGCCATGTGGCTGGTGACCATTTTGAAGCCTAGGCCTGCAAGCTTGCCTGGCCTTGTCTGCCAACAGGCCTGCTTTTTCATCCACTAGGATCAGAGCAGGTAGCCACAGCTTTATTAATCAAGTGTTTTTGTGTGATCTGTTGAATTTAGACATCATTTAGGGCATGGATGGCATTGGATTGAGTTGGAAAAGTGTTTTTTTTGGGGGTGGCCTTTGTGATGTTGTTGGGCCTGGCCATGTGGCTGGTGGCCATTTTGAAGCCTAGGCCTGCAAGCTTGCCTGGCCTTGTCTGCCACCAGGCCTGCTTTTTCATCCACCAGGATCAGAGCAGGTAGCCACAGCTTTATCAATCAAGTGTTTTCTGTGTGATCTGTTGAATTTAGACATCATTTAGGGCATGGATGGCATTGGATTGAGTTGGGGAAGTGTGTTTTTTGTGGGTGGCCTTTGTGATGTTGTTGGGCCTGGCCATGTGGCTGGTGGCCATTTTGAAGCCTAGGCCTGCAAGCTTGCCTGGCCTTGTCTGCCAACAGGCCTGCTTTTTCATCCACCAGGATCAGAGCAGGTAGCCACAGCTTTATTAATCAAGTGTTTTCTGTGTGATCTGTTGAATTTAGACATCATTTAGGGCATGGATGGCTTTGGATTGAGTTGGGGAAGTGTGTTTTTTGGGGTGGCCTTTCTGATGTTGGTTGTCTTAAAGACATGCTTTTGTTGTATGTGTCTGGTGTGTTGGTGTGCAATGCATGCACCCTGCAGACCTTTTGGGGCCTGTGAATGTTCATATTTCCATTTTGTTGCATTAAAAAGGCAGAGCAGTGTGCTTTAGCATGCATCCTTTACCTGGCTTTTATAGGCCTTTTGTCAGCTCCTGGTGTTTCCCAGGCCCCCGGCTTGTTTGTGATTTGTGAGCGTCCATGTGGGTGGTGGCCTTTTTTGGTGTTTGGACTGTGAGTTATTAGTGTCCTGCTTTTGCCATAGGCCTGCATGGTTTTCCTATTGGCTATTTGGCTTACTGCTTCCATCCATCCACCCCCTTTGCCAGCAGCATCTCCATGGATGCTGAGATGCTCAAATAATTTAATGGTCCACCCCACTTTCATTAAATTTTTATTTTGGTGGTTATTATTAACTTTCCTATCCTTCCTGAGAGTGTAGTGTGTGGCTGTACACAGTAGTATAACATAGCTCTAGTTAAAAAAAAAAAAGTCATAAATGGCTAAACTATCTTTTGTTTGCACTAGTACAGTACTAAGTAACTGAACCACAACAACAAATGCAACATTTCACTGATGTTCTTCTCCTGTCTTATTTGCTTTTAGGTTCACAAAAGACAGAGTAGGAGGTGTCATCAGCATCACCCGGCTACCCGTTGTACTGCCAGCCAGACAGAAGCCCTGCTGCGCATCACATTGTGGAAATATGGATTTTTCTGATCAGTTATGTCCCCTATCTTGGACCCCAACGGTTTCATGTATGAATCATAAGTACATGTATGTTCCCTCCAGTTCCAGTTATGAAGACGCAAACACATGTGCGTCCACCGTCAACACGTCCTCTTTCAGATCCGCCATGAATGGGCCGGATATTCCATTCCTAAGTACGAAAGGCCACCGGCTTTATATGGTTCACTTATGCCATTTTACAGTCCAGGCAAGTAGGCCCTGATTCTGCCATCAAGCTTTTCTTGCCTTCTGCCTCTGAGAGCTCCAGTCTGAGCCTGCATCTGTATCCATGAACTTTGTCCTCATTCTCTGCGCGGCTCACGGTGCCTGACATCAGCTTGTTGCCTGCCAAAAACTGTATTTCACCTTCGAAATTATCTGCTCCGCTCCCTGCCCAATGCATTCCTGTCTAGTAGTTTAAGTAAACATTCTTCCAGCTACCGAGCAAAGGCCCGGCTTCTCTGTCTTTATGCAAGTAATTCATAGCCCTATTATTATGGAAGACTTCTGCCCTCGCATCTAGTGTAGACACTTAGACGCTTGTACACGCACTAACAGTCAGTATAGTCAGTATAGAATAAGATTCTACTCTAAGAGACCTCTCTTTTGGATAACATAGTTCTTTAAACATAGGATGTTAGATATGATTTGGGATTAGGTTGACTTGACCCTCCAGACATCTGTCGCCACATGTAGAGTTAAATGTCAAATCCCCTTCACCCCCTAGTCGCACGTCAATCATACGTCATGCTGCTGCGCGCGCATTTCTGCCAAGTATTTCTGCTGACATTGCGAAATTCTTTCATGGAACCACTCTATTATGACATCATACCTGATGACGTTCTTTAGTTACACCCAGTTACGCCCACTTTTGCTACGCATGTATGTTTTATCTCTACTATCAATTGTTACGCCTCCTGCATTTTCTTCACTGTAATGCCTATTGTATAAAAGTGATTACTTATCAATAAAGTATGTACTTCACTTCCTGAACCTCCGTGGTGATGGAACCTGGAGTCAACGATTCGAATCGTCCATTGGAATAAAGCCCATTCCGAACCTCTAATATCACGGATTTTGCCTCTTATTTTACTGAGCTATATTTATTATTTTTCTGTATCAAATTAAGTCCCGGTAATTAAATTATTTACCACATGAATGGCGCCCGAACAGGGACACTTTCTCATCTCACGCGCCGGCGGTGCGTTGCAGGCCCGGTCTCCTGCCACAGCTGGACGGACAACAACGCGTACCAGCAGGATTTCCTGTATCTCCCTCCGGTCAAGCGGGGGCGACTGAGGCTGCGATCAACACCCAGACGAGGCGGTGAGAAGTGCGAAGTATCCCGACCAGAGCCTAGCTGAGAGAGCAAGATCCGAGGTATACAGAGGCCCACCAAGTTCCGAAGTTCCGAAGTTCCGAGGTTTCCGATGTTCCGAAGTTTCCGAAGTTTTCGAGTCGAGTCCAGTCCAGTTCAGTTCAGTTCCGTTCCGAGGCCTTCCGTTCCGAGCTACCCGGTGAGTACCATTACTGGGGAGGCGTTCTGGCGTGCACATAAGTTGTGCCGGTCCAGACGGGTTTGGGTACACAAATCCGGTCTGCACTGTTTTAGCAGTGTATCTGTACTGTTTAGCAGTATATCTAGTATATCAAGTATATAAATTCAGAATAATTCAGTTAATGCCGAGGATTATGTCTTGTGATTAAGTTTTCTTAGATCGTCATCATCATTGTTGCTCATTTAAACGTTAAATGTTAAATGTGTTAATACGTCCTGCATATTGTGGTGTGAATGACTGTTCATTATTGTGTTTATTGTATTAAGTTTGTTCAAGACCAAGTATCAGATCAGTTCTCAATATGCCGCTCTTTTCGAAACTAAGACAGATCACAACTAGAAAAGGGGTACTCGAAGAAGCTGTTCCCATTCCTCCTAGGGACACTCCAGGGTACTTCATGTATCATAAACATGGCCTAGACGCCATATTATTTCTTGATCTATGGGTAGACTACACTAAGGAATTACCAGAAAGTCAGAGGTGGCCCGCAGCTGGGACCTGGGATGCAGATTGCATCGTGAAAGTAGAGGAAGAATTATGGAAAAGGAAAGCTAGACAATCACAGAAAGACGCCATTGAATTATGGCGTAAAGAATCGTATAGACGTACAGAAAAAGCACGTAGACAGGAAGAGAAGAGTAAGGAAAATTCAAATAAAGTCCGAGAAAATCTATTAATTGAAGAAGGTACACGAGTGAAATCAGAACAAGTAGACAGACAAAGAAATGCCCTTATGAATGGTATGTATCCCCTTCTGGCCGAGGGATTACCTAAGGCTACTCCGGAGATACCAAAAGACTTGCCACCCCCATTGTTCCCAATAAAAATGCATCCTAAGGGGCATCCTAGAACAGCAGAAGATGTTTTTCTTTCCTCATATTTAGATGACGCATCTCCCGAGTATCCTAACCCCGCCCCACATAGACCGTCTGCCGGGGAGGTTCAACGCCAAGATCCTGTATCTGTATCCCTACAGCATCAAATCCTGACACAAGTTCCGGCAAGCACATCTGTTTCCCCATCTGTTCCTACAGCTGCTTCTACAGCTGTGTCCACACCTATAGTTGCTGTATCGTGTTCAACGAATCCTTTCACGCCCGATACCCCAGACGGGGCTACCGGAGGTGCTACCAACATTTTTTCTACGCCACCCAGAATAAATAAACTTACTTTTCAAGAATCAGCACATCCACGTACCCCCAAACTCATAAATTCCCGCACGCTTAAGGAACTTCTTGTAGATTGTAGATATGACCCTGTGCCCGGAAAAGAGGACGAAATGATCCTGGCATCATTACGTATCAGACGAGCTGCGGTGTATTTAGGAAAGCTACCAGGAATGACTATGCATCTAGACAATATATATCATTTTGTCCAAACAGGGCGAGATTCTGAATGTATTAACAGAGCTATGGAATACCAAAAAGTGGAGATACAGGGGGAACTGTTACGTTTCCTCATAAATTGTGTAATCAGAAATCAAGACCGACCGGGGGTAGATCCGGAAATAATGCAAACCCTTACCAGATGGAGCCAGAATATATCAGAGGGGAGACATGATAGGCAAAAATGTATAATAGCCATGTGCCGAAAGATCCGTAAAGAAATAGAACGCTTACACGAAGAGAGATTAGCGGTAGATCAGTTTGAACAAAATGAGGAGGAGGAAGGATCAGGACTGCCCACAGGACAGTCAGAAACCATAGCCTATGTAGGTAGAGGAAGATCTTGTAATAGTACTAGATGTTTCACTGACCCGATACGTCCGATATGTTCAGATAATAACAGGAATTTCCAAACACCTATAATGAATATAAGGTCCCCCGAGCATTCGTTCCAAGCCGCTGACAAATTACTCCGAGAACGAAGGGGTTATCATTTACTCGATTCTATGGATGAACAAGAATTAGCCAGGTCAGCCGTTCATTGGGTTGACAGTCCCGGAAAATATGGTGATGATACAGTAGCACACACATTTTTGAACCTCACCCCAGATGAACAGCGTTTAGCTGGGATTTATATGATTCAACAACTTCTTATACTTTATCAAAGTCAACATTCCGATCCTGGTCCTTTACCTGATATATTGACTGAATTACTCACGAATAGATGGAGAGGTTCAGGTACTAAGTTAATTAGAGATATACTAGAATCAAGAAAGCAGTACATTCTTTTTGTATGCCCAGAACATGTCTCACTGCCCATCAAGGAAAGAACGACGTATTACATGGACAGACAAAATCCCTTACGAGAAGTACACCCAATAAAGGGCGAGGACAATCAGTTTAAACGTGTATATGTATATACGCCCATATCGAAAATAGAATTGTTAGAAATGAAGAAAGTGGTACCCAGTCATGACAAAGACCCAGCGGGTTTTCACCGAGAAATTAAAGACATGTTACTCATGGGAGAGTATACCTATCCCGACATTATGACAATATTAAAGGTATTAATGCCTGCTGGCATTTATGAAAAACTCAAGGAAAAAGAGTGGGAGGTGGGAGACCAAAAGATAGACTGGACAGCATTAGAAAATGAAGAAAAGGCCCGAGGTCCAGGTTCGGGGCTTGGGGATAAAACTAAAGCACTACCAGGTTTACTAGTACAGGTACTGCCACGTTTATTAACCACGAAAAAGGAAGACTGGGGTGCAATCTCAGCCTGTAAACAAAAGCAAGATGAAGACACTAGTGATTTCTATGCCCGATTCGAAAAATGTTTTGGTATAAATAGTGGTATAAAAGCAAGTAGCGAGTCATACCCACATCTGTTTGTGACAAAATTAGTTGAAAATTCCTTGCCCCAGGTGAAGAATAGAGTATTAAAATTCGAGAGTACCTGGCAAGGTAATACCCCATCACAAATGTTACAAATGTTACAGTACCATTACAATAGAATTAGAGAGGAACAAGAACATGAACAGAAATGCATGAAAGACACAAAAATGAAAATGCTAGTCTCCCAGACAGTTCCAGCTGAAGGTCATAAAAAGGGTACGACACAGTCCGGTGATTCAGCAGGACCTGTAAAAGGGACATGCAACTATTGTAAACAACCAGGTCATTATATACACGATTGCCCAGTCCTGAAGCGTAATATCGCCACAGGTAAAACACAAGAAAGACCACGGCCACCTAGACAGGATCCGAATGAACAAGGAGCACCGCAGCATGCGCAGTCCATGCCAGCTCCACAACAGTCTACACAGTTTGTGCCAGCTGCACCAGCGCTGCCTGTTGCTGCCACACAAACCACGACACGACAGCTGTACCAGACCGCACAGTATGACTATCCTGATTATCAACGATACGCATGAACCAGCCTAGAGAGGGAAGTTGACTTACCCCTTATCGAGGTCCCTGTAGACCAAGAAGGACCTTATGTACATAGTGAACTATTAGGCCAAGATAGAAAATTTTTACTTGATACAGGGGCAAGTCGAACAACTATAAAACGTAGTGAAGTTCCGGGGGCACCCCTCTCAGGCTCACAGAATATTTCCCTTGGTTTTTCAGGAAAACCTATTGTTAATGAAGTATCACAGCCTCTTCCACTTACGATAGGACCCTTGACCCGAACTACAGATTTATTGCTTACTAAATCATGTCCAGAAAACCTGTTAGGTATAAAAACACTGAAAGCTCTAGGAGCTATAATATGTTGCTCTCCGGAAGGAGTAAGATTGTTTTTACGTGATTTCAAAGGTCACTATGTGTCTCGAGACATGGATCCCCGACTGCAGACTTTACCTACACATTTATGGGCACAAGGTCCTACTGATGTGGGTTGCATGAATATTACACCATATCGAGTTACACTAAAGGCAGGAGTGGTACTACCACGAATGCGACAATACAAGTTACCACCAGATGCTGTAGTGGCTTTACTGCAAATTATTGACGAGCTCATTGTCCAAGGAGTGGTTGTGGAAACAGACTCCAATGTATGTAATTCCCCGATAATTCCGATTCTTAAACGAACAGATCCAAAGGCCCCGCCAGTATATCGATTGGTTATTGATCTGCGCGAATTGAACAAATGCATTGTGCCACAATTCCCTGTGGTCCCAGATATCTCGTCATTACTGACAGCTATTGATTCTGAAGCAACATTCTTTACTGTAATTGATCTCAAGAATGCCTTTTTCAGCGTCCCAATAGATCCGGAAAGCCAATACTTGTTCGGATTTAGTTTAAATGGACGTAGCTTTAAATTCACACGCGCACCTCAAGGATTTACAGAAAGCCCCAGCATCTATAGCCAAGCACTGAAACGAGAACTTGACAGTATCCACATGCCAGTCAACACTGCCCTGCTTCAATATGTCGATGATCTGCTGATCACCGCTAGAAACGAACCTGAATGTGAGAAAGCATCACTGACGGTATTACAATTTTTGGCCGAAAAGGGGCACAAGGTGTCCCCTTCTAAGCTGCAATTCTGTGTCCAGCGAGTTGTTTACCTTGGTCACTCGCTGTCCAAGGAGGGAAGGCAGCTTACACCAGATCGCATCCAGCTAATTGCAAATATGCCAATACCCAAGACACAAAAGGAGGTGCGGGCTTTCATAGGCCTCACTTCATATTGTAGGCAGTGGATCCCTCAGTATGCATTTCTAGCAAAACCACTCATTCAATTGACAACACAGGAGGCAGCCACATCGACTGTCCTCCCTTGGACTCAGGAACATACACACGTTTTTGAAAGTTTAAAGAAAGCTTTATGTCAAGCACCTGTCCTAGCAACACCATGTTACAATAAACAGTTTACACTCTTTGTTACAGAACGCGAAGGTACTGCCTTGTCTGTACTCACACAGGAACAAGCAGGATCACACAAACCATGTGCTTATTTTTCTAGTACATTAGATCCCGTAGCTCAGGCTTTGCCTGCATGCCTAAAATCAGTGGCAGCAACAGCTTTAGCAATCAGACAAAGCGATGCCATAGTATTAGGACATCCATTGACAGTACAAGTACCACATGCAGTAGAGGTTCTCTTGAACCGCACACAAACACAACACTTGACTATAGCACGACTCACCGGTTACGAATTAACATTGTTTCAGCCACATATAGAAATCAGACGTTGTAGTACATTGAATCCTGCCACACTGTTACCAGTAAACGGAACAGACCCACTTGCACATGATTGTATTGAAGTTATCACTATCACGACGAAACCTAGACAAGACTTGACAGACGTTCCATTGTCAGACCCAGACCTGACGTTGTATGTAGATGGTTCATGTATTAGAACAGGTACAGGAGAGTTAGTGGCCGCTTATGCAGTCACAACAGACGCTGAAATCATTGAAACAAATTGTATAAATACCTTGTCCGCTCAAGCAGCAGAGCTCACCGCTCTGACACAAGCCTGTATTCAAGCCACAAATAAAAAAGTCAACATATACACTGATTCACGTTATGCATTCGGAGTTGTACATGACTTCGGCGTGCTGTGGCGAGAGAGAGGTTATTTAACTTCTCACGGTGCCCACATTCAGCACGGACCCCTCATTCATGCCTTATTAGATGCAATACATCTACCCACTGCCATATCAATTATGAAATGTAAAGCTCACACGAAAGTTACTGATATCATTTCTCAAGGCAATGATCTAGCTGACAGAACAGCTAAACAGACTGCTCAAACTCAAACATCCGACATGACAAAGACAATAGTCCCGACGCCAACACATTGTATGACAGTTAAGGATCCCGCTCTTGACGTAATTGACATACAGACACATGCTACTCCAGACGAAATAAAGAAATGGACTGAATTAGGAGGGATCCAAACGGATCAAGGATGGATGACGAAGGAAAAATCTGTGTGGTTCCTTCCTGATTCAATGGTCCAAGTCATTATTAACACTGTACATAGTCCAGCACATCTAGGAGAAAAAGCTATGCTAGACAGCATCCAACACATTTGGTTCAACAAATATTTACGAGCAGCAGCTAAACAAAAAGTCCGTACCTGTATGATCTGTTGTCAGTTTAACCCAGGAAAAAGCATTCCCGTAGAACAGGGTGGATTTCAGCCTCCTGATCACCCTTTTGAAGTCCTCCAGATGGATTATATCCAGATGGAACGATGTCGAGGATTCAAATATGTTCTCGTAGTTGTCTGTTCTCTTTCCCGTTGGACAGAGGCATACCCGGTTTCAGATTACACTGCCCCGACTACTGCCAAGCAGTTAGTTCGAGAATTCTTCCCACGGTACGGTTTACCACGTGTTGTCTACTCAGATAACGGCCAGCCGTTCTCATCCGAACTAATGAAACACGTTTCACTTTTGTTAGGTTATCAGTGGAAGTTTCACTGTGTCCGACACCCCGAGGCAGCAGGTCTCGTGGAAAGACATAATCAGACCCTGAAAATTAGATTGTCCAAAATTTGTAGAGAGAAAGGTGTCGACTGGGTAGTAGCTTTACCCGTTGCACTCTTTTACATGAGAATGGTAGCACACTCTCGAACAGGGCTATCCCCTTATGAGGTGATCTTCGGTAGACCACCAAATATGTGGGGGACGCCTATACCACGCAAAATAACTGATATTGACTGTAACATGCTGACAGATTACTTGGCTTCCTTGATGTCTGCACTACAATCTTGTCGTTCACAGGTAGCTGCAGCTTTTCCCGACAACACTGAGGTGAAACCCCATGACGTAATTCCAGGAGATTTGGTCTTAGTGAGGAACTTTGATCGGAAGTCTCAGCTGGATCCTAGGTGGAGGTCGCCTCAGCTCGTATTGCTAACGACGAAGACAGCCGTGAAGATCGAGGGTCGAAAAGGCTGGATACATTCAAGTCATATCAAGAAATTTCATGGACTACCATCAGATGTAAACGACCCACCTTGCGTGTCTTCCCCGAGTGACTCTAAACTTCCTTTGGCTGAATTGAATAGTCGTGAACTATATAAACTAAAACTCAGGTCTAACCAGTCAGGCAATTTGATTGTTTAAGTCCTCTCCAAGGTGAAGCGGTCGAATTTGTCTCTGACATGTATCCCTTAGACCTGTACAGAGAAAGAAACAAAAGGATAAAGCTGAAACGACATGCGTACTGTAAATCACTGCGTAGTCATTGCACAGTGACGTTATTAATTCTGTTTTTCCTAAGTCTTTTAATAATTACTGCAAGTATATTGTTGCACATATGTTATCCTATTTCTAGACATGTTTATAATGTTACTGCTGAACATTCTTTTAGTGAATTACCTCCGCATGAATTGTCATATAGATTTGCGCTGCGCAATAACACTTTTATTAGTATGTTACATAATTCCCATCAGGTTAGCAATGCTACAAATTGTTGGATATGTGGCCGACTCCCTCCCTATCAGAATTATAAAGGAATTCTACCTCTCTTTCCATACCCGTTCACACACAACGGCTCCTGTGGAGCATGGTTTAGTTTAATTAATTCCCAAGATTCGAACTCCGCAGTTTATCAAGACAACGGGGTATGGGGAAATCTGAACTTAGTTTTACTTAAAGTCTGCCACCCCAACAAGGAGGGACTTCCCAAAAGAACAGGAACTGATCTAGAAAACGAAGTGTATGGTTTAGGTAATTTTACGCTTAATCTTATGATCCTAAATGTCGAATCCGAAGCTACTCCAATTTTGCCCGCCATGTCAGTATTTCCAGTAAAAGGTGAATTATGTGTAAGAAAGAATGGTTCCATACATATGGGCCATAGTAGATGCACCACTGTAATAGAATTTAGTGATCAAGGCAAGTCGACATTTAGAGCTTCCCGCCATTCCTATTTTATATGTGGTCAGACGGCATATATACGTCTGCCTCTAGATTGGGATGGTACCTGCTACATCGGATTCCTTTTGCCACCTGTTTTCCTAGCTCCTCCTGATTATCACAGAAATATTCATTTAGTACACAATAGAGAAAGGAGAGATCTCCCAATAGTCGATTACACTGAAACAGCATGGGAAAAATACACAGACTTCAATAAAGGTCTCTTTCCCTATATAGGTACCGTTACTAATAGTAAGCTGATACGTAGATTAACTAGAACCCTTGAAGCAGTAGTGAACGAAACTATTTCCGCCTTAGGCAATTTAACAGAAGAGCAGTCTGCTATGCGGATTGTTGTGCTTCAAAATCGTCTTGTCCTTGACGTCATCCTGGCCGATAGGGGCGGAGCTTGTAGGGTCATCGGATCAAGTTGTTGCATTTTCATACCAGAAAATTCGCCGTCTGTATATAAAGCCATAACCCGCCTTCATAAGATTGTAAGCCAGATACACCAGAATCCAGGCACCTGGACTTGGTCCGGTTGGTTTTGGAGTGTATTATCTACCTTTGGATGGAAGGTCCTATCCTTCCTAGGTATTGGCTTTCTCATACTATTCAGTTGCTGTCTATGTCTACAATGTGGACCAGCGATCTGTGGTCTGTGTGCCACATCGTGTATTCCACCACCAAGATTTCGTTCGTCCCAGAAGAAAAAAGAAGAACAAATGATGCTATATGAACAGATCAATGGATTGATGAAGATTGATATCTCTTGACGGGCAAGTAGGGGACAAGGAGGGAATGTGGAAATATGGATTTTTCTGATCAGTTATGTCCCCTATCTTGGACCCCAACGGTTTCATGTATGAATCATAAGTACATGTATGTTCCCTCCAGTTCCAGTTATGAAGACGCAAACACATGTGCGTCCACCGTCAACACGTCCTCTTTCAGATCCGCCATGAATGGGCCGGATATTCCATTCCTAAGTACGAAAGGCCACCGGCTTTATATGGTTCACTTATGCCATTTTACAGTCCAGGCAAGTAGGCCCTGATTCTGCCATCAAGCTTTTCTTGCCTTCTGCCTCTGAGAGCTCCAGTCTGAGCCTGCATCTGTATCCATGAACTTTGTCCTCATTCTCTGCGCGGCTCACGGTGCCTGACATCAGCTTGTTGCCTGCCAAAAACTGTATTTCACCTTCGAAATTATCTGCTCCGCTCCCTGCCCAATGCATTCCTGTCTAGTAGTTTAAGTAAACATTCTTCCAGCTACCGAGCAAAGGCCCGGCTTCTCTGTCTTTAAGCAAGTAATTCATAGCCCTATTATTATGGAAGACTTCTGCCCTCGCATCTAGTGTAGACACTTAGACGCTTGTACACGCACTAACAGTCAGTATAGTCAGTATAGAATAAGATTCTACTCTAAGAGACCTCTCTTTTGGATAACATAGTTCTTTAAACATAGGATGTTAGATATGATTTGGGATTAGGTTGACTTGACCCTCCAGACATCTGTCGCCACATGTAGAGTTAAATGTCAAATCCCCTTCACCCCCTAGTCGCACGTCAATCATACGTCATGCTGCTGCGCGCGCATTTCTGCCAAGTATTTCTGCTGACATTGCGAAATTCTTTCATGGAACCACTCTATTATGACATCATACCTGATGACGTTCTTTAGTTACACCCAGTTACGCCCACTTTTGCTACGCATGTATGTTTTATCTCTACTATCAATTGTTACGCCTCCTGCATTTGCTTCACTGTAATGCCTATTGTATAAAAGTGATTACTTATCAATAAAGTATGTACTTCACTTCCTGAACCTCCGTGGTGATGGAACCTGGAGTCAACGATTCGAATCGTCCATTGGAATAAAGCCCATTCCGAACCTCTAATATCACGGATTTTGCCTCTTATTTTACTGAGCTATATTTATTATTTTTCTGTATCAAATTAAGTCCCGGTAATTAAATTATTTACCACAACATCCACGTGAGACCAGAACTTGTTGTGCATCTGCATCCTGCCTGACATCTGAAGAAGATGGCCCCAAAGAAAGGTACCAGGTCCAGTACCAAGAAAGTTGCCGGTGAGAAGAAGGAACAGAAAAAGGAAGTGCCATTAACCACGACTGGTGGTGTGCCGGCCAATGTTTTTTTTGGCACCAAAGCGTTGTCCGGGAACCAAGCTGGGAGCAGCACAGCGGCCCAACCCCACCAACCTAGGCCCAAGGGCTTTAGTGTCGCAGAGGTAGCCAGTCTACTAACGAGCAGCGATGTTGAAGAAATGTCATTACCACAAAGTAGTACACAATCAAGTTCAACGCAGGCGCAAACTCAGCAGATCAGTGTCAAGCCGCCGCAACAAGAACAGCAGCAGCCGCCGCAACAAGAACAGCAGCAGCCGCCGCAACAAGAACAGCAGCAGCCGCCGCAACAAGAACAGCAGCAGCCGCCGCAACAGCCCACCATAGTAGTTGTTGCTCCTGACGTAGGGGCATTTCAGGAAATCGAGCTTCCTGCAGACAAAGTGGAGCAAAGTCAAACCACTGTTTCAGAAGATCTATTGTCTTCCAGACCACCAGCAAGGAAAAGGAGGCTTAGTCCATCATCTTCTTCTTCAAGCCCCGCTTCTGATGATCGTGATGACACTTGGGTCCCATCAGCTCGGTCTGAGAGTGATATACGCCACAAGACAATGCTTCTGAAAAAGAAGGTCCCAGAAAAACTTAGAGTTATGGAGGTAGATGTAGAAGAGGGGGGTGATGATGTTGATGAAGACGAGCCAGTCATCACGCACATTACTCCCGCCCCAAAGGGATTGGAGACCGACATTCTCACCCTATCCAGAAAGGCTGCTACTGAGTGGGATGTAGCACGGATCTCACCAACACAGGTTACACCACCACTACTTCCAGCTGCCATATTTTCCAAGGCCCGGCAGGGACCTACATTCAGCTCAATCATCTCAGTAGGAAGTGGTAGTAAAAGTCACAGTGTAGGTGGACAGGGTCACATATTTTCAAGCACCCCCTCAAGTTCATCTGGTGTTGAAAGTGGCACATCCAGCAGTGCCAGAAAGTTCTCCTCCCCAGTTTGGGACTTCTTTTCTGTTAGCACCAAGGAGGAGAACGTTGCTATATGCTCAATTTGTCGGCAAAGTGTTCGGCGTGGTAAGCTTGGTACAAACTATGGTACCGGAGGACAAGCAAGTCATCTAAAAATACACCACACTATCGTGTGGGAGGATCACCTACTTGCGTTAAAAGAAAGTAGAAAAACTAAACCCATTGAAGTTGGTCAGGATTCAGAATCAGGGAGCGATATTATTGTGGTGGCAGGTGAAGAACAGGGAGGCATTTCTAGCCCTGTCTCCAGTAGTGCAGTCACTGCAGTGGTAACGCCCACATCCTCCTCAGTAACATCAGAGTGGCACCGCAGTAAGAGCCATACTCAGAGTGTGGGTGAGACACCAAGGCGACCGGCAAGTACCTCAATGAGACAATCTGTGTCGTTGAGCCTTAGTGGGTTAATGAAAACAGCATCACTAAGGAAAGTAAGCCAGCCTACCATTGAGAACATGTTTAGGTTGGAGGTGCAGTTCCAACGCAAACACCCAACGGCACGATTGTACAATGCAAAGCTGGCTAAAATGTTAGCGCTGGACCTTCTTCCTTTTTCATTTGTGGAAGGGGTGGGTTTCCTTGAATTTGTTTCTGCCATCTGCCCGAAATGGAAAGTTCCCAGCTGGTCCTATATCGCAAGAATTGCTGTTCCGGCACTACATCATGATGTGCTGGAATTGGTTGGTCACGGTTTGCAGCAGAGTGCTGTGCACAATATCCACCTGACAACAGACATGTGGAGCAGTTGCCAAGCCACAGATTACATGTGCATCACTGCACACTGGATCTCTTTTGTGGGGGTTAGAGATAAACTATCTGCATGAGGTGTTGTTGACACAGCTGCGATTTTTGAAGGTACTCGGAAACATGCAACTGTAGCCATGTTCGCCATGGAGAAATCTCATACGGCTGAAAACATTTTAGAAGAGTTTCGCACCAAGGTTTTGGAATGGCTGTGGCCCAGAGGGCTTGGTATTGGTTTTGTTGCCACAGACAATGGCAGTAATGTACTTAAGGCCATGGAACTTGGTTCCTATTTCAGGGTTCCGTGTTTGGCACACTGCATAAACATTATAGTGCAAGACTTTCTGAAAAAAGAACCCATAGTCAGCAATTTACTGGCCATCTGCCGAAGTATATGCACTCATTCTTTTAAAGCTCGGAAACAGCTGAGGATCATCCAACGTGAATTTAGGATGCCAGTCAATTTACTCATCCAGGAGGTGGCAACACGTTGGAACTCAACATATTACATGCTTGATCGTCTGTACGAACAGCACAGGTCACTCCATGAATATGTCTGGTACAGAAGCAGTGATGCTAGTGTTAAAGGCATGACCCTTCAGAGGGAGCAATGGACCCTAATTAAATGCCTGACTGAGATGCTGTCTCCTTTTGAGGTCTTCACACGTGAAGTCAGCAAGGAGGACTGTACAATGGGCCAAGCTATCCCATTGTTGCAAATGCTAGAGCATGAGCTGAATAATGTGTCTGAATCCTACAAAGGTGTAGAGGACAGAAGGCAAGCCCATGACTTGGTGGAGAGCTTATCCAGGCGCTTAACTGAAAATGTAAGGATACAAAATAAAATTTTGTCACAAGAACATTACATTTGTGCCACAATTCTGGATCCACGTGTAAAATTAGGACTAGTGAAGACATTCCTTGCTTTTTCCGACAATGATGTTGCCTGCTACAAAAGTTGTATAGCTGAAGCAGCGATTAAGTTTGAAAACGAAGGGCTACTAATTAAAAGCCCGCCACATCAACCCACAACAAGTACTGATACTGAAGCAGGCCATGCAGAATCAAGTGCAACTTCGTCGGCTGAGGGCAGTGCGGTTGGCTCACAATCACAACACTCACCATCACTATCGACTACAGAAACAAAAACTGGATCATTAGGCTGAGTACAATCATTATCATTACAGGATTGGTATGTAAAGATGGGCTATTGTAAGCACAGTGCTGATGCACAGAAAAAACAGCACAAAAGCTTACCAGCAGCAACCCTGAACATTGAGCGGATGGTCCAGGCCTATCTGGACGACCCAACAGAGGTGTACGTTGATCAAAACCCATTGCAGTATTGGTATAAGAAAAGGTCTGAATGGCCACAGCTCAGCAGGCTGGCGATAAGCTATCTGGCTTGCCCTGTCGCAAGTGTCTCTTCCGAACGTGTTTTCAGTGCTGCTGGTTTTATTGTAACATTGAGAAGGACCAGTCTAGCTCCAAAAAACGTGGAGAGGTTAACAATGATCAAAATCAATCAGCACTTCATACCACCGAATTACACAATACATGAATCAACAGAGGAAGATGAGGACAGCGGCTCAGGTGACGGAAGTATTGTGTCAGATGATTACCTACTACTGGAAGAACCCCCAGAGTTTGAGGACGAGCTATACTTCCCTGACAATTAGGCTCACACTTACTGTCTTCCTCCCTTTTTTCCCCCTTTGTTTATGTGTCGGTCGTTCCGGTTATAAACTTGTGAATCGCAACAAATCCATTATCACCGTCTTCTACTCTTCTAATTTAATATACAAGTTTCAGGTGTCTGCCATTTGACAGTACAGTCCTCCGAATCCAGCTCCTCCGCTCGATCATACTGAATCTCCTGCTCAATTCCATTTCCCTCATGAATGTTGATTGGATGATGGTAACAACAAATTCAAACTTTCCTCGTCCTTCCAAAACAAGTGAACCATGAATCAGATGACTACTATAGCTATCCTCCTTTCAGAGCCGAGAGAGACTGGCCATTAACTGAAAATAAGATGGAACAGGTAATGATTGATGCCATGCATTGGACGCAGAGTCGCAAACTGAATGATTTAGATTTTGTTGTGTTTGTTGTGCATGAATTTATGTAATTGTGCACTGCCACTAATCAACTTCCTACAGAACACACTATTTTTCCCCTTCTTGCAAATAAGAAATTTGTACTTCTCCTGCAGCTTGGTGATGCATTCTTTTAATTCAATAGAGGAAGGGGACTCACTCAATCTGCGCAATGCGTATGACTGTGACACAAGAGCACCGTCCATGATGATGATGGCAAAATAGACTGCCCGTTAACAAGATGAGATGGAACAGGTAATGATTGATGCCATGCATTGGCCGCAGAGTCACAGACTGAATGATGTAGATTTTGTTGTGTTTGTTGCACATGAATTTATGTAATTGTGCACTGCCACTAATCAACTTTCTACAGAACACACTAATTTTCCCCTTCTTGCAAACAAGAAATGTGTACTTCTCCTGCATCTTGATGATACATTGCTTTTAATTCAATACAGGAAGGGGGCTCACTCAATCTGCGCAATGCAAATGACTGTGACACAACAGCACCATCCATCATGATGATGGCGAAAGAGCTGGCCCGTTAACTTAAGATGAGAAGGAACAGGTAATGAATGATGACAATTAATGGCATGCATTGGACACCTGACTCTGAGCTATTGGTCTTTGTGTTTGCGTTGTTTGTTTGTTGTGCACAAAGTGATGTCAAAGTGTACTAGTAGTAATCTATCTATCTTGCTGTACACAATAAAGAATGACTCAAGTCAGTAATATTTATATTTCTACTCTTGTTGTGTCATAAAATTTTTACTTATACTGCAGGCCGATCTTCACAGTCAGTCAGTAAAAGTATCAGAGATGATGATGAAGTCAGGAGGATGTTTTCAGGAGTGGCATAAAACGGAAAAGCCTAAAGGTAAACACGTCAACAACAACCACAACAGACCCAAATGTCTGTGTAGAAGTTGAATAGAGTGTAGCGGTGAGATGACTGTAGTGCATTGATTTTACTAACTTAAACTGTAAAATGCTATGTTTGGAATGGATAATGTGCTTTGCGTTTGTCCAACTCTTTGAGAGAAAAAAAAGCACTGTGGGCCTGCTCTCTCCTGTTACTGTTGAAGGTCAATGCTGGAAACAGACTAGAGTAGAGATGATGCATACATGCCACCTCAGAAAGTGTTCTTGTTGCACTACACCATCACTTGTGCATTTGTTTTAACTTTCTTTCTCAATATCCCCTTTGGTTTTCCATCTACAATTACAGGCCGGGCCTTGCCCTAAACTTTGTAAAACATTTCAATGCATATTAATTACCTTACCAATCCATCACCTTTTTTTTTCCAGCCGGGCAGTGGGGGGCAGAAAGACTGTCTGTCCACAGCTGGGAGGCCTCTGCACCCACCCCTCATATCTCTGTCCACTGCTGTTAGTGATATGCACCCACCCCTCATATGTCTGTCCACTGCTGGGAGTCCTCTGCACCTACCCCCATATGTCTGTCCACTGCTGGGAGTCCTCTGCACCCACCCCTCATATGTCTGTCCACTGCTGGTAGTGATATGCACCCTCCCCTCATATGTCTGTCCACTGCTGGGAGGCCTCTGCACCCACCCACGTACCCCCTTGGAGCTGTACACTGCTGGCCAGGACCTACACACACAACAATATGAAGGTAACCTGCTGGGCCAGTCCTCTATGCCCACATTCCTGACGTGTGTATGCCTCGTATCCAAATTTTCCTACTGCTGTAATGGGGTATGTGTGGTACGGACCGTACCCACGCATGTATGCATGGGTACGGTCGGTACCCGAGTACTCATGGGGCCGTAGGGGTACACACTGTACCCACATATTCATGCGTGGGTACGGTCCATACAACTGTTGTCATGGCGCCTTTGGGGTACATGTGGTACGCTCCGTACCCACGCATTCATGCGTGGGTACGGTCCGTACCATTGTTGTCGTTGTGCCTAGGGGTACGTGTGTTACGCACCGTACCCACGCATTCATGCTTGGGTACGGTCTGTACCACTGTTGTCATGGCGCCATAGGGGTACGTGTGGTACGCACTGTACCCACGCATTGATGCGTGGGTACGGTCCGTACCACTGTTGTCATGGCACTGTAGGGGTACGTGTGGTCTGCACCGTACCCACGCATTGATGCGTGGGTACGGTCCGTACCACTGTTGTCATGGCGCCGTAGGGGTACTGTGGTACGCACCCTACACGTCCACTTCCGTTGTTGCGGTACACAGGGGTTGCTGGCCACGCCCCCCCAAGTGACCAGACCCTGTTGGTAATGTATGGCCTCCATATTTTAGGTTTGTGTTTGCTATGGGGTATGTTTCCTGGCCCTCACCCCCCCTGGCCACTGGGTGTTGTTCTCACCTTCTGTGGCGTGTGCGTCGGGTGCGGTGCACCAGGTCGTAGGTCATGAGGACCGGGATGACACGTACGATGGGGTTCATGGCTGTATGTCGCGTACCGGGGCTCCATGGTGTAGGGTTCTGCTTTTCTGGCAGTTTTTCGCTCCCGTAGTCACAGTGAGGTACGTAGTGACGTCGGTATGAATCGTACTTGCTGGGCCGGAAAACGCTGCTGAAATACATACGGATGTCGCGTACAAGCAGTTCCGGATCGGAATCGTGGGTATTTTTTTGCTGTATGGTCTTTTGTACAATTCGTACAGAAAAAGGCTTTCTGTACGAATTGTACTAGGTTGTAGAATGAGTTTACCTGGTACGAGTCGTATAGAGAAAACGCTCCGTATGACTATTCGTACAGCCTTTTTCCATGATTGGAATCGGCCCCTAAATGTTGAACAGAAACAAATATATCAACAAGTGAAAGAACACATTGACCATGGATTACTTCATGAAAAGAAAGGGTGCTCATGTACATCATTTCAACCTATCCGAATGTAAGTGGTCAAGCTGGAACAGAAAAAAGTTTCTTAATTAATTACAAGTTATCTGCAGAGAACAACTGAGTCGCATTTGTCTTGTGTTGTCACTGCTCCAACTGGGTTGGCAGCACATAACATTAAAGGAATTACTTTACACCGTTTACTAATGCTACCAGTAGAGCATGAGAACACATTTCAATACCACAAGCTATCTGGAGAAGCTTGTTGTGAAGTTTCAAGAGTCCTGAAGAAAAGGAAACTTCTCATTATTGATGAGGTAAGCATGGTCTCAAACTTGAAGCTTGCCTTTGTGCATTTAAGAATGCAGCAAATTCTTAAAACAGAGTATGACGTGTTATTTGGAGGAAAACACCTAATAGTTTTTGAAGATCTACTGCAACTGACTCCGGTAAAAGGACAACCGGTATTTAAAACAATTGCGCATGAAGAGACCAGAAAGTCTCTGGACACTTTGTAATGATGCCCAGTTGGTTTTCAAACAACGTTTGCCTAGTGAATTACCAAATTCCTACCTAATATTTTTAAAGCCAAAGTTTTAGGAAGATAATTCACTCTCTGAGGAATTTATTATTATAATTTATTAGGATTACCATTGGACAATTTACATAAAAAACAGTGCAAAAATACCATTTGGCCTCAAGGAAAGGTATATGTTTGAATTATGGACTTTTTTGTACTCATTGACTCGGTGAATATTTTAAAGCGACAACATTTACAGTTTTTATAAATTAAAGTTATAAAATTTTGTTAGCAATAAGCATTTCATATGTGTGATTTGTATTTTCTGGTATTTCACTGAGAATAGCATGTTTTTTTTTAAACAATCTTTTTGATTGGTTTTTATTGCCCGCTGTTATGTGATGAGTACATTTGAAATCACTATTTCTAGTGAAATTCAATATATTCTGAGAACAGCAAAAAAGGCAAACAAATTATTTTGTTTAAATTATGTTGTGTTGTTAAAAATGTATTATTACATGTTATAACTATTTTTTCTTTTATTTCACATATCCTAATTCTAAAATAAGCAATTTACTATAATTTACATTACAAAAAAAACCTGAAAAAAATGTGTACGATTTTTTATTTCTATTAATGTGAAGGTAAGTTTAACTAAGTATTAATATGTACAATGGGCAGATCTGCAAGAAGCTACAAAGTTTGAATAAGTTTTTCAAAACACCCTGTTAATACCTATGTAGTTTTTGAATCTCCCTGTCATAGGATATCATGTGACCTGCAAGAAAACAGATTTGAGTGGTTCATAATATTTCCCATTGTACCTATTGAAGGACCGCAATCATTTCAATCATTATTCTTTGAGCATCTTTGCAGAAAACACTCTGTGCTTACCTCCTATCATTCGCAAGCAATTTTCCAAACAGAAATATGTCACTTTTTGTAACATAGTTATAGCGCAAGACACTCTTTCATATTTACAAAGAGAGGAAAAGGCACTCTGAGTACCTTTTCTTCTCCATGTAAATGCAACCTCATCATACACACCACTTTGCTTTGAAAGGGCGTTCTATAAGTGTTGTTGTGCGTGATTGCACTGAATACTCATAGAACAAGACACATCTCCAGATTTATCAGAAATCATAAATCTCGACATGTGTGTGAATGCTGCACCTTTCTGCAATTGGTGTAGCAAAGCACAACAAGGAGAATTGTTTTCATTTCTTCTCATTTTTTAACCTTCAATGCATGCTAAAATGTTCAGCATACATTGAAGGAGAAAAATGTGTTTACTGATTGTATTTGTGCAGGAAGGTGTGTCTTCCTGCACAAAAACAAACACCACATGACACAGATATCCTTGCACCATGGTGCAAGGGTGCCTGTGTCACTATATGGCTGCAGTTTAACAGCCGTGCAGAGAGAAGCATAGATTTGCAACATATTTATGTACATATGTTGCATCCCTGTTCTTCGGAAGTACTACAGCACACTGTGGTTAAAGAGGTTACTATGTGATGCTGCAGCACTTCCTCATAGTTCTGCATTTATACATTCACCATATGCTACTAATGAATTTGTTCAGTCAATTACGTACCACACATACATTCATCCAAACTTTCACACACTAACAAACAAATATAGCTCTTTTTTTAAACCAGGAAAGTTAGTTCTTAGAAGAACTTTTTTTTTTTTCTTTTATATTTTTTTCTTCGTTTTTTGAACAATTAAAAAAAAAATGGGTTTTTCTTGAAAAAAAGGAAAAGACAGAACTGGAGGAACAAAACAATAAACTTCAGGGGGAAAAAAAACTAGCAATGATGGTTCTCTTGCTTTCGACAGATAAGGACAATCAACTACTCTCCATAGCAAAGTACAGCGCTGTATTTTATGCAGAGCAATTTTAAAGTTGCAAACTGTGGACGGATGTCCAAGTTTTGCACAGATGGATCCACCCTTGAAGTACTCTGCTGTGATGCATTAGATGGAGCTGGAAGAGCTCGCATTCTTCGGCATTCCTCTCGAGCAAGGTTCACCGGATGGAAGCTTGTGGATGCCTGGAGGCATATACACCCAGACGCTGGGGAAGGGACCCACTTCATGGCACGGGCGGCATCCTGGGCGAGACTAGCCTATTGGTTGGTATCTAGGGGACTGGGGCCTGGGGCCTGCGATAGTTCAAGTGCAGCACTTAGCCCGCACATATTCGGACCACGCTCCAGTAAGGCTCACACTGGCGTCATCGGACCTGGAGGTGCCGAGGGGCGGCTGGCAGTTGAATGCGGCCATGCTGCTCGACGCAGTATTCCAGGAGGAGTTGCGGGAGGAGGTATATGACTTCTTTGCCCGCAATTAGGGTTCGGTAAAAAGTGTGGAAATTATATGGGAAGCCTTCAAGGTAACAATTCGGGGGTTTTGCATAGCTAAGGGGTTCGGGGTGCTAAGAGACATAGTCTGCTCACTGCAAACATTAGAGGGGGTGCTGAAAAGGATTGAGACGGAGTTGGCACTGAAGCCGTCTGCTGAAGCCCAGATAAGGTTTAGAGATACCCTCACGGAATATATGAGCATGGCGAAGAGGGAGGTGTGCTTTCGGGGTAAATACTGGAAGGCTAGAAGCTACGGTGAGGGAGACAGGCCCAGGAAGGTGTTGGCGGCCCTGGTTCATAAACCTCGCTATGCCAATTATATCCTAGAGATTGAGGAACAAGGGGGAATAGTTCACCAGGACACGGATGGTATACTCACTGCATTCAAGAGATATTATGAACACCTTTATACCTCCACGAGACGGGATGAGTTGAAGCTGGAAGACTTTTTGGAAGATGTAGCGTTAGGATGGCTCAGCGATCGGCAACGTGAGTTCTTATGCGCTCCCTTTGAACTAGATGAAGTGCGGGAGGCTATCATGAGTATGCAGTCGGGGAAAGCTGCTGGGACTGATGGTATCCCAATTGAATTCTATAAAACATATATAGATATTATGGCCCCGGTGCTGCGCGAACTGTACGAGGAATCGCTGGAGGTTGGTTGCCTGCCGGCCTCTAAGAGGGAAGCACTGATGGTTTCGCTGTTGAAGCCAGGAAAGTCGCCGAGGGTGTGTGACTCGTATAGACCGCTGTCCCTCCTGAATTGAGGCACCAAAATACTGGCGAAACTGATTGCTGCCCGCCTGAACCTCCTGCTCGAAAATCTGATACTCCCTGATCAATCGGGATTTGTCCCGGGAAGGGCCACATCCCATAACCTGCGGACGCTGTTTACGGTGCTAAATAATGTTGCGCGGGAGCTGCCCCTAGCTGCGATTTTTTTTAGATGCCACTAAGGCGTTTGATTCGGTGGAGTGGGACTATGTCTTTGGCATAATGCTGAGAATGGGCTTCCGCCCCCTTTTCCTGTCATGGATTAGATTGTTATATACAGACCCAGAGGCTAAGATATTGATAAATGGGAGAACGGCTGGGCCACTGTTCATTACGAGCGGCACTCGGCAGGGGTGTCCACTCTCTCCATTGCTCTTTGCAATAGCGATGGAGCCGCTGGCGGCAAAATTGAGGCAACACCATAACGATAAAGCACAGAGGTGTAATCTGCGGCAAATCCTCATATCTATGTATGCGGATGACATCACATTGTACATCCGGGATCCACAGGAGAATTTGAATCCAATCCTGAGGGAATTTATTATCTTTGGAAAGCTGTCAGGGATCCACATCAACTGGGGCAAATCAGGCATTTTCCCGCTGACGCAGGCGACCAAGAGGTTTGAGCCAGACTATCCACTAGAATGGTGCGATGAGAAGGTGCGATATTTGGGAATAAAGGTGACAGGGACGAGCTTATGCGCTTAAACTATGGCACTCTGATAATGCGCATTGGGGAGAATGTGACTCGTTGGATTACATTGCCCCTGTCGATGGCAGGACGAGTGTCCCTGATCAAAATGGTGATCCTTCCCCAGTTGCTATACTTATTCCTTAACATCCCATTCTATCCGGGACGGCACTTCTTCGCGACGCTCCGGTCGGAACTAACGCGATTGGTCTGGGGAGGCCGACAGCCGCGGCTACAGTGGGACATACTCACCAGACCATATTCGAAGGGGGGCTTTGGAGTCCCTGATTTTGAGTTATACTACTATAGCGCGCAGGCCCATTACGCTTGGTACTGGGTAGTGCAGCCTAGATATATGCCACAAGTAGCGGCGGAGCACTGGCTGGCTCAGCCGATGGCAATAGAAGGAGCGATATTTGGGCAGGTAACGCCGAGAGATAAGAGCCCGACTACAGTAACGTGTACAATAAGAGCCTGGACCCGGATTGGACGCATACTGGGTGCCCCCATGACGTATGCAGCCTCACTGCCACTGGCATACCACCCTAATATGCCGTTGCTACAGGAGGCTGTATTTCATCAGTTCAAAAAACGGGCGAAGATCGAGACATGGGGGGACCTGTACAGAGAGGGGCGTTTCTGCACGGTGGAGCAGCTGCTTCGGGACCAGCAGCAGACGTCGTTGGACGTCTTCCTGTATCTTAGACTACGTCAGGGGATGCGTAAAACCACCCTGAATTTTCCAGAGGAACCGGGGGCGCTGGCCCCGCTGCAGGCACTACACAGAGGGAACTGGCTGACCCAGCCTCCCGGGTGCGCTGGAATGAAGAGCTTGGAATGACGCTTTGGGATGAGCAGTGGGAATTTTGCTGTCTTCAGACTGAGAGGGTGGCGGCCAGTAGTAGACTCCGCATGATACACTATAAATCCCTGCATAGGTTGTACTATACGCCAGTGAAGATGCTTAGATTTAAATTGAGGGACTCGGATAGATGCTGCCGGTGCGGAGTGCCTGGGGCGGACTTTTTGCACCTGGCGTGGGAGTGTACGGGGGTGTATGAATACTGGCGGCAGGTGTTTGAGGTTCTTTCCCGTATGACGCACACACACATTGAGCTCACGCCTGTGATGGCATTATTGGGGTATGTTAAAGCGATACAGGCGACGCATCGAAAATATGTTGCAATGGCGCTCCTCATGGCAAAACGAAGGGTGGCCTGTAGATGGGGTAGGGGGAGGGGCCCGAAGTTCAAGGATTGGATAGCTGATTTAGTAATGTGTCAAGAACAGTTGGCCCTGTATTCGGAGCTGCTGCCCAGTGCTTCCAGGCCGCTGAATATTTGGGCTCCCTTGACCTGCTATTTGCTGGAGCACCCGCCAGAGGGATCGAGACCGGAGAGCGAGCGGGACGTTGCTGGAGGGGAGGGAGGGTAGAGCCCTGACACGAGGAGTTAACGACCACATGAAACTGAAAAATGGATGTGGGGTGGAGGTGAATTGCTACCCGATACTGGCAAGTGATAGCACGGCTTAGGAAATGTGAGGATGGGAAACGAAGACTGTCTATTTCTCTGCACAGATTGAGACCCAGAGAGGGAGATTGCAGATATGAATGTCCGGTTGGGCGTTGGAGGTTGGTTGGTGGGTTCCTCTTCCTGAAGAGATGTAAGGGGATGTGATGAGGCGTGCTGCCACAAGTGTGCATATAGCTAGAAAAAACAGTACAGTTTGTATAAACAAATGACATGCCGGGTCTCTGTAACTTGTGTTTACTCTACCAAAAAAACTAATAAACAGAGTTTAAAAAAAAAGGTTCAACGGATGGAGGGTCCTCAGATACTTCATCATACTGGCTGTACCTCAGGAATATTTTTTGTTGGGATCCCCACGGGAGAGCACTCGCTGGCAGATCTTACATGTCACAAAGTTGGCATTGGTTTTGGTTTGCCCCTCAGGAAAAGTAAAACATTTCTAAACCACAGATGTATATATTGGTTGGCGTGGTGGTTCTTCCAAAAATTCATCCTCAGATGAATGAGCAGATGCTGGTGATGCCAGCTCCCCTGAAGCCATTGTTTTTGAAAAAAGTTTGAACTAAGTGTGAACTTAGCCAAAAAAAAGTTCTTCTTTGCAGAGAGATGCTCCTCCAAAGAAGGTCAAAGAAGAATGATTGAAATGGGTGGGGTCTTTCAATAGTTAGAATAGGAAGTGTAATGAACCAATCAAATCTTTTTTTCAGGTCACATGGGATCCGCGCACCGTGCGCATAGGCAGCATGCACCGAGCGCAAATTAGCGAAATTGCATTTAAAAGGAATATAGGATTAGAAGTGAAAATATATTAATTTTATTAGTAGTTTAGATTATGTCTTCAATTAATATTGACATGAAATACATATATATATGTTTTTTGACATTTAAAATATTTTGCGGGATTCGCGCACCCACCACGTCAAACACGCACATGACGTTTCGCGGAAGCGCGTGAGCGTCGCGTAACGTGCTTCGTACGTGTCGCGTATGGCCTTGGAGTCGCGTACCGGTCGCATAGCAATCGCGCACGAAAATACGTACCCAACACATACCGTGCGCGGATCCTACACTACAAACGTAAAATGGCAACTATGTTCTGCGCAGGGATCAAGAAAGGTTCGCATAGGGTGTGTGAATCCAAAAAAAATTGTTTAAAAAAAATAACAAAGTATTAAAAATATAGTTTAAAAAATATTTAAAAAATATAAAAAATTGTTTTAAAAAATGTACATAAAAAAACATCATTAACAAATAATATTTTTTAATTTTTAAAAGAATTAATTAAAAAAAGTTGAAAAAATGGTGGAAAAACAATATAAAAAACATAATTAAAGGAATTGACACACTGAAATATAAAGATTTAGAAATCTTATGAAAATCATTAAACATCATAGCTTTAGAGATAAGTTATAGATAGGAATTAGCATTTAAAAAAACTTTGAAATTCACTTAAAAAACCATAGGTTTCAGGTATGTTATAGTTAGGAATTAGCATTTAAAAAAACTTAGAAATTCACTAAAAAAAACATAGGTTTCAGGGGCATTATAGTTAGCTGGACATTTCCCTCGTACAAAACCCTAGAAATTCCCCCGTTATAGTTAGTTCAGCCAACTATAACTCACGCCCCCACAAATGCACTGCTGATGACGTCACATATTACATCACTCATGACATGGTCAGTGACATCACTGATGACGTCACTGATGACATCTCAAATGAAATCACTGATGATGTCATTCATGTGATCATTTGATGCTTCTTGTCACACCCTAATATAACCTTTGATACACCCACACTAAATTATATACTGCCACTCTCAAAACCATAGACACTCCAACACCAATAAGTACATACCCCATCACAGAGTCTTAGGTCTGAACACCCATCCACTCACTCACCCGTACAGTCACTCATACTGATGGTCACTCAGTACAGGACTATCATATGCACTCATACACCTATATAGACACTCCCACACCGCTACTCATCCATAGAGTTACTCACACACATTCTCAGTCATGCAAGTAATTAATCACACTGCCATTTACTCACCTATACAATTATACATACACAAGCTCAATTAGTCATACAAATGCTAGCACATTCTTATGGTCTTATACAATCAATGATACAAGCATACACTCATCCATACAGCCACTCACACTATCACACACTCTCAGTTATAGTTATTTCTGTACTCCAACATACATATATACTGCGTTCACATATGTAGTAAATTACACATGTACTAATGAAATATATATTCACACACTAACACAACCATATAGATATTCACCCACCCATACAGTCCATTACAGACCTAGTGGTGAAACCATGCACCCAGTGAACCACCCACTGACACATTTATGCACAGAGTCACACACATCCCACCCACACAAACACTCAGATACCCATACAGATACTCAGACACTCAGAGAACCAATCAATAACTAATATAGACATTCATGTACCTATTCACAAAACCATGCATCTGCTTACACACCAACAGACAGACGCATGCAGTCATTCACACAGTTTAGTCATTAACTCATGCATTCAGTGAGATACATTTAATGACTCACTTATACAGTCAATCACACACCTACAAAATCATCCATTCACACACTTATACACTCACTCATTCTTCAATATGCCTTTCTCTATATATAATAAACATATTTAAAGTTTATAGAAACACACAGACACTGGATGACGTCATCAGTGATGTCATTTGAGATGTCATTAGTGATGTCATCAGTGATGTCACTGACCATGTCATGAGTGATGTAATATGTGATGTCATCAGCAGTGCATTGCGGGGGTGCGAGTTATAGTTAGCTGAACTAACTATAACGGGGGAATTTCTAGGGTTTTGTATGAGGGAATTGTCCAGCTAACTATAACTCCCCTGAAACCTATGGTTTTTTCACTGAATATATATATATACATACATATATAAACATATATATAATCTGCATATCTATATAAATGCATGCATACATATACATATATGCATTCATATGCATGTTATGTACATGAAAGTTTGAAAAACACTAATACAAGCAAAGCTAAAAAGCCACCTAATTACAAACAGAATTGCTTTAACTTAAACGAGGGTGAGACCTATTCCATTTTCAATGCTTGTTTACTTGGTTCCATCAAGAAGGCATTCAGATATATCACACATTTACCATAAATTCTGAATGGTGGCACTCTAGTTGCTCATTAGATCACTGTAGTAAAGCTACTGCTCACCAGGGAAGTCTGCTGCTGGTATTGAAAGTGCATGTTTCAGTCTGCATGTCAGAATTTTTTAATGAAATAGAAGAGGATTTGAGAAGTCAATCAAAATGTGCCTTAATTTATCTTTTTTCAGCACTAAACATAATTTCTATGGCAAAATGAACCCCCTCATTGTGTTCCTTTTAAATTAAACTACTGACTCTCTACTACTCACTCGCTACTACTCTCTGCTACTCACTCTCTACTACTCACTCTCTACTACTCACTACTACTCTCTGCCACTCACTCTCTACCACGCTACCACTCACTCTCTACTACTCTCTCTCTACTACTCCCTCTACTACTCTACAACTCACTCTCTACTACTCTCTCTCTCTACTACTCACTCTCTACTATTGACTCTCTACTACTCACTCTCTACTATTGACTCTCTACTACTCACAATCTACTACTCTCTACTACTCACTCTCTACTACTCTCCACTACTCGCTCTCCACTACTCGCTCTCCACTACTCGCTCTCCACTACTCACTCTCCACTACTCACTCTCCACTACTCACTTCACTCTCCACTACTCACTCTCCATTACTCACTCTCCACTACTCACTCTCCACTACTCTACTACTCTTAACTACTCTCTACTACTCACTCTCTACTACTTTACTACTCACTACTACTCTCTCTACTACTCACTCTCTACTACTCTCTGCTACTCACTCTCTACTACTCTACTACTCTTAACTACTCTCTACTACTCACTCTCTACTACTTTACTACTCACTACTACTCTCTCTACTACTCACTCTCTACTATTCTCTGCTACTCTCTCTCTACTACTCTCTGCTACTCACTCTACTACTCTCTACCACTCACTCTCTACTACTCGCCTACTCACTCTCTACTACTCTCTACTACTCACTCTACTACTCTCTATTACTCACTCAACTACTCTCTCTCTACTACTCACTCTCAACTATTCTCTACTACTCACTCTCTATTACTCGCTCTTTACTACTCTCTACTACTCACTCTCCACTACTCAGTCTCTACTACTCTACTACTATCTACTCTCTCTACTACTCACTCTCTACTACGCTCTCAACTACTCACTATCTACTACTCACTCTACTACTCACTCTACTACTCACTCTCTACTGCTCAGTCTCCACTACTCCACTACCCTCTACTACTCACTCTCTACTACTCACTCTCTACTACTCACTCTCTACTACTCACTCTCTACTACTCTACTACTCCCCACTACTCTCTCTACTACTCACTCTCTTCTACTCTCTACTACTCACTCTCTACTACTCACTCTGCTACTCTCTCTGCTACTCTCTCTGCTACTCTCTCTGCTACTCTCTCTACTACTCTCTCTCTACTACTCTCTCTCTACTACTCTCTCTCTACTACTCTCTCTCCACTGCTATCTACTACTCACTCTCTACTACTCACTCTCTACTACTCACTCTCCACTACTCACTCTCCACTACTCACTCTCCACTACTCACTCTCCACTACTCTACTACTCTTAACTACTCTCTACTACTCTACTACTCTTAACTACTCTCTACTACTCTACTACTCTTAACTAACTACTCTCTACTACTCACTCTCTACTACTCTCTACTACTCACTCTCTACTACTTTACTACTCTCTACTACTCTCTGCTACTCACTCTCTACTACTCTCTGCTACTCACTCTACTACTCTCTACCACTCACTCTCTACTACTCTACTACTCACTCTCTACTACTCTCTACTCTCTCTCTACTACTCACTCTACTTCTCTCTATTACTCACTCAACTACTCTCTCTCTACTACTCACTCTCTGCTATTCTCTACTACTCACTCTCTATTACTCGCTCTTTACTACTCTCTACTACTCACTCTCCACTACTCAGTCTATACTACTCTACTACTATCTACTCGCTCTACTACTCACTCTCTACTACGCTCTCAACTACTCACTATCTACTACTCTCTACTACTCACTCTACTACTCACTCTCTACTACTCAGTCTCCACTACTCCACTACCCTCTACTACTCACTCTCTACTACTCACTCTCTACTACTCTACTACTCCCCACTACTCTCTCTCTACTACTCACTCTCTTCTACTCTCTACTACTCACTCTCTACTACTCTCTCTCTACTACTCTCTCTCTACTACTCTCTCTCCACTACTCTCTACTACTCACTCTCTACTACTCACTCTCTACAACACACTCTCTACTACACACTCTCTACTACACACTCTCTACTACACACTCTCTACTACTCTCTACTACTCACTCTATTACTCTTTACTACTCTCTGCTACTCACTCTGCTACTCACTCTCTACTACTCACTCTCTACTACTCTCTCTACTACTCACTCTCTGCTACTCTCTACTACTCAATCTACTACTCTCTACTAATCACTCTCTGCACCTCTCTCTACTACTCTCTACTACTCTCTACTACTCACTCTCTACTCTCTATTACTCATCCTCTACCTCTCTACCTCTCTCTACCTCTCTCTACCACTCTCTACCTCTCTCTACACGCACACATATGCACATATATATGCATATGCATTTATATATATGTATGTGTATATATATACACATACATATATAGAATCTGCATATCTATATAAACACAAATATAAATGCATGCATACATATACATATACATACACAAACATGCATACATATGCATGCTATGTGCATGAATGTTTGAAAAACATTAATAAAAGCAAAGCAAAGAAGCCACCTAATTACAAACAGAATTGCTTTAACTTAAACGAGGGTGAGACCTATTGCATTTTCAATGCTTGTTTACTTTGGATCCATCAAGAAGTCAGATGTGTCTCACATTTGCCATCAATTCTGAATGTTAGCACTCTAGTTGCTCATTAGATCACTTTAGTAAAGCTACTGCTCACTAGGGAAGTCTGCTGCTGGTATTCAAAGTGCGTGTTTCAGTCTGCATGTCAGAATTTTTTAATAAAATAGAAGAGGATTTGAGAAGTCAAAATGTGCCCTAATTTTTCATTCTGCAGCACTAATCATAATTTCTATGGCAAAATGAACCCCCTCATTTTGTTCCTTTGCAAATTAAATGTTTTAAGTGTAACCACTTTATTCCAATCAAGATGGCTTCAGGTGTGCCATGATTTTGAAGTAAGTAAGACTGTTAGCGCTCTAGTTGTTCTTTAGAACACTCTGGGACATTCTGTCATTGGGCTATACTTGGCCTAAATCTGGGTGATATGTGTGCTACATTTGGGCTCTTTTGTCTCTGGTGGCCATCTTGGGAGACTTTTTTGTTATGAAGTTTCCTAATTTCCTCATTTACTGGTCTCCTCAGTAGGAATACTTTCAGTTTTGTACTTTGAATCCATCAAGAAGGCATTCAGATGTGTCACACATTTGCCATAAATTCAGAATGTTAGCACTCTAGTTGCTCATTAGATCACTGTAGTAAAGTTACTGCTTACCAGGGAAGTCTGCTGCCAGTATTCAAAGTGCATGTTTCAGTCTGCATGTCAGAATTTTTTAATAAAATAGAAGAGGATTTGAGAGGTCACTCAAAATGTGCCCTCATTTTTCTTTCTGCAGCACTAATCATACTTTCTATGGCAAAATGAACCCCCTCATGTTGTTCCTTTTTAAATTAAATGTTTTAAGAGTTACCACTTTATTCCAATCAAGATGGCTTCAGGTGTGCCAAATGTTTGTCATAAATAGGACTGTTAGCGCTCTAGTTGTTCTTTAGAACACTCTGGGAAGCTGCAGTAGAACACAAAGGAATCAACTGACAGTCTCTGCCCTTGTCGGATGTCCATGTTTTACTGAGAATGTCAGACTTCATTCTCACATGACTGAGAAAGATAATGTGAATTTACAGAAAATATGCTCTCAGGTTAGCTTATAGATCACCTTCCAAACCTCTGTGGGAAAAGCATGAGAAAATAGTTTTCTCTCAAACATCATTCATGATATCCCAGCAGAAGGCTTTTTCACATGGTAAAATCACCTTAGAACATACCACAATTCCTAAATTGAGTATGGTACCATCAACAAATGATTTCTAATGTAACTAAAATCTTAAAACCTTCTATTAACTGCAATGCTTTTTAATGAGGTACTATCATGTATATTGGTCCAAAGATGGCTGCCAACACTTCTTGGATGAAGTGCTGACAGCCAATCAGATCTCACGATGAGATGTGTGGTTAGGCTCCGCCCAGATATACATGTGATTTTGATTTTCTCAGGAACTACAGAACAAATTGACACCATTTAAGCAAAAGGCATGAGTCTGAACTGAGGACTACGTCTTTGCCAAATTTGGTGTAATTCCATACAGCAGTTCGGGCTGTAGCTGTGGCTAAAGGTCCCATGGGAAATTGCATGGGGAAAACACGTTTTGGGACCCCCCTTTTTTCTCGGCCCCCGCTACATGAATCATCCCGAGACTTTCAGAATAGGAGTGGACTGGAGCTGGCCAAATGTTTTGAAAATTTCCCGAAGATTCGTCAATCGTTGCCAAAGTTATTGGGAATAGAATGTTGTGGATTTCCTATGGAAAATAGGTCCTAACTATAACTACCTACTGGCGACCACCAGTAGGTAATGTTATATATATATCCAATTAAACACGAAAATCCAGTATGCTCTTAGTGAAGTAAGACAGAATCCCAAAATAGTGGATGGTCAAGTGAATTTATTTCACACAACGCATTTCGGCACGCAGCACGTGAACAAGGCTGCATGCCGAAACGCGTTGTGTGAAATAAATTCACTTGACCATCCTCTATTTTGGGATTCTGTGTTACTTCACTGAGAGCATACTGGATTTTCGTGTTTAATTGAATATTATTGCCGGCTGGCTCCGCCGGGGTGTATGCCAACCTTCATGGGTCCCGGTAATCCGGAAGGAGCAACTTCACTGTTTGGAATCTATCTCAATCTCTCTCTCAATCTCAATCTCTCTCTCAATCTCAATCTCTCTCACAATCTCAATCTCTCTCTCAATCTCTCTCTCAATCTCTCTCTCAATCTCTCTCTCAATCTCAAAATCTCAATCTCAAAATCTCAATCTCAAAATCTCAAAATCTCAATCTCAAAATCTCAATCTCAAAATCTCAATCTCAAAATCTCAATCTCAAAATCTCAAAATCTCAATCTCAAAATCTCTCAATCTCAAAATCTCAAAATCTCAAAATCTCAATCTCAAAATCTCAATCTCAAAATCTCAATCTCAAAATCTCAATCTCAAAATCTCAAAATCTCAAAATCTCAAAATCTCAAAATCTCAATCTCAAAATCTCAAAATCTCAAAATCTCAAAATCTCAATCTCAAAATCTCAATCTCAAAATCTCAAAATCTAAATCTCAAAATCTAAATCTCAAAATCTAAATCTCAAAATCTCAATCTCAAAATCTCAATCTCAAAATCTCAATCTCAAAATCTCAAAATCTCAATCTAAAAATCTCAATCTCAAAATCTCAATCTCAATCTCAATCTCAAAATCTCAATCTCAATCTCAATCTCAAAATCTCAATCTCAAAATCTCAATCTCAAAATCTCAATCTCAAAATCTCAATATCTCAATCTCAAAATCTCAATCTCAAAATCTCAATCTCAATCTCAAAATCTCAACCTCAAAATCTCAATCTCAAAATCTCAATCTCAAAATCTCAAAATCTCAATCTCAAAATCTCAATCTCAAAATCTCAAAATCTCAATCTCAAAATCTCAATCTCAAAATCTCAGTCTCAAAATCTCAATCTCAAAATCTCAAAATCTCAAAATCTCAATCTCAAAATCTCAATCTCAAAATCTCAATCTCAAAATCTCAAAATCTCAATCTCAAAATCTCAATCTCAAAATCTCAGTCTCAAAATCTCAATCTCAATCTCAAAATCTCAAAATCTCAATCTCAAAATCTCCGTCTCAAAATCTCAAAATCTCAAAATCTCAATCTCAATCTCAAAATCTCAAAATCTCAAAATCTCAATCTCAATCACAAAATCTCAAAATCTCTCAATCTCAAAATCTCAAAATCTCAAAATCTCAAAATCTCAATCTCAAAATCTCAATCTCAATCTTAAAATCTCAATCTCAAAATCTCAATCTCAAAATCTCAAAATCTCAAAATCTCAAAATCTAAATCTCAAAATCTCAAAATCTCAATCTCAAAATCTCAAAATCTCAATCTCAAAATCTCAATCTCAAAATCTCAATCTCAAAATCTCAATCTCAAAATCTCAAAATCTCAAAATCTCAATCTCAAAATCTCAATCTCAAAATCTCAAAATCTCAATCTCAAAATCTCAATCTCAAAATCTCAATCTCAAAATCTCAAAATCTCAATCTCAAAATCTCAATCTCAAAATCTCAGTCTCAAAATCTCAATCTCAATCTCAAAATCTCAAAATCTCAATCTCAAAATCTCCGTCTCAAAATCTCAAAATCTCAAAATCTCAATCTCAATCTCAAAATCTCAAAATCTCAAAATCTCAATCTCAATCACAAAATCTCAAAATCTCTCAATCTCAAAATCTCAAAATCTCAAAATCTCAAAATCTCAATCTCAAAATCTCAATCTCAATCTTAAAATCTCAATCTCAAAATCTCAATCTCAAAATCTCAAAATCTCAAAATCTCAAAATCTAAATCTCAAAATCTCAAAATCTCAATCTCAAAATCTCAAAATCTCAATCTCAAAATCTCAATCTCAAAATCTCAATCTCAAAATCTCAATCTCAAAATCTCAAAATCTCAAAATCTCAAAATCTCAATCTCAAAATCTCAATCTCAAAATCTCAAAATCTCAATCTCAAAATCTCAATCTCAAAATCTCAGTCTCAAAATCTCAATCTCAAAATCTCAAAATCTCAAAATCTCAATCTCAAAATCTCAATCTCAAAATCTCAATCTCAAAATCTCAAAATCTCAATCTCAAAATCTCAATCTCAAAATCTCAGTCTCAAAATCTCAATCTCAATCTCAAAATCTCAAAATCTCAATCTCAAAATCTCCGTCTCAAAATCTCAAAATCTCAAAATCTCAATCTCAATCTCAAAATCTCAAAATCTCAAAATCTCAATCTCAATCACAAAATCTCAAAATCTCTCAATCTCAAAATCTCAAAATCTCAAAATCTCAAAATCTCTCAATCTCAAAATCTCTCAATCTCAAAATCTCTCAATCTCAAAATCTCTCAATCTCAAAATCTCAAAATCTCAATCTCAAAATCTCAATCTCAAAATCTCAATCTCAAAATCTCAAAATCTCAATCTCAAAATCTCAATCTCAAAATCTCAGTCTCAAAATCTCAATCTCAATCTCAAAATCTCAAAATCTCAATCTCAAAATCTCCGTCTCAAAATCTCAAAATCTCAAAATCTCAATCTCAATCTCAAAATCTCAAAATCTCAAAATCTCAATCTCAATCACAAAATCTCAAAATCTCTCAATCTCAAAATCTCAAAATCTCAAAATCTCAAAATCTCTCAATCTCAAAATCTCTCAATCTCAAAATCTCTCAATCTCAAAATCTCTCAATCTCAAAATCTCAAAATCTCAAAATCTCAAAATCTCAATCTCAAAATCTCAATCTCAAAATCTCAATCTCAAAATCTCAAAATCTCAATCTCAAAATCACAAAATCCCAAAATCTCAAAATCTCAATCTCAAAATCTCAATCTCAAAATCTCAATCTCAAAATCTCAATCTCAAAATCTCAATCTCAAAATCTCAATATCTCAATCTCAAAATCTCAAAATCTCAATCTCAAAATCTCAATCTCAAAATCTCAATCTCAAAATCTCAATCTCAAAATCTCAAAATCTCAAAATCTCAATCTCAATCTCAAAATCTCAATCTCAAAATCTCAAAATCTCAAAATCTCTCAATCTCAAAATCTCTCAATCTCAAAATCTCTCAATCTCAAAATCTCTCAATCTCAAAATCTCAAAATCTCAATCTCAAAATCTCAATCTCAAAATCTCAAAATCTCAATCTCAAAATCACAAAATCCCAAAATCTCAAAATCTCAATCTCAAAATCTCAATCTCAAAATCTCAATCTCAAAATCTCAATCTCAAAATCTCAATATCTCAATCTCAAAATCTCAAAATCTCAATCTCAAAATCTCAATCTCAATATCTCAATCTCAATATCTCAATCTCAATCTCAAAATCACAAAATCACAAAATCACAAAATCACAGAATCTCAAAATCACAAAATCTCAATCTCAAAATCTCAAAATCTCAATCTCAAAATCTCAATCTCAAAATCTCAAAATCTCAATCTCAAAATCTCAATCTCAATATCTCAATCTCAATATGTCAATCTCAATCTCAAAATCACAAAATCTCAAAATCACAAAATCTCAAAATCTCAAAATCTCAATCTCAAAATCTCAATCTCAATCTCAAAATCTCAATCTCAAAATCTCAATCTCAAAATCTCAAAATCTCAATATCTCAATATCTCAATTACAAAATCTCAATATCTCAATATCTCAATCACAAAATCTCAAAATCACAAAATCTCAATCTCAAAATCTCAATCTCAAAATCTCAATCTCAAAATCTCAATCTCAAAATCTCAAAATCTCAATATCTCAATATCTCAATATCTCAATCACAAAATCTCAATATCTCAATATCTCAATCACAAAATCTCAAAATCACAAAATCTCAATCTCAAAATCTCAATCTCAAAATCTCAAAATCTCAAAATCTCAAAATCTCAATCTCAAAATCTCAAAATCTCAATCTCAAAATCTCCATCTCAAAATCTCAATCTCAATCTCAAAATCTCAATCTCAATATCTCAATCTCAAAATCTCAAAATCTCAATCTCAAAATCTCAATCTCAATATCTCAATCTCAATATCTCAATCTCAATCTCAAAATCACAAAATCACAAAATCAAAAAATCACAAAATCTCAAAATCACAAAATCTCAATCTCAAAATCTCAAAATCTCAATCTCAAAATCTCAATCTCAAAATCTCAAAATCTCAATCTCAAAATCTCAATCTAATATCTCAATCTCAATATCTCAATCTCAATCTCAAAATCACAAAATCTCAAAATCACAAAATCTCAAAATCTCAAAATCTCAATCTCAAAATCTCAATCTCAATCTCAAAATCTCAATCTCAAAATCTCAATCTCAAAATCTCAATCTCAAAATCTCAAAATCTCAATCTCAAAATCTCAATCTCAAAATCTCAATCTCAAAATCTCAATCTCAAAATCTCAAAATCTCAAAATCTCAATCTCAATCTCAAAATCTCAATCTCAAAATCTCAATCTCAAAATCTCAATCTCAATATCTCAATCTCAATCTCAAAATATCAATCTCAAAATCTCAATCTCAAAATCTCAATCTCAAAATCTCAATCTCAAAATCTCAAAATCTCAATCTCAAAATCACAAAATCCCAAAATCTCAAAATCTCAATCTCAAAATCTCAATCTCAAAATCTCAATCTCAAAATCTCAATCTCAAAATCTCAATATCTCAATCTCAAAATCTCAAAATCTCAATCTCAAAATCTCAATCTCAATATCTCAATCTCAATATCTCAATCTCAATCTCAAAATCACAAAATCACAAAATCACAAAATCACAAAATCTCAAAATCACAAAATCTCAATCTCAAAATCTCAAAATCTCAATCTCAAAATCTCAATCTCAAAATCTCAAAATCTCAATCTCAAAATCTCAATCTCAATATCTCAATCTCAATATCTCAATCTCAATCTCAAAATCACAAAATCTCAAAATCACAAAATCTCAAAATCTCAAAATCTCAATCTCAAAATCTCAATCTCAATCTCAAATCTCAATCTCAAAATCTCAATCTCAAAATCTCAAAATCTCAATATCTCATCTCAATCACAAAATCTCAATATCTCAATATCTCAATCACAAAATCTCAAAATCACAAAATCTCAATCTCAAAATCTCAATCTCAAAATCTCAATCTCAATATCTCAATCTCAATATCTCAATCTCAATCTCAAAATCACAAAATCTCAAAATCACAAAATCTCAAAATCTCAAAATCTCAATCTCAAAATCTCAATCTCAATCTCAAAATCTCAATCTCAAAATCTCAATCTCAAAATCTCAATATCTCAATATCTCAATCACAAAATCTCAATATCTCAATATCTCAATCACAAAATCTCAAAATCACAAAATCTCAATCTCAAAATCTCAATCTCAAAATCCCAATCTCAAAATCTCAATCTCAAAATCTCAAAATCTCAATATCTCAATATCTCAATATCTCAATCACAAAATCTCAATATCTCAATATCTCAATCACAAAATCTCAAAATCACAAAATCTCAATCTCAAAATCTCAATCTCAAAATCTCAAAATCTCAAAATCTCAATCTCAAAATCTCAAAATCTCAATCTCAAAATCTCCATCTCAAAATCTCAATCTCAATCTCAAAATCTCAATCTCAATATCTCAATCTCAAAATCTCAAAATCTCAATCTCAAAATCTCAATCTCAATATCTCAATCTCAATATCTCAATCTCAATCTCAAAATCACAAAATCACAAAATCAAAAAATCACAAAATCTCAAAATCACAAAATCTCAATCTCAAAATCTCAAAATCTCAATCTCAAAATCTCAATCTCAAAATCTCAATCTCAAAATCTCAATCTCAAAATCTCAAAATCTCAAAATCTCAAAATCTCAATCTCAATCTCAAAATCACAATCTCAAAATCTCAATCTCAAAATCTCAATCTCAATATCTCAATCTCAATCTCAAAATATCAATCTCAAAATCTCAATCTCAAAATCTCAATATCTCAAAATCTCAATATCTCAATATCTCAATCACAAAATCTCAAAATCACAAAATCTCAATCTCAAAATCTCAATCTCAAAATCTCAATCTCAAAATCTCAAAATCTCAAAATCTCAAAATCTCAATCTCAAAATCTCAAAATCTCAAAATCTCAATCTCAAAATCTCAATCTCAAAATCTCAAAATCTAAATCTCAAAATCTAAATCTCAAAATCTAAATCTCAAAATCTCAATCTCAAAATCTCAATCTCAAAATCTCAAAATCTCAATCTAAAAATCTCAATCTCAAAATCTCAATCTCAATCTCAAAATCTCAATCTCAATCTCAAAATCTCAATCTCAAAATCTCAATCTCAAAATCTCAATCTCAAAATCTCAATATCTCAATCTCAAAATCTCAATCTCAAAATCTCAATCTCAATCTCAAAATCTCAACCTCAAAATCTCAATCTCAAAATCTCAATCTCAAAATCTTAATATCTCAATCTCAAAATCTCAATCTCAAAATCTCAATCTCAAAATCTCAAAATCTCAAAATCTCAATCTCAAAATCTCAATCTCAATCTTAAAATCTCAATCTCAATATCTCAATCTCAAAATCTCAAAATCTCAATATCTCAATATCTCAAACTCTCAATCACAAAATCTCAAAATCTCAATCTCAATATCTCAAAATCTCAAAATCTCAATATCTCAAAATCTCAATCTCAAAATCTCAAAATCTCAATATCTCAATATCTCAATATCTTAATCTCAAAATCTGAAAATCTCAATATCTCAATCTCAAAATCTCAAAATCTCAATATCTCAATATCTCAACTCTCAATCACAAAATCTCAAAATCTCAATCTCAATATCTCAAAATCTCAAAATCTCAAAATCTCAAAATCTCAAAATCTCAATATCTCAAAATCTCAATATCTCAATATCTCAATATCTCAATATCTCAAAATCTCAATCTCAAAATCTCAATATCTCAATATCTCAATATCTCAATATCTCAATCTCAAAATCTCAAAATCTCAAAATCTCAATATCTCAAAATCTCAATCTCAAAATCTCAATCTCAATATCTCAATCTCAATATCTCAATCTCAATCTCAAAATCACAAAATCTCAAAATCACAAAATCTCAAAATCTCAAAATCTCAATCTCAAAATCTCAATCTCAATCTCAAAATCTCAATCTCAAAATCTCAATCTCAAAATCTCAAAATCTCAATATCTCATCTCAATCACAAAATCTCAATATCTCAATATCTCAATCACAAAATCTCAAAATCACAAAATCTCAATCTCAAAATCTCAATCTCAAAATCTCAATCTCAATATCTCAATCTCAATATCTCAATCTCAATCTCAAAATCACAAAATCTCAAAATCACAAAATCTCAAAATCTCAAAATCTCAATCTCAAAATCTCAATCTCAATCTCAAAATCTCAATCTCAAAATCTCAATCTCAAAATCTCAATATCTCAATATCTCAATCACAAAATCTCAATATCTCAATATCTCAATCACAAAATCTCAAAATCACAAAATCTCAATCTCAAAATCTCAATCTCAAAATCCCAATCTCAAAATCTCAATCTCAAAATCTCAAAATCTCAATATCTCAATATCTCAATATCTCAATCACAAAATCTCAATATCTCAATATCTCAATCACAAAATCTCAAAATCACAAAATCTCAATCTCAAAATCTCAATCTCAAAATCTCAAAATCTCAAAATCTCAATCTCAAAATCTCAAAATCTCAATCTCAAAATCTCCATCTCAAAATCTCAATCTCAATCTCAAAATCTCAATCTCAAAATCTCAATCTCAAAATCTCAATCTCAAAATCTCAATCTCAAAATCTCAATATCTCAATCTCAAAATCTCAAAATCTCAATCTCAAAATCTCAATCTCAATATCTCAATCTCAATATCTCAATCTCAATCTCAAAATCACAAAATCACAAAATCACAAAATCACAAAATCTCAAAATCACAAAATCTCAATCTCAAAATCTCAAAATCTCAATCTCAAAATCTCAATCTCAAAATCTCAAAATCTCAATCTCAAAATCTCAATCTCAATATCTCAATCTCAATATCTCAATCTCAATCTCAAAATCACAAAATCTCAAAATCACAAAATCTCAAAATCTCAAAATCTCAATCTCAAAATCTCAATCTCAATCTCAAAATCTCAATCTCAAAATCTCAAAATCTCAATCTCAAAATCTCCATCTCAAAATCTCAATCTCAATCTCAAAATATCAATCTCAATATCTCAATCTCAAAATCTCAAAATCTCAATCTCAAAATCTCAATCTCAATATCTCAATCTCAATATCTCAATCTCAATCTCAAAATCACAAAATCACAAAATCAAAAATCACAAAATCTCAAAATCACAAAATCTCAATCTCAAAATCTCAAAATCTCAATCTCAAAATCTCAATCTCAAAATCTCAATCTCAAAATCTCAATCTCAAAATCTCAAAATCTCAATCTCAATCTCAAAATCTCAATCTCAAAATCTCAATCTCAAATCTCAATCTCAATATCTCAATCTCAATCTCAAAATATCAATCTCAAAATCTCAATCTCAAAATCTCAATATCTCAAAATCTCAATATCTCAATATCTCAATCACAAAATCTCAAAATCACAAAATCTCAATCTCAAAATCTCAATCTCAAAATCTCAATCTCAAAATCTCAAAATCTCAAAATCTCAAAATCTCAATCTCAAAATCTCAAAATCTCAAAATCTCAAAATCTCAATCTCAAAATCTCAATCTCAAAATCTCAAAATCTAAATCTCAAAATCTAAATCTCAAAATCTAAATCTCAAAATCTCAATCTCAAAATCTCAATCTCAAAATCTCAATCTCAAAATCTCAAAATCTCAATCTAAAAATCTCAATCTCAAAATCTCAATCTCAATCTCAAATCTCAATCTCAATCTCAATCTCAAAATCTCAATCTCAAAATCTCAATCTCAAAATCTCAATCTCAAAATCTCAATATCTCAATCTCAAAATCTCAATCTCAAAATCTCAATCTCAATCTCAAAATCTCAACCTCAAAATCTCAATCTCAAAATCTCAATCTCAAAATCTTAATATCTCAATCTCAAAATCTCAATCTCAAAATCTCAATCTCAAAATCTCAAAATCTCAAAATCTCAATCTCAAAATCTCAATCTCAATCTTAAAATCTCAATCTCAATATCTCAATCTCAAAATCTCAAAATCTCAATATCTCAATATCTCAAACTCTCAATCACAAAATCTCAAAATCTCAATCTCAATATCTCAAAATCTCAAAATCTCAATATCTCAAAATCTCAATCTCAAAATCTCAAAATCTCAATATCTCAATATCTCAATATCTTAATCTCAAAATCTGAAAATCTCAATATCTCAATCTCAAAATCTCAAAATCTCAATATCTCAATATCTCAACTCTCAATCACAAAATCTCAAAATCTCAATCTCAATATCTCAAAATCTCAAAATCTCAAAATCTCAAAATCTCAAAATCTCAATATCTCAAAATCTCAATATCTCAATATCTCAATATCTCAATATCTCAAAATCTCAATCTCAAAATCTCAATATCTCAATATCTCAATATCTCAATATCTCAATCTCAAAATCTCAAAATCTCAAAATCTCAATATCTCAATATCTCAATCTCAAAATCTCAATATCTCAATATCTCAATATCTCAATATCTCAATCACAAAATCTCAAAATCTCAATCTCAAAATCTCAAAATCTCAATATCTCAATATCTCAATCTCAAAATCTCAAAATCTCAATATCTCAATATCTCAATCTCAAAATCTCAAAATCTCCAAATCTCAAAATCTCAATATCTCAATCTCAAAATCTCAATATCAAAATCTCAAAATCTCAAAATCTAAATATCTCAATATCTCAATATCTCAATCTAAAAATCTCAATATCTCAATATCTCAATCTCAAAATCTCAATATCTCAATATCTCAATCTCAAAATCTCAAAATCTCAATCTCAAAATCTCAAAATCTCAATATCTCAATATCTCAAAATCTCAAAATCTCAAAATCTCTAAATCTCAATCTCAAAATCTCAAAATCTCAAAATCTCAAAATCTCAATCTCAAAATCTCAAAATCTCAATATCTCAATAACTCAAAATCTCAAAATCTCAATATCTCAATATCTCAATATCTCAATATCTCAATCTCAATATCTCAATATCTCAATCTCAAAATCTCAAAATCTCAAAATCTCAATATCTCAATATCTCAATCTCAAAATCTCAATATCTCAATCTCAAAATCTCAAAATCTCAATATCTCAATATCTCAATCTCAAAATCTCAATATCTCAATCTCAAAATCTCAAAATCTCAATATCTCAATATCTCAATCTCAAAATCTCAATATCTCAATATCTCAATATCTCAATATCTCAATATCTCAATCTCAAAATCTCAAAATCTCAATATCTCAAAATCTCAATATCTCAATCTCAAAATCTCAAAATCTCAAAATCTCAATATCTCAAAATCTCAAAATCTCAAAATCTCAATATCTCAATCTCAAAATCTCAAAATCTCAAAATCTCAATATCTCAAAATCTCAAAATCTCAAAATCTCAATATCTCAATCTAAAAAATCTCAAAATCTCAATATCTCAATATCTCAAAATCTCAATCTCAAAATCTCAATATCTCAATCTCAAAATCTCAAAATCTCAAAATCTCAATATCTCAATCTCAAAATCTCAAAATCTCAATATCTCAATCTCAAAACCTCAATATCTCAATCTCAAAATCTCAATATCTCAATATCTCAATATCTCAATCTCAAAATCTCAAAATCTCAATATCTCAATATCTCAATCTCAAAATCTCAAAATCTCAAAATCTCAATCTCAAAATCTCAAAATCTCAATATCTCAATCTCAAAATCTCAAAATCTCAATATCTCAATATCTCAAACTCTCAATCACAAAATCTCAAAATCTCAATCTCAATATCTCAAAATCTCAAAATCTCAATATCTCAAATCTCAAAATCTCAATATCTCAATATCTCAATATCTCAATCTCAAAATCTCAAAATCTCAATATCTCAATCTCAAAATCTCAAAATCTCAATATCTCAATATCTCAAACTCTCAATCACAAAATCTCAAAATCTCAATCTCAATATCTCAAAATATCAAAATCTCAAAATCTCAATATCTCAAAATCTCAATCTCAAAATCTCAATATCTCAATATCTCAATATCTCAAAATCTCAAGCTCAAAATCTTAATATCTCAATATCTCAATATCTCAATATCTCAATATCTCAATCTCAAAATCTCAAAATCTCAAAATCTCAATATCTCAATATCTCAATATCTCAATCTCAAAATCTCAATATCTCAATATCTCAATATCTCAATATCTCAATCACAAAATCTCAAAATCTCAATCTCAAAATCTCAATATCTCAAAATCTCAATATCTCAATATCTCAAAATCTCAATATCTCAATATCTCAATATCTCAATCTCAAAATCTCAATCTCAAAATCTCAAAATCTCACAATCTCAATATCTCAATCTCAAAATCTCAAAATCTCAATATCTCAATATCTCAAACTCTCAATCACAAAATCTCAAAATGTCAATCTCAATATCTCAAAATCTCAAAATCTCAATATCTCAAAATCTCAATCTCAAAATCTCAAAATCTCAATATCTCAATATCTCAATATCTCAATCTCAAAATCTCAAAATCTCAATATCTCAATCTCAAAATCTCAAAATCTCAATATCTCAATATCTCAATCTCAAAATCTCAATATCTCAATATCTCAATCTCAAAATCTCAAAATCTCAATATCTCAATATCTCAATATCTCAATATCTCAATCTCAAAATCTCAAAATCTCAAAATCTCAAAATCTCAATATCTCAATCTCAAAATCTCAAAATCTCAATATCTCAATATCTCAAAATCTCAAAATCTCAATATCTCAATATCTCAATCTCAAAATCTCAAAATCTCAAAATCTCAATATCTCAATCTCAAAATCTCAATATCTCAAAATCTCAATCTCAAAATCTCAAAATCTCAAAATCTCAATCTCAAAATCTCAAAATCTCAATATCTCAATATCTCAATATCTCAATCTCAAAATCTCAAAATCTCATTCTCAATATCTCAATCTCAAAATCTCAATATCTCAATATCTCAATATCTCAATCTCAAAATCTCAAAATCTCAATATCTCAATATCTCAATCTCAAAATCTCAAAATCTCAATATCTCAATATCTCAATATCTCAATATCTCAATCTCAATCAAAATCTCAATATCTCAATCTCAAAATCTCAAAATCTCAATATCTCAATATCTCAAAATCTCAAAATCTCAATATCTCAATCTCAAAATCTCAATATCTCAATATCTCAATCTCAAAATCTCAAAATCTCAATATCTCAATATCTCAATCTCAAAATCTCAAAATCTCAATATCTCAATATCTCAAACTCTCAATCACAAAATCTCAAAATCTCAATCTCAATATCTCAAAATCTCAAAATCTCAATATCTCAAAATCTCAATCTCAAAATCTCAAAATCTCAATATCTCAATATCTCAATATCTCAATCTCAAAATCTCAAAATCTCAATATCTCAATCTCAAAATCTCAAAATCTCAATATCTCAATATTTTCATCCAATCTCAAAATCTCAATATCTCAATATCTCAATCTCAAAATCTCAAAATCTCAATATCTCAATATCTCAATATCTCAATATCTCAATCTCAAAATCTCAAAATCTCAAAATCTCAAAATCTCAATATCTCAATCTCAAAATCTCAAAATCTCAATATCTCAATATCTCAAATCTCAAAATCTCAATATCTCAATATCTCAATCTCAAAATCTCAAAATCTCAATATCTCAATATCTCAATCTCAAAATCTCAATATCTCAAAATCTCAATCTCAAAATCTCAAAATCTCAATATCTCAATCTCAAAATCTCAAAATCTCATATCTCAATATCTCAATATCTCAATATCTCAATCTCAAAATCTCAAAATCTCATTCTCAATATCTCAATCTCAAAATCTCAATATCTCAATATCTCAATATCTCAATCTCAAAATCTCAAAATCTCAATATCTCAATATCTCAATCTCAAAATCTCAAAATCTCAATATCTCAATATCTCAATATCTCAATATCTCAATCTCAAAATCTCAAAATCTCAAAATCTCAAAATCTCAATATCTCAATCTCAAAATCTCAAAATCTCAATATCTCAATATCTCAAAATCTCAAATCTCAATATCTCAAATCTCAAAATCTCAATATCTCAATATCTCAAAATCTCAAAATCTCAATATCTCAATCTCAAAATCTCAATATCTCAATCTCAAAATCTCAAAATCTCAATATCTCAATATCTCAATCTCAAAATCTCAAAATCTCAAAATCTCAATCTCAAAATCTCAAAATCTCAAAATCTCAATATCTCAATCTCAAAATCTCAAAATCTCAATATCTCAATATCTCAAACTCTCAATCACAAAATCTCAAAATCTCAATCTCAATATCTCCAAATCTCCAAATCTTAATATCTCAAAATCTCAATCTCAAAATCTCAAAATCTCAATATCTCAATATCTCAATATCTCAATCTCAAAATCTCAATATCTCAATCTCAAAATCTCAAAATCTCAATATCTCAATATCTCAAACTCTCAATCACAAAATCTCAAAATCTCAATCTCAATATCTCAAAATCTCAAAATCTCAAAATCTCAATATCTCAAAATC